>NC_030812.1:77553804-78178804 GCF_001704415.2 Capra hircus
AGGTGGCTTAAAACTCAGCATTCAAAAAATGAAGTTCATGGCATCCGGTCCCATCACTTCATGGCAAATAGATGGGGAAACAGTAGAAACAGTGACAGACTATTTTCTTGAGCTCCAAAATCACTGCAGATGGTGACTGCAGCCATGAAATTAAGAAATCCTTCCTCCTTGGAAGAAAAGCTATGTCCAACATAGACAGCATAATAAAAATCAGAGACATTACTTGGCCAACAAAGGTCTGTCTAGTCAAACCTATTGTTTTTCCAATGGTCTTGTATGGTTGTGAGAGTCAGACCATAAAGAAAGCTGAGCGCTGAAGAACTGATGCTTTTGAACTGTCGTGTTGGAGAAGACTCTTGTGAGTTCTTTGGACTGCAAAGAGATCAAACCAGTCAATCTTAAAGGAAATCAGTCCTGAAAATTCATTGGAAGGACTGATGCTGAAGCTGAAGCTCCACCACTTTGGTCACCTGATGTGAAGAACTGACTCACTGGAAAAGACCTTGATGGTGGGAAAGATTGAGGCAGGAGGAGAAGGGCATGGCAGAGGATGAGGTGGTTGGATGGCATCACCAACTCTACGGACATGAGTTTGATCAAGCTCCGGGAATTGGTAATGGACAGGAAGCCTGGCATGCTGCAGTTCATGGGTTGCAAAGAGCTGGACAGGACTCAGCAACTGAACTGAACTAAACTCATTAAGCATCACCAAGAATCTTTAGGTACCTCTCAAGGGCTATGACAATATTCTGAGCCATATCCTGTGAACTGTCTTATAGATAATGAAACCCCAGGTAGAGCAGTTAACTATGTGATGACCAGACTGTAGTCATGACATAAGCTGCCACTATTTCTAGAAGTGGACTCAAAGAAGTGGCAACAAACTGAGTCTGAAGTTGGTACTAAAGATTAATCATCTCTCAAACAGTCAAGATGATGCTGATCAGACTACTGATGACCAATTTCAAGATGACTGTCAGAGCTGACTGATCTGTCTCTGCATGTAGCTCCCTCTCTCTGTGTATAAAAAGTCTTGCCCCCTGATTTTCAGGGGGTGGGGGTCAGCCTTTGGATAAGTGTCCATCCTCCCCTCACTCTGGTTGTTGGCATCCAAAAGAAAACAAACATTCTTCTTCATCAGCTTGGCTTCTTCATTGACTTTTGAGTGGTGAGCAACCAGATCCCACTTTCTGCAACAAGAGCAACATTTACTAGAAATTAGATCCCATTCACAGGATACAGATAAAGATTTTCATAGTTTATTTTGGCAATTAAAGACTTGCTTGTTTGTCAATTCTGGATAAGTTTTTAGTTTTCCCTGTTTGAGGTTTCATGATTTTTTTCATTTAAAATGAAAGTTGATACTTTGTAAAAGTATTGATACTTGGGGAGAATTTAAGAAACACCAATTACAGAAGTTAGTGGACTTAGCAAACCACTTGGTGGCAGTAAACTCCTTGTTAATCACAATATGAACCTGAACTGCTGTACGGGCTTCCTAACTCCTACTCCTTTGTGGGAGTCCTTTTTTTTCTCTATAATTATTTTTGATCCTCAAGCAATGTCTCTGTCAAATGAAAAAGGTGTGGTTTCTTCTTGTGTTTTTTTTTTTTTCCCCTAACAGACTGAATTTCATGTAAAGATTATACATCGTGAAGAATTTTTACAATTTAATTCTCAAAACTCAATACTTTCAGAAGTCACAATGTATAATCTTTACATATAATTCAGTCTGTTAGGGGAAAAAATAACAACAAGAAGAAACCACACCTTTTTCATTTGACAGAGAAATTGTTTGGGGATCAAAAATATTATAAATTATTACTTATCATTGCAGCAATAGTGAGAGGCAGCTTGGGTAGTCCATTCTGCACAGTGTGGTTAGAAAAACTTTAGTTGCCTTGGGGCATTTCACTCTCCCTTGCTGAAGATGGAGGAATAAAATGACTGATCTTCCTCCACTTACAATGGGTTTTACATCTTGATAAACCCACTGCAAGCGGAAATATCCTAAATTGAAGTGTAAATACACGTAACCTACTGAACATTGTAGCTTAGCCTCACTTACCTTAAACACAGAACACTTTTGTTAGCCTATATTTGGACAAAATTATCTAACACAAAGTCTGTTTTATTATAAAATGTTGACTATCTCACATAACTTATTGAGTACTGTGTGAAAGTGAAAAACAGAATGATTGCATGGGTGCAGAGGGGTTGTAAGTATATGATAGTTTACCCTCATGATCCTGTGGCTGGCTGGGAGCTGGCTGCCACTGCCCAGCACCATGAGAGAGTATCATACTATAAATCATTAGCTTGAGAAAAGATCAAATTTTAAAGTACAGTTTTTACTGAAGGTGTTTTACTTTTGCATGATCACAAAGTTGAAAAATTGTAAGTTGTGCCATCATAAGTCAGGGACTCTGTATCTAAAAGTTCTGACTCTGTAGATAAGAAGAGCAGAATCAGAACCGACTCACATAAGAGACCTCACACAGGGTCAGACGCACATAGGGACTTAATAATGTTAGTCCCAAGCCTCTCCTTATTTGTTCCTTTGAAGTATCTAGTATTCACTAGCTCTTTGAGGCATTTGCTTCTGAACCCCAGCTGGCAGTTGCTTGCTACCTTATGATCTTGTTACTGCACATGAGGAGCCAGTTATCTGTTAAGAGTGACCTGACATGGTCGAGGTGGGGCATTAGTTCCAAGTCTAAATTATTTCAAATATATGAAAATATTTATGCTAAACTATCTATGACAGGAAAGAAAGCATTAAAAATGTTCATCAGCAGAAAGCACATCAAATTATACTTAATTGTCAAAGGCCAAAATTGAGAATAAGGTAAGAATGTCCATTCCTATCACTTCAACTCAACATTGTCCTGGAGGCCCATATCAGTAAAATAAGGCAAGAAAAAAATTAAAGGTACACAGGTTGGACAAGAAAAAGTAAATGGTCTTTATTCACAAATGACATGATTATATAGGTAGAAAATTCCAAGCACTCTACCAAAAATAATAAAACTTATTAATACTAGAAATTTTATTTAGGAAACCTGTCAGGTAAAAGGTTAATATGCAGAGGTTGTCTTCTTATATATTAGCAATACGAATTAGAGAATATTTAAAAGATGTCATTAATAGCAACATCACAAAGCATAAAACTCCTCAGGGGAAATTCTAACAAAAATATAACATCTCTATGTTGCAACTACAAAACGTTAGTGAAACAAATTTTAAAAGTGCTAAATAAACAGATAAGCCAAATGTATGAGTTGGAAAACATATTGTTAAGATGTCATTATCCTCCAATTGATCTATAGATTCAGTGAAATCCCAATCAGAATCTCGGGAGACTTTTTATAGAAACTGACAAATTGACTCTAAAACATGTTTGGAAATGAAAAGTACACAAAAAGACCAAGACAATTCTAAAAGACTTTTAATTACTTGATTTTGAGGCTTAATACAAACCTATAGTAATCAAGACAGTATGGTATTTGCATGAATACAAACATTTAGATCAATGAACATAATAAAGCCCAGAAACAGACTCGCACAATATAATCAACTTATGACAAACATGAAAGAGTAGTTCAGTGGAGTAAGTATAATCTTCTCAACAAATTGATGTTGAAACAATTAGATATCACTTTGCAAAAGACTAAAAAAGTCAATCTAAACCTCACTCCTTTGATGAAAATGAACTGAAAGTGGATCAGAGATTTAAAAATATAAAGTAAAACAATAAAAAATTTAAAGAAAACACATGGAAAAATCTTCCTGATTAGGGGTTAAGCAAATCTTAGGTATGACACCAAAAGTGCAGTCTGTAAAAGGAAAATTTAATTTCATCTAATTGAAAGCTTTCATGCTTCAAAGGACATCATTAAGAAAGTAAAAAGAAAACCTACAGAATATTGGCTGAGGGAGAAAATATTTGCAAATCATATGTTTGATTATGTGTTGTGCCCAGAACATGTAAGGAACACCTTAAATGCAATAATAAGAAGGTAAATGAGTTAAAAGAGGGTGAAGGATATGTACAGACACATCACCAAAGAAGAAATATGGATGGCCAATAAGCACACAAAAAGATGACCAATATCACTGCTTGCTAGGGAATTTTCAATTGAAACCACAAACCTCTCACCACACTGAATGGCTATAATAAGAAAGATGGTCAACAACGAAGTGGTGAAGAGAATAAGGACAGATCGTCACTCACACAGTAATTGGGAAAAATGTAAAATGGTGCAATAAGTTGGAAGAGTTTAGTAACTTCTCAAAAAGTTAAATATAAAGTTACCATATGATCCAGCGATTCCATTCCTAGGCATTTACCCAAGAGAAATGAAAATATGTTCACATAAAAGCTTGTCCATTCATAGCAGCATTAATCACAATAATCAAAGAGTGGAAAAAACCCAATGCTCATTAATGGATGAAAGGGTAAAATAATGTGATATATCCAAACAGTGGAATAGTTCCATACAAAGAGTAAAGTTACTAATGAATATGTGCGACAACATGGGTGAGCTTAGAAAACACCTTGCTGAGTGAAAGAAGTCAGACACTTATTGTATGATTTCACTTATAGGAAACATTTAAAATAGACCAATGCATAAGAGGCAGAATAATAATCAAGTAGATTATTGGATGCCAAGAGCTGGGTTGAGGGAAGACTGGGGGGTGACTTTTAAGTGGTACAGGTGTTTTGGGGTATGATAAAAATGTTCTAGAATGATGTTCATGATAGTGACACAAGTTCAAGTATACCAAAACTCTGAATTGCACCCTTAAACAATAAACTAATAAAAGTCATTTATGTAGATTCATACTATGTAACTTTCAAGGATATATACATACTTAAGAATACACTTAAACATATTAGGAATGCTTTTGGGTGGAGAATAAAATAAATAGGAAGAGAATTCTGCCCCCTCCAAAAAATCCCCAGAGAAACAGAGAATAGATCAGTGGTTGACTGGGGTCAGGAGTAGAGGCAGAATTTAATTAAAAAAGGGCAACACAAAGGAATCTTATATCCAGTGATGAAATTGTTCTGTATCTTGATTGTTGTGGTCTCACAAATCTACATGTGTGATAAAACTCATAGAATTGCATACCAAAAGAAAAAGTTACTTTTTAATGAACGCAAAGTTTTAAAAAATTGTATTGAGACATGTGCCTTGTATCTATTATTTTAATTATTTTTATTTATCATATATAATATATTATTAACTATATATGTATTATTATTGTAACCCTCTTCCACTTTTTAATAAAGTGTCTATATTACTCTTTTCTATGTGAATAACCTCCTTTAATTTATTTTTAACTAAGTCATGCATTAATCAGTCTGTTGGGTAATTCTCAGTTTAGTACATACAAGGTATACTGCATGGATGAACTTTACATATATTATTTTTGTATTTGCATTTAAAGGTTTTGATTTCTTCTGCATTGGAAATGGCCTTGCATGTTGAAAACAGTCATTTGCCAGTACAAAACTGAGGATTTTGTTCAAACCCAGAAGCTAATTGTGTAAAAGAGCTTCCACTCTGTTTATAATACTTGCTCTATGGTAGTCATCACAAGCATTGTGGGTGGTATTACTAACTAACTCCTTTAGATTAATTAGAACACACTTTTATGAATTTCTCTTGTCTTTTAAAAAGGGACTTTATTTAAAAATTTGAGATGTACAAAGATTTTCCATATACCCTTTCCCCCCACATGAATAACCTCATCCATTATATCATTGGTATCATTGTATCAGAATGGTACATTTGTTTTAAACCAGGGATGACCTTCTTTGACACATCATTATCATCCAAAGTCCATAACTTACCTCAAGATTCACTCTTGGTTTTATACAGTCTATGGTGGTGGTGGTTTATCTGTAAGTACATGGGCTGTAGCCTGCCAGGCTCCTCTGTCCATAGGGTTTCCCAGGCAAGAATACTGGAGTGGGTTGCCATTTCCTTCTCCAGGGGATCTTCCTGACCCAGAAATTGAATCCAGGTCTCTTGCATTGCAGGCAGATTCTTTATTGACTGATCTGCAAGGGAATCCTATACAGTCTATGGGTTTGGACAACAGTATTATAAGTATCCGTTGTTATGGTATCATACAGATATTTTACTGCTCTAAAAATCTCCTGTGCTCTGCCCTTTCATCATTTCCCTTCCATCCCCTGGCATCACAGATCATTTTACTTAATCCAGCGGTTTGACTTTTCCCAGAATATCACTTAGTTGGAATCTGATAGCATGCTGTCTCTTCAGAGTGATTTCTTTTGCTGAGTAACATACATTTAAGGTTCCTACATGTCTTTTCATGGATTGTTAGCTCATTTTTCTTTAGTGCTAAATGATATTCTGTTGTGTGCATGTACAAAGTATATTTATCCATTCACCTACTGAATGAAATTTTGGTTGTTTCCAAGTTTGGCAATTATGAATAAAGCTCCTATAAACATGCATGTATGGGTTTTTGTGTGGACAGAAGTTTTCAAGTCCTTTGGGTAATACCAAAGGGTGCAATCATATGGTAAGACTATGTTTAGTTTTGTGAGAAACTACCAGACTGTCTTCCAAAGTGGCTGTGTCATTTTACACTCTCACCAGTAATGTCTGAGAACTCCTGTGGCTTCATACCCTTACCAGAATTTGATGTGATCACTGTCCCAGATTTTGGCCATTCAAATAGGTGTGTAGTGGTATCCTATTGTTTTCATTTACATTTCTCTAACAATGTGATGAGGTATATCCTATGATAGGCTTATTGTCATCTGTATATTTTATTTGGCGAAGTAACTGTTAAGGTCTTTGGTTGGCTTTTTAACTAAGTTGTTTGTTTTCTTCTTGTTGAGTTTTAAGAGTTCTTTGTATATTTTGGATAGCAGTCCTTTATCAAGTGCGTCTTTTGCAAATATTTTCTCCCAAACTATGGATTGTCTTGATGTCCTCTTTCACAGAGTATAAATGTTCAATTTTGATGAAATCTAGTTTGTCTTTCTTCTTTTTTGTTTCTATTATTTTATTTTAAAAATATTATTAAACTTTTTATTTCAAATTGGAGAATAGTTGATTAACAGTGTTGCGTTATTTTAGGTGGAGAGCAAAGTGATTCAGGTATCTATTGTTTTTAAATTTCTTTTCACATTTAGTTTTTACATAACATTGAGCAGAGTTCCCTGTGCTATACAGTAGGTCCTTATTGGCTATCCATTTTAATCAGAGCAGTGTATGCATATCAGTCTCAAATTCCCCAACTATCCCTTCCCTCCCCTCTTCCATCCTGGTATTTAATTTAATATGAGAACCTTGTTCTCTAAACCTGCAAGTCTGTTACTGTTTTGTAAGTAAGTTCATTTGTGTCATTAAAAAAAAATTCCATGTATAAGCAATATCACATGGTATTTGTCTTTCTCTGATTTGGTTCAGTATATTTATTTCTAGGTCCATCCATGTTGCTACAAATGGCATTATTTCATTTTTTTTTTTAAAAAGGTTGAGTAATATTCCATTGTATATATTATCACATCTTCTTTATCAATTCACCATAATTTTGATTTGCAGGGTGACATGGTAATGCTATTTTTAGTTTTTTAAGGAGCCTCCATACTGTTTTCCATAGCAGCGGTACCAGTTTATATTTCCACCAACAGTGTAAGAGGGTTGCCTTGTTTCTACACCCTCTCCAGCATTTATGGTTTGTAGATTTTTTGATGATGGCCATTCTAACTGATAAGTGATACTTCATTGTATTAATAGTTTTGATTTTAATTTCTTTGATAATTAATGATGTTGAACATATTTTTACCTGCTACCTGGCCAACTGTGTGTCTTCTTTGGAAAATGTCTATTAAGGTCTTCTGTCCATTTTTTGATTGGGTTGTTTGCTTTGATGATATTAAGCTACATGAGCTGTTTGTAAATTTTGGAAGCTAATCCCTAGTCTATAATATTGTTTGCAAATATCTTCTCCCACTCTTTGGGTTGTCTTTTCATTTTGTTTAAGGTTGCCTTTGCTGCGCAAAAGCATTTGAGTTTAACTAGGTCCCATTTGTTTATTTTTGTTTTTGTTTTCATAACCCTTAGAGACTGATGGAAAAAAATATTGCTGAGATTTACATAAGAGAGTATTCTTTCCAGGTTTTCCTATAAGGGTTTATAATGTCTGGACTAACATTTAGGCCTTTAATCCATTTTCAGTTTATTTTTGTGTATAATGTTTGAGATTGTTTTAATTTCATTTTAAAACATATGGCTGATCAGTTTAACCAGCACCATTTATTGAAGAGACTGTCTTTCCTCCATTGTATAGTCTCATCTACTTTGTCACAGATTAATTGATCATCTATTAATTAATCCACAGGACTGAAACCTAACTGGAAAAGGTCAGTTTTCATTCCAAACCCAAAGAAGGGCAATGGGAAAGAACATTCAAATTGCTGTACAATTAAACTCATCTCACATGCTAGCAAAGTAATGCTCAAAATTTTCCAAGCTGGGCTTCAATAGTCCATAAACTGTGAACTTCCAGATGTTCAAGCTGGATTTAGAAAAGGCAGAGGAACCAGAGATCAAAGTGCCAAAATCCATTGGATCATAGAAAAAGCAAGAGAGTTCCAGAAAGAAATCTACTTCTGCTTTGTTGACTGCTCCAAAGCCTTTGACTGTGTGGATCACAACAAGCTGGAAAATTCTTCAAGAGATGGAAATACCAGACCACGTGACCTGCCTCCTGAGGAATCTGTATGCAAGTCAAGAAACAACATTTAAAACCAGACATGGAACTACTGAATGGTTCCAAATAGGAAAAGGAATACGTCAAGGCTGTATATTGTCACCCTGCTTATTTAACTTACATGCAGAGTTCAGTTCAGTTGCTCAGTCGTGTCCGACTCTTTGTGACCCCATGAATCGCAGCACGCCAGGCCTCCCTGTCCATCACCATTTCCTGGAGTTCACTCACACTCATGTCCATCGAGTCTGTGATGCCATCCAGCCATCTCATCCTCTGTCGTCCCCTTCTCCTCCTGCCCCCAATCCCTCCCAGCATCAGAGTCTTTTCCAATGAGTCAACTCTTCACATGAGGTGGCCAAAGTACTGGAGCTTCAGCCATAGCCTTGACTAGACCGACCTTAGTCAGCAAAGTAATATCTCTGCTTTTGAATGTACTATCTAGGTTGGTCATAACTTGTCTTCCAAGGAGCAAGCGTCTTTTAATTTCATGGCTGCAATCACCATCTGCAGTGATTTTGGAGCCCCCGAAAATAAAGTCTGAAACTGTTTCTACTGTTTCCCTGTCTATTTCCCATGAAGTGATGGGACCGGATGCCATGATCTTTGTTTTCTGAATGTTGAGCTTTAAGCCAACTTTTTCACTCTCCTCTTTCACTTTCATCAAGAGGCTTTTTAGCTCTTCTTCACTTTCTGCCATAAGGGTGGTGTCATCTGCATATCTGAGGTGACTGATATTTCTCCCGGCAATCTTGATTCCAGCTTGTGTTTCTTCCAGTCCAGCATTTCTCATGATGTACTCTGCATAGGAGTTAAATAAGCAGGGTGACAATATACAGCCTTGACATACTCCTTTTCCTATTTGGAACCAGTCTGTTGGTCCATGTCCAGTTCTAACTGTTGCTTCCTGACCTGCATACAAATTTCTCAAGAGGCAGGTCAGGTGGTCTGGTATGCCCATCTCTTTCAGAATTTTCCACAGTTTATTGTGATCCACACAGCCAAAGCTTTGGCATAGTCAATAAAGCAGAAATAGATGTTTTTCTGGAACTCTCTTGCTTTTTCCATGATCCAGCAGATGCTGGCAATTTGATCTCTGGTTCCTCTGCCTTTTTTAAAACCAGCCTGAACATCAGGGAGTTCACGGTTCACGTATTGCTGAAGCCTGGCTTGGAGAATTTTGAGCATTACTTTACTAGCATGTGAGATGAGTGCAACTGTGCGGTAGTTTGAGCATTCTTTGGCATTGACTTTCTTTGGGATTGGAATGAAAAGTGGCCTTTTCCAGTCCTGTGGCCACTGCTGAGTTTTCCAAATTTGCTGGCATATTGAGTGCAGCACTTTGACAGCATCATCTTTCAGGATTTGAAATAGCTCCTCTGGAATTCCATCACCTTCACTAGCTTTGTTGGTAGTGATGCTTTCTAAGGCCCACTTGACTTCACATTCCAAGATGTCTGGCTCTAGATTAGTGATCACATCATCATGATTATCTGGGTCGTGAAGATCTTTTTTGTACGGTTCTTCTGTGTATTCTTGCCACCTCTTCTTAACATCTTCTGCTTCTGTTAGGTCCATACCATTTCTGTCCTTTATTGAGCCCATCTTTGCATGAAATATTCCCTTGGTATCTCTAATTTTCTTGAAGAGATCTCTAGTCTTTCCCATTCTGTTCTTTTCCTCTATTTCTTTGCATTGATTGCTGAAGAAGGCTTTCTTATCTCTTCTTGCTATTCTTTGGAACTCTCCATTCAGATGCTTATATCTTTCCTTTTCTCCCTTGCTTTTCACCTCTCTTCTTTTCACAGCTATTTGTAAGGCCTCCCCAGACAGCCATTTTGCTTTTTTGCATTTCTTTTCCATGGGGATGATCTTGATCCCTGTCTCTTGTACAATGTCCTGTACATTGTATGCATATACACAGAGTACATCCTGTGAAATCCTAGGGTGGATGAAGCACAAGCTGGAATCATTATTGCCAGGAGAAATATCAATAACCTCAGATATGCAGAAGACATCACCCTTATGGCAGAAAGTGAAGAAGAACTAGAGCCTCTTGATGAAAGTGAAAGAGGAGAGTGAAAAAGTGGATTAAAACTCAACATTCAGGAAACTAAGGTCATTGCATCCAGTCCCATCCCTTCATGGCAGATGGGAAAACAATGGAAACAGTGAGAGGCTTCACTTTTTTGGGCTACAAAATCACAGCAGATGGTGACTGAAGCCATGAAATTAAAAGATGCTTGCTCCTTGGAAGAAAGGCCATGACCTACCTAGACAGTATATTAAAAAGCAGAGATCTATCTTTGCTGACAAAGGTCCATATAGTCAAAGCTATGGTTTTTCCAGTAGTCATGTATGCATGTGAAAGTTGGACTATAAAGAAAGCTGAACACCAAAGAATTGATGCTTTGGAACTGTGGTGTTGGAGAAGACTCTTGGGAGTCCCTTGGACTGCAAGGAGATCCAACCAGTCAATCCTAAAGGAAATCAGTCCTGAATATTCATGGGAAGGACCCATGCTGAAGCTGAAACTCCAATGCTTTGGCCACTTAATGTGAAGACATGACTCATTGGAAAAGACCCTGATTCTGTGAAAGATTGAAGGTAGGAGGAGAAGGGGACGACAGAGGACAAGATGGTTGGATGGCATCACCGACTCAATGGACATGAGTGTGAGCAAGCTCTGGGAGCTGGTGATGGACAGGGAAGCCTGGCGTGCTGCAGTTCATAGGTCACAAAGTGATGGACTTGACTGAGTGACTGAATTGAACTGAACTGAATTGATCATAGGTGCATGGGTTTATTTCTGAGCTTTATATCCTGTTCCAGTAATTTATATTTCTGTTTTTGTGCCAGTACCATACTGTTTTGATAACTTTGTAGTATAGCCTGAAGCCAGGGAGATTGGTTCTTAAGTTTCTTTTTTAGTTCAAGATTGTTTTGGCTATTCAAAGTCTTTTATGTCTCTATACAAATGTTAAAGTCTTTTTCTATTTGGTCCATAAAAAATGCCATTGGTAATTTGACAGGGTTTGCATTGAATCTGTAGATTGCCTTGGGTAGTACAGTCATTTTAACAATATTTAGTCTTCCAATCCAAGAACATGGTATGTCTTTCCACCTGTTTGTGTCATCTTTAATTTCTTTCATTAGCATCTTATAGTTTTCAGAATACAGGTCTTTTTGTCTCCTTAGGTGGGTTTATTCCTAGGTATTTTATTTATTTTTGATGTGATGGTAAATGGAAGTATTTCTTTAATTTCTCTTTCTGATCTCTTGTTGTTAGGGTGTAGAAATGCAACATATTTCTAGTTATTAATTTCATAGACTGCAATTTCACCAAATTCATTGATGAGGTCTAGTAATTTTCCAAGAGCATCTGTAGAATTTTCTACTTATGGTATCACGTCATCTGCATGGATAATTTAACTTCTTCTTTTCCTATTTGAATTCCTTATATCTCACTTTATTCTCTGATTTCCATAGCTAGGACTTCCGAAACACTGTTGAATAAAGGTGGTGAGAGTGGATCTCTTGTTTTGTTCCTGATCTTAGAGGAAATGCTTTCAGTTTTTCACTGCTGAATGTGATGTTAGCTGTGGATTTTTCATACGTGGTCTTTATTGTGTTAGGTATGTTCCTTCCATGCCAACTTTCTGGAGAGTTTTTATCATAAATGTTAAATTTTGTCAAAAGCTTTTCCTGCCTCTGTTGAGAAGATCACATGATATTTATTCTTCAGTTTTTTCATGTGGGTATCATAATGATTGATTTGCAAATATTGAAAACCCCTTGCTTCCTTGGGATAAATCCCACTTGATCATGGTGTATGATCCTTTTAATGTATTGGTGGATTCAGATTTGCTAGTATTTTGTTAAGGATTTTTGCATCTATGTTCATAAGTGATATTAGCCCATAATTTTCTTTTCTTTCTTTCTTTTTCTTTTTTTTGAGATATCATTGTGTGATTTTGCTATCAGGGTGATGGTGGCATCATAGAATGAGTTGGGAGTATTTTTTCTTCTGCAATTTTTTTGGAACAGTTTGAGAAGGATAAATGTTAGCTCTTCTCTAATTATTTGATAGGATTTGACTGTGAAGCTAACTGGTCCTGGAATTTTGTTTTTTGAGAGTTTTAAAATCACAGTTTCAATTTCATTGCTTGTGCTTAGTCTGTTCATATTTTCTATTTCTTCCTGGTTTTACCTTGGAAGAGTGTATCTTTCCAAAAATTTGTACATTTTTTTTCCAGGATGTCCATTTTATTGGTATACAGTAATCTGTTATGAATTTATCAGTTGTAACTTTTTTACATTTATAATTTCATTGATTTTCATCCTCTTCCTTTTCTGTTGATGAGTTGGGCTAAAGGTTTATCAATTTTGTTTACCTACTCAGTTCAGTTTAGTCCCTTAGTCGTGTCTGACTCTTTGTTACCCCATGGACTGCAGCACACCAGGCTTTCCTGTCCATCACCAACTCACAGAGTTTGCTCAAACTCATGTCCACAGAGTTGGTGATGCCATCCAACCATCTTGTCCTCTGTCGTCCCCTTCTCCTCCTGCCTTCAATCTTTCACAGCATCAGGGTCTTTTCCAATGAGTCAGTTCTTTGCATCAGGTAAAAAAAGTTGTGGAGCTTCAGCTTCAGCATCAGTCCTTTCAATGAATATTCAGGACTGATTTCTTTTAGGATGGACTGGTTGGATCTCTTTGCAGTCCAAGGGACTCTCAAGAGTCTTCTCCAACACCACAGTTCCAAAGCATCAATTCTTTGGTAATCTGCTTTCTTTATAGTCCAACTCTCACATTCATACATGACTACTGGAAAAACCATAGCTTTGACTAGACAGACCTTTCTTGAAAAAGTAATGTCTCTGCTTTTTAATATGCTGTTGAGATGATCATAGCTTTTCTTCCAGGGAGCAACGACCCAGAGGGATGGTATGGGGAGGGAGGAGGGAGGAGGGGGGGTTCAGGATGGGGAACACGTGTATACCTGTGCCGGATACATGTTGATGTATGGCAAAACCAATACAATATTGTAAAGTAATTAACCTCCAATTAAAGTAAATAAATTTAAAAAAAAAGTTCATGGCTGCAGTCACCATCTGCAGTGATTTTGGAGCCCAAGAAAATAAAGTCTCTCTCTGTTTCCATTGTTTCCCCACCTATTTGCCATGAAGTGATGGGACCAGATGCCATGATCTTAGTTTTTTGAATGAGTTTTAAGCTAGCTTTACCTACTCAGAGGACCAGCTTTTAACCGTTGATTTTTGCTATTGTTTTCTTCATCTCTAATTCATTTATTTATGTTCTTCTCTTTATGATTTCTTCCCTTCTACTAACTTTAGCTCTTATTTGTTCTTTCTCTTGTCATTTTAAATGTAAGGTTAGGTTGTTTATTTGAAAAAATTTTGTTTCTTGAAGTAAGAGTGTATTGCTATAAACGTCCCTCTTAGAATTGCTTTTTCTGTATCCCATAGATTTTTGATTCTTATACTTTCATTTTCTTTTCTCTCTAGGTATTTTTTTATTTCTTTTAATTTCTCTAGTGATCCATTGGTGCTTTAGTAGCATATTGCTTAGCCTACATGTGTTTGTGTGTTTTTTAATGTTCTTTTATTTTCTTGTATTTTTCTTGTAATTTGTTTCTAATCTTGTAGTGTTGTGGTTGGAAAAGATGCTTGATATAAGATTTCAGTTTTCTTAAGTATACCAACAGTCACTTTGTGGTCCAGTATGTGGTCAGTTTTGGAGAATGTTTCATGTATACATGAGAAAATATGTATTCTATATGTGGTCTTTTCTGCTTAGAGAAGTTCCCTTATCATTTTTTGCAAAGCTGGTTTGGTGGTGCTGAATTCTCCTAGCTCTTGCTTGTCTGTAAAGCTTTTGATTTATCCATTAAATCTGAATGAAAGCCTTGCTGGGTAGAGTATTCTTTATTGTAGGTTCTTCCCCTTCAATTTAAATATATCATGCCATTTCCTTCTGGCCTGCAGAGTTTCTTCTGAAAAATCTACTGTTAGCCTTATGGGTTTTCTGTTATATGTTATTTGTTACTTTTAATATTTTTTCCTTGTCTTTAATTTTTGTCACTTTGAGTACTGGTGTCTCCCTGTGTTCCTACTTTGGTTTATCCTGCCTGGAACTCTGTACTTCCTGGACTTGCGTGATTGTTTTCTTTCCCATGTTAGGGAAGTTTACAGCTATATCTCTTCAGAAAAAATTTCAGGTCCTTTCTCTTGTCTCCTGAGATCCTTATAATGATAATGTTGGTGTATTTAATGTTGTCCCAGATTTCCCTCAGATGGCCTTCATTTCTTTTTATAGTTTTTTCTTTATTCTATTCTGCAGCAGTTATTTCCACCATTGTGTCTTCCAGGCCCCTTATCCATTCTTCCGTCTCAATTATTCTGCTATTGTTACCTTCTAATGTATTGTTCTTTTCAGTTATTGTATCATTCTTCTCTGTTTCTTTATTATTTTTTTTCTTTTAAAATCTAACTTGTTGCTTTATTTTTCATTGGTGATAGATGAAACATTCATCTAAATGGATGTTCACAAACATGGATCTAAATGTCCAGTCCACATTATAACACCACAGAGAAGAAGCACTCCACCTTCCCTTCTCCCATTCAGCCCTCAGGTCCATGTTTGGGAACCAGTCTCTGGAACATGGCCAGCCTGTTCTCCCTCTCAACAGGTAAGAAGCCTGTTGTAAATCTTGCTTTTGAGGTGAGTGTATCACAATGGCACTTGCTACTTGCCAGAATGATTTTGCTTGCACACACACACACACACACACACACACACACACACACACAAGCTATGGTCCATTTTTCCTAGGAGTTTTCCTGAGAAAGGAAAATTGTATAAATAATCATTTAAAAGACTATTAGATATAATTCTGAAGAGCTGCATATAAATGGGAAAGTTGAAGCTATTTCAAGTGTATCAGGGGAGACGTCCTTTTAAAAGGAAGAGTCAATTCCTAACTGATCACTTTATCAGTTTTAAATTTTGTATATTAGGACTTTATAAATCAGGGCACACCTTGATTTCTAGGACATTAAAACTTTTTAAAAATAATATTCACATGCTAAGATGCAGTGAATTTTATTAGTATAGATTTATTTTATGGAAATCCATTTGGAAAGTCAGTAGAAATTAATCTAGGTTTTGAGGACAAGGAAGTCCTTTTCAAACTTTCTCATCCCTTGGCATCTATATGAGGACAATACTTTGAGGAGAGTTCAGGGTGGGGAAGATTCATCAAGTCTCAGGGAAGAGCCTGCATCTGAGCCTGCCAGGGGGCTTAGAAGGGCAGAGATGACCCTGAATGGTATGAGCCAGTGATACCAAAAATATTTCAGCTGAGGAACTTATTCTTCAAAGGAACCATGCACAAAAGCCTAATATTAATAGATAAACAAAAGCCATGCTACTGTGCCTGAAGCAAAGTAGGGAGCCTGGAATCCTACTGATAGAAGTCAGTTTCGAGCATGCAGTTAATTGTATGTCACTGACTGGAAGGTGAGACCGACTGGGTCTTCAACTCACCAGCTATGTGGCCTGGATTAGCTGTGTTACCTCTGTGAGCTGCAGGGTCCTAACCTGTGAAATCAAGATTTCTAGTATCCTGAAGGGCTTAAGACTCTAACATGAGTACTGCGCTTGGCAGAATGTCTGTACAGAGTAAGGCTCAATAAACCATTGCTCTTTCCCCAGTAACCAGCCAGCTCCCCACGTGGCTTGAAATTTCCATCTAAAAGATCACAGATAACAAAACTGGGGGAACTGTCTCCAAAAGAAAACTGTTAAAATGGAAATGTTGTGTCTGAAGAGGAAAGGGACCCATAATTTCTTCTCTGTGCTTTTTTTCATTGACACTTGGGTTTAGAGTTGAGAATCTCAGACGCATATAATTCCTTTTTTTTTTTTTCCTTTTATTTTATTTATTTTTTTTAAATTTTTTATTTTTTTTAAAATTTTAACATCTTTAATTCTTACATGCGTTCCCAAACATGAACCCCCCTCCCACCTCCCTCCCCACAACATCTCTCTGGGTCATCCCCATGCACCAGCCCCAGGCAAGCTGCACCCTACGTCAGACATGGACTGGCGATTCAATTCTTACATGACAGTATACATGTTAGAATTCCCATTCTCCCAAATCATCCCACCCTCTCCCTCTCCCTCTGGGTCCAAAAGTCAGACACATATAATTCCAAACACAGATTCTTAGAACAGTCTGTAAGAGCACCTAGTTAACACCTAGTCAACAACTTCATTTAAAAATATGAAAACAGAGTGTTCTAGAGGTCAGTACCAAAATTATACTGGTAGGGCATGGATGACTTTCTTGAGCCTGTTTCCTTTCTGAGAAATGGGAATGATGAGTTCCTATTTTGGCTCATGAGAGAAGAGCCTTGTTAATTGACTTTCAGATGTCAATTTCTGTTGCTCTCTTCGCTTGGAGGAGGAGAGTAGCAGAAAAGTGAGGGACAGAGGGCTCTGTGAATAAGCACAGACAGGTGGCACCAATGGGAAGCCCCAGGCTGGGGAGGTTGATCCTTGTTTGAAAGTGATGATAATAGGAGGTTGATAAGACCTGCCCAGGATGGCTGCCAAAAAAGGGAGGAAGCCATCACAAAAGGAGGAAGTCTTATAGGCAAGCAGCTCCCCTATAGGGCAAGTGTGATTCAGAGGGAACTCATCAGAGTGTTGTACTTCGTTATACTTTTTTTCTCATTGCCGTTAATCTAAAATTATTCATATGTCTCTTTCTGGCCTACATAGAGCATTTTTAGGTTGGAAAGTCTTTTGATAACATCAGAAATCTTAGATAGAACAACTCAGTCTTTAGGGCAGGGTAAAAAAAGATCCCTGACTGGTTTAAGATAGGAAGTTGAAGAATTAAAGGAAGTTGAGGAGTACCCTAAAGTAAGACAATGTGTGCAAGAGGGGATTTCTAATGAATACACCCCACTTCTCTGATTCTTTTAATTGAATCATTCCCTCCTCAACCCACATTCTGATTCATGAGTTGTTTCAAGTCATTACTCATGAAAAAAGCTTAATGGGTATGAATTTTAAATGCTTTCGGGAAGGTTTCTGAGCCTACAGAGCTGGGAAAACAGCTTCCCTGATAGGGGAGACCACTGACAGTTCTGATCACTTACAAAGTAGTCTAGTCTCTGTTGGAACTATTTATGCAATAGAAAAAAGCAATGACCTTCCAGTTTCTCCAGGAGAATGAAAACAAAAGCAGGAGGTTCCTCACAGCTTTGCTCTCACCTACTGTGTTTTCAGGGCAAAACTGTCTCCTGGCCTCAACAGTGTCTATTGGAGCCATTACAGCAAAAGAAATGATGGTGAAAAAAAATTCCTTTGCAAATCAGATTTAATGTGGTGAATTTCTTAGCAACATGCAATGTTCAACAGAAATCACAATTTGAATGGACAGATTTTAGTGAGGTCAAGAGGGGTTGTCGGAACACTCACAAAAACCACTTTAACAATCACAAATGTTTAATTCTCAAATCTTGAGGAATACATAAGCATTTTACAAATAACAGCTTTATATAAAAAACTAAGTGCCGGGGTCCAGCCCCGGTGGATCCAGGGAATTCGAAGGGTGGACGGCGTTGGCGTGGAAAGACTTGTTTATTGATTGATATAAGATTAGATTAAGAAACTGTAGCATAGTAGGAAGATTAAGTGGAGGAAGAGGGCTGAATAGCTTGGTTTACGCGGAAGGCCAATAAAATTCCAGACGAGGAATTTGCACCATCTACGTTGGGCCACCGGTGCCCGCTTGAATATCTAAGGGTGCCTCGCCTTAAGCTCCCTTTCGTGCGGGTCTTAACAGCCAGGGCAAGTAAGTAGACCTGGCGAGCCTCCGCGCCCCAGGTGGAGATTCAGCCTGAAGTTAAAGTAAAGAGCAGAGAGAGGGAAAGGGAGAGAAGAAGAAAGAGAGAGAAAGACATGGGGGGAGCCAGAGTCCCAAGAAACCAGGCCGAGAGACTAGTTCGAGAAACTGGTCCGAGAAACTGGCCCCCGGCCCCTGGCCCCATCCTTTATTGTTCAGAACGCCTTTTATACTTTTGATAAAACATGGAGATCAATGGATAACACAAAATTATGTAGCGTTCGCAGCCCAGACTCTTTCTATACATCATTTTGTATACAAAAGGTCTCAGGTGATTTACATTATCTTCTGGCCAAGAGGCTTGTTAACACTTTTTGGCTCTCTTCCTTAATGAATGTTAATTTTGTTTCCCCTGAAGTGTTTTTCTTTAATCTACATCTCCTTAAAGGACTAAAGTTACATCTCTATAGAACAAAGGTGCAGTGGGTTATAACAAAGAAGGTACTTAACTCAAAGATCTAATGTTGCTAATACCAGGTCTACTACTTGTTTTTCTATATACCAACTATATCTAAAAATAAAGGATATGAAAATTTGGCAGCAAGCATTGACTCAACAAATGAAACGTTTAATCAGTCCTATTCTAAAGATTTTGACTCCTCGGAAGCTCCTACATTCCTAGGATGTTTTAAGCTTCCTGTGCCTCCTGCAGTCAGGAGCCTCAAACAATCACACACGCAGCTGTACGAGTCCTGCAGGCAGGCTAGAAAGCCATCAGAGGGGTTTTGGATTGAAACACTCTTTCAAATGCAGAAGACTAAAGCCCTGAATTGACTTTTTCCAGAAAATGTCAGAAGAGTGGAAAAGCAGAGCACAAAAACCGGCAGATTTTTGTTGGGGTACATGCTTAGGAATTTCCAGAGGGGTCCCTGAAGTCTGAGCACGCCTTGCGTCTGTCAGCTTCCTTCCTCATGACCTTGTCACGGGCGGGATTCCTCACACTGGCTCCCGGCAACTAAGTGTAAATAAATAAAAATGCAAATGAAAGAACATTCTAAATGAACTGAAAGGAGTCTCACTTTTCAAAATACCCATCAATGAATTTCTTTGTGTCTATTTAATAAGTTGTTAATATTTATATTTATTTGTTTTCTCCTGACAATGAACGAGGTTTCTGGATCAGAAGCAGAGTGATTACCTACAGAACATCTTAGTGTTGGTTTCTCCTGCCCCAGTCTCCCCTTTGGGGCAGTGATGAGAGCAGATGTCATCTGCATGTACAGAGAAGTCCATAATTAGGAGAGGAAATCATGAAACTCTGAGTTTATATAGGAACTGCTGTGCAAGTACTCACTACTCTCTAGAGAGAAGGAGAGGAACTGTATATTTCACTGTAAACAAATCCTATGTTGGAAGAAAAAAAGCAGATGGTCCCTAGATGTTACAGCTCTTTGGAATATAAATGAATGGCTCAGAATTTTATTACCCTTTGAAATATAAGTAAATGGCTACAGGGGGAGAGAAACCTATAAATCTCTCAGGGATAATTAATTCACCATTTCTAACTTCCAAGGCATGGTTACTGGTCAGTCATTCTTTAACACAGTTTGCTGGTAATTTTTTTGTTCAAGAAACTCTGGTTGTGCAGAACATGAAAATATTAGCTATTTGTCAGCACCGTAAAACATACTTAGATGAAATTGTATTTTCCATTCATTGACAACTGATCATTTTGTTTGGAGGGCTGTACAGCATAAGAGAGTAATAGAAGATAGTGGTGAAAAGTAACTCAATTATGAAGAGTCATAAATGTTAACAAATTTGGATAATATATGTGCAGGCAATGGATAAGCCATGAATATCTCTGATCTCGTAAATTCAGAGGACGAGTGGGAAAAGCATGGTGTCAGCTTCAGAGAAACGAAATAATGAATGACCACACGATCCAAGAATGAGAGACTTTTGAAAATGTGGGGGTCAGAGTCAGCAGGAATAAGATGAGAGGATGGGAGAAAAGGGAATAGTAAGAGGTTTAGGACAATAGTGTCAAATTCTTCATTTTAGAAAAACCAAGATGACTGAGGCCTGAGAGAAGCCCTTAAGAGTCCACTTTAGATGAACTCAGTATTCCTAATAAAAGCTTTGAGTGATGTTGTCTGCTATTGGGTACATATGGGACACAGTGGAAGGGAAGGGAGGAGGCACAATTAGGAAAGAAGAATGTATTTAGGAGACAATCCACACAAGATACATTGTTTTTTGCCCAATGTTTTCTTTAGAGTTTTGCAAATGTCCTATTCAATTCAAATTTGTCATTTTCTCCTTCAACGTTTGGAATCTAAGTGAGAAGGCCTAGAGAAATTAGGAAGCAGGCAGTGGGGCTATCCAGGGTTGGGTCCAGCCAGGCAGTTACAAAGACAATAAAGACTTGAAAAAGTCTAGGCTAAACCCTGTTACTTTTAAATTTTATTATTTATCTACATTTATTTGTATATTTTATGTCACACATATTTTGACTTAATTATTCTTACTACTCAGATGGCAGAGTGAGCTAGAGATGGATTTAGGGATTGTGAAGATGGCAAGAAGTAGAGGCCAGAAGCCCTAACACAGTAGAGTGTGGTGGTTACAATAGTTTTTGAGCATCTTACTCATCTCTCAATTTTAGTTTCCTTATATTTTTATAACTGTAATATATATTCTAGTTCTACCTTGCAGGGATGCTCAAATTTAGTCTAAACATCACTTGTAAAGAGTGAACACTGGTTCCTAGAATACCTATTGAGTTGCAGATTTAAAGAGTTTTTTAAAGGTAAAATCATGGTTGTTATACAAATAGAAGCTAAACAGGTGCTAAAAATTTTAACTCGCTGATTAATGAGAGAACCAGTACAATGCTGTAACTAGCTCGAAGAATTCAGAGGAAAACTGACAGAAATTTACAAATAGAAGCAAGACTGGTCAGTATCTAGAGGGCAATAATTAATTGCATTCTGCTAGAGACAATTTATATTTCTATAGAGTAGCTAAGCTGCTAAGTCACTTCAGTTGTGTCCGACTCTGTGCGACCCCATAGATGGCAGCCTACCAGCCTCCTCCGTCCCTGGGATTCTCCAGGCAAGAGTAGAATCATTCACAGAAAAACTAATCATGTTGGTTCTCTACAAGGTTTTCACATTTTATATTGATACATATTGCAAAAAGGATAATGTTTACGGGTACGGGTAAAAAAAGTTTAGCTGCCCAGAAAGAAGTAAATAGCATCTTAAATAGTAAATGGAGCACATAAAAATCAAACTGAAAATGCCCTCTCTTTCTGCCTTTGCCTCTGCTTTAATTCAGAACCAAAGATGTCTTAAGGAAAGTGTATTAAAATTCAGTTATCTAAATTTAGATGATCCCTGCTGTTTTCTGGGTCACCTTTCTTTGTCACTCAGAGATGCTGGCTCAGGAAATGTAAGCCAACTTTACTGTCTCCTTGAGAAAGATGTATTCAGGAAGATGTTTTCCCTAAAGAAGCAAACATGCATAATTATAAAATTAAATGTAAATGGAACCAAGGAGAACCCTGTGCCCCCTCCCATCCACCCAAGTACAAAGGCTCCTATGTGTGTCCTGCCTCTTGTTTGCAAGAAAAGCTGTCTCCCAGGCCTCCCTGAATCACAGAAGACCAGACTCAAGCAGTTGATGATTAGGACAATACAGTCACAGAGTCTTTCAGTGTCTGATGCACAATCTTCAGTCATTTTACAGATACAATAACTGCCACCAGAGGAAAAAAGCATGATGAGCAGACTACAGCCATGACATAAGCTGATCCATCTTGAGCCACGCTGAATCTAGGGCTAGCACAATTCCAAGAACTGGCCTTAAGTGAGTGTGATTCACTATTGCTCATAATAATCTAGGCATCCAAATAATTATAGCTTGTTCTCCCCATATATGTAAGCAAGCAGGCAACTAAAATTGTTAGTAAATGGATGCTATACAGACCCATGTTAATACCTTCCACTTTGAGAATATGGTCCTGTATGTCAGCGTGAAGAATTTACAGAAGGTGGACCTTCACCCATAAACCCCTAGAAATGGAATAATGTTCTTACAAAGTGGGGATTTGTAAGCAGCTTTTGGCAGGGAAAGGCCCCTTTTACCTTGTCACTTTAGCAAAGCTGTACTGAAACTAATCTTAAACCAGGCACCCCCACACTCTACTCATCTCTAGTCCTAGCACATCTTTCATACAATACCTTGCTTAAAGCTGTTGGTTCTTTCCTAGATCAAAGAAGTAAAAATGAAGAATAAGCAATTAACAACCCGATCTCTTCCCTAGCTCTCCCTTCAGTAATCCCATGAACAAACTATGTGAACAAGACAACATTCAAAGAAAGATCACAAGGAGTTGACAAGTCTGCACTCAATGGGAGATTGTGGAGTCTGGTCCCTGATCACCATAATTAATTGAAATTACTTCCCCTTTTCCCTTTAAAAACTTTCATGGCTGGGCAGAATCTTCAGAATTGGTTTCAGGGACATAAGTCTGTCTTCTTCCCAGATTGCCAGCTTTTCTGTTTAAAGCAACTTTGCTTTGTATCAACATTTGCCTCTTTGAGTATTAATTTTTGAGTGTCAAGCAGCTGGACCTGAGTTCAGCAATGTACATTTCTGTGTTGGAGAGGTATTTGAGCACCATGGAGTATGGATAAAAAGGTGGACAAGGAATCAGAGGTCATTGATTCAAGCCTGAATCTTCTATTGTTACAATTAAGGAAAGGAGAAAAACCCATTAATTTTGGAAACCTCAGTTTCCTTATATTTAAATAGAATGATTATAATAATACCAATATCAAAATGTTTTTGAAAAGATGAAATTAAATTGTGAATATAAACATATTCTATAAAGTATAAAGTCTTCTAATGTTAGCTATTGCCACAATTTTACTCTCCTGGATCATCTACAGATAATGTAAATCTGTGTGTGGAGCAGATGGTAAAGCAGGTTGGCAAGCCCTGTTTTGAAATGAATTTTCTATATGATCCTGAACAAGCCATTGAAACTTCAGAGCTCCATTGCCTCACCATCTCTTTTTATTTCACAAACTGTGAGGTTCTAATGAAATAATGACTGCTGGAAAAACCACAGCTTTGACTATATAGACCATTGTCAGTAAAGTGATGTCTCTGCTTTTTGAGAGCCCCTTTTACAGCAAGAAGATTAAAACAGTCAATCCTACAGGAAATCAACCCTGAATATTCATTGGAAAGATTGATGCTGAAGCCAAAACTTCAATATTTGGCCACCTGATGCGAAGAGCTAACTCATTGGAAAAAACCCTGATGCTAGGAAAGATTGAGGGCAGGAGGAGAAGGGGGTGACAGAGGTTGTATGGCATCAACAACTCAGTGGACATTAGGAGACTCAAGGAGATAGTAAAGGACTAGCGTGCTGCAGTCCATGAGGTCACAAAGAGCCGAACATGACTTAGCCACTGAACAGCAACAAATGAAATAATGACTGTTACCCAGAAAACTACAAAATACCACACAAATGTAAGCCACTGACACTAGTTTGGTAAAATATCAGGAGTTGGGGAAATTAGACATTTTCCTTTATTAGCTATCTATAAATAAACTTAACTATAAAATATAACCATTTGCATGATCAAAAGAATCAACTTCCCCCTCAGCAAAGATTATATGTGAATTTAAAAGGAAAGTTCATAGTATCATTCTCTTGCTTGCTGCTGCTGCTGCTAAGTCGCTTCAGTCATGTCTTACTCTGTGCGACCCCATAGACGGCAGCCCACCAGGCTCCCCTGTCCCTGGGATTCTCCAGGCAAGAACACTGGAGTGAGTTGCCATTTCCTTCTCCAGTGCATGAAAGTGAAAAGTGAAAGTGAATTCACTCAGTCGTGTCCGACTCTTTGTGACCTCATGATTTTCCAGGCAAGAATACTGGAGATTCTCTTGCCTAGGACTTTGTAAAATGAAATTTAATAGATCTCTGCTATTCTGTTCATTTGGAGCCACATTTGACACAATGTTATAACCATTAATGGAAGGAATATTCCATTACAATGAAATGGCAATTGTAGCTAGTTCATTAAAGCTGCTTCCTTTAGAAAGAGGAGAAGGCAATGGCAACCCACTCCAGTACTCTTGCCTGGAGAATCCCAGGGACAGGGGAGCCTGGTGGGCTGCCATCTATGGGGTCGCACAGAGTCGGACACGACTGAAGTGACAGCAGCCTTTAGAAAGAACTGTCCAAACTGCCCTGTCTCTCAACACACACAAAACCACACACATCCACATGATTCTTGAAATAAGACTCATGTGTGGACAGCATTCAAAGAATGATGATCAAAACAGTATCATACTATGTGGCCCACAAAGAAATTGAAAGGAATTTTCCTGTTTTTTTTTTTTTTTTTTTTTTTTGTTATTTGGTTTCTAAGTAGAACATAAACAGTATAAGGTTGTCTGCCTCATGATCTAAATGCTCAATAAATATTTCTCCTTTCAAAACATTATTTTTATTGAAGTATAGAAACCAGAGCTTCCCTGGTGGCTCAGATGGTAAAGTGTCTGCCTGCAATGTGGGAGAGCCGGGTTTGTTCCCGGGGTCAGGAAAAAAATTCCTTGGATAAGGAAATGGCAACACTCCAGTACTCTTGCCTGGAAAATCCCATGAGCTTGATAGGTTACAGTCCATGGAGTCATAGAGTTGGACACGACGGAGTGACTTCACTTTATATAGCTAATTAACAGTATTGTGATAGTTTCAGGTGGACAGCAAAGGGACTCAGTTATACATATATATGTATCTATTTTCCCCCAACCTCCCCTCTCATCCAGGCTACCACATGACACAGAGCAGAGTGCCCTGTGCTATACAGGATAGGATATTATTGGTCATCCATTTAAAATACAGCAGTGTGTACATGTCGATCTCAAACTCCCTAACCATCCCTTCCACTTATCCTTCCCCCTGGCCAATCATAATTTCATACTCTATGAGTCTTTTTCTCTTTTGTAAATAAGTTTATTTGTATAATTTCTTTTTAGATTCTGCATATAAGGAATGCCATACAATATTTCTCCTTCTCTGTCTGACATTTCACTAAGTATGACTGTCCGACTCTTTGCTACCTCATGGAATGTAGCCCACCAGGCTCCTCTGTCCATGGGATTTTCCAGGCAAGAATACTGGAGTGGGTTGCCATTTCCTTCTCCAGGGGATCTTCCCAACCCAGGGATCAAACCCAGGTCTCCCACATTGCAGGCAGATAGATGCTTTAACCTCTGCATCACTAGGGAAGCTCCTAAGTCCATCCATGTTGCTGCAAATGGCATAACTTCATTCTTTTTAATGGCTGAGTAATATTTATTACTTGTATGTGTACCATATCTGCTTTATTTCTTCATCTGTCTATGGACATTTAAGTTGCTTCCATGTCTTTGCTGCAATGAACACTGAACAATGAACAGTGCTGCAAAGATGAACATTGAGGTACATGTGTCTTCTCAGTTATGGCTTTCTCAGGGTATATGCCCAGGAGTGGGATTGCAGAGTTATATGGTAACTCTTTTAGTTTTTAAAGAACTCCCATACTGTTCTCCATAGCGGTTGTACCAATTTACATTCCCATGAGCAATGTAGGAGGTTTCCCTTCTCTCCACACCCTCTCCATTTACTGTTTGTGGATTTTTAAATGATAGTCATTCTAGCTGGTAGTGAGGTGATACCTCATTGTCATTTTGATTTGCATTTCTCTAATAATCAGCAGTGTTGAACATATTATCATGTGCCTCTTGGCTATCTATATGTCTCCTTTGGAGAAATGTCAATTTAGGTCTTCTGCCCATTTTTTGATTAGGTTGTTTGTTTTGATGATATTAAGCCTCAGGGGCTATTTGTAAATTTTGGAGACTAATCCCTTAGTCACATCATTTGCAGTTATTTTCTCCCAATCTGTGGGTTATCTACATTTTGTTTATTGTTTCCTTTGCTATGCAAAAGCTTTTGAGTTTAATTAGGGTCCCACTTAAAAAATTATTTTTTCATTATTTAGGGAGATGGATTGAAAAAGATATTGCTGTGATTTATGTCAGAGAGTGCTCTGCTTATGTTTTCCTCTAGGAGTTTTATAGTTTCTGGTTTCACATTTAGGTCTTCAATCCATTTTGAGCTTATTTTTATGTGTGGTGTTAAAGAATATATAACATTATTTTTTTAACATGTAGCTGTCCAGTTTTCCCAGCACCATCTGTTGAAGAGACTGTGTTTCCAATATTGTGTAGTCTTGCTTCCTTCATTGTAGATTAATTGACCATGGGTGTCTGGGTTTATTTCTGGATTTTCAATTCTGTTCCATTGATCTATATTTCTATTTTTGTGCCAGTACCATACTGTTTTGATGGTGATAGCTTTGTAGTACAGTTTGAAGTCAGGGAGCCTGATTCCTCCACCTCCTTTTTTCTTTCTCAACATTGCTTTGTAAATTCTTTGTCTTAGGTCTGTAAAAAATACCATTGATAATTTGGCAGAGATTGCATTAAATCTGTAGATTGCCTTGCGTAATACAGTCATTTTGACAATATTGATTCTTCCAATCCAAAAACATGGTATAATTTTCCATCTGTGTCTTCTTTAGTTTCTTTCATCACCATATCAATATCTTACAGTGTTCAGAGTACACATCGCTGGTCTTCTTAGGTAGGTTTATTCCAAGGTATTTTATTCTTTTTGATGTGATGGTAAATGGAATAGATTCCTGCATTTCTCTTAATGATCTTTCATTGTTAGTGTATAGAAACACAACAGATTTCTGTATGACTTTTGTAATCTGCAACTTTACCAAATTCATTTATGGGCTCTAGTAGTTTTCTGGTGACATGTTTAGCATCTTCTATGTATAATATCATGTCATCTGCAAACAGTGACAGTTTAACTTCTTTTCCAATTTTGATTTCTTTCATTTCTTTTTCTTCTCTGATTATTGCAACTAGGACTTCCAAAACTATGTTGAATAAAAGTGGTGAGAGTGGACATCTTTGTCTTGTTCCTGATCTTAGAGGACATGCTTTCAGCTTTTCACGACTGAGCATGATGTTAGCTATAGGTTTGTTGCATATGACTTTTATGTTGAGGTATATTCCTTCTATGCCCATTTTCTGGGGAGTTTTTCTCAATCATAAGTGGGTGCTGAATTTTGTTAAAAGTTGTTTTCTACATCTATTGAAATAATCATATGGTTTTTATTTTTTAATTTGTTGATGTGGTATATCACACTGATTAATTTGCAGATATTGAAAAATACTTGCATTCCTGGGATAAATTCCACTTGATCATGGTGTATTTAATGTATTGTTGGATTTGAATTGCTAGTATTTCATTGAGGATTTTTGTATCTATGTTCATCCGTGATATTGGCCTGTAATTTTCTTCTTCTGTGGTATCTTTGTCTGATTTTGGTATCAGGGTAATGGTGGTGTTATAGAATAAGTTTGGAAGTGTTCCTTCCTCTGAAATTTTTGGGGAATAGTTTCAAAAGGATAGATGTTAGCTTTTCTCTAAATGTTTGATAAAATTTGCCTGTGAAGCCATGAGGCTCTGGACTTTTGTTTGTTGGGAGTTTTAAAGTAACAGTTTAAATTTCAGTGTTTGTGATTGGTTGGTTCATATTTTTTATTTATTCCTGGTTCAGTCTTGGGGGACTGTATCTTTCTAAAAATGTGTCCATTTCTTCCAGGTTGTCCATTTTATTGACATATAGTTGCTTGTAGTAGTCAGTTGCTTGTATTTGATCCTTTATATTTCCATGGTCTCTGTTTCAACTTCTCCTTTTTAATTTCTAATTTTATTGATTTGAGTCCTCGCCATTGTTTTCCTGATGAATTTGGCTAAAGGTTTATCAATTTTATTTATTGTTTCAAAGGACCAGCTTTTAGCTTCACTGGTATTTGCTATTGTTTTCTTTGATCATTATATGATTTCTTGTACTAACTTTAGGTTTTGTTTGTTTTATTTTCTCTAGTTGTTTTAGGTATAATCTTAGCTTGCTTATTAGAGAATTTTCTTGTTTCCTGAGGTAAGATTGTACTGCTATTACTGCTTTTGCTGTATCCCATCTGCCTCCAGTATTTTTTGACTTCTCTCTTTGATTTCTTCAGGGATCCATTGGCTGTTTAGTAGCATATTGTTTAGCCTTCACATATTTGTGCTTTTTATGGTTTCTTCTTGTAGTTTATTGCTAACCTCATAGCAGTTGTGATCAGAAATGATACTTGATATGATTTCAATTTTCTTAAATTTACCAAGACTCATCTTGTGGCCCAGCATGTGGTCAATCCTGGAGAATGTTTCATGTGCACTATTCCTGTGTTACTGTACATTTCTCCCTTTATGGTTGTTAGTATTTGAGATGCTCCTATGTTGGGTGCATATATACTGGCAATTGTTATATCTTCTTGAATTGATCCCTTGATCACTATGTAGTGTCTTTTTTTTCTTATAACAGTCTTTGTTTTAATATCTATTTTGTCTGATATGAGTATTGCTACCCAGTTTTCTTTTGATTTCCACTTGTGTGGAATACCTCCTTCCATCCTCTCACTTTCAGTCTTTATGAATCCCTAGGTCTGATGTGGGTCTCTTGTAGACAGCATATATATGGGTCTTATTTTTGTGTCCACCCAGCTAGGTTATATCTTTTGGTTAGTGTACTTAATCCATTTACATTTAAGATAATTATTGATATGTTTGCTCCTATTACAATTTTCTTAATTGTTTTGGGTTTGTTTTTGTAGGTCTTTTCCTTCTCTATGTTTCCTGTCTAGAAAAATCCCTTTAGCATTTGTTGTAAAACTGGTTTTGGTGGTGCTGAATTTTCTTAACTTTCCTGTCTGTAAAGTTTTTTTATTTCTCTGTCAAATCTGAATGAGAGCCTAGCTGGTTATAGTATTCCTGTTTGTAAGTTCTTTTTCATCACTTTAAATATATCACACCACTCCCTTGTGGATTGCAGGGTTTCTGCTATGAAATCAGCTGATAACCTTATGGGAGTTCCCTTATATGATATTTGTTGTTTTTCCCCTGTTGTTTTTAATATTTTAGCTTTGTCTTTAATTTTTGTTAATTTCATTACTATGTGTATCAGCATATTCCTCCTTGGGTTTATTCAACTTGCGACTCTCTGCTTGTAATCATAAATGATAAAATCTATCACCTTGCACCATGTTAAGATCATTCTATGATTAAATTAATGCAGGCTGACGATTAACATAGGGCTGACAATAAACATATGTACAAAAACAAGGACACAGATTTGTAGGAGGGGAAAAATCTCTATGTGAATATGCTCCAAAAAAGTGAATCAAAAAAGTGGGAGAAAAAAATGCATTCTACTTAAATATTTAGGTAATTAAATCTTTCTGTTATGGTGAAGAGCATATGTTACACAAACTATTCTAAAGCAGATGGTAAAGGAGCAGATAATAGGCATATGTGGAGACATTGACAAGGCTTTTTGAATGACAGAATGGAGGCAATCATGTCAACAGGTCAATATGTCTGCTAGTTGGGCAACCTCTTTGTATCCTTAGGCAAATTAGAAACTCTAGTATAGGTATTAATTGAGTTTAAACATAAACATTTATATATAAGGTATACCATATAAGGGATATGCCTTATACATTGGCAGACCTAACTTTATTGCCATATTCAAAATAGTTTATTAAAATTTGAGTTTTAAAAGGAAAACCTTTAAATAACTTTTAAAGAAAAATGTAATATTAATTTTATTTTTTCAACCTTGTAGATAAAATGAAATGTTGCCATAGTAAGTTGTGGGGTGATCAAATTTCTGATAAGCTATTTTGGTTTATTTGAACAAGGAAGCATGGCAGATAATTTTAGATATACAAAAAAGAACAAGTATATACCTTCACTTTCAGAAGGTAAAACCACTTCAGCATGTATGTTAACTGCTAACATACTAATAGTAGAGATAAATCTATCTTTACTTTCTATTTTTTTCTTCTTCTTTAAAAAAATCAATTAATTAATTTATTTGACTGTGCCAGTTCTTAGTTGTGGAATGTGGAATCTAGTTCCATGACCAGGGACCAAACCCTGGCCCTCTGCATTGGGAGCATGTACTTTTAGCCACTGGACTATGAGGGAAGTCTCAATCCATACTTTCTCTTATTTCAAACATTTTAAGACTGGATTTGCCATTTATATTATTTTCAATTTGACTTTTACGTTTAGAAGTGAAACTCCTATTCTGACCACCACTTTCTGCAAATCACTTCCATGGCCATTGCCATATTGTAGGGATACAAGATGCAGAACTTGTTACCCAGTCTTCAATGACCTTGATTGTTTTATCAACCCTTAAGAGAGCAGTAAACGAAAAACAAACACTATTGATTAGGTCTAGGAGTTATTCATAAGGGCAACACATCAGTATCAATTGCAGGCAAATCTCACTTCATTTCCTATGTTAAGTAAACATTGTTGTCATGAATTATAGTCATGGTACTTTGGTTACACTTTAAAACAACTTTTTCTTTTTCTAGACTAGTCTTTTCCCAAAAATGTAACCATGGAATGCTTTTTCATGGGAAAATTTTACCTCCCCCACCCCCCAAAAAACCTCTTGTAAAATTCTGAATTCCATATTCCATTTTTAAACATTCACAAGATGAGTTAGTGACTCTCATAACAAAGGAAGCTACTTATCTTTGCTTAGCTCAGTAATTTCCGTTTGACCACTGAACTCTACCCCTGCTCATGTTGTGTGAGTAGCTATGAATATCCCTCAGAACTTCTATTTCCAGGAAGACACTCTGATAAATACTTATCTTGACTGACAAATATGTTAGTCACTCAGTCGTGTCTGATTCTTTTCAACCTCATGAACCAGAGATCGACCTGGGTCTCCTGCATTGCAGGCAGATTCTTTACCAATTGAACCACCAGGGAAGCTGGGATAGAGTCAGTTTAGATAAATGTTACATCCTTCCAAAGCTTGAAAATTCTGATACGCTCTTGGAAGAGGCCACTACACCACAACTAAATGAGTCAAGGGGAAAGGACTTCTGGGAATCACAAGGCTGCTGATCAGTGGTAGACAACACCTACTTAAGGAGATTCCTGAGATTTAAGGGAACCCAATTGTACTGTGGATGTAGCTGAAGAGCCCTCTGATAGTACATGTTTGCCTCTTCTGTGTTTTTGGTCAGTATTTCAAAGTTGTTCAGCACAATTTCATGGTGTGGATACAGCCTGAAATAATGTAAATGCTAAGCCTTGATTGTCAAACTCCTCTAAGTTTGGCACAGTTTGCTTGTTTTTAAATCCAAGTATTCCAAGACCAAGACAAAACAATGAAATTTTCCTTTACTTTCTCATCAGAAAGGGTATGACTGTGCCAATCTTTCTGATCAGTTTCTTTTTTGTAAAAAAAAAAAAAAAAGTAATTTAACTTGTTCATAAATTTTGCTTCTTGAAATACACAAATCTGGCAGGAGATAATAGATTTGACACAGTAGTCAATCTAAGGAGAAGGCAATGTCACCCCACTCCAGTACTCTTGCCTGGAAAATCCCATGGACAGAGGAGCCTGGTAGGCTGCAGTCCATGGGGTCGCTAAGAGTCGGATACAACTGAGCGACTTCACTTTCACTTTCCACTTTCATGCATTGGAGGAGGAAACGGCAATCCACTCCAGTGTTCTTACCTGGAGGATCCCAGGGTTGGGGGAGCCTGCTGGGCTGCTGTCTACAGGACTGCACAGAGTCGGACACGACTGAAGTGACTTAGCAGCAGCAGCAGCAGTCAATCTAAGGGTCTTCCCTGTAGCTCAGATGGTAAAGAATATTCCTGCAATGTAGGAGACCCGGGTTCAACCCCTGCATCAGGAGGATCCCATGCAGAAGGAAATGGCAACCCACTCCAGTATTCTTGCCTGGAGAATTCTGTGGACAGAGGATCTTGGAGGGCTACAGTCCATGGGATCACAAAGAGTCAGACAGGACTAAGTGACTAACATACACAGTGAATCTAACGCTTAAGTAATACAATTTAGAAATAGCATGCAAAGCTAGAGTGGTTAAATAAACCCCAAGTTTTTATGGCTTATAGAGTTAGTTTCAAGTTGTTTTCGTGGAAAATTCTCATGAGATGTTGAGTTTCTGACCTGGAGGGATTGCTGACAGCCTGCTCCATAAGTAAGTAAGTAAGTAAAGTCACTCAGTCGTGTCCGACTCTTTGTGACCCTGTGGACTGCAGCCCACCAGGCTCCTCAGTTCATGGGATTCTCCAGGCAAGAATATTGGAGTGGGTTGCCATTTCCTTCTCCAGGGGATCTTCGCAACCCAGGGATCGAACCCGGGTCTCCCACATTGGGGGCAGATTCTTTAACCTCTGAGCCACCAGGGAACATAGCGCTCTCTTTTTACACAAGATGGTGAGAATTCTTTGATTTGTGTATGATGGATTTATGTAAATGTGTTTAGATCAAGTTATCAGCAAAGCTAGTATTCTGAAGAAGGAAAGTTACATATAATATATACATAAAAATACATCATATCACTAAAATGGTTCTTCTTTAGGATTCATCAGTTGTTTAATTTCCCCCTTCTTCACCATGAGATCCTATCTGGTCTGATGTAGAAAATCCTAGCCTGATACATATAAAATTTTAATTAATGAATGTTATGTTAAAAAAAAAAAGGCCAGCATTCCTAAAGTTCAAATGCAAATGCCAAAGAGATCTGGATGTATATTAATAAAGAATATTTGTGCTGATGTAGGAGGTGAGAGAATCTGCTTACTTCCTAAATGATAAGCCAAATGATCACAAGTACATAATTCAGATATTTCTGCTACATTTAGAGTGGACATACTGGACAATTTAATAAGTTCTTTTCATCTCTGTCATCTATAGAACTGTGAAGCTGGCTTTAATGTAGAAAAACAGAACATGTCCAAGGAATAAAAATAATCTGCGCTTGTCAAATCCTCTGACAACTAAATGGTGCACTTGCCCTTTGTTCTGTCCTATCTAAGAAGATCAATTTAATTTTGGAGCAGGAGGAGTTTCTATTGAAAGGCCAAGGAAGCCACTTTGCAGTAGCTTATAAAGGTCCACACAGTATCTTGGGAAACTTTTTGAAGAGACATGTTGTTAGAGGCAGCTGGACAGAGAAATCATGCAGAACTGGCCCTGTGTTGCAGCTCCTTGGTGCCCCTTTAATGGGCAGACAGTTTGGGGGGCCTCCCCTACCATGAAGCACAGTGGGAGCAGTAACAGGGCCATGCAGCTTTCATGCTGTTTTTGACCAGAGCCAGAGGCTATTGTACTTAGGATAGGAGGCAAAAAATACTGTTGTGTTGAGAAAAACAAAAACAAAAACAAAACAACTTGTGTTCTAAGCCTATGAAAAATCCTTAGCTTATACAGAAGAACTTCTTTGTTACTCCCTGGAAACTTTTACAAAGAGCATATCTCAGCTAGGATTTATGGATTTAAGTAAAGCGCTATGACCTCTGATATATTGTGGGTGTGCCAGTGAACATGGTGAGGGCAATTCCCACGCTCATTGCATGTCTGGGATATTTCCCCCCTTTTATCACAGAAAAGGTAATTTCATAAAATTTTGCCTTTTTCTTATTTTTCTGGCTTGTGGGCCCTGGAAATAAACATGTGAGGTGAAGGGACTGACTAGAGGGAGGGTTAGACTGAAATCAAGAAGAGCTTCCATGAGGGGCTCACATGTTTATGAGATGCCCTTCCACTGGGTCATACGGCTGCCCTCACCAGCTGCTCTCAATTCACCTTCTGGGACTTCATCTTCACAGTTCCAACTGTTCTTTAAGTAGTCATGCTCACTGACTGCAGGACTGTTTTGGTTTTTATTTTTTCCCCCTTCTTGATCCATAACAGGAAATAAATTCATCCCTGAGTTCTCAAAACCAGAAACAAACATCGACAAGGAAGAAAGAAAAAAAAAAAAAAAAAAAAAGAGCTGTGAGCAAAGAAGAGATCTTGTTTTAATAAATAGCTCCAAACTACAGTTCACTTGTTGGCATTTACTGTAATTTACTAATTCTATTATATATACCAAGCTTCAGTCCTCCATTTGGATAATGACATTAAAAATTTTTTTCTCTAATGACAAAGTCCTGTAGGAATATCTTCTCTCTGTCTAGGGATCTGATTAGTGAAAATTTCTGTGGACTTCACCCAACCATGGGCAAGCACTACATTATTAATGAAATAAAGCTGAATTTTATTAAAAATATTCTTCAACAACCAAGTGGAAAATCTTTTTGATTTTTTACAAATTTAGTTTTATAAAATGCATTGTTTTCTGCTGTTTATCAAAGATAAGGCCTACTTTGTGTCTTTCTCTTTAATTAAATATATGTTTAAATTATATTGGAGCTTGAAATCTTTGGAAAAATCAAGTGGGGTTTATTTCTACTGAGGAGATGTATAGTTTAAGAGATGTCCATTTTCCCACATCAATTACTAGAATAAACTTGACTCTTACTTCTAGAGGTGTATTATACAGAAGTTTCTGTTCATAGTTATTCCTTACTTCAGTGAAAGAAATTGAATTGCATTGGCATAAAAAAACCCCAAATACTTCACTGAGTTGGAAAAGCCTGATGTTTTTCAGTTTCGGGGAGAACGGCTGCTGCATTTAGTTGGTCTCACAATTTAAAAAAATTATTTCTTCCTATAAGATGAATTACAATTTCTTAATAAGATTGCATGTAGTATGCTCAATTAATAAACATTGTTTCATTTAAAAACACAAATATAAGTATAGAGAAAAATAGTCTGATGAGTTACACAGAGAAAAGAAAGAATCTTTTTTCGCTTGCATTATATTCCTTTTTAAAAAATGCTGGTTGCACTGGGTTATTGCCATGATGTGTGGGCCTCTCCAGCTGCAGTGCACAGATGTCTGAGCATAGGCTCCAGAGCTCACAGGCTCAGTACTTGCAGTGTCCAGGCCCTTCAACCAAGGCATGAAGCCCCAGCTTCCCGGCTGCTTGTGGGATTCCAGTTCTCTGACCTGGCATTGAACCCACATTCCCCACACTGGAAGGTTGACTCTCAACCACTGAACCACCAGGGAAATCCCTATATTCCTTTTTTAAATTGAGGTAGAGTTGATCTTGGAGAAGGAAATGGTAACCCACTCCACTATTCTTACCTGGAGAATTCCAGGCAAGATTCTCCACGGACAGAAGAGCTTGGAGATCTACTGTCCATCGGGTTGCAAAGAGTCAGATATGACTAATGTGACTTCACACACACACAAATAGTTGATTTACAATATTATGTTAGTTACAATTGTACAACAAAGTGATTCAATATTTTTATAGATTATACTTCATTTAAAGTTATTATAAACTATTGGCTGTATTCCTTATGTTGTTCAATATGTCCATACAGCTCATACATAGTTGTTTGTGCTCAACAGTGAAAAGCTGAAAGTCTTTCCTCTAAATTCAAGAACAAGACAAGGATGCTCACTCTCACTCCTTCTATTTAACATAGGTTTGAAAGTCCTGTCTACACCAATCAGACAAGAAAAGGAAATGAAAATTATCCTAATTGGAAAAGAAGTGGTAAAAGTATCACTATTTGCAGATGACATGATACTCTATATCAGTTCAGTTCAGTTCAGTAGCTCAGTTGTGTCCGACTCTTTGCGACCCCATGAATCGCAGCACGCCAGTCCTCCCTGTTCATAACCAACTCCTGGAGTTCACTCAGACTCAGGTCCATTGAGTCAGTGATGCCATACAGCCATCTCATCCTCTGTTGTCCCCTTCTTCTCCTGCCCCCAATCCCTCCCAGCATCAGAGTCTTTTCCAATGAGTCAACTCTTCGCATGAGGTGGCCAAAGTACTGGAGTTTCAGCTTTAGCATCATTCCTTCCAAGGAAATCCCAGGGTTGATCTCCTTCAGAATGGACTGGTTGGATCTCCTTGCAGTCCAAGGGACTCTCAAGAGTCTTCCCAACACCACACTTCAAAAGCATCAATTCTTCGGCTCTCAGCCTTCTTCACAGTCCAACTCTCACATCCATACATGACCACAAGAAAAACCATATCCTTGTCTAGACGGACCTTAGTCGGCAAAGTAATGTCTCTGTTTTTGAATATGCTATCTAGGTTGGTCATAACTTTTCTTCCAAGGAGTAAGCGTCTTTTAATTTCATGGCTGCAGTCAACATCTGCAGTGATTTTGGAGCCCCCCAAAATAAAGTCTGACACTGTTTCCACTGTTTCCCCATCTATTTCCCATGAAGTGATGGGACCAGATGCCATGATCTTCGTTGTCTGAATGTTGAGCTTTAAGCCAACTTTTCCACTCTCCTCTTTCACTGTCATCAAGAGGCTTTTGCGTTTCTCTTCACTTCCTGCCATAAGGGTGGTGTCATCTGCATATCTGAGGTTATTGATATTTCTCCCGGCAATCTTGATTCCAGCTTGTGTTTCTTCCAGTCCAGTGTTTCTCGTGATGTACTGTGCATATAAGTTAAATAAGCAGGGTGACAATATACAGCCTTGATGTACTCCTTTTCCTATTTGGAACCAGTCTGTTGGTCCATGTCCAGTTCTAACTGTTGCTTCCTGACCTGCATACAGATTTCTCAAGAGGCAGGTCAGGTGCTCTGCTATTCCCATCTCTCTCAGAATTTTCCACAGTTTATTGTGATCCACACAGTCAAAGGCTTTGGCATAGCCAATAAAACAGAAATAAATGTTTTTCTGGAACTCTCTTGCTTTTTCCATGATCCAGCAGATGCTGGCAATTTGATCTCTGGTTCCTCTGCCTTTTCTAAAACCAGTTGAACATCAGGAAGTTCACGGTTCATGTATTGCTGAAGCCTGGCTTGGAGAATTTTGAGCATTACTTTACTAGCATGTGAGATGAGTGCAATTGTGTGGTAGTTTGAGCATTCTTTGGCATTGCCTTTCTTTGGGATTGGAATGAAAACTGACCTTTTCCAGTCCTGCGGCCACTGCTGAGTTTTCCAAATTTGCTGGCATATTGAGTGCAGCACTTTGACAGCATCATCTTTCAGGATTTGAAATAGCTCCTCTGGAATTCCATCACCTCCACTAGCTTTGTTCATAGTGATGCTTTCTAAGGCCCACTTGACTTCACATTCCAGGATGTCTGGCTCTAGGAGAGTGCTCCTCATTATCTGGGTCGTGAAGATCTTTTTTGTACAGTTCTTCCGTGTATTCTTGCCACCTCTTCTTAATATCTTCTGCTTCTGTTAGGTCCAGACAATTTCTGTCCTTTATTGAGCCTATGTTTGCATGAAATGTTCCCTTGGTATCTCTAATTTTCTTGAAGAGATCTCTAGTCTTTCCCATTCTGTTCCTTTCCTCTATTTCTTTGCATTGATTGCTGAAGAAGGCTTTCTTATCTCTTCTTGCTATTCTTTGGAATTCTGCATTCAGATGCTTATCTTCCCTTTTGTCCTTTGCTTTTCACTTCTCCTCTTTTCACAGCTATTTGTAAGGCCTCCACAGACAGCCATTTTGCTTTTTTGCATTTCTTTTCCATGGGGATGGTCTTGATTCCTGTCTCCTGTACAATGTCATGAACCTCATTCCATAGTTCATCAGGCACTCTGTCTATCAGATCTAGGCCCTTAAATCTATTTGTCACTTCCCTTGTATAATCATAAGGGATTTGATTTAGGTCATACCTGAATGGTCTAGTGGTTTTCCCTACTTTCTTCAATTTAAGTCTATTAGAAATGATACATGAATTAAGATTGGAGGATTTAAGTTTAATATACAGAAATCTGTTACATTTCTGTATGCTAACAATATAGAGACACTTAAAAAAAAATCCTTTTAAAAGTCACATTAAAAAAAAAGACCTAGGAATAAAGCAATGAGGTGAAAGACCTATATTTTGAAAATGATGAAATATTTATTAAGAAAATTGAAGATAATTCAAACTAATGGAAAGATACCCTGTACTTGGGGATTGGAAGAATTAATATAATTGAAATGGTCATACTGCTCAAAGCAATCAACAGACTTAATGCAATCTGTGTCAAAATACTCAAGACGTTTTTTCACAGACCTAGAACAATAATCCTAAACTTTATATGGGATCATGTAAGACTCGGAATTAGTAAAACAATTCTGAGCAAAAAGAACAAAGTTGGAGGTATAACCTCTCCAGACTTCAGACTATTCTAGAAAGTTACAGTTATCACAGTAGGATGGTATTGGCACAAAAACAGATACATAGATCAATGTAACAAAAAGCCCAGAAATAAACCCATGTACCTTTGGTAAATTAATCTATGACAGAAGAAGCAAGAATATAAAATGGAGAAAAGACAATCTGTTCAACAACTGGTGCTGGGAAAGCTGACCAGGCACAAGTAAATCAATGACATTAGAACAGTCCTTCACACTATATAAAAAATAAATTCAACGTAGTTTAAAGATGTAAATATAAGGCATAAAACATAAAATTATAGAAGACAACATAGAATGCTCTTTCACATAATTATAGCAAAATTTTCTTGGAAAAAAGTCTTTTTGAATGAAAATAATAGTGATTTGATTTTAAAATGTAGCTATACATGTGAATCAGTTCAGTTCAGTCCAGTTGCTCAGTTGTGTATGACTCTTTGTGACCCCATGGACTGCAGAAGGTCAGGCCTCCATGTCCTTCACCAACTCCCGGAGTTTACCAAGCTCATGCTCATTGAGTTGGTGAGGCCATCCAATCATCTCATCCTCTGTTGTCCTCTTCTTCTCCTGCCTTCAATCTTTCCTAGCATTAGTGTCTTTTCAAATGAGTAAGGTCTTTTCATCAGGTGGCCAAAGTATGAGAGTGTCAGCTTCAACATCAGTCTTTCCAATGAACACTCAGGTCCAATTTCCTTTAGAATGGACTGGTTGGATCTCCTTGCAGTCCAAGGGACTCTCAAGAATCATCTCCAACACCACAGTTGAAAAGCATCAATCCTTCGGGGCTCGGCTTTCTTCATAGTCCAACTCTCACATCCATACATGATTACTGGAAAAACCATAGCCTTGACTAGCCAGATCTTTGTTAGCAAAGTAATGTTTTTGCATTCTATTTATTTATTATTTTCTTTATTTTGTCAAAATTTAAATTTATTTATTTTAATTGGAGGCTAAAGGAGATCCAACCAGTCCATTCTGAAGGAGATTAGCCCTGGGATTTCTTTGGAAGGAATGATGCTAAAGCTGAAACTTCAGTACTTTGGCCACCTCATGTGAAGAGTTGACTCATTGGAAAAGACTCTGATGCTGGCAGGGATTGGGGGCAGGAGAAGAAGGGGACGACCAAGGATGAGATGGCTGGATGGCATCACTGACTCGATGGACATGAGTCTGAATGAACACCGGGAGTTGGTGATGGACAGGGAGGCCTGGCGTGCTGCGATTCATGGTGTTGCAAAGAGGCGGACACGACTGAGCGACTGAACTGAATTGAACTGAACTGAATTACTTTGCAATATTGTATTGGTTTTGCCATACATCAACATGAAGCTGCCACGAGTGTACACGTGTTCCCAATCCTGAACCCACCTCCCACCTCCCTCCTCATACATCCCTCTGGATCATCCCAGTGCACCAGCCCCAAGCATCCTGTATGCTGCATCAAACCTGGACTGGCAATTGGTTTCTCATATGATATTATACATGTTTCAGTGCCTTTCTCCCAAATCATCCCACCTTCACCCTCTCCCACAGAGTCCAAAAGACGTTCTATACATCTGTCTCTTTTGCTGTCTCTCATACAGGGTTATTGTTACCATCTTTCTAAATTCTCTATATATGTGTTAGTATACTGTATTGGTGTTTTTCTTTCTGGCTTACTTCACTCTGTATAATAGGCTCCAGTTTTATCCACCTCATTAGAACTGATTCAAATGTATTCTCTTTAATGGCTGAGTAATACTCCATTGTGTATATGTACCACAGCTTTCTTATCCATTCATCTGCTGATGGGCATCTAGGTTGCTTCCATGTTCTGGCTATTATAAACAGTGCTGCGCTGGACATTGGGGTACATGTATCTCTTTCATTTCTGATTTCCTCGGTATGTATGCCCAGCAGTGGTATTGCTGGGTCATAAGGCAGTTCTATTTGAAGTTTTTTAAGGAATTTCCACACTGTTCTCCATAGTGGCTGTACTAGTTTGCATTCCCACCAACAGTGTAAGAGAGGTCCCTTTACTCCACACCCTCACCAGCATTTATTGCATGTAGACTTTTGGATAACAGCCATTCTGATTGGCATTAAATGGTACCTCATTGTGGTTTTGATTTACATTTCTCTGATAATGAGTGATGTTGAGCATCTTTTCATGTGTTTTTTAGCCATCTGTATGTCTTCTTCAGAGAAATGTCTATTTAGTTCTTTGGCACATTTTTTTGATTGGGTCATTTATTTTTCTGGAATTGAGCTGCAGGAGTTGCTTGTATATTTTTGAGCTTAGTTGTTTGTCAGTTGCTTCATTTGCTATTATTTTCTCCCATTCCAAATGCTGTCTTTTCACTTTGCTTATAGTTTCCTTTGTTGTGCAGAAGCTTTTAAGTTTAATTAGGTCCCATTTGTTTATTTTTGCTTTTATTTCCATTATTCTGGGAGGTGGGTCATAGAGGATCCTGCTGTGGTTTATGTCGGAGAGTGTTTTGCCTAAGTTCTCCTCTAGGAGTTTTATAGTTTCTGGTCTTACGTTTAGATCTTTAATCCACTTTGAGTTTATTTTTGTGTATGGTGTTAGGTAGTGTTCTAGTTTCATTCTTTTATAAGTGATTGACCAGTTTTCCCAGCACCACTTGTTAAAGAGATCGTCTTTAATCTATTGTATATTCTTGCTTCCTTTGTCAAAGATAAGGCGTCCATAGGTGCATGGGTTTATCTCTGGGCTTTCTATTTTGTTCCATTGATCTATATGTCTGTCTTTGAGCCAGTACCATACTGTCTTGATGACTGTGGCTTTGTAGTAGAGCCGGAAGTCAGGCATGTTGATTCCTACAGTTCCATTCTTCTTTCTCAAGATTGCTTTGGCTATTCGAGGTCTTTTGTATTTCCATACAGATTGTGAAATTATTTGTCCTAGTTCTGTGAAAAATACTGTTGGTAGCTTGATAGGGATTGCATTGAATCTGTAGATTGCTTTGGATAGTATACTCATTTTCACTATATTGATTCTTCCAATCCAGGAACATGGTATATTTCTCCATCTATTAGTGTCCTCTTTGATTTCTTTCATCAGTGTTTTATAGTTTTCTATATACAGGTCTTTAGTTTCTTTTGGTAGATATATTCCTAAGTATTTTATTCTTTTCGTTGCAATGATGAATGGGATTGTTTCCTTAATTTCTTTGTCTACTTTCTCATTATTAGTGTATAGGAATGCAAGGGATTTCTGAGTGTTGATTTTATATCCTGCAACTTTACTATATTCATTGATTAGCTCTAGTAATTTTCTGGTGGAGTCTTTAGGGTTTTCTATGTAGAGGATCATGTCATCTGCAAACAATGAGAGTTTTACTACTTTTCCAATTTGGATTCCTTTTATTTCTTTTTCTGTTCTGATTGCTGTGGCCAAAACTTCCAGAACTATGTTGAATAGTAGTGGTGAAAGTGGGCACTCTTGTCTTGTTCCTGACCTTAGGGGAAATGCTTCAATTTTTCACCATTGAGGATAATGTTTGCTGTGGGTTTGTCATATATAACTTTTATAATGTTGAAGTATATTCCTTCTATTCCAGCTTCTGGAGAGTTTTTATCATAAATGGATGTTGAATTTTGTCAAAGGCTTTCTCTGTATCTATTGATATAATCATATTGCTTTTATTTTTCAGTTTGTTAATGTGGTGTATTACATTGATTGATTTGTGGATATTGAAGAATCCTTGTATCCCTGGGATAAAGCCTGCTTGGTCATGGTATATGATCTTTTTAATGTGTTGTTGGATTCTGATTGCTAGAATTTTGTTAAGGATTTTTGCATCTATGTTCATCAATGATATTAGCCTGTAGTTTTCTTTTTCTGTGGCATCTTTGTCAGGTTTTGGTATTAGGATGATGGTGGCCTCATAGAATGAGTTTGGAAGTTTACCTTCCTCTGCAATTTTCTGGAAGAGTTTGAGTAGGATAGATTTTAGCTCTTCTCTAAAGTTTTGGTAGAATTAAGCTGTGAAGCCGTCTGGACCTGGGCTTTTGTTTGCTTGAAGATTTCTGATTACAGTTTCAATTTCCATGCTTGTGATGGGTCTGTTAGGATTTTCTATTTCTTCCTGGCTCAGTTTTGGAAAGTTGTACTTTTCTAAGAATTTGTCCATTTCTTCGAAGTTGTCCATTTTATTGGCATATAATTGCTGATAGTAGTCTCTTATGATCCTTTGTATTTCTGTGTTGTCTGTTGTGATCTCTCCATTTTCATTTCTAATTTTATTGATTTGATTCCCTTTGTTTCTTGATGAATCTGGCTAATGGTTTGTCAATTTTATTTATCCTTTTAAAGAACCATATTTTGGCTTTGTTGATTTTTTGCTAAGGTCTCTATTGTTTCTTTTGCATTTATTTCTGCCCTAATTTTTAAGATTTCTTTCCTTCTGCTAACCCTGGAGTTCTTCATTTCTTCCTTTTCTAGTTGCTTTAGGTGCAGAGTTAGGTTATTTATTTGACTTTTTTCTTGTTTCTTGAGGTATGTCTCTATTGCTATGAACTTTCCCCTTAGCACTGCTTTTACAGTGTCCCACAGGTTTTGGGTTGTCTTTTTCATTTTCATTCTTTTCTTTGCATATTTTGATTTCTTTTTTGATTTCTTCTGTGATTTGTTGGTTATTCAGAAGCGTGTTGTTCAGCCTCCATATGTTGGAATTTTTAATAGTTTTTCTCCTGTAATTGAGTTCTAATCTTAATGCATTTTGGTCAGAAGAGATGCTTGGAATGATTTCAATTTTTTTGAATTTACCAAGGCTAGATTTGTGGCCCAGGATGTGATCTGTCCTGGAGAAGGTTCCGTGTGCACTTGAGAAAGAGTTGAAATTCATTGTTTTGGGGTGAAATGTCCTATAGATATCAATTAGGTCTAACTGGTCTATTGTATCATTTAAAGTTTGTGTTTCTTTGTTAATTTTCGGTTTAGTTGATCTATCCGTAGGTGTGAGTGGGATATTAAAGTCTCCCACTATTATTGTGTTATTGTTGATTTCCCTTTTCATACTTGTTAGCATTTGTCTTACATATTGTGGTGCTCCTATGCTGGGTGCATATATATTTATAATTGTTATATCTTCTTAGATTGATCCTTTGATTATTATGTAGTGTCTTTCTTTGTCTCTTTTCACAGTCTTTGTTTTAAAGTCTATTTTATCTTATATGAGTATTGCTACTTCTGCTTTCTTTTAGTCTCTATTTGCATGGAATATCTTTTTCCAGCCCTTCATTTTCAGTCAGTATGTGTCCCTTGTCTTGAGGTGGGTCTCTTGTAGTCAACATATATAGGGGTCTTGTTTTTATATCCATTCAGCCAGTCTTTGTCTTTTGGTTGGGGCATTCAACCCATTTACGTTTAAGGTAATTATTGATAAGTATGATCCCATTGCCATTTACTTTATTGTTTTGGGTTCAAGTTTATACACCCTTTTTGTGTTTCCTGTCTAGAGAATATCCTTTAACATTAGTTGGAGAGCTGGTTTGGTGGTGCTGAATTCTTGCATCTTTTGCTTGTCTGTAAAGCTTTTGATTTCTCCTTCGTATTTGAATGAGATCCTCTCTGGGTACAGTAATCTGGGCTGTAGGTTATTTTGTTTCATCACTTTAAGTATGTCTTGCCATTCCCTCCTGGCCTGAAGAATTTCTGTTGAATGATCAGCTGTTATCCTAAGGGAATCCCCTTGTGTGTCATTTGTTGTTTTACCCTTGCAGCTTTTAATATTTGTTCTTTGTGCTTGATCTTTAACAAAGATTAACAATTTGATTAATATGTGTCTTGGAGGGTTTTGCCTTGGGCTTATCCTGTTTGGGACTTTCTGTTTTTCTTGGACTTGAGTGATTATTTCCTTCCCCATTTTTGGGAAGTTTTCAACTATTATCTCCTCAAGTACTTTCTCATGGTCTTTTTTTTTTTTTTTTTTTTTTTGTCTTCTTCTGGTACTCCTATGATTCGAGTGTTGGAGGATTTAATATTGTCCTGGAGGTCTCTGAGATTGTCCTCATTTCTTTTAATTTGTTTTTCTTTCTTCCTCTCTGATTCATTTATTTCTACCATTCTATCTTATACTTCACTAATCCTATATTCTGCCTCCATTATTCTACTATTTGTTGCCTCCAGAGTGTTTTTGATCTCATTTATTGCACTGCTCATTACATATTGACTCTTTTTATTTTCTCTAGGTCCTTGTTAAACCTTTATTGCATCTTCTCAATCCTTGTCTCCAGGCTTTTTATCTGTGATTCCATTTGTATTTCAAGGTTTTGGATCATTTTCACTATCATTATTCAGAATTCTTTATCAGGTAGATTCCCTATCTCTTCCTCTTTTGTTTGGTTTGGTGGGCATTTCTCCTGTTCTTTTACCTGTTGGGTATTCCTCTGTCTCTTCATCTTCTTTATATTGCTGTTTGTGGGGTGGCCTTTCTTTATTCTGGCAGTTTGTGGGGTTCTCTTTATTGAGGTGTTTCCTCAATGTGGGTGGGGTTGTACAGGTGGCTTGTCAAGGTTTCTTGGTTAGGGAAGCTTGTGTTGGTGTTCTGATGGGTGGAGCTGGATTTCTTCTCTCTGGAGTGCAATGAAGAATCCAGTAATGAGTTATGAGATGTCAATGCTTTTGGAGTAACTTTGGGCCGCCTGTATATTGAAGCTCAGGGCTGTGTTCCTGTGTTGCTGGAGAATTTGCGTGGTATGTCTTGCTCTGGAACTTGTTGGCCCTTGGGTGGTGCTTGGTTTTAGTGTAGATATGGAGGCATTTGATGAGCTCCTATCGATTAATGTTCCCTGGAATCAGGAGTTCTCTTGTGTTCTCAGGATTTGGACTTAAGCCTCCTGTTTCTGGTTTTCAATCTTATTTTTACAGTAGTCTCAAGACTTATCCTTCTATACAGCACTGTTGATAAAACATCTAGGTTAAAGATAAAAAGTTTCTCCACATTGAGGGACTCTCAGAGAGGTTCACAGAGTTACATGGAGAAGAGAAGAGGGAGGATGGAGTTAGAGGTGACCCGACTGAGATGAGGTGGAATCAAAAGAGAAGAGAGCAAGCTAGCCAGTAATCACTTCCTTATGGGCACTCCACAGTCTGGACTGCTCAGAGATGTTCATGGAGTTAAAAGAGAAGAGAAGAGGGAGGAAGGAGACAGAGGTCGCCAGGAGGATAAAAGAGGGGAATGAAAAGGAGAGAGACAGATCCAGCCAGTAATCAGATCCCCAAGTGTTCTCCACCGTCTGGAACATACAGAGGTTCACAGCTTTGGGTAGAGAAGAGAAGGGGGACGGATGAGACTGAGGCGAGCTGGTGGAGAAAAAGGAGAGTCCAAAGGGGGAGAGAGCAGTCAAGCCAGTAATCTCGCTCCAAATTAAAAATGGGTACTGAAGATTGGGTTCTCAAAGGTACAAAATTAATAACAAATACCAAAAAGTAAAGATTAAAAATCTAGAGTAGAGGTTGGATTTTCAAAAATAAAATATTAAAGAAAAGAAAAAAAGTCACAAAAATTATTAAAAAATATGAAGTTTGCTTTAAAAAATAGGGCCTTTTTAAAATTTTCTGGGCCTTTTTTTGAAAAGTAAGAGTAGGTTATAAAAATGAAAATTAAAGAAGTAATTGAGGACTTAAAAATTTGAAAATGTTAAAAAAAAGAATGATCGTAAAAATAGTAAAAATATATCTGGGACTTTCTCTGGTGTTGTTGTGGGCAGTGTGGGGTCAGTTCATTTTCGGATAGTTCCTTGGTCAGGCTTATATTTCTCATGATCTATAGGCCCCTTCCTATGTAGTTGGTACTAACTACAGGGTTTTAATCTATTGCACCTGTCACTTCCAAGACAGTTCCCTCTGTTTTAGCTTCTTCTGTTTGCTGGTCTCTTCAGTGTCTGATTTCTGCCCTGACACAAGTCGGGTGGTGGTGGACACTTTTTTTAGGTTCACTTATTCAGTCATGCTGTGGGATGGGAGGGACGTTGCAAACAAATAACACTGGCATGTGCTTGCAGTGTCTCAGCCACAGTGGGTCTGCCCCTGCTTTTGGTGCATGTGCCCTTCCTGCCCACAGAGCTCAGGCTCTAGGTTGCTCTGCTGGGAACTGTCCAATGCTGGCCCTGGGCGGCATGCACCTCCCAGGTCTAACTAAGCCACTCAGGTTCAGGCACTCGGGTAGTCCTCAGAGGCGCAGATTCCATTGGGCCGGCATTTTGTGCCCTTTCCAGGTCCGAACAGCTCAGGTGATGAGGTGTTTTGTGAGCGTGGTTGCTGTGACTTATTGCCTCCCCTGTCCCTGCCGCTTGGTTTTCTGGGTATACAACTGGTGCTCCTTCTCAGGCGAATGTTGACTGTCCAGAACCCCAGGAAGTCTTAGTTAGCAAAGAAGCCTGCTTGCAGTTTGGTAGATAATGTCTCTCTGGGGCTGTGATTGCCCCCTTCCGGCTCTGGCTGCCTGTAACTGGAGCAGGATGGTCTGCAGCCAGCTAGTTGTGTTCAATCCTTTGTTCTGTGTGCAGTTCTAGTGGTGTCTTAGGTTAGGGCTTTTCACGTGGTAGCTATCCCACAGTGTGGTTTGCTAGCCCAAGTTAGTTTGCTCTGATTGCCCTCAGGCATTCAGGCCTGGTCCTTACTCTAAGCAATGCAGCCCGTGCCTCCCTGCCCAAACCCCACTTGCTAGTCGTGGATGCAGGCGTCTGCGCTGTTTCTCCACTGGGGGAGTTACCATTGAGCTCGTAATCTGTGGGTTTTAATTATTTATTTATTTTTCCTCCCTGTTATTTTGCCCTCTGTGCTTCCAAGGCTCGCCACAGACTTGGCAGTGAGAGTGTTTCCTGGTGTTTGGAAACTTCTCTCTTTTTAAGACTCCCTTCCTGGGATGGAGCTCCATCTCTACCTCTTTTGTCTCTTTTTTTTTGTCTTTTATATTTTTTCTGACCTCCTTTTGAAGACAATGGGCTGCTTTTCTGGGTGCCTGATATTCTCTGCCAGCATTCAGAAGTTGTTTTGCGGAATTTACTCAGAGTTTAAATGTTCTTTTGATGAATTTGTGGGGGATAAAGTGGTCTACCCGTCCTATTCCTCCACCATCTTAGGACCGCCCCCCTGTTTCAGCATTTTAATATGCTGTCTAGGTTGGCCATAACTTTTCTTCCAAGGAGTAAGTGTCTTTAAATCTCATGGCTGCAATCAACATCTGCAGTTATTTTGGAACCCCCCAAAATAAAGTCAGACACTGTTTCCACTGTTTCCACTCTTTCCCCATCTATTTGCCATGAAGTGATGGGACCGGATGACATGATCTTCGTTTTCTGAATGTTGAGCTTTAAGCCAACCTTCTCACTCTTGTCTTTAACTTTTATCAAGAGTCTCTTTAGTTCGTCTTGGCTTTCTGCCATAATGGTGATGTCCTCTGCATATCTGAGGTTATTGATATTTCTCCCAGCAATCTTGATTCCATTGTGCTTCATCCAGCTCAGCATTTCTCATGATATACTCTGCATATAAGTTAGATAAGCAGGGTGACAATATACAGCCTTGCCATACTCCTTTCCCGATTTGGAACCAGTCTGTTGTTCCATGTCTATTTCTAACTGTTGCTTCCTGACCTGCATACAGATTTCTCAGTAGGCAGGTCAGGTGGTCTGGTATTCCCATCTCTTGAGGAATTTTCCGCAGTTTGTTGTAATCCACACAGTCAAAGACTTTGGCATAGTCAATAAGCAGAAACAGATTTCTTTCTGGAACTCTCTTGCTTTTTCAATGATCCAGCGAATGTTGGCAATTTGATCACTGGCTTCTCTGCCTTTTCTAAAACCAACTTGAACACCTGGAATTTCATGGTTCATGTACTCTTGAAGCCTCACTTGGAGAATTTTGAGCATTACTTTACTAGTGTGTGAGATGAGTGCAATTGTGCGGTAGCTTGAGCATTCTTTTGCATTGCCTTTCTTAGAAATTGGAATGAAAACAGACCTTTTCCAACCCTGTGGCCACTGCTCAGTTTTCCAAATTTGCTGGCATATTTAGTGCAGCAATTTCACGGCATCATCTTTTAGGATTTGAAATAGCTCAACTGGGATTTCATCACCTCCACTAGCTTTGTTCATAGTGATGCTTTCTAGATAAATGTGACTACTAGGTGGCTAAAATAACTCTATTATTTTAAGTAAAATAATGCTTCTTAGGTTTAATGATCAAGACTGCTAGGCTTTAACACACTCAGGACTCTAAATGTAAACACCAATATAGTAGTAACTTGATTCCAGCAGAGGAAATTCCTCCATGTATTAAAATTATGTTACAAAAATTACTGGAATTACAATTCCTTTCAGAAGCACCTGCCAGTTGGCATCTGAGACCATCTATAGTTATGAGAGTTTTTTAAAAGTTCACTAAAAGTAAGCTGTGTAAAAAGGTGTTTTTCCTGTCCAGTAGATTCTAGTTTTTACAATGTTCTAAGTGAACAAGTTTTATTGAACATACTTTACATAAAAAAAAATAAAATAAAGTAACTCTATTGGATGCCCTTAGAGTATCACTAAAAAAGTCAGTTGATTTGCACCTGCAGTTAGCTTTGGTTATATTTCATTGCAGCCCTAATGAAATAACATTTCCTTACTTGTCATAGTTTATCTTTTAAAATATTTTTTCTTATTAAAAACTATACATATAAGCCTTATGAATCAGTGAACTAAAATGGACTGCATGGGAAAATTTAATTCAGATGATCATTATATCTACTCAGTTCAGTTCAGTTCATTTCAGTCGCTCAGTCATGTCCGACTCTTTGCGACCCCATGAATTGCAGCACGCCAGGCTTCCCTGTCCATCACCAACTCCCAGAGTTCACTCAGACTCACGTCCATTGAGTCCGTGATGCCATCCAGCCATCTCATCCTCGGTTGTCCCCTTCTTCTCCTGCCCCCAATCCCTGCCAGCATCAAAGTCTTCTCCAATGAGTCAACTCTTCACATGAGGTGGCCAAAGTACTGGAGTTTCAGCCTTAGCATCATTCCTTCCAAAGAATACCCAGGGCTGATCTCCTTCAGAAAGGACTGATTGAATCTCCTTGCAGTCCAAGGGACTCTCAAGAGTCTTCTCCAACACCACAGTTCAAAAGCATCGGGCAAAAATCCCTAGAGGAATGGAGTAGTCCACATAGTCAACAAAAGAGTCTGAAATGCAGTATGTGGGTGCAAACTCAAAAACGACATAATGATCTCTGTTCATTTCCAAGAAAAACCATTGAGTATCACAGCAATCCAATTCTATGACCCAACCAGTAAGGCTGAAGAAGTTGAGGTTGAATGGTTCTATGAGGACCTATAAGACCTTCTAAAACTAACACCAAAAAAGAATCTCTTTTCATCATATGGGACTGGAATGCAAAATTAGGAAGTCAAGAGATACCTGGAGTAAAAGGCAAATTTGATCTTGGAGTACAAAATGAAGCAGGGCAAAGGCTACCAGAGTTTTGCCAAGAGAACGCACTGGTCATAGCAAACACCCTCTTCCAACAACACAAGAGAAAACTCTACACGTGAACATCAGCAGATAGTCAAAACCAAAATCAGATTGATTATATTCTTTTCAGCCAAAGATGGAGAAGCTTTATACAGTCATCAAAAACAAGACTGGAAGCTGACTGTGTCTGAGATCATGAAGTCCTTATTAACAAATTCAGACTTAAATTGAAGAAAGTAGGGAAAACCACTAGAGCAATCAGGTATGAACTAAATCAAATCTTTTATGTTTATACAGTGGAAGTGACAAATAGATTCAAGGAATTAGATCTGATAGACTGAGTGTCTGAAGAACTATGGATGGATGTTCATGACATTGTATTGGAGGCAGTGATCTAGACCATCCCCAAGACAAAGAAATGCAAGAAGGCAAAAAGTTTGTCTGAGGAGGCCTTACAAATAGCTGAGAAAAAAGGAGAAGTGAAAGGCAAAGGAGAAAAGCAAAGATATACCCATTTGAAAGCAGAGTTCCAAAGAATAGCAAGGAGAAATAAGAAAGCCTTCCTCAGTAATCAATGCAAAGAAATAGGGGAAAAGAATAGAATGGGAAAGACCAGTGATCTCTTCAGGAAAATTAGATACCAAGGGAACATTTCATGCAAAGATGGGCTCGATAAAGGACAGAATTGGTATGGACCTCACAGAAGCAGAAGATATTAAGAAGAGGTGGCAAGAACACACAGAAGAACTATACAAAAAATATCTTCATGACCCAGATCACCACGATGGTGTGATCACTCACCTAGAGCCAGACATCCTGGGATGCAAAGTCAAATGGGCCTTAGGAAGGATCACTGTGAACAAAGCACGTGGAGGTGATGGAATTCCAGTTGAGCTCTTTCAAATCCTAAAATATCATGCTATGAAACTGCCACAATCAATATGCCAGCAAATTTGAAAAACTCAGCAGTGGTCACACGACTGGAAAATGTCAGTTTTCACTCCAATCCCAAAGAAAGTCAATGCCAAAGAATGTTCACATTGCTGCACAATTACACTCATCTAACACACTAGTAAAGTAATGCTCAAAATTATCCCAGTCAGGCTTCAACAGTAAGTGAACTGTGAATTTCCAGATGTTCAAGCTTGACTGAGAAAAGACAGAGGAACCAGATCATGGCATCTAGTGCCCTCACTTAATGGCAAATAAATGGAGAAAAAGTGAAAACAGTGTTTGACTTTATTTTTCTGGACTCCAAAATCACTGAGGATGGTGACTGCAGCCATGAAATTAAAAGATATTTGCTCCTTGTAAGGAAAGCTGTGAGAAACCTAGGCAGCATATTAAAAAGCAGAGACATTACTTTGCTGCCAAAGTTCATATAGTGAAAGCTATGATTTTTTCCTGTATTGTAGGAATGTAAGAGTTGGACCATAAAGAAGGCTGAGAGCCAAAGAATTGTTGCTTTCAGATTATGGTGCTGGAGAAAACTCTAGAGAGTCTCTCGGACAGCGAGGAGATCAATCCCATCTATCCTAAAAGTAATCAATCCTGAATAGTCCTTGGATGGAGTGATGCTGAACCTGAAGCTCCAATACTTTGGTCACCTCATGTGAAGAATTGACTCACTGGGAAAAAGTTGGATGCTAGGAAAGATTGAGGGCAAGAGGAGAAGAGGACAACAGAGTGTGAGCTGTTTGGATATCATCACTGACTCAATGGACATGGGTTTGAGCAAACTCTTGGAGATGGTGAAGGACAGCAAAGCCTGGCATGCTGTAGTCCATGCGGTGTCAAAGAGTGGGGCACAATTTAGCGACTGAACAACATGAAACAATTATGAAAACAAGTCTCTATGTGTTAAGTGAATTTTAATAAAAATAAGGTCAGATCTTTCCTTTGCCATGTGTTAACCAATTACAAAGTAAGTACAGAATCATTAAAAACGTAGTCCTTTTTAAAAGTTATATTCTGATAGAAAACAATATGAACAATAAACTTCAACCCTGTTCTGCAGTTTTCTTTCCTTTCAGAGGTTCTGCTTAAAACTTTGATAACAGGGACATCAGGAGCATAGAAGGCCATTGTAAGGTCCCCTGGGTGCCTAGGTACACTTGAGTCCTCCAGAGGGCAGGGTAGTACATCTCCTTTTTGACTGAAACATTAAAGGAGAAAATGAATTTTTGTTAATTTACTGTTTATTTTGTGCCAAAGTTGTACTTGTGAAGAAGAAAATGGATGTCTGGTGAGTGATGATCTCAACCCCCTTATCAGGACTAAATCCTGCATGTGACTGATATCCAAAAACCTGGGGCATTACAGGAGTGGAAGTGTAGAAAGGACATCTAGGTGAATAAATATTCCATGGAACATGGGCTGATAGTCTAGTGATGTTGGAGATGGTCGGCCTAACTCACTGGGCAGTAGCATCCCCAAATGTGAGGCTCTTGATGACCTGCTGAAAATGACCAATGATTTCATACATTGAGTCTGAACAATAGTAGAAGCAATATAAAGAAATAAATAAATATATACTATTTTTATCGATAGGAGATATATTTCACCTATAATAGAAACTCTTTTAAACAGTTTCCACTTTAAAAAGTCACTAGGGGGACTTCCTTGGAAGTCCAGTGTTTAAGATTCTGCACTTTGAATGCAGGGATGCAGGTTTGAGCCCTGTTTGGGGAACTAAGAAGTCAAACACCATATGGCATGGTGGAAAAGTCACCAGATTAACAGATATTCTCTGCTCCTTTTGTGAGATGCACTGAGTTATGACCTAACAAACACTTGAGCAAGTGCTCTTCTCTTTATTATACATGTGCACCCCTGTTTCCCCTGACTGAGTTGGTTGTTTGCTGAGTCATTTAATGATTATTCCCAGTTTATTCAGTTGCACTTTCTATTGCAATTGTGTAATTTAGTAAAATATTCTATAAGTGGCTAAAATCATTTAATTTGAGCGTGAGAGAGTTGTATTTTTGTGACAACCAAATGTATGCTTTGGAAAATCTAAAAAAAGTGAAATTTCTGAAGAATAGAAGACTTTGATTCAACAAAGCCTGGATGAGACAATTGTAAAAGACTGGAGGGGGGTCAAATCCTGAAAATGTTGGGCTACTCAACATACTTAAAAGTATGTCTAGATTTTTGTTCCACTTTAAAAACATCAAAACTGATGCTACCATAGGTGATGCATTTTGGATCTGCTTTATGTGAGAATAATGATTAGTTTTCTAATCGATAGGCTTTTATTAAAAGACCTTGACCTGACTTTAAAATATGGATGAATGTATATTTTTATGTTTTAGGTTAAAATAAAATGTTTGACGGGGAGGCCTGGCGTACTGCAATTCATGGGGTCGCAAAGAGTCAGACACGACTGAGTGACTGAACTGAACTGAAAACGTTTGAGATTAAATATTCTTTTCTTTATGATTCTTGGCTTTAAACTAAGTTTTTAAATTAATCAATCAACTATTGGCCAATTAGAAGTCCACTGAAAGCCATCCTTTGCACATCCTCCTGTCTAAACCAGGGAGGGTCATGGTGCTCCTTTTGATTTATCCAATGAGGTAATTCATTGGACCACATAGTGGTTGTGCAGAAGAGCTGAGACTGTGTGATCTTGACTTTCTACTTCCAACATGGGAATTGGAATGGTAGGAACCTTTTCCAGGGCAACTCAGTGTTCTGAAAGCTTTGGAGACATATAACAGATTCACTAGTGGTTTTCTAATTCTCCATTATACATAATCCCAAACTTTACAGAATCCAGAATAAGCACAAACATGAGAGCTACCCTTCAGCAAAGAAAAGCTAAATTCGTGTTTGCTGGAGTGAAGGGGAATGTTTTGACCCCCCCACCCCCACCCCCCCCAATGATTCGGGTTTTAAACTGACACTGTAACTTTAAATACAGCATTTTTCCAGGAGAAAATTTCCCATAATATACAAGTATATTTAAATGGGTCATGACCAGAGGGAAGAGGCAGAGGTAATTCTGCAATATTGTGAAAATAAAAATTTAAAAGAAGTGGAATAGTCATGTTGTATATCCTTATGCTTATTAAGGCAGTTTGAGTAATATAAGCCAGCCAAAAATTGATTGACTTGTAATAAATACAATTTGAATGACTAACTTCACTATTGCTTTTGGAATCTACACAGTCGTTACAGCTGGAACCATGATTTTTAGAGCTGACTTCAGATACTTTAACCCTTCATTTCCTTATCATTCTCTTTCTTGCTGCGTGCAGATAATGAAAAAATTAGATATAATTAAGAAGAGGAGATTATTAGGCACTTGGAAGGGAAAGGAGTTCCTCCCTCAATAACTTTTATGTAAAAGTAGCACTAACAAAATAAAAGCAATATTCGATCATCTACAATAAGTAAACACCAAAATAATGAATAACCTGGTAGTTTTTCCTTTTTTTTCCTCTAGTGCTGATAAAGAGAGAGAACTTATTTCAAAGGACACCAACATTCACTCAGTATTCACAACATGTGCCTCCAGACAGTAAGGAACATAGTTTCTAACCAGCCAGATTCTTGAGCCTGGTCTGAGAGGATATTTCATCAATCACTGTGGGGTATATTTGTAGCTTTAATTATTTTGTTTTTCGTCTCTCAAGAGAAATGTTTCTCACAAAAGCGCAAAAATGTTAATAGAACAGCACTTATTTTTATTGTTTCACTGGAGATAAATTCAAAGTGTCCAACCAACTACTTATTGTAATCCTTTAAAATCAACCACCAGTGAATAGCAATCACTTTATATCCTTATCCCAAATGACTTAACGTCTGCTTGGGTTTTCTGTTTGAGCCTGACAGAAAATAAATTTTAAGAATAAGAAAGCATTTATGGAAACATTTTTTTTACCCTAAATTTTTTCCAAGTAAACTTAGTGTTCATTCCCCGCCCCCCCACCAGAATACTATGCAAAGTTGTTAAATTTTAATTCATTGCTCAAGCCTTGAAGTTTAGATAATATTTTCTGATTGCTAAAGTACAGCATTTTAAGTGCAAATGTCAACATAATCCAATCAAAGATAATAATAAGTGAACCTAAGTCATTATGGGGCAGAATTTGAACCCCAAAATTGATACATATTTTTTAAGAGTCAGTAAAGAGTAGTGTTGAGGAATGTTGTCAATTTCCTTCATAGTTTGAAATGGTTTTCCCAGGAGAGGAGATGGTAGGAAGGGAGGAGAAGTGATCAGATTGGAACCTGCCAGTAGAGGAAGCAGATTGCATGGGCTTAGAGATCCTTCCTGGGGAATGAGAGATTCATACTGAGCACCCCAGTCCTGGGTTTTGACTCTGGGAAGATGAATCCTCTTAGGTAGCTTATACCAGTGGACAGGAGGGCTGAAGATACTGACTTCACTTGTGAAGAGCACACACACTTACTCCTGGGAACTGCATGGAGGAAGCAGATTGACACTGTCAGAGACCCTGGCCAGTTATCCCTGACAGTTTCAGTGCATACCAGAGCCCTCACTCCTGCTGCTATCATAGCTTGCTCTGGCTATTTGTGCTCCAACTCCTCACTAGGGTGTTGCTGAGGGAAGTACTACTGCTACTGGTGATAGAGCTTGTTTGGACCTGGTGCTGCATCTGGAAAATCCCATGGACGGAGGAGCCTGGTAGGCTGCAGTCCATGGGGTCGCGAAGAGTCGGACATGACTGAGAGACTTCACTTTCACTCATTGGAGAAGGAAATGGCAATCCCCTCCAGTGTTCTTGCCTGGAGAATCCCAGGGATGGGGGAGCCTGGTGGGCTTCCGTCTATGGTGTCACACAGAGTCGGACACGACTGAAGCGACTTAGCACATCTGAAGGAAGTGAGGGCAGCCACTGCTTGGCACTCTTGGAGTTGGAAGTGAAGTGCCAGGACTGCCCAGCACCAGCTCAGGTGGGAGGGGTAGAACACACACTTGGAGGAAGTAAAACCAGCTTGGACACAACCCTCAGGGCTTCTGCCCCAGCACCTTGGGACCCACCCATACCTCTGATAGGATGGTGATGGCCATTGAGCTTAGGAGGAACCCTGTTTCACACCTGGCTCTGGCCCTTGACTCTAGCTACATCTCCCACCAAGGCGACATGGGAATCCCCAGCTACCCCAGGGGAAGATGTGACCATATTCATTTCAGATCTAGTTCCCTCAACAAAGCCACAACGGATATGTAGACTTCATAGGGATGCTCACACACAAAGACATCCCTTCAAGATCAGGACAGGTAACTGTTTCACATTTCATAGAGACAGAAAATAATTTAAAAACTGAAAAGACAGAGGAATATGTTTCAAATGAAAGAACAAGAACTGCCCTCTCCCCCACCCCAGGAAGAACACCTAAAGAAACAGAGATAATAATTTACCAGATAAAGAATTCAGAGCATTAGTAATAAGAATGCTAATTGAACTTGGGCAAAGAATAGAGGAACACAGAATTTTAACAAGGAACTAGAAGATATTTTTTAAAAAAAGACTAGTCAAGAAGACTAGTCAAGAGCTGAAGAATGCAATAACTCAAATAAAATACACACTAGCAGGAATTAATAGTAAAACAGGTGATACATAAGAATGCATATGTGATCTGGACAATGAAATAATGGAAATCACCCAATCAAACAGCAAAAAGAAAAAAAAAAACAAATAAAAATGGAGCTAAGGAACCTCTAGGACATCAAGGGTACTAACATTTGCATTATAGGAGTTCCAGGAAGAAAAGAAAGAGAAAGGGGTCAGAAATGCATTTGATGAAATTATGGCTGAAAACTTATTGGTCCTGAAGAAGGAAAACAGTTTTCCAGGTATAGGAAGTACAGATTTCCAAAGAAGATGAACACAGAAAACAACAAAATTCTGTAAAACAATTATCCTTCAATTAATAAATAAATAAAATTAAAAAAAAGAAAACGAACACAAAGAGATCCACCAAGATGCATCATAATTAAAATGACTAAAGTTAAGGATAAAGGGAGAATTCTAAAGGCAGCAGGAAAAAAAAAAAAAAAACAGCTATGTATGAGGGAACCCACATAAAGCTAACAGTTTTTTTCTGCAGAAACTTTGCAGGGCAGTAGGGAGTGTAATGATATGTTTAAAGTGATGAAAAGGAAAACTCCACAACCTAGGATAATCTACTCATTAAGGTTACCATTCAGAATGGGAGCAGAGAGAGAGAACTTTTCAGACAAGCAAAAGCTAAAAGAGTTTATCAAACTAAACTGACCCAACAATAAATGTTAAAGGGTCTTCTCTAAGTAGAAGTGAAAAGGCTACAACAAGAAGTAAGAATTTATAGGAAATGAAAAATCCCACTAGTATAGGCAAATATATAGCAAATGTTGTGGATCAACCACTTAAATAAGATAGTATGAAGATCAAAAAGCAAAAATTGTCAAATCAGTCATAATTACAATAAACAGTTAAGGGATAAACATGAAGATGCAAAATAGGACATCAAAACCACAAAATGTGGGAGAGAGGAGTAAAAAAAATTAGATCTTATGGAATGTGTTTAAACTTAAAAGACTATCAGTTTGTATTTTTTTCTGTCTAATGGTTAGGACTGTCAAGATTTGTAAATTCTATGGGATACTTTGTGAATTTTTGGGTATATATAAGCATCTATAAACATGCTTACATGGCAAATAATGAGGAAGGCAGGTATGCACATCTGAACAAACATGTTACCTGCATATGAATAAAATACCCTTAGTGTGTAATCATAAGGGTTTGTCTGTGCCAGAGACACACCTGAATCCTGGGCACAGCTGGGTCATTTCACCTGAGGTGTCTCCTGGAGCATAGCAGGGGCCATCAGACAACCCAAGGGCACATTGCACAACCAGGGAATCATGCAGCTCTCAATGATCAGACCAGTCTGGCTTTCCTAATTTAGGGTGTGGTGGGCAGAAGATGAGGTGCCCCTGGGGCTGCTCTCCTGCAAAGCTAGATGCTGCAGAGAACAATGACAGGCACTCACCTTGCCAGGGAAGCTGGTATTAGGCAAGCCCTTTCCTCGTTTCTTCCTGGGCTTCCCTGATAGCTAAGTTGGTAAAGAATCTGCCTGCAATGCAGGAGACCTCAGTTTGATTCCTGGGTAGGAAGATCTGCTGGAGAAGGGAAAAGCTATCCACTCTATAGGGTACCCACTCTAGTATTCCCTTGTGGCTTAGCTGGTAAAGAATCTGCCTGCAATGCGGTAGACCTGGGATTGATCCCTGGGTTGGAAAGACCCCTGGAGAAGGGAAAGGCTACCCACTCCAGTATTCTGCCCTGGAGAAGTCCATGGACTACAGTCTATGGGGAGTCAGACATGACTGAGTGACCTTTTTTCTCTTTCTTCTTTTCATTTCTATCCACCTACAGGGGGCAGGTTTTTCATCATGGAATTTTATGAAACAGCCCAAGCTGATCTTTGTGAGATCAGCCCTAGATGTTCTTTGGAAGGAATGATGCTAAAGCTGAAACTCCAGTACTTTGGGCACCTCATTCGAAGAGTTGACTCATTGGAAAAGACTCTGATGCTGGGAGAGGTTGGGGACAGGAGGAAAAGGGAACCACAGAGGATGAGATGGATGGATGGCATCACCAAGTTGACGGACATGGGTCTGAGTGAACTCTGGGAGATGGTGATGGACAGGGAGGCCTGGCCTGCTGCAATTCATGGGGTCGCAAAGAGTCGGACACGACTGAGTGACTGAACTGAACTGACTGAACTGAACAGGGGGCAGGCTTTTCCATCATGGAAATTTGATGAAACAGCCCAAGTTGATATTTGTAAGCATGATAAAGAACCAAAGGAAGAAAAGATTAGCGGTTTTCATAAAAGGAGAATAATCTTTAACCACAACCTCCTCTACAAAGCATGAGATGAGGTACACTGTGTGGTGTCCCTTTATTCTCTTCTTCTTCCTTTTATTCTTTCCCACCAACCTCACTTCTTTCAATGTGGGAAACAATGCAGATGGCTTGTGTGCAAGACTTTCTCCCATCCTTTCCCAGCCTGCAAAGTCACTTTTTCTCTATTTCTCTGCATAGTGCTTGTAGGTGCCTGTTGGAAGAAAGGCATACTCCAGACCTAGGTGTGTGCATGGGAACTTGGAAAGCTCCTGACCCCAGGTTGTGGTGAAGGCAAGTGAAGTATTTATAGCAGATACCAAACAAAGAATTCCAGTGGATACTGCTCAGAAGAGCCGAATTCCCTGTTTTGTTGTTATTCAGTTGTTAAGCCGTCTCCAACTCTTTGAGAACCCCTTGGACTGCAGTGTGCCAAGCTTCCCTGTCTTTCACTATCTCCTGGAGTTTGCTCAAACTCATGTCCATTGAGTCAGTGGTGCCATCCAACCATCTCATCCTCTGTTGTTCCCTTCTCCTTTTGCCCTCAATCTTTCCCAGCATCAGGATCTTTTCCAATGAATCGGCTCTTCTCATCAGGTGGTCAAAGTATTGGATCTCCAGCTTCAGCCTCAGTCCTTCCACTGAATATTCAGGGTTGATTTCCTTTAATATTGACTGGTTTGTTCTCCTTGCTGTCCAAGGGACTCTCAAGAGTCTTCTCCAACACCACAGTTCCAAAGCATCAATTCTTTGGTGCTCAGCCTTCTTTATGGTCCAACTCTCACATCCATACATGACTGCTGGAAAAAACTACAGTTTTGACTAGACGGACCTTTGTTGGCACCTAATGCTGGACTTTCCTTCACTGCAATAAATGCTGGGCTTTCCTTCACTGCAATCCAGCATCAGTAGATCGACTTTACTGTACTCAGGTGAGCAGACCCAAGTACAGTTCGATTACTGAATGTTTTAAACGGAGAAGTGAGACCAACAGTTTAACATTTTAGGATCATTTCTTTGGGAGTTGTTTAGTAGAGAGGAGAGGGAAGGCTCAGAGCCAGAACCATAGCAGTGGGTGCAGAGAAAAGTGGAAGGATTCAGGAAATATTCAGGAAGCAGAAATGGCAAGATTTGATGATAGATGATTCCTTAGAGAAAAACTCTGTATGCTCAGTCAGCTCTCTCCTTTCCCTCTTCATATCTTCCTCCCTTCTTTTCTTCCTTTCTTGTTTTTTAAAATACAACTTCCAGGGGCCTAGAAGAGCATTACTGCATTTCTCAAAGTCCCTAATTTTCACCTAAGAACTATTTTTCAGAAAGATTACTCTCAACTAATTGATATTCTTATTTATTCCTACCCTTTGTGGCATTGATAGAATATTGTTCTTTTCTTTGATTTTCATGTATGAAAGACACAATAGAAAAATAACACTATTGTTTTTAAGTTCATATTTGTTAATACTAAGACATATACTACTTTAAGAAGAAAATAAGGTTTTCATCTTCTTAACTTCTTTTTTCACCTCATTCCATTTGGAAACTTGAATTTTTAGTTTACATTATAGTCTTCAAGCAAAAACACAGCAATTAATATTGCAGTTTTTGAATTCTGAGAATGCTTGGTGATTTTTTTTTCTCTAAAGGGTCATATCAATATTTATGTTTTGTTATTTCTTATTAAACTTATGTTTGGAATTTAAAGTTGGCAATATAGTGAATTTAAAATAAAAATGGCTAGGATCAGGTTTTTCATTTAAAATTTTATTTAATTTTTTTAGACTTTACAATAGAATAAGAATAGCAGCTAGCATTCATGAATAGCTACTATGTGCCAGATGTTTACATATATTAATTGTGCCAAGAACTTTACATATATTAATTCCTTTAATCATTATAACCTTATTATGCCAAATTATTCATTGGAAACTAATGAACACTGAGGCTGAGTAACTTGCCCAAGGTCACACAGCTAATAGGTGGCAAAGTTAGGATTTCAAACAAAGTATTTTGGTTGAGTCCCTGCTTCCTCACTTAACTAAGGGAATAGCCATGGTGGAGGAGCGGGGAATTAAAAAGATGGGCTGAGATCTCTTTGGGGTAAGATTGCCTGGACCTCTTTGTTAATTATATTGGAGATGAGTGATCAAGTAGGAAGTTGGAAAGGGCCTGAGGAAGAAATGACTGATGATGGCCCAGTTTCTGGACAACTGTAATTTCGCCAACATAACTTTTCACAATATTTGTAGTGGATTTAATGATAGCCTTCCAAAAGATATGTATACCCCAAAACTGTGAATATGACCTTATTTGGAAAAAAAAAGAGTCTTGGTAGATGTAATTAAGTTTTCTTAAAGTGAGATCATCCAGGATTATCCAAGTGTGTGTGTACTCAATCCTGTCTTACTCTTTGTGACTCCATCAAGCCTGCCAGGCTCCTCTATCCATGGAATTTTCCAGCCAAGAATACTGGAGCGGGTTGCCGTTTCCTACTCTAGGGGATCTTCCCGACCCAGGGGTCAAGCCTGTGTTTTATGTCTCCTGCATTGGCAGGTGGATTCTTTACCACTGTGCCACCTGGGAAGCCCATTATCCAAGTGAGTCCTAATTCAATGAGAAGTGTCCTTATAAGGAAAAGAGGAGACACAGAGGAGAAGGCCATGTGAAGGTGAAGGCCAGTTTGGAGTTACGTAGTGTCAAACCATGGACAGAGGATCCTGGAGGGCTATGGTCCATACGGTTGCAAAGAGTCAGAGGTGACTCAAGTGACTTAGCATAGCACAGCACATAGCTACAGATCAAGGAACTCCAGTGACTGTCAGTAGCTGCCAGAAGATAGTAGAAAGGTGTGAAATGAATGGCCCCTCAGAACTTCCAGAAGGAATCAAACCTGCTCCTGCTTGATTTCCGATTTCTGGCCTCCAGAATTGTGACAGAAAAATGTTGTGGTTTACTCACTTCCCAGAGATGGATGGAATTACTCAACCCCAGGAAAGCACTGTTTTTCTATTGGATTCTACTGTAAGCTCCTTCTGTAACATTTTCCCTTACTATATTCTTGTCTTCTATTATACAATGAACAAAAAGAAAATAAAATGAGATAAATGAAAAACATTCTACAAACCTGCAAATTCCAAGATTGCTTCTCTCTCCAGAGTTGGGCTTCTGTGTTTGCTTTTTGTTGCCCTAGGTTAGCAGTTGCTAAGGGTTGTAGTAGAAATATCCAGTTATCGATTTTTTTTTCCACAAGGAAACATAAAGATCATAATTTATTTTGGTAAATACAAAATTGTTATAATAATCACAGCAAGTTAAGATTATAGTTAATGCCTTCCTTTCAATTTAGAATTTTCATTCCTATTTTTAACTCACAACACTGTAGAACTAAAACAGTGATAGAAAAGCAAATTCTGTCAGTTGTATCTCAAGTTTTAAAAATATTAGAGTACTCTTTTAACATTACTAGACAGTAGAGCAGGAGGACATCTCTAAGAAAGTAAACATAAGTTAAAAAAAATTAAAAAGTAGTGTTTAACTAGAAGTTGAAAGAGATAATTTGTTTTTCCTCTAAATTCTGGGCCCTCCTTTGACCTGACTCTTAGTTTTGACAATGACTATACTTACAAGAGATAGTTATTACTGAATTGTTATCATTGTGCTCTGCTTGTACTCAGTCGTGTCTGACTCTTTGTGACCCCATGCACTGCCAGACTCCTCTGTCCATGGAATTCTCCAGGCAAGAATACTGGAGTGGGCTGCCATTTCCTTCTCCAGGGGATCTTCCCAACTCAGGCATCGAACCCACATCTCCTGCAATTCCTGCATTGGCAGGTGGAATCTTTACCATTGTACTATCTGAGAAGCTCTTCAAGATCTGGGCTAAACACATTCCATGGATTCACTTGTTTAATTCCATCAATGTCGCTGTCAGGTGGGTGGTAGTATTATCATCTCATCTTAAAGATGAAGAATCTGAAGCACAGAGTAGTAAAGTTTTCTTTTTTTCCCAAGTCACAAAACTAGGAAGTAGCTGAGTAGGAATTTGAACAAAGCTTCAGGCTCTTAGACATTCAGTCAGTCAATCAGTTCAGTCACTTAGTTGTGTCCAATTCTTTGCGACCCCATGGTCTGCAGCACACCAGGCTTCCCTGTCCATCACCAACACCCAGAGCTTGCTCAAACTCATGTCCATCGAGTCGGTGATGCCATCCAACCATCTCATCCTCTGTCATCCCCTCCTTCTCCTGCCTTCAGTCTTTCCCAGCATCAGGGTCTTTCCCAATGATTCAGTTCTTCACATCAGGTGGCCAAAGTATTGGAGTTTCAGCTTCAGCATCGGTCCTTCCAATGAATATTCAGGACTTATTTCCTTTAGGATTGACTGGTTTGATCTCCTTGCTGTCCAAGGGACTCTCAAGAGTCTTCTCCAACACCACAGTTCAAAAGCATCAATTCTTTGGTGCTTAGCTTTCTTTATAGTCCAACTCTCACATCCACACATGACTGCTGGAAAAACCACAGCTTTGACTAGATGTCTTAGAGATTACATTTAACTATCTCTTGTAAAGGAACAGAATCAGTTCTGGGGTCCCAGGCCAATTTGCTATGTGAAACCAAGAAGCATCATGGGAAAACCAACAGATGAGGATTTTGCTCTCCCAGAGTTTATATTCTCTGCAGTAGGTCTGCTGCTTTCCCTGGTTCAGGAATTTAAAGAACAGCAAACAGGAACTTGCTTCCTGCAGAAGGAGAGGATGATTTAGATGAGGGGTTGGGGAACTTTCTACTAAGGACCGGAGAGCAGAAGTTTTTGGCTCTACCGGGTCATATGATCTCTGTCACTCAACTTGGCCATTACAGCATGAATGCAGCTACAGAGAAAACATAAACATGGTGGGGTGGAGGGTGGCAGGCGAGGACTGGATTTGACCCAGAGACGGTAATTTGCCAACTCCTGGTATGAAGTGCTATTTTTTTTTGTCCTTGAACTATAGTGAGATAAACTATCTCAGAGTACATCAATTTTATCCTAATGAACAAATAACCAGACTTCCTATGTGGCAGGGATGTGGCCTCAGTCTTAGTTTTTCCTCCTGATCAAGGCCATGGATTCTTAACCTGTGGTCCGTGGGTACTCATAAGCAAGTTTCAGAAAGTCTACAAGCTGGATAAGAGAAAAGATATTTTCTGTTATATATTTCTTGGTATTTTGAAGATTTTGGAGGAAACGTTGATGAGTTTGAGTAAAATAGTTTTAATCCAGAGGAGAATAATGTGGCATGGACTGTAACTACACTCAGGTGAAGATATGCAGTCATCCTCCTCCTCAGGTATGGACATTATATGGTTTGTTATTAATAGGAATTAAAGAAGACTCCTTATCGCAGTATTATGAACTTTTCTCTTTGGTTTACACTGGGTCTAGTTTAGGTTGGAAACATAAAAGCAAGTACTGATGAATTCTTTGGCTTTTAAGTCAGATGTGTGCTCAAATCTTGGCTCCCTTCTTGGTAGCTGGGTCAGTTTGTGCAGCCTACTCACTCTTGCTGAGCCTCAGATTTCTCAGTGTAAAGTGAAATTACAAAGACTGAATTAAAATATGTCAGCCATTGAGCACAGCATCCCAATAAATGAAAGCCCTCATCTGCCATATTGTGAAACATGGTGCTGGGTATTTATGCTTCTCATATGTAAGGTTCTTGCCAGTGGAAACTGTGGGGAGAACTGTAATCCTGAAATGCCCTGGACACTGGGAGTCTTTAAGAGCAAAGAAACTCTTTTAAGAAAGGATGGAACTTGATCAGAATTTGAATTTTCTCCATGACAAAAGCTGATACTAAGGTATTTTGTAAGACTGCTTCTTTGCTTTTTTTTTCTTTTTTATTATTGTTATTATTTTTTACTTTACAATATTGCTTCTTGTATTGCCAACCAAAACCATCCCCTATAATTAGACAGGCCTTGGTGAAGCCATATGTCCTAGGAATGGTCCAGTGGGTTTATAGTTTGAAACTGAAGACAGGACCCTCTTTCAAAACATTATTTTCACCCCAACTATTGACATTTCTCCTAATTTGCTGAAGCAGATCTTGTCAAAATTGGCAGTTAGGCCTTTGATATGCAAGTGGATGAGATCACTGCAGATCTTCCTTGATTTACCACGGGGTTACATCCCAATAAGGCCATTATTAGTTGGAAATATCATAAGTTGAAAATGTGTTTAAGACTCTTTACCCATCAAACATCATAGCTTACACTACATGTGCTCATTATATTACGTTAGCAATATATTAGCAAACTCATCTGACCCAAAGCCTATTTCATAACAAAGTGTTGAATCTCTTATGTAATTTATGGAATACTGTACTGGAAGTGAAAAACAGAATGGTTGTCTGGGTACAGAGCGGTTGTATCTGTATTAGTTATGTACCTGTGTGATCAAGTGACTGACTGTGAGCCATGGCTGACCTTCTGTACAGTTAGCTCTTGGGCTTTACCCATTATGGCCAATTAGGGATTTATTTTTTGAAACTTGATTGTAGGTCTGAAAGAGAAGCATCTTTGGAGGCCTAACTTTATGCTCTGACAGCACAGTTCCTGTGCAGACTTGTGTTCAGGGGTCTGTACCACCTGTTGCAACCCCTCCAAGACAGGGCCAGTCTTGCTGTCTCTGTACCTCACTCCTTAGTTCATAGTAATGATACTAACAGCTGGCATGTTTTGTCTTATTTTATCCTCATACCCAATTTACAGATGAGGAAATGGAAGCCAGAATGGTTAGGTATATAATTCTGACATAACTCCAACATGTCTCTGACACTATCAAGCAATTCTCTGACACCAGCTGAAAGTCCTATTAGGCCCCACAGGTAAGGGTTCAGCCCTACAATACTGCCGCATCAGCCACTTCAAATGCAAATCATAAGCCCAGGTTGTTATCCATGCTTCTGAACTACTATACATTGGAGGTTCCCACTACCTGCTCCTTGAGTTTTATTTATTTGCTAGGATGTCTCACAGAACTTGGGTAAAAATATTGCTTATGAGATTACCAGTTTAAAAGTGTATGACTCAGGAATAGCCAGATGGAAGAGATGCATAGGGCAGGGTATGGGGAAAGAATGAGGGGTTCCCATGCCTCTTGCAGGGGTGCATTCTCCTTGAACCCCCATGTGTTCACCAAAATGGAGGCCCTTTGAACCCTACCCTTTTGTTTTTAACGGAGGCTTCATTTCATAGCCATGATTGATTAAATCACTGACCATTGGTGATTGAGCTCAATCTCTAGCCTCTTTTCCTACTCAGGAGGTGGTAGGGAGTGGGTGGAAGTGAAAGTTACCACTCTTCTATCACACCATTTGTTCCCCTGACAACCAGCACCACCTGTCCCCCCCTTCTTAGGTTACTGTCAGCTCACTGACATAACAGAAGACAGCTTTACCCCTCTCAATACTTTAGAAACTTTGTTCCTGGACCAGGGATGAAGACTAAATATATATATTTCTTATCATAAATCACAATATCATAGTTAACCTGCCTAAAGGAATATATATAGTTAATGGTCAACACAGGAGAAGGTCCTTAGAGATGTGGTTTTATGCATATTCTACATAAACCAAAGCACTGTGCTGACTCATAGCAGTGACTGCTAAACTCATCCAAATATTATTCAGCATAGACAAATTTATAAAGACATCTGTACTTGAGGAAATAAATATAAACTTAAAGTCTTACATTCTTAGATGTTATTTCATATAAGGAATAAAAAAAGATGATGTCATGGTTTCTAAAATAGTGATAACTTTTCTTTGCATAGAACAAAATTCTTACAGACTCACTCCATTGGTCTCTCAGATTGGAAAGTGTTTTTCATCACACAGGTGTAATGGCTGTGTTTTTTTTAAAATTATTTATTATTAAATGGTGAATAATTGCTTTATAATATGGTGTTGGTTTCTTGCCATACATCAACATGGATCAGCTATGATATGTCCCCTCCCTCTTGAACCTCCGTCTCATTTCCCACCCCACCCCACCCCATGTTTGTGTTTTAATAATTGAATCTTGTCTTAATATAAGTTCAGTTCAGTTCAGTTGCTCAGTCATATTCGGCACTTTGCGACCCCATGAACTGCAGCACGCCAGACCTCCCTGTCCATCACCAACTCCCAGAGTCTACCCAAACCCATGTCCATTGAGTTGGTGATGCCATCCAACAATCTTATCTTCTGTTGTCCTCTACCCCTCCTGCCCTCAATCTTTCCCAGCATCAAGGTCTTCTCAAATGAGTCAGCTCTTCGCATCAGGTGGCCAAAATATTGGAGTTTCAGCTTCAACATCAGTCATTCCAATGAACATCCAGGACTGATCTCCTTTAGAATGGACTGGTTGGATCTCCTTGCAGTCCAAGGGACTCTTGAGAGTCTTCTCCAACACCACAGTTCAAAAGCATTAATTCTTTAGCACTCAGCTTTCGTTATAGTCCAACTCTCACATCCATATATGACTACTGGAAAAACCATAGCCTTGACTGGATGGACCTTCACTGACAAAGTAACGTCTCTGCTTTTTAATATGTGGTCTAGGTTGGTCATAACTTTTCTTCCAAGGAGTAAGCGTCTTCTAATTTCATGGCTGCGATCACCATCTGCAGTGATTTTGGAGCCCCCCAAAATAAGGTCAGACACTGTTTCCACTGTTTCCCCATCTATTTGTCATGAAGTGGTGGGACTGGATACACTCTCTCAAAAGAAGAGTATCTTTTCAGATGTGAACTGAAGGAGGTTTCTTTGAATTACTGGCATCTGCTGTTTTATTGAATAGAACTTGGTTCTTCTTACCAACTAAAAAGCAAAGCCAAATTACTGACACTGGGCTGTGGTGAAGGGGAATACAGCATTTATTGTGGGGTCCAGCAAGAAGTAGGGGAAGTTCATGCTCAAAAGACCTGAACTCCTTCATGGTTTTCAGGGGAGGGTTTCTAAAGGCAAAATTTGGGGTGAAGGTTACAGGATTCCAAACTTTCTTCTGATTGGTTGGTGGTAAGGTAACAGGGTTGTGTTTCAAGAATCTCAATTATCAACCTTTTGGTTTCAACCATTTTATCTACTACTGTAGGCAAGAATCCTTTTGAAGAAATGGATTAGCCATCATAGTCAACTAGAGTCCAAAATGCAGTACTTGGATGCAGTCTAAAAAATGACAGAATAATCTCTGTTCGTTTCCAAGGCAAAATCATTCAGTATCATGGTAATCCAAGTCTATGGCCTGACCAATAATGCTGAAGAAGCTGAAGTTGAATGGTTCTATGAAGACATACAAGACTTTCTAGAACTAACACCCAAAAAGATATCCTTTCCATTATAGGGGACAGGAATGCAAAAGTAGGAAGGTAAGAGATACCTGGAGTAACAGGCAAATTTGGTCTTGGAGTACAAAATGAAGCAGGTCAAAGTCTACCAGAGTTTTACCAAAAGAATGCACTGGTCATAGCAAACACCCTCTTCCAATAACACGAGAGAAAATGCTACACATGGACGTCACCAGATGGTGAATACCAAAATCAGATTGATTATGTTTTTTGCAGCCAAAGATGGAGAAGCTCTATACAGTCAGCAAAAACAAGACTGGGAGCTGTCTGTGGCTCAGATCACGAACTCGTTACTGCAAACTTCAGACTTAAATTGAAGAAAGTAGAGAAAACCACTAGACCATTCAGGTATGACCTAAATCAAATAACTTATGATTATATGGTGGAAGTGAAAAATAGATTCAAGAAATTAGATCTGATAGATAGAGTGCCTGAAGAACTATGGATGGAGGTTCATGACATTGTATAGGAGGCAGTGATCAAGACCATCCCCAAGAAAAAGAAATGCAAAAAGGCAAAATGGTTGTCTGAAGAAGCCTGCCAAATAGTTGAGAAAAGAAGAGAAGTGAAAGGCAAAGGAGAAAAGGAAAGATATATTCATTTGAATGCAGAGTTTCAAAGAATAGCCAGGAGAGATAAGAAAGCCTTCCTCAGTAATCCATGCAAAAAAATAGGGAAAAACAATAGAATGGGAAAGACTAGAGTATCTTCAAGAAAATTAGAGATACCAAGGGAACATTTCATACAAAGATGTGCACAAGAAAGGACAGAAATGGTGTGGACCTAACAGAAGCAGAAGGTATTAAGAAGAGGTGGCAAGAATGCACAGAAAGAACTATACAAAAAAGACCTTCATGACCCAGATAAACACAATGGTGTGATCACTCACCTAGAGCCAGATATTCTGGAATGCAAAGTCAAGTGGGCCTTAGAAAGCATCGCTATGAGCAAAGCACATGGAGGTGACGGAATTCCAGTTGAGCTATTTCAAATCCTGAAAGATGATGCTGTGAATGTGCTGCACTCAATAGGCCAGCAAATTTGAAAAACTCAGCAGTGCCCACAGGACTGGAACATGTCAGTTTTGTTACAATTCCAAGGAAAGGCAATGCCAAAGAATGCTCAAACTACCACACAATTGCACTCATCTCACACACTAGCAAAGTAATGCTCAAAATTCTCCAAGCCAGGCTTCAACAGTACGTGAAACGTGAACTTCCAGATGTTCAAGTGGATTTAGAAGAGGCAGAAGAACCAGAGATCAAATTGTCAACATCCAATGGATCAATGAAAAAGCAAGAGAGTTCCAGAAAAACATTAATTCTGCTTTATTGACTACACCAAAGCCTTTGAATGTGTGGATCACAACAAACTGTGGAAAATTCTGAAAGAGATGGGAATACCAGACCACCTGACCTGCCTCCTGAGAAATCTGTATGCAGGTCAAGAAGCAATAGTTACAACTGGGCATGGAAAAACAGACTGGTTCCAAATGAGGAAAGGAGTATGTCAAGGCTGTATACTGTCACCTTGCTTATTTAACTTATATGCTGAGTACATCATGCGAATTGTTGGGCTGGATGAAGTACATTCTGGAATCAAGACTGCTGAGAAAAATATCAATAACCTCAGATATGCAGATGACACCATCCTTATGGCAGAAATTGAAGAACTAAAGAGCTTCTTGATGAAAGTGAAAGAGGAAACTAAAAAAGTTGGCTTAAAACTCAACATTCAGAAAACTAAGATCATGGCATCTGGTCCTATCACTTCATGGAACATAGATGGGGAAACAATGGAAACAGTGACAGACTTCATTTTTTGAGGCTCCTAAATCACTGCAGATGGTGACTGCAGCCATGAAATTAAAGGATGCTTGCTTCTTAGAAAAAAAGCTATGACCAATGGAGACAGCCTATTAAAAAGCACGAACATTACTTTGCCAACAAATGTCCATCTAGTCAAAGCTATGGTTTTGCCAGTAGTCATGTATGGATGTGAGAGTTGGGCTATAAAGAAAGATGAGCGCTGAAGAATTGATGCTTTGGAACTGTGATGTTGGAGAAGACTCTTGTGAATGCCTTGGACAGCAAAGAGATCAAACCTGTCAATCCTAAAAGATATCAGTTCTGAATCTTCATTGGAAGGACTGATGCTGAAACTCCAATACTTTGGCCACCTGATGCAAAGAACTGACTCACTGGAAAAGACCCTAATGCTGGGAAAGATTGAAGGCAGGAGGAGAAGGTGACGACAGAGGATGAGATGGTTGGATGGTATCAATGACTCGATGGACATGAGTTTGAGTAACCTGGGAGTTGGTGATGGACAGAGAAGCCTGGCATGCTGGAGTCCATGGGGTCACAGAATTGTACAGGACTGAGTAAGTGAATTGAATTGAACTGAGTTCCAACCAGTCTGGCATCTGTGTGCTTGTGGTCCGTGTGTAGCCACCATCCTTCACCTGGGTTGGGTTGGTGGGATCAGTGAGTGTCTTAGTTCCTGGAGAACAACGGAATGATATCTGTCAGACAGTTATGTATATTCCTTGAGGAGGAACTGGTATTGTGTTCTATTGTTGAACTATTGTCATTATTTTTCTTGTTTATTTGTTTTTTCTTTGTTTCTACATTTCCTCCTTTCCTAATCAATAACTGCCTGTGCCTGCTCTTTGGAACTTAAAGGTCTAAGAGGCTAAAGCCTTCTCCTATGAACAAGAAAGAGGGGGACATGGAGGGGCTTTGGTACCTGGACAGGCTCCACAGGATCCTGCTTGGTTTTAATCCCTCTTTTTTTTTTTTTTGATATTCCTTAATCTTGAGGTGAAAAGTTATGGGACAAGAAAGAGAATAAAATATTGGATAAAGAAATTAATCAGAAACTCAGTAGTGGAATTCAGTTTTAAGGGCACTTGGTTTTAATGTGAGGGTTTGAACCCCATCTCGTTATCCTTGAAATAAGCTGCTGTCTTTTAAAAGATCCACTCCCTAAGGTCACTTAGATTAAGACACAGTTGCTGTTCAGGCAAATGTTTAGCATAGGGAGGAACTCTATTAAACTTCTTTATAAAAGTTCTGGAAATGTGAAAACAATATTTTAAGATCAAAAAGAAGACTTAAAAAAAGACATTACAGTAGTGAATGCTGTTGTCTGTTTTTACAGAAAGACTTGATCCCAGGTGGTTAGTGAGAACAGGTCCAGGATGATCTGTGATAATGAAACCAGAGAGGACCTGTGGGGCTCTTGGGCACAAAAGTGCTCCCATGAGTTCCAAAGGGCAGGTTCAAGCAGTTGCTAATCACAGATGGGAAGGGATGCAGAGACAGGGAGGAGCAGTCAAGAAACAATAGTGTAGTCTTGGGGCATTGTCTTGGTTCCACCTTAAGAGATATCTATAACAGTATCTTTGAGATCTACATAACTGAAACCCCCACCCAATGGAAGATGTTCCAGCAAAAAGGTTACAGTTCAATAATTTTGCAAACCACAGATCACAAGACTACCTGATCTCTGGCATCAGGTAGTCTTGAAGATTGAAAGGACTGCAGGCCTTGCATGCACCAAAATTCTTATCAGCAACCCTGCCCCCCTCCTCAACTATAAAACTCACAATCTCCTGCACCCCAGGTTGGGATATACAATTTTTGAGGGCACAAGCCTGCAGTGTCCTCCTTTGTCTGACAAAGCAATAAAGCTATTTGTTTCTACCTCACCCAAAACTCTGCCTCCAAGATTTGATTCAGCACTGGTGTACAGAGGCCAAGTTTTGGCATTGATAATGATACTGATGGCAGACTGGTGTGATGGAGACAGAATGAAACTCAAAAGCAAATGTTGACTTATTTCACATTTAAAATTTCCATATTAGAAAATAGAAGGCACACATGCAAAACTGAATATCTTCTATCAAAAAAGTAAAATAGTCATTTTAAAATCAGATAAGTTTATTTAAAATTGGTTTACCACAGTGGAATATGTCGAATATTTGTCACTTTCTGGGCATTCCAGAATCTTCCTGTAGCTATACACACCTGGATTTCCTACTGGAGTTTGTTTTTATGTCCACTGAGTGAAGTTCTGGTGAGAACTCAAGGTTTTCTGCTTTCTCCATCAGGGGCTCAAATGGGTCCTCTAAGCAGCTTCGGACAAGCCAGTCATCTCACCAACTCTGGGGGAATGAGAGTTCATGACCTGAAATTAAGCTCTGCTCATGGGATTATTTCTACCAGGACTTCAATATCAGGTGAGACAAAAATGGAGAAAGTTTATCATTTATTCCAGTGATGATTCTCAGATCTTACTGTCAATACCCCATATTAGTTTGCTAGGGCTGACATAACAATGTACCACAGACTGGGTGATATAAACAACAGATTGCATTTTCTTATAGTTCTAGAAGTTAGAAGTCTACAATCAAGGTGCTGGCGAGTCTGGTTTCTCTGAGGTTTCTCTCCTAGACTTGCAGATGGCTGCCTTCTCCTGGGTTTTCATGTACTCTTTCCTCTGTGCACATATCTCTGAAGTGTCCTCTCTCTTAGAGTCCTACTCTATTCTTCATATAAAGACACCAGTCAAATTGGATTAACTTCCCACCTCCCCCAGTTTATGGCCTTACTTAACTTAACCACCTCTCTAAAGGCCCAAATACAGTCACGTTCTGAGGTACCGGGGATTAGGGTTTTAACATACGTACTTGGGGAAACACAATTCAACCCATATCATCTCTCGTTTCTTGTTCACTCCAAGCTACCTTTCTCCACATTCCCTTCAATTCTGTGCACTGCCTACACCCTTCACTGTATATTCTTATTTAAATTACCCAAAGTCACTTTTTGTTACTTCATAAAGTACACCCAGCATCAGGCAGACTGACAAGCATGCCCGTGGGATTATGTAAACTCTGATGTGGTGGAACAGTTTGACATAGAAAGGGTTAGTCTTTAGGAACTTATTTTCCTGTCTAAAGCTTGTTGAACCTTGCAGTTGAAAGGTGCAAACTTCCAGTTAGACTATAGATAAGTACTGGGAATGTAATGTACAACATGATAAATATACTTAACACTGCTGTGTGTTACATATGAACATTGTTAACAGAGTAAATCATAAGAGTTCTTATTACAAGGAAAAAAAACCTTTTTTTTCTTTTAATATTTCTTTTATAAAAATAAAATTTTAAATTTATATGAGGATGAATATTCACCAAACATTGTGATAATCACTTCATGATATATGTAAATCAAATCATTATGCTGTATGCAGTAAACTTGGGCTTCCCATGTGGCTCAGTGGTAAAGATTCTGCCTGGTAATGCAGGAAATGCAGTACATGTGGGTGTGATCCCTGGGTTGAGAAGATCCTCTGGAGAAGTAAATGGCAACCCACTCCAGTATTCTTGCCTGGAAAATTCCATGGACAGAGGAGCCTGGCAGGTTACAGTCCATGGGGTCACAAAGTGTTGGACATGACTGAACGATGGAGCACCCATACATTAAACTTATACGGTGCTATGCATTACTTATTTCTCAATAAAACTTGAGGAGAAAACTAATGTTATTCACACACACACAGTTTTTGAATCAAAATCTCCTTTCAAAGGCAGCTAGTGAGAGAGACCCCGAGAGGCTGGAATGATTGGGGTGAACTAATGAGGTGCCGTGATGGGAACTACCAATAATATTTTATTCTTCAACATCTGCACTTATGAGTAAATTTTGTCATTTATCTGTGTAAGTGATAAAACCTTCCTTTTCAGAAACACCCACTGACTTTTTACACCATTCACATTAGACACAACTCTTCCTCTAAGACAGTAAGGAAGGAAGAAAATGAAGAGAGCTTGTGTAAGAGAGTGTGCAATGGCAGTTGCCCCACAAGACTCCATCCTCTCAGCAGAGTAAAGATGCACCTGTGAACTCTCCTCACAGATTTCAGGCAACTCAAGTACTTTTGTTTCATTTAATGCTTATAACCAAACTGTGGGAGAAATCAAGGTCACCCACAGGGTGAGGCAAAGGGGAACGAAAAACAAGTTTGCAAGGAGTCGTATCCAGAGCCATCAACTAGAAATGAGCAAATTCCCATCACAACACAGCTGAGGACAAAGGGAACATGTGTGAGGGAAGAGCTCATTTTAACATGTATACTATCATGTAAGAATTGAATCGCCAGTCTATGTCTGACGCAGGATACAGCGTGCTTGGGGCTGGTGCATGGGGATGACCCAGAGAGATGTTATGGTGAGGGAGGTGGGAGGGGGGTTCATGTTTGGGAACACATGTAAGAATTAAAGATTTTAAAATTTAAAAAATAAAAAACTAAAATAAAAATAAATAAAAATAAAATGGCTGATCTGAAGAAGCTGCAAAAAAAAAAAAAAAAAAAAAAAAAGACATTCACCAGCAAACCTCATGGTTTTTCAGTAGGAGAAGAAACACGAATTAGAGGATTTTTTTTTTTTTTTTTTGGTAAGATGCCCTACTATTGGAGTTTATATGAGGATGTTATGTTTTTCTCATGGTAAGACTCACGCTGAGGGTTTTGGGGAGGAAGACAAGAAGATTAAAATGTCGTTTTTATTACATCATATAGAGCACATTGCTGTTATTGTTGTTTAGCTACTAAGTTGTGTCTGACTCTTTTGTGACCCCATGGACTGTAGCACACCAGGTTTCTCTGTCCATGGGGTTTCCCAGGCAAGAATACTGAGGTGGGTTACCATTTCCTTCTCTAGCTGCTCTTTCTGACCCAGGGATCAAACCTCATCTCCAGCATTGCAAGCAGATTCTTTACTGCTAAGTCAGCAGCGAATCATGGGGTATATACTATCAGCAAATAATTTATGAATACTGATGCTGACTTTACTCACCTGGCTTCTCTATTTCAGGGTTCTCTATTTCAAAGTTACTGTTTTTCCCCTTTTCTTACAGTTCTCTCTAGAAGGAAGTCACTATGCATAGCCTGTGTCTAAGGAAGGGGGAGAGGATTCTTTTCAAGGTGGGGATTAGCCAATTAAGCACAAGGGAAGTCAAGGGAGGGAAGTAAGGGTACCAGATGGAATGATGGGTGCATGTCTAAAATGACCAACCACTGGCTGGAGAAGGGGAGGAAGAAGAAACAGACTGACAGAATCGAGGACAGATAGCTAATTTAGCAGGAATAAGAAACTGTAGAAGAGTATAAACTGGCAGTCTCTTGGAGCTGGGTCAGTTAAAAATAATGTGGAGATAACAAACAGAAGCCAAGTGAGGGTCCCCGTTGCTGGAACAGAAAACACTGCCACACAGCATGGTGAGTGATAGTCCCAAAGAATGTTTATTTTTTACTACTAGTATTGGGCTGTGAATTGACATTGTTATATTCTACTATGTAAAAGCCTGTCAGGACATGAAAAACTTTTTCATTTCCTTGTGAAGCAACAAGACTACAGATCACAGCTTAATATCCTGAAATAGTCTTAAAAATGTGCTACACTTCTCTTCTTTCTATGTGAACACATTTGCCAATTGCTTGACTGAACAGTGACATTGTTATAGCTGATTTTACAGCTCAGTTCATCATTTACACTTTTTCCATCTGAATTCATAGACCAGAAACCTTCCCACAAGTGTTATCTTCATAAATTTTCTTTAGAACCAGCCCACATTTGATTTCATATAATATCATTTTAAAAAACTAAAGTAAGGCCTCAAATAAATTATGTCTCCTATACAGAGTACATTCCTATTCAGCTAAATTCTCCAGAATTAATGGATATTACCAGATCCCTATTACCTCATTTGTTTAGAAATGGATATGTGTGCAAGAAATAAATGGGAAAAGATCATTTTTATCCATCTAATAATACTTGGGTAGAGTGGGACTCTCTTGACAGCCCAGTTTCACTCTGCTTATAGTTTTCCAGGAGAAAAGCAGCAGCAGCAGCACTGTGCACACCACCTCAGGGTGGTGACCCCACAGCAATTCAGCCGGGCGCACAGTTTGCTCAGTCGTGCATGGAAAGGATGCAGTGGCCCATGCTGGAAAAGAAGGTGGAGAAGCAAGTGAGTCTGAGGGTGTGACGGAGGCCCCTGAGCATTTCATCCAAGAAAGGCAATGCCAAAAAATGCTCAAACTACTGCACAATTGCACTCATCTCACACGCTAGTAAAGTAATGCTCAAAATTCTCCAAGTCAGGCTTCAACAATATGTGAACTGTGAACTTCCGGATGTTCAAGCTGGTTTTAGAAAAGGCAGAGGAACCAGAGATCAAATTGCCAACATCCGCTGGATCATCGAAAAAGCAAGAGAGTTCCAGAAAAATATCTATTTCTGCTTTATTGACTTTTACTGTGTGGATCACAATAAACTTTGGAAAATTCTGAAAGAGATGGGCATACCAGACCACCTGACCTGTCTCTTGATAAATCTGTATGCAGGTCAGGAAGCAACAGTTAGAATTGGACATGGAAAAACAGACTGGTTCCAAATAGGAAAAGGAGTATGTCAAGGCTGTATATTGTCACCCTGCTTATTTAACTTATATGCAGAGTACATCATGACAAACTCTGGACTGGAAGAAACACAAGCTGGAATCAAGATTGCCGGGAGAAATATCAATAACCTCAGATATGCAGTTGACACCACCCTTATGGCAGAAAGTGAAGAGGAACTGAAAAGCCTCTTGATGAAAGTGAAAGAGGAGAGTCAAAAAGTTGGCTTAAAGCTCAACATTCAGAGAAGGAAGATCATGGCATCCAGTCCCATCACTTCATGGGAAATAGATGGGGAAACAGTGGAAATAGTGTCAGACTCTTTTTTTGGGCTCCAAATCACTGCAGATGGTGACTGCAGCCATGAAATTAAAAGATGCTTACTCCTTGGAAGAAAAGTTATGACCAATCTAGATAGCATATTCAAAAGCAGAGACATTACTTTGCCGACTAAGGTCCATCTAGTCAAGGCTATGGTTTTCCCTGTGGTCATGTGTGGATGTGAGAGTTGGACTGTGAAGAAGGCTGAGCGCTGAAGAATTGATGCTTTTGAACTGTGGTATTGGAGAAGACTCTTGAGAGTCCCTTGGACTGCAAGGAGATCCAACCAGTCCATTCTGAAGGAGATGAACCCTGGGATTTCTTTGGAAGGAATGATGCTAAAGCTAAAACTCCAGTACTTTGGCCACCTCATGTAAAGAGTTGACTCATTGGAAAAGACTCTGATGCTGGGAGGGACTAGGGGCAGGAGGAGAAGGGGACGACCGAGGATGAGATGGCTGGATGGCATCACTGACTCGATGGACATGAGTCTGAGTGAACTCTGGGAGTTGGTGATGGACAGGGAGGCCTGGCGTGCTGCGATTCATGGGGTCGCAAAGAGTCGGACACGACTGAGTGACTGAACTGAACTGAACTGAAGGAACTTTGTAAAAGTTCATTCTAATCCTTGAGAGAAGCTCACAAATTTCACTACTGGCTACGCTGTGCGTCTGCTAGTTCTTCATTGTCACAGACAGCACGAGAGGTTTGTATTGGGTGCCCAAACTGCACTGGATTTCAGCAGCTCGGGCATTGTGTAAAGTCTCACTAGCATATTCTCAGATCCTGAATGAGCCCTCTGACCCTTGCTCCCACACATCACGTCACTGGCATTGTACACTATGGCACTGTATGTATGAGTTTGGACTCTGTGCTGTGGCAGGTCTTATCATGGCTTTGTGGGGTAGACAGTCCCTGGGGCTCCATAGCTGGTGTTGGGAGAGATACTGGTTGCCATTGGTCTCTCTCTCCAGGGATGTGCTGCCTACTATGTCCCCACTGTGGCCAGTCAACTCCTTAAGTTAAAGGAAAATACACCCAAAGGCCATCACAGGCAAGCTGTATTGATACAATTTTCATTCTGGCTCTGGCCCAGGTTTTCCAACAGACACAAAGAGTTCACATGTTGTGAGTGGACCTGTGGCATATTGACATCACATCTCTTAACACCTTTGGCTTGGGGGATGGAATGTGCTCCTTCCTATCATCGCTGTATCTGCAGAGATACTTCCTGGACTCAGAAGAACATGTGAGTGATTTTAATATGTAACTGTGAACAATTAATTGGGCTCTTTGAAAAAGTGAAAACAATAATTATAGAACAGTTTAAGAATGAAGAAAGCTGCAGTAAAGACATCTATATTACATAAAAAAAATGTCACCATATATATGGGAACATATGTGTGTGTATATGTGTGAATATGTGCATCTATCTATCTGAATATAGCCTATTCGATTATTCATTCTTTCAGTCTCATTTGTGTGTTGGCATGCTAAACCCTAAGGATACAATTATGAATAAAACAAAGACTGTTATCAAAGAACTCCTGTCTACTGAGTGAGGTTGGTGTGATTAAAGAGAACACTTACATGTCTTCATTCCTAAACATGTATATCTCCTTTTAAAACACATCTTTCCACTTTTCTTCTGTTTAGCAAGTTTATTCTGTTGAAAATTCTGGCTTCAGGGAACGAGGAAGTAAATCAAGTGAACTCCAACTCCAGGCTTCAAGTTGTTTGTAAGCTGGGGGGAGGGTTCCAGCATCCTGAGGCTTCAGAGTTCACTGCTGACTGAAGGGGTCACCACCCTACTTACTGCTGGGCAACAATAGCTTGATTGAAGAGTTTGATGCCCCTTTCTTCACCCTGTACCACTCACTAAAGTCAAAAGTACCTTGCATTGAGTCCTGTGCACACCAGAACTGAGACAGCAGCCAAATGGTTCTTGGGTGGATGAGAAGTTGATCTTGAGATTCAGAGGGTACTCATCAATACCCGAGAGTCAGTATATCTGGCCTGTCATCAATTTCTGAAATAAGTTTTATCGAACAGAGTGGTACTCATTTACTCATGTTTTATTGATGGCTACTTTCCCATTCTAACAGCTGAGTTGAATAATAGGAAGAGAGATCATGTGGCTCACAAAGTTAAAAATAGTTGCAAACTGAGTCTTCACAGGAGAAGTTTGTTGATGCCTGCTACAAGGTGGACAAGGTGGTTCCACAGACATGTTGAGACATTTTCAGTCCATGGTTTCCATTCAACAATCACTGAACCCCTATTATGAATCTGGCCTCTTGTAGGCATCGAGATCACATAAAATAATAAAAATAGATAAAAATTTGTACTTTCTATACTGGTTTCTTAATACATCCAGTTATGTTCCCAATAATAACAAATCTCTATAAACTAGGTGGTTTAAAACGACAAAAATTTATTCCCTCACAGTTCTGGAGGACAAAAACCCGAGGTCAAGGTGTTGGCTGGATTAGTTCCTTTGAGAGTTTCTGGGAGAGAATCCATCTTGTGCTCTCTCCCATCTGTCAGTGGTAGTGCACAGTTGCTCAGCCATGTCTGACTCTTTGTGGCTGCCAGCAATCTTCAGTGTCCCTTGGCTTGTAGACACATTTCTCCAATCTCTGTCTCCATCTTCATGTCATTTGCTCCTTGATCTTCTCTCCTTATCTCCTCTTGTTTCCTTTCCTCCCCTCTTCTCAAAACACTTTGGATTTAGGGCCCACTCTAACCCAGAATGATCTCATCTCAAGATCCTTAATTTTGTCTGCAAAGACCCTTTTCCCAAGTAAGGCCATATTCAAATAAGGTTCTGATGGACATATCTTTTTGGGGAGGCACCATTTTCATACTACTATATAATTATATGGCATATTCTAATAATGTATTTTGGGGAAAAGACATGATTAACAAATAATAAAGCATACAGTATATTGCAAGATGATGAAATGCTCTGGAGAAAAATAAAGCAAGGAAGGGCTTTAGAGAATGTGGGGATGGAGAGGAGATTGCAATTTTAAAAAGGGTGGTAAGAGCAGGCTCATATAGAAGATGACTTTTGTCCAAAGCCCTGAAGTAGGAGGGGAGCAAGCTCTACAAATTCCTACGTGGCACTGAGGCCAATTCATTCCCTCTTACCTGTGTACGTGCGTGTGTGCTGTTGCGTCCAACTCTTTATGACCCTATGGACTGTAGCCTGTTAGTTTCCTCTGTCCATGGGGTTTTCCAGGCAAAAATACTGGAGTAGGTTGCCATCCCCTACTCCAGGGTGTCTTCTTGACCTAGGGATCAAACCTGTGTCTCTCACTTCTCCTGCATTAGCAGGTGGGTTCTTTATCACTAGCACAACCTGGGAAGCCCTTACCTGTATACAGTAATGCCACTAAGAGCAGATCTTTTTCTGAACACATGTGAGGCGCTGAGGAGTTTCCATACATTATTTTAGTTCATCCTCAAGCTGCAAGTCAATATTTTTAATGTTACATTTTTGTTGGTGAAGACACTTGCCAGCAGCTGCTCCTTGGCCCTTTCTCAGATGTGGTCAGATCTCAGGAGGAAGAATGCAGCAAGGAGGCTTGCATAGGCTCTAGAATTTGGACCAGAGTCAAATGGAATAGGGCTCTGGGGTGCTGAGTACACAGAACTTGGACTAGGAAGTGGGGACCTGAGTTCAAGTGACCATATTCCTTGGAGCCTCACCTGCCTCAGGTTCCTCTTACCCCATTAGAAAGGTATTGATGAGGAGGCCCAGAGCCCTCAGATTCTTTGGTCTCAGGATTGGCATTTATTATATAATTAAGAATTATAAAAACTCTGTGAAGGAATTACTAGTATCATTACCTTTTACAGTAAGGAGTTAAATAACATACCCATCAGGGAAATCTGATGGGCTCATCTGACTCAGAGTTCTGCCCTGACATGATACTATGACCCAAAGGAAAGAAAGAACTATTGCCTTCCAATTAATGAATCTTCCATAGGCATCTGAATTAAATAAAATCAAGATAATTCTTTCAAAGGCCACTTTTCTGAGATGTAGTTTGAACTGAGAGCCCATATAAAATGACACTAATTATGGTTGAAAATTTCTTGGCAAGAATCATGTGACTTAAAAACATGATACAAATATCTCAGAAGTCAAGATGCTTATTTTCAATATCTGCTTTGATGCAGACTATAAAAGTCAGGATTGTGCCAGGGTATTCTGACAGGTGTGCTTACTTCACTAATCACAGTAGGGCAAATCCTCTTTTTAAGAGTGGTAAATAAAGTGGATGAGAATCATGTGCTTTTCTGGCCTTCTAGAAGATGAAATCAGAGGCCAGCTTGGCCAGGCTCTGGGAAAAGTTCTGGGCTGCTGACCAGAGAACTTTCTAGTGGTGCCATTGTGAACTACTGATATTTGACAAAATAAACAGAGATCCAAAAGCCAAACTCAAGGTTAGCTCAGTATGAAGAAGTCATACTTAAGATGCTCCCTGAAGACCTATGTGAGGAGCCCTACTGTCATTGCAGTGGAGAAGGAAATGGCAACCCACTCCGGTATTCTTGCCTGGAGAATCCCATTGATGGAGGAGCTTGGTAGGCTACAGTCCACGGGGGTCGCAGAGTCGGACACGACTGAGTGACTTCACTTTCACTTTCACTGTCATTGCAGATGAACACCAAGACTCTTTCATTCAAAGCCTGATGGTACGTCTGATTACAAATGTGATTTTTTTTGGACAAGCTGTTAAGCTTGCAATGCCTATAACAACTAAAGACACTGGTATTTTTCACTCATAGCTTTCTGATGCATAACCAATGGAAATTTATCAGGAAATGCAAATCAATAACATTTATCAAAGCTTTGAAACTCTTATTAAACTTTAAAATTTTGTTTAGTTACTATCTAGAGTATACTTTTGCTAACCACCGCCAGTAGTTTTTAAGTAATGTGGCATTATTTTCCATTCTAATTTATAAAATTACAATTTTCAAAATTTTAGGCAATTATTTTGTTCTTTACTATGGAATCACTGTTACAAAATTCAGATCCAGTTGCTAGCCATTTGAAAGTCAATATGAGAGACATGTGTTAGTAGGAATGGGAAAGTTGCTTTAACCAGAAAGTGGTCAAGCTGAGGAGAAGGTGGACTCATGTCCCCAAAACAACTCAGAAGATACTGCTAAGGCATTAAGTTTTTAAAGAGAAAAAGGGGAAGTAATCTCAGTTAATCATTGAGATGGGGGAGTGTCATTACCATTTTGTGCAGGCTTATGTGCAGGCTTGTTGATTTCTTGTGATTTTTCTTTAGATGCTATCTTGTTCACATGGCTTGTTTGTGAGATTACTGAAGGGGAAGCTGAGGAAGAGATCTGGTCATCTGTTAATTACTTATTCTTCATTTCTACTTCTTTGATCTAAAGAAAGAACTAACAGGTGAGATGAGGTATTGTGTGATCAAAAGACCTTAAAGATGTGCTTGGGCCAGAGGTTAGTTAAGATACTTTGGTAAGTGACAAAACAAAAGGGGCCTCCTGCAGAGGACTCTTTTTCTTTTTGCAAAGAGCTCTTTCCTGCAAAAAGCTTCTTACATCATTTCTTATTTTAATTGCACGCAGTAATGAGAAGTTCTTAAAGATTGAAACTGTGCCTTTTTCACATGTAAATGTATATAGCAGCTTTCTGAGAGTATCTATAAATAACAATAGTGACAGGGACAGACACAATCCTACTATGTTTTTGTTAAGAAAATTCAAAGTTGCAAGTATATTAATACCTTTTACATTTAAAAAAATTGTAGAAAATGAAAAGCAACTGATTTGGTTTTGAGGCAGGAGCTAGACGGGCCCCAGCCTGGGCAACTGGAGTTGTTCCCTGTGGACAGATACTCTAGCAGAAGTGAGAGAAGAGCTTAGCACTGCCCAGATAAAAGACAGAAACCACATATTCTTCATTCTCAAGGTCAAGGAGAAATTTCCAATTACACATGTGCAGACAGGCTCCTCAGAAATCAAATCACCTCATAGTAAGTGATGTCAACCTACTCATAGACTTCTTTGCTAGAATCCGTCTTGGCTAATAGCTGTGTATGCACACATGGGAGGATCCTGAGATAAACTAAATGCAGACTCAGAACCAGGCAAAGAAAGATGATTGGCCAAAGGAAACTTGGAAGAAATACCCCATAAAATTGATTCAAACTAAGATGGCTCTCTGAGCCCACCAGTGTATCTGTCTACATGTACTCTTTTCCTGCCTAATAAACAAAACACTTTACTTGTTTCAGTACTTTCCATTTCTATGTGGAAATTCATTTTCCTTGCCACTGGCCACTGGTCTCTGGTAGCCTAGAGCCTAGGATTCAGTGCTTTTACTGCTGTGGCCTGACCTCAGTCTCTGACTGGGAACCAAAAACCTCAAGCTGCTGCAGCCAAGGCCACCCAAGATCAGTACCAGAGTAATCTGTATAACAAACCCTACTCATTAGTCCTTATTCATCATAATTTCCCCTACATATTTGCCTTCCATGATTGCTGCCCCCCTAGACGCTTTTGCCTTTACCTTGTCACTTCTTTATAAATTGTCCTTTCCTAAGATGCTCCATAAGCTCAAGTTCCAATCATCCCTTTAGCTTACTCATCACTAAGTGCTCCCACACATAGGCATGAAAATATGTTAATAAATTTGTTTTTCTTATCCTCCTTTTTGCCAATCTAGTGTATAGAGCCTCAGCCAAGGAACCTAACACAGGTAGAGGAAAAATAAATTTCATCCCTACAAACAGAACCATATTATCTCATATGATAATAAAATACAACTGTGTACACATTTTTTGGCCTCAGGTCAAACAACAGGGAGGGACACAGCCCCCTTCCCCCCACACCCCCATCAATAGATAATTGGGTTAATGATTTACTGAGCATGGCTCCACCCATCAGATCAAGACCCAATTTCCCCCTCAGTCAGTTTCTGCCATCAGGAAGCTTCCATAAGCTTTTTATCCTTCTCCATAAGAGGGCAGACAGACTGAAAACCACAATCACAGAAAACTAATCAATCTGATTACACGGACCACAGCCTTGTCTAACTCTATGAAACTATGAGCCATGCCATGTAGGGCCACCCAAGATGGGTCATGGTGGAGAGTTCTGACAAAATATGGCTCACTGGAGAAGGGAATGGCAAACCACTTCAGTATTCTTGCCTTGAGAACCCCATGAACAGTATGAAAAGGCAAAAAGATAGGACACTGAAAGATGAACTCCCCAGGTTGGTAGGTAACCAATATGCTACTGGAGATCAGCAGAGAAATAAATCCAGAAAGAATGAAGGGAGGGAGCCAAAGCAAAAACAACACCAGTTGTGGATGTGACTGGTGATGGAATAAATTCTGATGCTGTAAAGAGCAATATTGAATAGGAACCTGGAATGTCAGGTCCATGAATCAAGGCAAATTGAAAGTGGTCAAACAGGAGAGAGCAAGATTGAACATCGACATTTTAGGAATCAGCAAAGTAAAATGGACTGAAATGGGTGAATTTAACTCACAGAACCATTATATCTACTACTGTAGGCAAGAATTCCTTAGAAGAAAAGGAGTAGCCATCATAGTCAACAAAAGAGTCTGAAATACAGTACTTGGGTGCAATCTCAAAAATGAATGATTGATCTCTGTTAGTTTCCAAGGCAAACCATTCAATATCACAGTAATCCAAGTCTGTGCCCTGACCAGTAATATTGAAGAAGCTGAAGTTGAATGGTTCTGTAAAGACCTACAAGACCTAGAACTAACACCCCCAAAAGATGTCCTTTTCATTATAGGGGCCTGGAATGCAAAAGTAGGAAGTTAAGAAATACCAGGAGTAACAGGCAAATTTAGCTTTGGAGTACAAAGTGAAGCAGGGCAAAGGCTACCAGAGTTTTGCAGAGAGAACGCACTGGTCATAGCAAACACCTTCTTCCAACAACACAAGGGGCGTGGACATCACCAGATGGTCAAAATTGAAGTGAGATTGATTATATTTTTTGCAGCCAAAGATGGAGGAGCTCTATATGGTCAGCAAAAACAAGACTGGGAGCTGACTGTGGCTCAGATCATGAAGTCTTTATGGCCAAATCAGACCTAAACTGAAGAAAGTAGGAAAAACCACTAGGCCATTCAGGTATGACCTAAATCAAATCCCTTACGATTATACAGTGGAAGGGACAAAATAGATTCAAGGAATTAGATCTGATAGAGTGCCTGAAGAGCTATAGATGGAGGTTCATGACATTGTACAAGAGGCAGTGATCAAGACCATCCTCATGAAAAAGATGCAAAAAGGCAAAATGGTTGTCCGAGGAGGCCTTATAGATAGTTGAGAAAAGAAAAGACACAAAACGCAAAGGAGAAAAGGAAAGATATACTCATTTGAATGCATAGTTCCAAAGAATAGCCAGGAGAGATAAGAAAGCCTTCCTCAGTGATCAATGCAAACAAATAGAGGAAAACAATAGAATGGGAAAGACTAGAGATCTTGTCAAGAAAATTAGAGATACCAAGGGAACATTTCATGGAAAGATGAGCACAAGAAAGGACAGAAACGTTATGGACCTAACAGAAGCAGAAGATAGTAAGAAGTGGTGGCAAGAACACACAGAAGAACTGTACAAAAAACGTCTTCATAATCCAAATAATCATGATAATGTGACCACTCACCTAGAGCCAGACATCCTGGAATGCAAAGTTAAGTGGGCCTTAAGAAGCATCTGAGTTAAATTCACCCATTTCAGTCCATTTTAGTTCGCTGATTCCTAGAATGTTGACGTTCACCCTTGCCATCTCTTGTTTGACCACTTTCAATTTGCCTTGATTCATGGACCTGACATTCCAGGTTCCTATGCAACATTGCTCTTTACAGCATCGGATCTTGCTTCTATCACCAGTCACATCCACAACTGGATATTGTTTTTGCTTTGGCTCCATCCCTTCATTCTTTCTGGAGTTATTTCTCCACTGATCTCCAGTAGCATATTGGGTACCTACTGACCTGGGGAGTTCCTCTTTTGGTATCCTGTCATTTTGCCTTTTCATACTGTTCATGGGGTTCTCAAGGCAAGAATACTGAAGTGTCTTGCCATTCCCTTCTCCAGTGGACCACACTCTGTCAGACCTCTCCTCCATGACCTGCCCATCTTAGGTTGCCCCGCAGGCATGGCTTGGTTTCATTGAGTTAGACAAGGCTGTGGTCCTAGTGTGATTAGACTGACTAGTTTTCTGTGAGTATGGTTTCAGTGTGTCTGCCCTCTGATGCCCTCTTGCAACACCTACCATCTTACTTGGGTTTCTCTTACCTTGGGCATGGGGTATCTCTTCATGGCTGCTCCAGCAAAGTACAGCTGCTGCTCCTTACCTTGGACGAGCGGTATCTCTTTACCGCCGCCGTTCTTGACCTTCAATGTAGGATAGCTCCTCTAGGCCCTCCTGCACCTGCACAGCCACCGCTCCTCAGGATGCTCCTCATGGCCTCTGGCCCTGACCTCGAACGTGGGGTGTCTCCTCCCAGCTGCCCCTGACCTCGGACGCGGGGTAGCTCCTTTCAGCAGCCACCCTGACCTCGGACACGAGGTGTCTCCTCCCAGCCGCCACTGACCTCGGACATGGGGTAGCTCCTCTCGGCTGCTGCCCCTGACCTTGGACGTGGGGTAGCTCCTCTCGGCTGCGCTCTGTGGGCCAGCTCTCCCAACCTAGATAGTATATTCAAAAGCAGAGACATTACTTTGCCAACTAAGGTCCATCTAGTCAAGGCTATGGTTTTTCCTGTGGTCATGTATGGATGTGAGAGTTGGACTGCGAAGAAGGCTGAGCACCGAAGAATTGATGCTTTTGAACTGTGGTGTTGGAGAAGACTCTTGAGAGTCCCTTGGACTACAAGGAGATCCAACCAGTCCATTCTGGAGATCAGCCCTGGGATTTCTTTGGAAGGAATGATGCTGAAGCTGAAACTCCCGTACTTTGGCCACCTCATGAGAAGAGTTGACTCATTGGAAAGGACTCTGATTCTGGGAAGGATTGGGGGCAGGAGAAGGGGACGACCGAGGATGAGATGGCTGGATGGCATCACGGACTCGATGGACGTGAGTCTGAGTGAACTCCGGGAGATGGTGATGAACTGGGAGGCCTGGCATGCTGCGATTCATGGGGTCGCGAAGAGTCGGACACAGCTGATTGACTGAACTGAACTGAACTGAGAAGCATCACTATGGGGGGTGGTCCTAAGATGGCGGAGAAATAGGATGGGGAGACCACTTTCTCCCTCACAAATTCATCAAAAGAACATTTCAACGCTGAGTAAACTTCACAAAACAACTTCTGAATGCTGGCAGAGGACATCAGGCACCCAGAAAAGCAGATCATTGTCTTCAAAATCAGGTAGGAAAAAATATAAAAGATGAAAAAATAGACAAAAGAGGTAGGGAGGGAGCTCTGTCCTGGGAAGGGAGTCTTAAAAGAGAGAAGTTTAAAACTTCAGGAAACACTCTCACTGCCGAGTCTGTGGCGAGCCTTGGAGGCACAGAGGGCAACATAACAGGGAGGAAAAATAAAGAAATAAAACCAACAGATTACGATCCCAATGGTAACTCTCCCAGCGGAGAAGCAGTGCAGATGCCTTCACCCACAACTAGCAAGCAGGAGCTGGGCAGGGAGGTGAGGGCTGCAGTGCTTTTCAAGAATCAGGCCAGAATGCCCCAAGTGTAACCAGAGTGAACTAACTTGGGCTGGCAAACCAGACTGTGGGATAGCTACCATGTGAAAAGCTCTAACGTAAGACACCACCAGGACCGCACACAGAACAAAGGATGGAACAGAATTAGCCGGTTGCAGACCATCCCCGTCCGGTGACAGGTTGCCAGAGCTGGAAGGGCCAGAAGGGGGCAATCGCAGCCCCAGAGACACATTAACTTCCAAACTGCAAGCAAGCTTCTTTGCTAACTAAGACTTCTTGGGCTTCTGGACAGTCACTGTCTGCCTAAGAAGGGGCGCCAGTTGTACACCCAGAAAACTGAGCAGCAGGGACGGGAAAGGTGATAATTGCAGTGACTGCACTAGCCAAACACCCGAGCTGCTCAGACCTGGGAAGGGCACAAAACGCAGGCTCAACCGAGTCTGCGCCTCTTAGGACTCCTGAGTGCCTGAGCCTGAACAGCTTAGACAGGGGAGTTGCATGTAGCCCAGGGTCAGCCTCAGACGGTTCCCAGTGGAGCAAACTAGAGCCTGAGTGGTGTGCGCCATGAGAGGGGACAGGCCCAGTGTGACTGACACTACGAGCACACGCCATTGTGATTTGTTTGCAGAATCCCTCCCTCCCCACAGCACGACTGAACAAGTGAGCCTTAAAAAAAAAAAAAAAAAAAAAGTGTCCATCACCGCCCCCCTTGTGTCAGGGCAGAAATCACACACTGAAGAGACCAGCAAACAGAAGCTAAAACAGAGGGAACCACCTTGGAAGTATAGATATTGAGAAATATAAGCCAGACCAAGGAACTATCCGAAAATGAACTGACCCCACACTGCCCACAACACCAGAGAAAGTCCCAGATATATCTTTACCATTTTTACGATCATTCTTTTATTGTTTTGTTTCTTTTCTTTTTTTTTTTAACATTTTTTAATTTTTAAGTTCCCTATTTCTCCTTTAATTTTTATTTTTATAACCTACTATTACTTAAAAAAAAGACCCTATTTTTAAAGCAAATGCCATGTATATATTTTTTTGTGGTTGTTGTTGGTTTTTAATAATTCTTGTAACTTTTTTTTCTTTCTTTCTTCTTCTTCTTCTTCTTTTCTTTATTATTGTATTTTTGAAAATCCAACCTCTACTCTAGATTTTTAATCTTTGCTTTTTGATATTTGTTATCAATTTTGTACCTTAAAAAACCCAATCTTCAGTACCCATTTTTACTTGAGATTGAGATTACTGGCTTGACTGCTCTCTCCTCCTTTGGACTCTCCTTTTTCTCCCCCAGGTTGCCTCTGTCTCCTCCCTCCTCCTTCTTTTCTCTACCCAACTCTGTGAATCTCTGTGTGTTCCAGATGGTGGAGAACACTTAGGGAACTGGTTATTGGCTGGATCTGTCTCTCTCCTTTTCATTTCCCTCTTTTACCCTCCTGGTTGCCTCTGTCTCCTTCCTCCCTCTTCTCTTCTCTGTATAAATCCGTGAACATCTCTGAGCAGTCCAGACAGTGGAGCACACATAAGGAAGTGATTACTGGCTAGCTTGCTCTCTCCCCTTCTGATCCCACATCATCTCATTCCAGTCACCTCTAACTCCTCTCTTCTCCATGTAACTCAGTGAAACTCTCTGGGTGTCCCTCAATGTGGAGAAACTTTTCGTCTCTAACCTAGATGTTTTATCATTGGTGCTGTATAGATGGAGACATCTTGAGGCTACTGTAAAAATAAAACTGAAAACCAGAAGCAGGAGGCTTAAGTCCAAATCCTGAGAACACCAGAGAACTCCTGACTCCAGGGAACATTAATCGATAGGAGCTCATCAAATGCCTCCACATCTACACTGAAAGGGCCAACAGGTTCCAGAGGAAGACATACCATGCAAATTCTCCAGCAACACAGGAACACAGCCCTGAGCTTCAATATACAAGCAGCTCAAACTTACTCCAAAACCATTGACATCTCATAATTCATTACTGGACACTTCATTGCACTCCAGAGAGAAGAAATCCAGCTCCACCTACCAGAACTCCAACACAAGCTTCCCTAACCAAGAAACCTTGACAAGCCACTGATACAACCCCATCCACAGAGAGGAAAATCCATAATAAAGAGAACTCCACAAATTGCCAGAATACAGAAAGGCCACCCCAAACACAGTAATATAACCAAGGTGAAGAGACAGAGGAATACCCAACAGGTAAAGGAACAACATAAATGCCCACCAAACCAAACAAAAGAGGAAGAGATAGGGAATCCACCTGATAAAGAATTCCAAATAATGATATTGAAAATGATCCAAAATCTTGAAATCAAAATGGAATCACAGATAAATAGCCTGGAGACTAGGATTGAGAGGATGCAAGAAAGGTTTAACAAGCACCTAGAAGAAATAAAAAAGAATCAATATATAATGAATAATGCAATAAATGAGATCAGAAACACTCTGGAGGCAACAAATAGTAGAATAATGGAAGCAGAAGATAGGATTAGTGAAATAGAAGATAGAATGGTAGAAATAAATGAATCAGAGAGGAAAAAAGAAAAACAAATTAAAAGAAATGAGGACAATCTCAGAGACCTCCAGGACAATATGAAATGCTCCAACATTCAAATTATAGGAGTCCCAGAAGAAGAAGACAAAAAGAAAGACCATGAGAAAATCCTTGAGGAGATAATAGTTGAAAACTTCCCTAAAATGGGGAAGGAACTTATTACCCAAGTCCAAGAAACCCAGAGAGTCCCAAAAAGTATAATCCCAAGGTGAAACACCCCAAGACACATATTAATCAAATTAACAAAGATCAAACATAAGGAACAAATATTGAAAGCAGCAAGGGAAAAACAACAAATAACACACAAGGGGATTCCCATAAGGATAACGGTTGATCTTTCAATAGAAACTCTTCAGGCCAGGAGGGAATGGCAAGACATACTTAAAGTGATGAAAGAAAATAACCTACAGCCCAGATTACTGTACCCAGAGAGGATCTCATTCAAATATGAAGGAGAAATCAAAGCTTTCCAGACAGGCAAAAGCTGAGAGAATTCAGCACCACCAAACCGGCTCTCCAACTAATGCTAAAGGATATTCTCTAGACAGGAAACACAAAAAGGGTGTAAGAACACGAACAAAAACAATATAAAGTAAATGGCAATGGGATCATACTTATCAATAATTACCTTAAATGTAAATGGGTTGAATGCCCCAATCAAAAGACAAAGACTAGCTGAATGGATACAAAAACAAGGCCCCTATATATGTTGTCTACAAGAGACCCACCTCAAAACAAGGGACACATACAGGCTGAAAGTGAAGGGCTGGAAAAAGATATTCCATGCAAATAGAGACCAAAAGAAAGCAGGAGTAGCTATACTTTTATCAGATAAAATAGACTTTAAAACAAAGGCTGTGAAAAGAGACAAAGAAGGACACTATATAATGATCAAAGGATCAATCCAAGAAGAAGATATAACAATTTTATATGCACCCAACATAGGAGCATCACAATATGTAAGACAAATGCTAACAAGTATGAAAGGGGAAATTAACAATAACACAATAATAGTGGGAGACTTTAATACCCCACTCACATAGATCAACTAAACAGAAAAGTAACAAAGAAACACAAACTTTAAATGATACAATAGACCAGTTAGACCTAATTGATATCTATAGGACATTTTACCCTAAAACAATGAATTTCACCTTTTTCTCAAGTGGTCATGGAACCTTCTCCAGGATAGATCACATCCTGGGCCATAAATCTTGCCTTGATGAATTCCAAAAAATTGAAATCATTCCAAGCATCTTTTCTGACCATAATGCATTAAGATTAGATCTCAATTACAGGAGAAAAACTATTAAAAATTCCAACATATGAAGGCTGAACAACACGCTTCTGAATAACAAACAAATCACTGAAGAAATAAAAAAAGAAATCAAAATATGCATAGAAACGAATGAAAATGAAAATACAACAACCCCAAACCTGTGGGACACTATAAAAGCAGTGCTAAGGGGAAAGTTCATAGCAATACAGGCATGCCTCAAGAAACAAGAAAAAAGTCAAATAAATAACGTAACTCTGCACCTAAAGCAACTTGAAAAGGAAGAACTGGAGAAACCCAGGGTTAGTAGAAGGAAATAAATCTTTAAAATTAGGGCAGAAATAAATGTAAAAGAAATGAAACCATAGCAAAAATCAACAAAACAAAAAGCTGGTTGTTTGAAAGGATAAATAAAATTGACAAACCATTAGCCAGACTCATCAAGAAACAAAGGGAGAAAAATCAAATCAATAAAATTAGAAATGGAAATGGAGATCACAACAGACAACACAGAAATACAAAGGATCATAAGAGACTACTATCAGCAATTGTATGCCAATAAAATGGACAATGTGGAAGAAATGGACAAATCCTTAGAAAAGTACAACTTTCCAAAACTGAAACAGGAAGAAATAGAAAATCCTAACAGACCCATCACAAGCATGGAAATTGAAACTGTAATCAGAAATCTTCCAGCAAACAAAAGCCCAGGTCCAGACGGCTTCACAGCTAAATTCTACCAAAACTTTAGAGAAGAGCTAGCACCTGTCCTACTCAAACTCTTCCAGAAAATTGCAGAGGAAGAAAACTTCCAAACTCATTCTATGAGGCCACCATCACCCTAATACCAAAACCTGACAAAGATGCCACAGAAAAAGAAAACTACAGGCCGATATCACTGAGGAATATAGATGCAAAAATCCTTAACAAAATTCTAGCAATCAGAATCCAGCAACACATTAAAAAGACCATACACCTTGAACCAAGTGCGATTTAACCTTGTGATGCCAGGATTCTTCAATATTTGCAAATCAACAAATATAATAAACCACATTAACAAATTGAAAAATAAAAGCCATATGATTATATCAATAGATGCAGAGAAAGCCTTTGACAAAATTCAACATCCATTTATGATAAAAACTCTCCAGAAAGCAGGAATAGAAGGAATATACCTCAACATAATAAAAGCTGTATATGACAAACCCATAGCAAACATTATCCTCAATGGTAAAAAATTGAAAGCATTTCCCCTAAAGTCAGGAACAAGACAAGTGTGCCCACTTTCACTGCTACTATTCAACATAGTTCTGGAAGTTTTGGCCACAGCAATCAGAACAGAAAAAGAAATAAAAAGAATCCAAATTGGAAAAGTAGTAAAGCTCTGATTGTTTGTAGATGACTTGATCCTCTACACAGAAAACCCTAAAGACTCCACCAGAAAATTACTAGAGCTAATCAATGAATATAGTAAAGTTGCAGGATATAAAATCAACACACAGAAATCCCTTGCATTCCTATACACTAATAATGAGAAAGTAGAAAAAAATTAAGGAAACAACTCCATTCACCATTGCAACAAAAAGAATAAAATACTTAGGAATATATCTACCAAAAGAAACTAAAGACCTATATATAGAAAACTATAAAACACTGGTGAAAGAAATCAAAGAGGACACCAATAGATGGAGAAATATACCATGTTCATGGATTGGAAGAATCAATATAGTGAAAATGAATATACTCCCCAAAGCAATCTACAGATTCAATGCAATGCCTATCAAGCTACCGGTGGTATTTTTCACAGAACTAGAACAAATAATTTCACAATTAGTATGGAAATACAAAAAACCTTGAATAGCCAAAGCAATCTTGAGAAATAAGAATGGAACTGGAGGAATCAACCTGCCTGACTTCAGGCTCTACTACAAAGCCACAGTCATCAAGACAGTATGGTACTGGCACAAAGACAGACATATAGATCAATGGAACAAAATAGAAAGCCCAGAGATAAATCCACACACCTATGGACACCTTATCTTCGACAAAGCAGGAAGAATATACAATGGAGAAAAGACAATCTCTTTAACAAGTGGTGCTGGGAAAACTGGTCAACCACTTGTAAAAGAGTGAAAGTAGAACACTTTCTAACACCATACACAAAAATAAACTGAAAATGGATTAAAGATCTAAACATAAGACCAGAAACTATAAAACTCCTAGAGGAGAACATAGGCAAAACACTCTCCAACATACATCACAGCAGGATCCTCTATGACCAACCTCCCAGAATATTGGAAATAAAAGCAAAAATAAACAAATGGGACCTAATTAAAATTAAAAGCTTCTGCACAACAAAGGAAACTATAAACAAGGTGAAAAGACAGCCTTTGGAATGGGAGAAAATAATAGCAAATGAAGGAACTGACAAACAACTAATCTCAAAAATATACAAGCAACCCCTGCAGCTCAATTCCAGAAAATAAATGACCCAATCAAAAAATGGGCCAAAGAACTAAATAGACATTTCTCTAAAGAAGACATACATTTGTTTCTCTAACAAACACATGAAAAGATGCTCAACATCACTCATTATCAGAGAAATACAAATTCAGACCACAATGAGGTACCATCTCACACCAGTCAGAATGGCTGCTATCCAAAAGTCTACAAGCAATAAGTGCTGGAAAGGGTGTGGAGAAAAGGGAACCCTCTTACACTGTTGGTGGGAATGCAAACTGGTACAGCCACAATGGAGAACAGTGTGGAGAGTCCTTAAAAAACTGGAAAACGAACTGCCTTATGACCCAGGAATCCCACTGCTGGGCATACAGACTGAGGAAACCAGAATTGAAAGAGATACATGTACCCCAATGTTCATCGCAGCACTGTTTATAATAGCCAGGACATGGAAGCAACCTAGATGCCCATCAGCAGATGAATGGATAAGAAAGCTGTGGTACATATACACAATGGAGTATTACTCAGCCATTAAAAAGAATACATTTGAATCAGTTCTAATGAGGTGGATGAAACTGGAGCCGATTATACAGAGTGAAGTAAGCCAGAAAGAAAATCACCAATACAGTATACTAACACATATATATGGAATTTAGAAAGATGGTAATGATAACCATGTATGCGAGACAGCAAAAGAGACACAGAAGTAAAGAACAGACTTTTGGACTCTGTGGGAGAGGGAGAGGGTGGGATGATTTGGGAGAATGGCATTGAAAAATGTACACTATCATGTAAGAAACGAATCGCTAGTCTAGGTTCGATACAGGATACAGGATACTTGGGGCTGGTGCACTGGGATGACACAGACAGATGATATGGGGAGGGTGGTGGGAGGGGGGTTCAGGGTTTGGAACTCATGTACACCTGTGGCGGATTCATGTCAATGTATGGCAAAACCAATACAGTATTGTAAAGTAAAAAAAAAAAAAAAGAAAAAGAAAGAAATAGGGTCAGACAACTGAAGACATGCCATTGGCATGCCTCAGAATCTTAGGATTTTCCAAGATCTCCATTTGCTCTTGGCATCTCAGATACTTAATATTGCTAAAAAATGTAATCATTGCCCATTTTGAATAAATATAGAGACTAGGAAAAAAAAAAAAAGCAACCACACACACACACACACAAAACAAAAAACCTGGAGTTGTTCATGGGTAATTCATACTTCTCCATGCTTCAGAAAGTTATTTTGCATTATATAGGGCTATTATATTTTCATAGTAAAGAAAATGCTAAATTATATAATATAAAGCTGTATTAATACTGATAAAGATAGCTGAGTCTATAAACAACTTGTTAAAGTATTTTTAGAAAAGATAGTCACATACATACCCAATACATAATTAAATGTGAACACTCTACACTTAGGTGATAGAACAGCAAGACTTAATAGTTTTGGGAGGCCAGAGTTGCCAAATTTCCTAAAATTTGTGATGTTATTGCACAATAAAAATGTTGTGGATCTTAAAAATAAAGAAGCATCTCAATGAACAAAGCTAGCAGAGGTGATGGAATCTCAGTTCATCTATATTAAATTCTAAAAGATGATGCTGTGAAAGTGCTGCACTCAATATGCCAGCAAATTTGGAAAATTCAGCAGTGGCCACAGGACAGGAAAAGGTCAGTTCATTCTAATCCCTAAGAAAGGCAATGCCAAAGAATGCTCAAACTACTGCACAATTGCACTCATCTCATATGCTAGCAAAGTAATGCTCAAAATTCTTCAAGCCAGGCTTCTACAGTAAGTGAACCGAGAACTTCCAAATGTTTAAGCTGGTTTTAGAAAAGGTAGAGAGATCAAATTGCCAACATCTGTTAATCATTGAAAAAGTGAGAGAATTCCAGAAAAACATCTATTTCTGCTTTATTGACTATGCCAAAGCCTTTGACTGTGTGGATCACAATAAACTGTGGAAAATTCTTAAAGAGAGGGGAATACCAGACCACCTGATCTGACTCCTGAGAAATCTGTATGCATGTCAAGAAACAACAGTTAGGACTGGACAAGGAACAACAGACTGGGTCCAAATCAGGAAAGGAGTTCATGATGGCTGTATATTGTCACCCTGCTTATTTAACTTATATGTAAAGTACATTTTGCAAAACTCTGGGCTGGATGAAGCACAAGCTGGAATCAAGATTGCTGGGAGAAATATCAATAACCTCATATATGCTGATGACACTACCCTTATGGCAGAAAGTGAAGAAGAGCTAAAGAGCCTCTTGATGAAAGTGAAAGAGGAGAGTGAGAAAGTTGGCTTAAAGCTCAACTTTCAGAAAATTAAGATCATGGCATCTGGTCCCATCACTTCATGGCAAATAGATGGGGAAGCAATGAAAACCGTGACAGACTTTATTTTGGGGGGCTCCAAAATTACTGCAGGTGGAGAGTGCAGCCATGAAATTATAAGAGGCTTGCTCCTTGGAAGGAAAGTTATGACCAACCGAGACAGCATTTTAAAAAGCAGAGACATTACTTTGCCCACAAATGTCCAGCTAGTCAAAGTTATGTTTTTTTTCAGTAGTCATGTATGGATGTGAGAATTGGACTATAAAGAAAGCTGAGCACCGAAGAATTGATGTTTTCGAACTGTGATGTTGGAGAAGACTCTTGAGAGTCCCTTGGAGTTCAAGGAGATCCTACCAGTCCTGGAAATCAGTCCTGTATATTGATTGGAAGGACTGATCCTGAAGCTGAAACTGCAATACTTTGGCTACTTGATGTGAAGAAGTGACTCATTTGAAAAGACCCTGATGCCAGGAAAGATTGAAGGCAGGAGGAGGAGGGGAGGATAGAGGATGAGATGGTTGGATGGCATCACTGACTCTATGGACATGAGTTTGAGCAAGGTCCAGGAATTGGCGAAGGACAAGGAAGCCTGTCATGCTGCAGTCCATGAGGTCGCAAACAGTTGGACACTGAACTGAATTGATTCTTTTCAATCACTATTCTTTCTCAAATATTTACTTAGAACTCAAGTGGCAATTCATATTCTAGGTACCAGTGAACCACTTGAGCCCATGCTTCAGGGGGTTGAGATTTGCTTGGGTGGTGTTTAGTGGCACCCCAAGACACATCCATGTATGTATCTTATAGTTTTGACATTATTTGGAAAAGGATCTTTTCATATGTAATTACATTAAGGATCTTCAGATGAGATAATTCTGGATTTTTTAGGTATGTCCTAAATCCAAAGACAGGTGTTCTTGAAAGAGACTGTGTGAGTGGAGACACGGAGAAAAGAGAAGGCCATGTAAAGATGGAGGCAAAGACTGGAATTATGCAGCCACCAATCTAGGAACCCCTGGAGCCACCAGAAGCTGGAAGAGGCAGAGAGGGATTCTTTCCTAGAGTCTTTGGAGGGAGTATGGCCCTGACACCTTAATTTCAGAATTCTGGCCTCCAGTGTATGAAAGAACAAATTTCCATTGTTTAAACCACCCAAGTTGTGATAATTTTCTGTGGCATCTCAAGGAAACTGATACAAGGGATAAAGACGAGGACACAAGTAAGATATGGTGTGCGTGTGTGCTCAGTCACTTCAGTCGTGTCTGACTCTTTGTGACCCTATGGACTTTAGCCCACCAGGCTCCTCCATCCATGGGGATTCTCCATGGAATGGGTTGCCATGTCCTCCTCCAGGAAATCTTCCTGACCCAGGGATTGAACCCGCGTCTGCCTGTGTCTTCTGCATTTCAGGCAGATTCTTTATCCACGGAGCCACCTAGGTAACAAATATTAATTATTCACATAGCACCTGTGCTCTGGGGAAAGTTTTTCCCTCCATGTCTCCAAAGTTTTTACAAAAAGTAGTAGCAATTTAACAGAAGGTTATACTGGGCCATAGAAGTCTCTCGTTTAAATTTCTTAAGGCAATAGTCATGAGGGGTCTGGTACTGCAGGACCTACAAGCACATGCCTTATTGTTTATTTTTTCTTGCATTGACCCAAAAGCCTCTGTATTAAGGCTTTATTTATTAAGAACTGTATGTCTCAAACTTGGTGGTAAAAGAAAGAAGGGTGAAGAGAAATTGAGAGAGAGAGAGAGAGAGAGAGAGAGAGAGAGAGAGAGAGAGAGAGAGAGAGAGAGAGAGAGAGAGAGAAAGAAAGAAAAAAAGAAGGAAAGAATGGAAAAAAAACAGGAACACTGGTTTAATGTACAATTAAAGCAGGTATGTTTTCCATATGCAGAGGGTGTGATATATCGTTTAGATTTAATTCCAAATAAGTATCATATTTTCATTTATAAAAAATAGTCTATCTAATTTTTATCACATCTGCCCACAATGGTATGTTATAGATGCATTTCTTTAATGTGAAGGGTTGTATTTTCTCTAATTTTAGAACAGCTTGGTGAAAAAGTGACTTGCACATGGTACTTGTAACAAGAAGACACCATGCAAAGAAAGCATTTTTAGTTCCCTTAATTGTCAGTGTTTTAACTTCAGGCTTTGTCAAAATTTTTTCTCTAATATACAACCATTTTATAGTGTGCAAACCTTATTAGAATTTTCACAATATCTCTTCCTCTTTCTCTTCCTTTTTTCCTCTATTTCTTCCCCTCACCCCTCCCTACCACTCTCCTCCTTTTTCTCCTGCTGCTGCTTCTGCTTCCCAGTTATCATAACCTCAATTTAGCTACAAAATTTCAGGCTTACATTGAAAAGTTGATCTTATACTTCATGAATTAGAACTTAAAAAAAAGTTAGACGAAGCAACATAAAATTTTTAAAGCAGGCTTCAGATTTACCAAAATTTAAATTTACTTTAATTTAGAGTCTAGACCAAAAATATCCTTTCCTTGATTCTGATCTGTTGAGTTCTAGCATTGACATGCGCTTGACAAACTACTGGATGATAAGCTCTTATTTGGGCCTCCTGGATGTTGGTTACAGGGTAAAGTCTTTGAATGCTGAAGCCAAGCAGGTATTTGAGGCCAAAGCATGGAGGGATCAAGGGCTCAGTGACTTCTGTGCAGTGGAGACTCCTTGGGTCAGATTTAATCTGGAAGCTTCCAGCTTCTGTGAGCTAAGATAAAGCAGATCCTTGTGAGTTTTTAATCCAGAGATCTGATGGACTGAAACATTTCTAGAAGATTGTGTACAACTGCAATCTACAGCATCTTCATATTCCCCCAGCTTTCAGAACCATCTAACAAGTATTTTTCTAGTTCCCCATCCTATAAACAGGGTCCAAAGAACTTCATATTTCATATAGACAGATATAGAAACATAGCTGTATATTTTCCCCTGCATTCATTTTAATATATTCACAAAGCAACCTGAAGAGCAAGGTCATTCATTTTATCTTCTGAGAAACTGTCTAGGTTCTAATTTACCTTTTAATATGAAATACCACTTCTCAGTTTATTGATTTCTTATCAGCTGTATGTGACATCTCTAGGTATGAGAAGCAATGTAGCCTAGTTATGAATTCAGGTTCTTGTGTGAGGAAGTCAAATTAAGTTTCCAGACCTGTGCTGTCTACTACTTTAATCACTAGCCACTTGTGGCTGTTGAACCTTTGAACTGTGGTTCTGAATTAGTTTCCCATATGGCACAGTGGTAATGAATCCACCTGCCAAGGCAGGAGATGCAGGAGACTCCAGTTCCATTGTTGGGTCAGGAAAATCCCCTGGAGTAGGAAATGGCAACCTGCTCCAGTAATCTTTGCTTGGAAAATTCCAAGGGCAGAGGAACCTGGAGGGCTACAGTCCACAGGGCCGCAGAGTCAGATATCACTGAACACACACACACACACACACACACACACACACACACACACACACATCTGAATTGAGGAATGCTGTGAATATAAATAATAACATTACATTTTAAAAGACTTGATAAGAAAAAAAGAACATAAAATATCTCATTAATAGTTTTTTAAATACTAATTCTATGTTGAAATGATGATATGTTGGATACATTGGGTTAAATATATGTTGAAGTTAATTTCACCTGTTTTCTTTTTATTTATTTTTAATGTGACTACTAGAAACTTAAAAATTTCCCATGTGGTCATGAGTAATTATGAATGTGGCTTACACTATGTCTCTATTGGAAGTACTGTTCTAGTTGATTTTAATTTCCTCATCTAGTAGGCAGGGAGAATAATAGCAATTATTTTGTATGGTTGTGCTAATAACATTTGGAGCATATATAATGTTTGCTGCTGCTAAGTCGCTTCAGTTGTGTCCGACTCTGGGGGACCCCATACATGGCAGCGCACCAGGCTCCCCCGTCCCTGGGATTCTCCAGGCAAGAACACTGGAGTGGGTTGCCATTTCCTTCTCCAGTGCATGAAAGTGAAAAGTGAAAGTGAAGTCGCTCAGTTGTGTCCCACTGTTAGTGACCTCATGGATTGCAACCTACCAGGCTTCTCCATCCATGGGATTTTCCAGGCAAGAGTACTAGAGTGGGTTGCCATTGCCTTCTCCAAAATGATAATAGAATGCAATGTAATACTTGTATTACATTGTATTCTATTGGGCTTCCCTGGTAGCTCAGCTGATAAAGAATCCTCCTGCAATGCAGGAGACTCCAGCTCTATTCCTGGGTCAGGAAGATCCCCTGACGAACGGATAGGCTACCCACTCCAGTATTCTTGGGCTTTCCTTGTGGCTCAGCTGGTTAAGAATCCACCTGCAATGTGGGAGACTTGGGTTCAATCCCTGAGTTAGGAAGATCCCTGGAGAAGGGAAAGTCTACCCACTCCAATATTCTGGCCTGAAGAATTCTATGGACTGTGTAGTCCATGGGGTAACAAAGAGTCAGACTTGACTGAGTGTGTGTGGTCTTGCTAATGATAACATCTGGGGCATATATAATGTTTAATAAATGATGATAGTATACAATGTAATACTTTTATTATATAGGAGTTTTCAGAGAAACAGAGCCAGCAGATATATCTGTATATACTATATTCAAAGTCTCTATCTGTAGGGAGAGATTTGTTTTAAGGAATTGGCTGACATGATTATGGAGACTGAGATGGACCACAATCTTCTCTTTGTAGGTGGAGACATAGGAGAGCTGGTGGTATAGTTCCTATCCTAGCCTGAAGGTGTGAAAACCAGGGATGCAGATGGGATAACTCAGTCTGGGTGCAGGCAAAGGCTGATGTCCCAGCACTATTTGTTTCATTCATGCCTTCAAAGGATCGGGGATCGCAATCTGGTTTACTCAGTCTGTCGATTCAAATGCTGCTGCTGCTGCCAAGTAGCTTCAGTCGTGTCCGACTCTGTGCGACCCCATAGACGGCAGCCCACCCGGCTCCCCCGTCCCTGGGATTCTCCAGGCAAGAACACTGGAGTCGGTTGCCATTTCCTTCTCCAATGCATAAAAGGGAAAAGTGAAAGTGAGTCGCTCAGTCATGTCTGACTCTTAGCGACCCCATGGACTGCAGCCTACCAGGCTCCTCCGTCCATGAGATTTTCCAGGCAAGAGTACTGGAGCGGATTGCCATTGTCTTCTCCAAATTCAAATGCTAATCTCATCCAAATACATTCTTACAGACACACTGAATAATAATGTGTACCTAGATATCTGGTATTCCTTGAACCAGTCAAGTTGACACATAAAATTAACCATCACAGTACAATCATAAGTTTACTGTTGAACATTAATTTTTCTGAGGCAGAGAATTAGTGAAATATTTATGTATTATGGATAGGAGATAGATGATTGTCAGCAATTCAATCTCAGTCAGTTCAGTCGCTCAGTCGTGTCCAACTCTTTGCGACCCCATGAATCGCAGCACGCCAGGCCTTCCTGTCCATCACCAACTCCTGGAGTTCACCCAGACTCACGTCCACAGAGTCAGTGATGCCATCCAGCCATCTCATCTTCGGTTGTCCCCTTCTCTTCCTGCCCCCAATCTCTCCCAGCATCAAAGTCTTTCCCAATGAGTCAACACTTCTCATCAGGTGGCCAAAGTACTGGAGTTTCAACTATAGTATCATTCCTTCCAAAGAAATCCCAGGGCTGAACTCCTTCAGAATGGACTGGTTGGATCTCCTTGCAGTCCAAGGGACTCTCAAGAGTCTTCTCCAACACAACAGTTCAAAAGCATCAATTCTTCAGTGCTCAGCCTTCTTCACAATCCAACTCTCACATCCATACATGACTGGAAAAACCATAGCCTTGACTAGATGGACCTTAGTCGGCAAAGTAATGTCTCTGCTTTTGAATATGCTATCCAGGTTGGTCATAACTTGTCTTCCAAGGAGTAAGCGTCTTTTAATTTCATGGTTGCAGTCACCATCTACAGTGATTTTGGAGCTCAAAAAAATAAAGTATGACACTATTTCCACTGTTTCCCCATCTATTTCCCATGAAGTGATGGGACCAGATGCCATGATCTTCCTTTTCTGAATGTTGAGCTTTCAGCCAACTTTTTGACTCTTCTCTTTCACTTTCATCAAGAGGCTTTTTAGTTCCTCTTCATTTTCTTCCATAGGGTGGTGTCATCTGCATATCTGAGGTTATTGATATTTCTCCCGGCAATCTTGATTCCAGCTTGTGTTTCTTCCAGTCCAGCATTTCTCATGATGTTCTCTGCATGTACTCTCAGTCAGTTAAATAAGCAGGGTGACAATATACAGCCTTGACATACTCCTTTCCCTATTTGGAACCAGGCTGTTGTTCCATGTCCAATTCTAACTCTTGCTTTCTGACCTGCATACAGATTTCTCAAGAGGTAGGTCAGGTGGTTTGGTATTCCCATCTTTCTCAGAATTTTCCACAGTTTATTGTGATCCACACAAAGGCTTTGGCATAGTCAATAAAGCAGAAGTAGATGTTTTTTCTGGAACTCTCTTGCTTTGTCGATGATCCAGCGAATGTTGGCAATTTGATCTCTGGTTCCTCTGCCTTTTCTAAAACCAGCTTGAACATCGGGAAGTTCATGGTTCATGTATTGCTGAAGCCTGGCTTGGAGAATTTTGAGCATTACTTTACTAGCATGTGGGATGAGTGCAATTGTGTGGTAGTTTGAGCATTCTTTGGCATTGCCTTTCTTTGGGATTGGAATGAAAACTGACCTTTTCCAGCCCTATGGCCACTGCTGAGTTTTCCAAATTTGCAGGCATATGGAGTGCAGCACTTTCACAGCATCACCTTTCAGGATTTGAAATAGCTCCACTGGAATGCCATCACCTCCACTAGCTTTGTTCATAATGATGCTTCTAAGGCCCACTTGACTTCACATTCCAAGATGTCTGGCTCTAGATGAGTGATCACACCATCGTGATTATCTGAGTCATGAAGATCTTTTATGTACAGTTCTTCTGTGTATTCTTGCCACCTCTTCTTAATATCTTCTGCTTCTGTTAGGTCCAGACAATTTCTGTCCTTTATCAAGCCCATCTTTGCATGAAATGTTCCCTTGGTATCTCTAATTTTCTTGAAGAGATCTCTAGTCTTTCCCATTCTGTTCTTTTCCTCTATTTCTTTGCATTGATTGCTGAAGAAGGCTTTCTTATCTCTTCTTGTTATTCTTTGGAATTCTGCATTCAGATGCTTATTTCTTTCCTTTTCTCCTTTGCTTTTCACTTCTCTTCTTTTCACAGCTATTTGTAAGGCCTCCCCGGACAGCCATTTTGCTTTTTTGCATTTCTTTTCCATGGGGATGATCTTGATCCCTGTCTCCTGTACAATGTCACGAATCTCATTCCATAGTTCATCAGGCACTCTATCTATCAGATCTAGGCCCTTAAATCTATTTCTCACTTCCACTGTATAATCATAAGGGATTTGATTTAGGTCATACCTGAATGGTCTAACAGTTTTCCCTACTTTCTTCAATTTAAGTCTGAATTTGGCAATAAGGAGTTCATGATCTGACCACAGTCAGCTTCTGGTCTTGTTTTTGTTGACTGTATAGAGCTTCTCCGTCTTTGGCTGCAAAGAATAGAATCAGTCTGATTTTGGTGTTGACCATCTGGTGATGTCCATGTGTAGAGTCTTCTCTTGTGTTGTTGGAAGAGGGTGTTTACTATTGCTAGTGCATTTTCTTGGCAAAACTCTATTAGTCTTTGCCCTGCTTCATTCTGCATTCCAAAGCCAAATTTGCTTGTTACTCCAAGTGTTGCTTGACTTCCTACTTTTGCATTCCAATCCCCTATAATGAAAAGGACATCTTTTTTAGGGGGTTGGTTCTAAAAAGTCTTGTAGGTCTTCATAGAACCGTTCAACTTCCGCTTCTTCAGTGTTACTGGTTGGGGCATAGATTGGATTACCATGATATTGAATGGTTTGCCTTGGAGACGAACAGAGATCATTCTGTCATTTTTGAGATTGCATCCAAGTACTGCATTTCAGACTCTTTTGTTGACCATGATGGCTACTCCATTTCTTCTGAGGGATTCCTGCCCACAGTAGTATATATAATGGTCATCTGAGTTAAATTCACCCGTTCCAGTCCATTTTAGTTTGCTGATTCCTAGAATGTCGACGTTCACTCTTGCCATCTTCTGTTTTACCCCTTCCAATTTGCCTTGATTCATGGACCTGACATTCCAGGTTCCTATGCAATACTGCTTTTTACAGCATCAGACCTTGCTTCTATCACCAGTCACATCCACAGCTGGGTAGTCTTTGCTTTGACTCCATCCCTTCATTCTTTCTGGAGTTATTTCTCCACTGACCTCCAGTAGCATATTGGGCACCTACTGACCTGGGAGTTCCTCTTTCAGTATCCTATCATTTTGCCTTTTCATACTGTTCATGGGGTTCTCAAGGCAAGAATACTGAAGTGGTTTGCCATTCCCTTCTTCATTGAACCACATTCTGTCAGACCTCTCCACCATGACCCGCCTGTCATGGGTTGCCTCGTGGGCATGGCTTAGTTTAATTGAGTTAGACAAGGCTGTGGTCTTAGTGTGATTAGATTGACTAGTTTTCTGTGAGTATGGTTTCAGTGTGTTTGCCCTCTGATTCCCTGTTACAACACCTATCATGTTACTTGGGTTTGGCAACACCTACCATCTTACTTGGGTTTCTCTTACCTTGGGCGTGGGGTATCTCTTCACGGCTGCTCCAGCAAAGGGAAGTGGCTGCTCCTTACCTTGTATGAGGGGTATCTCCTCACCGCTGCCCTTCCTGACCTTCAACGTGGGATGGCTCCTCTAGGCCCTCCTGTGCCCATGCAGCCACCGCTCCTCGGATGTGGGGTGGCTCCTCCTGCCGCCGCCTTGGCCTTGGGCATGCGGTTGCTCCTCCCAGTCACCACCTTGGCCTCAGGCATGGGGTTTCTCCTCTTGGCCACTGCCCTTGGCCTTCCCTGGCCTTGGCCACAGGGAGACTCCTCTCGGCCGCCGTCCCTGGCCTCGGACACGGGGTAGCTTCTCTCAGCCGCTGCCCCTGACCTCGGATGCGGGGTAGCTCCTCTCGGCCATTCCTGTGCCATCGCAGCCTGGCACTCTAGGCCACTGCCCTTGACCTCGGACATGGGGTAGCTCCTCTCAGCCATGCTTAGTGCACTGGCTGCAGCCGCCTGACTAGAAGTGTATCCATTTTTTAAGGATGCAAAGGTACTATAAAATTCAATGGGATAAAAATGTTCCATTTCATTTCCTCAAAAGATTGAACATAGAGTTACCACAGAATCCAGCAATTCTACTGTGAAGAAAATATTCAAGAGAAATGAAAATACATGTGCATAAAAAACTTGTACACAAATGTTCATAGAAGCATTATTTTGCAATGATAGGTGAAAGAAGCCAGTTACAAGAGACCACACTTTGTATGACTCCATTTATAAGAAATGTCCAGAACAGACAAATGTATGGAGACACAAAGGAGATTGTGGTAGCCAATGGCTGGAAATGTGGTAGATGGGGAATAGCAGCTAATAAGCACGGGATTTCTTTTGGGGGGTAATAAAAGTATTCTGTAATGAGATAGTGGTTTTAGTTGCTCTATTCTGTGAATACAATAAAAATGATTGATTTGTATTCGTTAAATGGGTGAATTGTTTGTGCATGTGTATTATATCTCAATAAAACTGTCATAAAAAACTTCTGCTATCATACCCATTAAGACAACTACTATTGAGAAACAGAAAACAGCATGTTTTGGCAAAGATGTGGATAAAATGGAAACTTTGTGCACTATTGGTGCGAATGTAAACAGTATAGCTGCTCTCGAAAACTTATATGGTGGTGTCTAAAAAAATTAAAAATAGAATTATCATATGACCCAGCAATTTCACTTTAGGCATATATCCAAAAAAATTGAAAGTAGGGTCTTGAAGAGATGTCTGTACACCTATGTTCATAGCAGCATTATTCATAATAGCTTATACATTATTATAATATGTATAGAATATTATTATCTTAAAAAGGAAGGATATTCTAGTACATTTTACAACATGAGTGAATTTAGAGAATACTATGCTAAGTGAAATAAGTCAGTCACAAGAAAAACAATATTGCAATATTGGATGATTCCACTTGTATGAAATATCTAGAGTAATTAAACTCATAGAGACAGAAAGTAAAACGGTGGTTGCCATGGGCTAGAAGGAGGGGGAACTGGCAATTTATTATTTACAGTGGGCAGTGTTTCGGTTTTGCAAGATAAAAAGAGGTCTGTGGTGATGATGGTGATGTCGGCAGAATGAAAATGTGAATATCATTAATTCTATTAAAGTGTACACTTAAAAATGGCTAAAATGGTAAATTTGTATTATGTGGATTTTACCACAACTAAAAATTTAAAAGCTTCTAGTCAGGACTTACTGTTGCATGTTAAACCTAGAAAAATGAAAACAGTGGAGAATAAACAGCAAATAGACCAGAGAACTAGAAATTACGTGACTTAGGTTCTTGTTTGTCTCTTATTCAAACGCTCTGAGTCTTCATTGCTTTTTCAAAAGGACGTAGTATTTCCAAACATATGTACGGCACAGAGTTGTTGAAACGCTTGAAATATATTTAAAGTGACCACTCTGTGAATTAAGGCGCAATGTCTTCAAACCAAGTCATGTGTGTAGATATGTATTTCAGGTATGATTATTAGCTAAGCTGTCAAAGAAACATGGGATTAAATCTGTGAATACACTTAAAGTGAATACATTCATAAATACTATTTATGAATGTCTGGATTTAGCAAAACTAACTAGCTTTTTAAGATAATTTCCTGAAAATATTTTAAAAATAACAACTCCCCTGTGGAGTATTATTTATTTTAAAAGTTTTGATTTATACACAATTTTTCTAAGAACAAAATATTGTGTATAATGAGTTCATATTTTATATGAGCTCATGTCCAATTCTTGGGACCCCATGGACAGTAGCCGACCAGGCTCCTCTCTCCATGTGATTCCCCAGGCAAGAATACTGGAGTGAGTTGCTATTTCCATATATATATATATATATATATATATATATATATATGAGATTGTGTTGTGTGTTAGTTGCTCAGTTGTGCCCGACCCTTTGTGACCCCTAGGACTGCAGCCCACCAGGCTTCTCTGTCCATGGGACTTTCCAAACAAGGATACTGGAGAGGGTTGCCATTTCCTTCTCCATATTGCAGATTATATATATATATATAAATATATAATTTGTATGTCTTTGTGTTTTATTTATTTATTTTTTATTAATTTTTTTTAATTAAATTTTTTTTTTAAATTTTAAAATCTTTAATTCTTACATGCGTTCCCAAACATGAACCCCCCTCCCACCTCCCTCCCCACAACATCTCTCTGGGTCATCCCCATGCACCTGCCCCAAGCAAGCTGCACCCTACGTCAGACATGGACTGGCGATTCAATTCTTACATGACAGTATACATGTTAGAATTCCCATTCTCCCAAATCATCCCACCCTCTCCCTCTCCCTCTGAGTCCAAAAGTCCGTTATACACATCTGTGTCTTTTTTCCTGTCTTGCATACAGGGTCGTCATTGCCATCTTCCTAAATTCCATATATATGTGTTAGTATACTGTATTGGTGTTTTTCTTTCTGGCTTACTTCACTCTGTATAATTGGCTCCAGTTTCATCCATCTCATCAGAACTGATTCAAATGAATTCTTTTTAACGACTGAGTAATACTCCATTGTGTATATGTACCACAGCTTTCTTATCCATTCATCTGCTGATGGACATCTAGGTTGTTTCCATGTCCTGGCTATTATAAACAGTGCTGCGATGAACATTGGGGTACATGTGTCTCTTTCAATTCTGGTTTCCTCCGTGTGTATGCCCAGCAGTGGGATTGCTGGGTCATAAGGTAGTTCTATTTCCAATTTTTTAAGGAATCTCCACACTGTTCTCCATAGTGGCTGTACTAGTTTGCATTCCCACCAACAGTGTAGGAGGGTTCCCTTTTCTCCACACCCTCTCCAGCATTTATTGCTTGTAGATTTTTGGATCGCAGCCATTCTGACTGGTGTGAAGTGGTACCTCATTGTGGTTTTGATTTGCATTTCTCTAATAATGAGTGATGTTGAGCATCTTTTCATGTGTTTGTTAGCCATCCGTATGTCTTCTTTGGAGAAATGTCTATTTAGTCCTTTGGCCCATTTTTTGATTGGGTCGTTTATTTTTCTGGAATTGAGCTGCAGAAGTTGCTTGTATATTTTTGAGATTAGTTGTTTGTCAGTTGTTTTATTTGCTATTATTTTCTCCCATTCAGAAGGCTGTCTTTTCACCTTGCTTATATTTTCCTTTGTTGTACAGAAGCTTTTAATTTTAATTAGATCCCATTTGTTTATTTTTGCTTTTATTTCCAGAATTCTGGGAGGTGGATCATAGAGGATCCTGCTGTGATGTATGTTGGAGAGTGTTTTGCCTATGTTCTCCTCTAGGAGTTTTATAGTTTCTGGTCTTATGTTTAGATCTTTAATCCATTTTGAGTTTATTTTTGTGTACGGTGTTAGAAAGTGATCTAGTTTCATTCTTTTACAAGTGGTTGACCAGTTTTCCCAGCACCACTTGTTAAAGAGATTGTCTTTACTCCATTGTATATTCTTGCCTCCTTTGTCAAAGATAAGGTGTCCATATGTGTGTGGATTTATCTCTGGGCTTTCTATTTTGTTCCATTGATCTATATGTCTGTCTTTGAGCCAGTACCATACTGTCTTGATGACTGTGGCTTTGTAGTAGAGCCTGAAGTCAGGCAAGTTGATTCCTCCAGTTCCATTCTTCTTTCTCAAGATTGCTTTGGCTATTCGAGGTTTTTTGTATTTCCATACAAATCTTGAAATTATTTGTTCTAGTTCTGTGAAAAATGTGGCTGCTAGCTTGACAGGGATTGCATTAAATTTGTAAATTGCTTTGGGTAGTATACTCATTTTCACTATATTGATTCTTCCGATCCATGAACATGGTATATTTCTCCATCTATTAGTATCCTCTTTGATTTCTTTCATCAGTGTTTTATAGTTTTCTATATATAGGTCTTTAGTTTCTTTAAGTAGATATATTCCTAAGTATTTTATTCTTTTCGTTGCAATGGTGAATGGAATTGTTTCCTTAATTTCTTTTTCTACTTTCTCATTATTCGTGTATAGGAATGCAAGGGATTTCTGTGTGTTGATTTTATATCCTGCAACTTTACTATATTCATTGATTAGGTCTAGTAATTTTCTGGTGGAGTCTTTAGGGTTTTCCATGTAGAGGATCATGTCATCTGCAAACAGTGAGAGTTTTACTTCTTCTTTTCCAATTTGGATTCCTTTTATTTCTTTTTCTGCTCTGATTGCTGTGGCCAAAACTTCCAGAACTATGTTGAATAGTAGCGGTGAAAGTGGACACCCTTGTCTTGTTCCTGACTTTAGGGGAAATGCTTTCAATTTTTCACCATTGAGGATAATGTTTGCTGTGGGTTTGTCATATATTGCTTTTATTATGTTGAGGTATGTTCCTTCTATTCCTGCTTTCTGGAGAGTTTTTATCATAAATGGATGTTGAATTTTGTCAAAGGCCTTCTCTGCATCTATTGAGATAATCATATGGTTTTTATTTTTCAATTTGTTAATGTGGTGAATTACATTGATTGATTTGCGGATATTGAAGAATTAAAAGCAGCAAGGGAAAAACAACAAATAACACACAAGGGGATTCCCATTAGGATAACAGCTGATCTTTCAATAGAAACTCTTCAGGCCAGGAGGGAATGGCGAGACATACTTAAAGTGATGAAAGACAATAACCTACAGCCCAGAATACTGTACCCAGCAAGGATCTCATTCAAATACGAAGGAGAAATCAAAAGCTTTACAGACAAGCAAAAGCTGAGAGAATTCAGCACCACCAAACCAGCTCTCCAACAAATTCTAAAGGATATTCTCTAGACAGGAAACAGGAAAAGGGTGTATAAACTCGAACCCAAAACAATAAAGTAAATGGTAACGGGATCACACATCAATAATTACCTTAAACGTAAATGGGTTGAACGCCCCAACCAAAAGACAAAGACTGGACGAATGGATACAAAAACAAGACCCCTCTATATGCTGCTTACAAGAGACCCACCTCAAAACAAGGGACACATACAGACTGAAAGTGAAGGGCTGGAAAAAGATATACCACGCAAATAGAGACCAAAAGAAAGCAGGAGTGGCAATACTCATATCCGATAAAATAGACTTTAAAACAAAGGCTGTGAAAAGAGACAAAGAAGGCCACTACATAATGATCAAAGGAACAATCCAAGAAGAAGATGTCTTTGTGTTTTAAAAATTCTTACTTTGTCTAGGAAATCTCCGTATCTGCTTTGCAGATTCCAGTGGAAAAAGAAATGACACATTTGTCAATAATGACAAGAAAATATAATGGAAAAGAAATGAAAATATCAGTGCTAAATCCATTCATAGCCTCAGACTAAAGCCACAGTCGACTTTAAGCCTGCTGGGTGTCACCTGCTTTTTAGCTTATCTCATCCATCCAGAGAAACACATTTCATAACCTTCTTCTCTGAGGGGTTTCAGAAATTGAAACTGCCAAAGCTTCTTTTTTAACCACTAAAAGCAAAAGAAGTTAGAAAAGAAATGAAGAGCTTTGCAAAAGCAAAAAAGAAGAATGAGAGACAAGTGCCAGGGCCTAATATGACTTCTTTTAACTTAGACTAATTTATCACCTCATTTGCAGTAATAAGCCAAAATAGTACCTTAAAATTGTACATATAAATAATATTTTATAACATATTATTTATGTTATTTTCACTTATGCTCATCTGAATTCATAATACTTTTCAAATTTTTCTTTAATTTTTTACTCACAATATAGGGCTTAATGAATATATATAGTTATCTTTCATATCTAATATGATTCTGAGTTCAGGTCTCAAAGAGTTGGAACAGTTCATGTTAGCACAGCAAGAGCAGGGAGGTAAACACATTGAAGTCAAATCTTCCCATCCTTACCATTTGCTATTCTAAACTAGAGTTTTAATCTGTCTTAGCCTGAAGAGTAGGTTAACAAATCTGTGTTACACTCTGAGGCTAGGCTATACAAGACACTGTGGCTTCTGCCCTGCCTTGAGTATTACTTGGTGGAAGCCAGCTGCCATACCTTGGGGATGCTATGCAGAGGCCCCCATTGCAAGGAACTGAGAACTCAGCCAACAATCACATAAGTGAGCCTTCATGCAAGCTGATTCTCCAGTCCCAATCAAGTCTTTAAATGAATGAAGTCTCACACAATATCCTGACTACAAACTCATTGGAGACCCTCATCCAGAACCATTAGCTGAGCCAGATTTCTGACTTCCAAAAAGCACACAGCATAATAAGCACTGTTTTTTTTCCCCAAGTTGCTAAAATTTATGGCAGTTTGTATTGCAGGAGTACAGAACTAAAATAGTATTTTTCTGTGCTAAATGATCTTTTTTCTTTTCAAACAAATGAGAATTTTTGCTGTTTTCCCATCATGAATACGCTTAATAAAATGAGTAGTATTTGAAAAACTTTATAGTTTCTAGATTATATCTTTGCCTCATTCACTCAGACTTATAGATATTCACTTTATTCTGCAGTGAAATACTACCCAGTATATATTTTACTTTCTTGGAGGGGTTTAAAAGCACTTCTTATTGAAATATTATTTTCATGTAATAAAATAAATAGATCATAAGAATTCAATTTAATTTAATTTGTCAGTTACACATATCCTTGTATGTATATAATCATTATGCATTATATATCTTCAATAACTCAGTGTAATGTTTCTGAGATTCTGCAACATTTTTTATGTATTGGTATTAATGATTTTCTTCTTTTTATAACTGAGTAGTATTTCATTGCATAGACATACTACAGTTTGTTTATCCATTCTCTTATTGATGGATACCTGGGCTTTTCCCAGTTTTTAACTATTATGCATAAGACTGCTATGAAGTTACTTGTACAAATATTTTGTGAACATGTAGCTTTTACTTTTTTTGAGTAAAATATCCAGGGGTAGAATTTTTAGGTCAAAAGATAAATGCACACATAGCTTTTAAAAAGCTGCTAAGCAATTTTCCAAGTGATTGTATCATTTTGGAGCCCCCCAAAATAAAGTCTGTCACTGTTTCTATTGCTTCCCCATCTATTTGCCATGAAGTGATGGGACCAGATGCCATGATCTTAGTTTTCTAAATGTTGAGTCTTAAACCAACTTTTTCACTCTCCTCTTTCACTTTCCTCAAGAGGCTCTTTAGTTCTTCTTTGCTTTCTGCCATAAAGGTGGTGTCATCCGCATATCTGAGGTTACTGATATTTCTCCCAGATATCTTGATTCCAGATTGTGTTTCATCCAGCCCACTGTTTCTCATAATGTACTCTGCATATAAGTTAAAAAAGCAGGATGACAATATACAGCCTTCATGTACTCCTTTCCCCGTTTGGAACCAGGCTGTTGTTCCATGTCCAGTTCTAACTGTTGCTTCTTGACGTGCATACCGATCTCTCAGGGGGCAGGTCAGGTGGTCTGGTATTTCCATCTCTTTAAGAATTTTCCACAGTTTATTGTGATCCGCACAGTCAAAGGCTTTGGCATTGTTAATAAAGCAGAAGTTTTTCTGGAACCCTCTTGCTTTTTCGATGATCCAGCGGATGTTTGCAACTTGATCTCTGGTTCCTCTGCCTTTTCTAATCCAGTTTGAACATCTGGAAGTTCACAGTTCACATACTATTGGAGCCTTGCTTGGAGAATTTTGAGCATTACTTTGCTAGTGTGTGAGATGAGTGCAATTGTGCGGTAGTTTGAGCATTGTTTGGCATTGCCTGTCTTTGGGATTGGCAAATAGATGGGGAAGCAATGGAAACAGTGACAGACTTTATATTTTTAGGCTCCGAAATCACTGCAGATGGTGACTGCAACCATGAAATTAAAAGATGCTTGCTCCTTGGAAGAAAAGCTATGACAAATCTAAATGGCATATTAAAAAGCAGAGACATGACTTTGCCAAAAAAGGTCCATCCTGCCAAAGCTATGGTTTTTCCAGTAGTCATGTATGGATGTGAGAGTTGGACTGTGAAGAAGGCTGAGTGCCGAAGAATTGATGCTTTTGAACTGTGGTGTTGGAGAAGACTCTTGAGAGCTCCTTGGACTGCAAGGAGATCCAACCAGTCTGTTCTAAAGGACATCAGTCTTGGGTATTCATTGAAAGGACTGATGCTAAAGCTGAAACTCCAGTACTGTGGCCACCTCATGTAAAGAGTTGACTCATTGGAAAAGACTCTGATGCTGGGAGGGATTGGGGGCAGGAGGAGAAGGGGACGACAGAGGATGAGATGGCTGGATGGCATCACCAACTTGATGGACGTGAGTTTGAGTGAACTCTGGGAGTTGGTGATGAACAGGGAGGCCTGGCATGCTGAGATCATGGGGTTGCAAAGTGTTGGACATGACTGAGCGACTGAACTGAACTGATGTGAAGAAGTGACTCATTTGAAAAGACCCTGATGCTGCGAAATATTGAAGGTGGGAGGAGAAGGGGATGACAGAGGATGAGATGGTTTGATGGCATCACCAACTCAATGATCATGAGTTTGAGTATACTCCGGGAATTGGTGACGGACAGGGTTTCCTGACATGCTGCTGTCCATGGGGTCGCAAAGAGTCGGACATGACTGAGTGACTGAACTGAACTGAACTGAACTTGTATCATTTTAAATTTCTAACAGTGATTTTTGTGTTCCATTGCTCTATATACTTGCTAACATTTTGTGATGTCAGGTTTTCTTTTTAAATTTTAGCTCTTTTAGTGTGTATTAAATTATAATTTGTTTTTAATTACCATTTCTCTGATAACTAACAAAGAACTTTTCATTTACTCATAGGGCATTCATATAACTTTTATTGTGATTTGTTCATTTAAAAAATCTTTTAATAGTTTCTTAAAATTGTTCACATTTTTTTGTTGAGTCCTAGTTTATTATATATAATGGATATGATCCATTTGTATACACCATATTTGGTGTATACAATGACTATGTTTTCTCAGTCTATGGGTCACTTATTATTTTCTTCATTTAAATTTTTTATGTTTAATACTTCTGCATCTTGTTTAAGATAGTTTGTGGTGGAAAAGATATGTCATTTTTTTCTTCTAAGAGCTTTATGTGTTTTACACGTATTTCTATGACATATCATGAATTAATTTTTATAAAAGGAGTAAGATAAAGGTCAAAATTCATTTTGTTCCATAGGGATATTTAGCTGTTACAGCATCGTTTATGGTTCACTGGACTTCTTCAATATTTGGGATAACGCCTTTAAAAAATTTTGGAAAATTCTCACATGCTATGTTTACAAGTATTTCTCCTGTCCTTATGGAACTTCAATTACACATATGCTAGATTATTTATTGTCCCAAATATCTTAGGTGGTCTGTTTTTTTTCTCCATTCTTTTGTGTTTCACTTTTAAAATGTTCTGTTGTCCTGTCTTGATGTTTATTCATTCTTTATTCTACAGTGTCCAGTATGCTATAAAACCTATGTAGTGAATTCTTCTAATTCCATATTTCTTATTTCTACCACTTAAATTTTTTTTTTTAGAGTTTTCATGTTTATTGAAATTATCCATCTCTCACATTCATTTTATTCTCTTTCCTCTAGATTCTTTGGTATTTTTATGACAGTCATTTAAAAATCCTGGTTTGGCAATATATAGCTTCCTTTTTTGCTTCTATCGACTGTTTTCTCTTTTGACCACTGGCCACATTTCTTGCTTCTTTCTGTGTCCTATAATTTACAATTTTATGTTAGGCATTTTGTGTAGTAGAAAAGTAGAGGCTGTGGTAAATAATATTTATCTCCATAGAAATCATTGTCCTTCTTGAAGGGCATTGAAGAACTGAGTCAAACTGATCTGTGATTAATCTGTGTCTAGGTTTTCTTGAAGCTTCAGTTCATGCAGCTTATCACTGGTTTCAAATATTTTAAGACTAGGATCAGAACTTTTCTCTTGCAGACTTTGAATGTAAGCTCTCATGAACTTCCAGTATTAAATATTTATTTATTTACTTATTCTTGCTATGCATGGGCTTTCTCCCATTGCAGGGAGCAGGGGTTACTCTCCAGTCCTGTTTCTTAGGTTTCTCATTTCAGGGGCTTCTCTTGCTGCAGAGCACAGGCTCTAGGATGCACAGGTTTCAGTAGTTGCAGGGCATGAGCATAGTTGCTCCGAGGCATGTGGAATCTTCTTGGACCAGAGACAGAACCTGTATTCCCTGCACTGGCAGGTGGATTCTTAACCACTGGACCACCAGGGAAGTCCAAAATTCCAGTATTATCTTTGTGCTTTACATCCAAGCAGAAGTTTTCCAAACTGTAGGAAATATCTCTCAGCTTTAGAGCTCACGTGTCAGCTCTCTACATAATTGGGGAATTTGCTTTGATCTTCAAGTCTGCCCTAAATTTTCGGCATCCAGGGAGATTTCACTCTTCTGGGAATGCTTGTGTGGGGTCATACTTGCTCTCCTGTCTGCTCTCCAGTCCCTGCCATCTGAGAGTCTGCAGTGCCTGGAGGAGTTTGTCGGCTCTCCCACTCCACTTGCAATATCTTCAATTGATTTTTCTCAGCTGTCTGTTCTTCCCACAACCAGGCAAAGAACTGGGGAGTGTGTATAGCTGCTAAATTGTCAATACAATATTAGCTGATTTCTCCTGTTCTCATGGACTGTAAACTCTCATGGTAAGCTGTTTGTACTATCACCTCTTGAAGAGCAGGGTCTTGTCAGTTCTGTGACCAAACCCCTTTTCTCCCTGACACACATTCTTTGATGTTTCTTACTAATGTGAACTCCTAAGCTTCTCCTGTTGCTTTTGAAGACATCTTACTACCTCACAGAGGAGGTCACATACCCATGCCTGACCACTGCCTGTTTCCCTCATTAGAGAACTTGTCCTCATGGCATATGCACTTCCTCCGTTTCTGGTCCCACTCACCCAACTCCTGGGGTGCATCCACCTTTCCTTACTGGACCCATTCTTCTTACTAACCAGACTTAGGCAGTCATGTTTCAAAATGTGTATATCTTTGCACAATTTTTTTTTTGGAATCTTCCACATATTTTCTGTGACATTACTTTGACTCTCAAATCAATGGAAATTTAGAGGTAGTTGAAATCTTAGAAATCATTTAACCTGATTTTTTAAACACTGAGCCTTAGTTTTCCAATTAAATGTAAAAATCAGTTGTATCATGGGTAGCCAATGGATATTGTCAGGAAAGAAACAGGTTAATATTCAGTATCTGCTATGAAAAATATTAACTGAAAAAACAAGTAGGATTTAAATTTTGAAGTAACCAATATAATGGAAAATGTCCACTTCATGGTGTATATATTATGAATAAAGTCACATTCTTTGCATTTCTCAAAATGTCCTTACCTTTCTGATGGATCTTGATGTTAGATTACTAAATTATGCTTGTGTCTATTTTAGTTAATTGAACTAAAATTCTCATTAAAGGTCCATTCAAATGTTTCAAATAGGGGTGGGGTGGGGAAGACAGGTAGCACTGCCAATTTAGTGGCACCAGAATTTTAGGTTTTGATAAAACACTGTGGGAGACTTTCAGAGGGTTTTTAAGTAAGGATATAAATAATTATCAGGAAGCTTCAATTTTGTAAAGTAAAATATTATAAGTAAAACTACCATCAGCCTTTATTATCATTTCATAAAAGAAAGGACTTCCTAACAGCAACAAAATAGAACCTACATAATTTCAAGATTTAAAAACTACTTAGATTTGGTTTTATGAAAAATTTATTGTACCATCTTCCTTTAATTTCCATGCGGCCACAAGTCAGAAAAAACTGTTATGGCCCAACAGTCCACAATGTTCCTTCAACTCTATTTGGAAGTCATTGAGGGACACCAACCTTCTCATTTATTATATCAGAAAGTAGTCATGTGGCAAATTTCAACGCTTTTCCAAGGTTACCAGCTACTTCAATGTTATTTTTACTACCTTTGCTAAATTAAGTTTCTGAGAGCATAAAAACCTTACCTGGTGATGACAACATTGGCAGCTATTAGATTCAGGCTCAATTAACCATCCCTCTTCTCCAGTGACTCTTCTGAAGCACCAGAGATTCACATGCACAGAGAACACAACAGAATAAATCTCACATATTTTATGTAACATTCCTCAAGAAATAAATATGCAACTTCATTTTTATTGAGATTTTTATTTGATTAAAAATTTTCATCTTATATTAATAAATAGGATTTGGAATTTTTACTCATAATAAAAAATAACAGAAGGTCACTCTGAATTCCTCATTCTCAAGCATTCACAAATTCATAAGGAGCATCTCTTTTCAAGTTTACAGTCACTTTAAGTTTTTCCTTTCTTTCCCTCACCATCCAATTTTTCTGTATTCTCAGTTAGGGGTTTCCCAGGTGGCTCAGTGGTAAAGAACCCAGCTGCCAATGTAGGAGACATGAGTTTGGTCTCTGGGTCAGGAAGATACCCTGGAGAAGGAAATGACAATCTGCTTCAGTATTCTTGCCTGGGAAATCCCAAGGACACAGGAGCCAGGAGGGCTACTGTCCATGGGGTCATAAAAGAGTCAGACATGACTGAGTGACTAAACTGCAACAATACAACAACACTCTCAGTTATCCTAATAATTTTTACCCCAAATATTTCTACCATTGCTAATTCTGTCTAATTTTCCCCCATTCCAATTCATTCATGTTTTTTATTAGTTTAGGATTTCCTCTTCAGTTCAGTTCAGTTGCTCAGTCGTGTCCGACTCTTTGTGACCCCACGAATCACAGCACGCCAGGCCTCCCTGTCCATCACCAACCCCCGGAGTTCACCCAAATTCATGTCCATTGAGTTGGTGATGCCACCCAGCCATCTCATCCTCTGTCGTCCCCTTCTCCTCCTGCCCCCAATCCCTTCTAGCGTCAGAGTCTTTTCCAATGAGTCAACTCTTTGCATGAGGTGGCCAAAGAATTGGAGTTTCAGCTTTAGCATCAGTCCTTCCAATGAACACCCTGGACTGCTCTTCTTTAGAATGGACTGGTTGGATCTCCTTGCAGTCCAAGGAACTCTCAAGAGTCTTCTCCAACACCACAGTTCAAAAGCATCAATTCTTCAGCGCTCATCTTTCTTCACAGTCCAACTCTCACATCTATACATGACCACTGGAAAAGCCATAACCTTGACTAGACAGATCTTTGTTGGCAAAGTAATATCTGTGCTTTTCAATATGCTATCTAAGTTGGTCATAACTTTCCTTCCAAGGAGTAAACGTCTTTTAATTTCATGGCTGCAATCACCATCTGCAGTGATTTTGGAGCCTCCCCCAAATAAATTCTGACACTGTTTCCACTGTTTCCTCATCTATTTGCCATGAAGTGATGGGACCAGATGCCATTATCTTCATTTTCTGAATGTTGAGCTTTAAGCCAACTTTTTCACTCTCTTCTTTCACTTTCGGCTTAGTCCTGTTCAACTCTCTGCGACCCCGTGGACTGTAGCCCACCAGGCTCTCCTGTCTATGGGATTTCCCAGGCAAAAATACTGGAGCAGGTTGCCATTTCCTTCTCCAGGGGATCTTCCTGACTCAGGGAATGAACCCGTGTCTCCTGTGTCTCCTGCACTCGCAGGCAGATTCTTTAACACTGAGCCATCTGGGAAGCCTAAACACACAATGCTGCTGCTGTGTCGCTTCAGTCGTGTCCGACTCTGTGCGACCCCATAGATGGCAGCCCACCAAGCTCCCCCGTCCCTGGGATTCTCCAGGCAAGAACACTGGAGTGGGGTGTCATTTCCTTCTCCAATGCATGAAAGTGAAAAGTGAAAGTGAAGTTGCTCAGTCGTGTCTGACTCTTAGCGACCCCATTGACTGCAGCCTGCCAGGTTCCTCCATCCATGGGATTTTCCAGGCAAGAGTACTGGAGTGGGGTGCCATTGCCTTCTCCAAACACACAATAGTAGAGGACAAATTAATCTGGCTTTAATTCCACTGCAGTCAGTACTTAACCATCTCTTTAATTTCAAGTTCTTATTGAAGGAATGAATAAATTAGACCAATGTAAACCTTTTGATCAGTGTGCTGAATTCATCAAAGAAAGCCCTCGGGCTAAAACCTCTGGCTTGTGGAGCTATTTGCATGTACCCCAGACACACATTTGCCTCCCAGAAACATCTGCTATTTGTATAAAATGATCAGTGACCATTACTTCTCTTTCTGGGCTGACCCTACAATAGTCCTTTTTCTTGGTCTGGCTCCTTTTAGAGTTCCTGTGCCCCCAGGAAACTTGTTCCAAGGAGCAAAGCAGTTAGGTAGGATCAAGCTCACTAAGACATCATGGAGAATTATTGTCCTCCCAGAAATAGAATGAATTTAAACAGCAACAGCAGCAGCATACACAAAAACCCACCAGGAGAAACAAAGCTCAGCCTGAAGGAAATTAAACACTAATGGTGAAATCTGGTGTTAGTGAGGGAGTTCATTGGAGCGCAGTTCTTAGTACCTCTTCAATCTAACCAGTAAGCAAATATTTGTTCCATGACAATTGTTTTTGGAATAAAAATTTACAATAATTTATTAAATTGAAGAGGAACTTTCTCTGATATTGTACATATTAATTTGTTAGGATTTTCCTATCATTTTTAAGTAAGAGAAAAATGTTTGTTTATTATTAGCAATATGTTGCAATGGACAGTAAAAAATAGTTTGTATTTCTATGTGTATATATAATGTATTGCAGTCAAAGGAAAGCCTATGTAATATAGACTTTAATATATTGAATGGTCTTGTTCTCTATTTTAAAAGCAGTTTAACAATAAAACCACATAGAACTTTCTGTTTCCATTGAAAATATTTCACAAGAACATTTAAAACAGTTAATTACAATGAATAATTACAGAAGAATGAAAAAATTTAAAAAAGAGCACTTAATATGAACTATTGATACCTTAAGAACACAAGAGGAAAGATTTAAACATTTTGGAATATTTATTACCTGCATCTTCTTTAAAAATTTTGTTCTTGACTATAGAGCAATAAAATTTGTAAAAGGAATAGCATTTGAACAATTGTGCTTTGGATAGTTTCCTTTAAACAACGGTTTTGTAAAAATTATGCTATTGTTTTAGCTGAAGGAACTGTACCTTTTAGATTTAAAATAAAAAGGAAAAGAAAAAAAACTAGTATTAATAAGCTTTTATCTCACATACAATAAGATGTTACATTTTTATCCTTGTTGTTCAGTCGCTCAGTCCTCTCTATTTGCAACCCCATGGACTGTGGCACACCAGGCATCCCTGTGCTTCACCATCTCCTGGAGTTTGCTCAAACTCATGTCCATCAAGTAGCTGATGCCATTCAACCGTTTTGTTCTCTGTTGTCCCTTTCTTCTTCTGTCTTCAATCTTTCCCAGCATCAGGGTCTTTTTTAATGATATGGCTCTATGCATTGGGTGGCCAAAGTATTGAGCTTCAACTTCAGCCATTAGTCCTTCCAATAAATATTCAGGATTGATTTCCTTTAGGATTTACTGGTTTGATCTCTTTGCAGTCCAAGCGACTCTCAAGAGTCTTCTTTTAACACCACAGTTCAAAAGCATCAGTTCTTCAGCACTCAGCTTTCTGTATGGTCCAACTCTCATATCTGTACATGGCTACTGGAAAACCATGGCTTTGACTATATGGACTTTGGTTGGCAAAGTAATGACTCTACTTTTTAATATGCTGTCTAGGTTTGTCATAGTTTTTCTTCCAACGAGCAAACGTCTTTTATTTTCATGGTTGCAGTCACCATCTGCAGTGATTTTGAAGCCCAAGAAAATAAAGTCTGTCACTGTTTCCCCATCTATTTGCCATGAAGTGATGGTACCAAATGACATGATCTTAGTTTTTTGAATATTGAGTTTTAAGCCAGCTTTTTCACTCTCCTCTTTCACCTTCATCAAGAGGCTGTTTAGTTCTTTGCTTTCTGCCATAAGGGTGATGTTATCTTCATATCTGAGATTATTGGTATTTCTTCCAGATATCTTGATTCCAGCTTGTGCTTCATGCAGCCCAGGATTTCACATGATGTACTCTGCATATAAGTTAAATAAGCAGGGTGACAATATACAGCTGTGACATACTCCTTTCCCAATTTTAAATCAGTCAGTTTTTTCATGTCTGGTTCTAACTATTGCTTCTTGACCTGCATACAGGTTTGTCAGGAGGCAGATAAGGTGGCCTGATATTCCCATGTCTTGAAGAATTTTCCACAGTTTGTTGTGATCCACACAGTCAAAGGTTTGGTGTACTCAGTGAAACAGAATTTTTCTGGAATTCTCTTGCTTTTTCTATGATCCAACACATGTAGCTATGTCCATGGGTCCTCTGTCTGTGGAACTACATTTCTATGCCCCTCCAAAATTGAAAAAAAAAAATGTGAAAAAAGAGCAAGTGAGTTTATTTAAAAGCTCTGAGCTGTCTCTAAAATTTATAGTTTGAGCTTACAAAATACATCTAAATTCATGAATTTAAAGTACTTAATTAAAAAAAAAAAAGAACAACAGACACCCTTATAAGAGCTTGGAAGAATCCTGTAGTTCAGTTCAGTTCAGTTTAGTCCCTCAGTCATGTCTTATTCTTTGCGACCCCATGGACTGCAGTATTCCAGGCTTCCCTGTCCATTATCAACTCTCAGAGCTTGCTCAAACTCATGTCCATCGAGTCAGTGATGCCATCCAACCATCTCATCCTCTGCCATCCCCTTCTTCTCCCACTTTCAATCTTTCCTAGCATCAGGGTCTTTTCCAGTGAGTCAGTTCTTTGCATCAGGTGGCCAAAGTATTGGCGTTTCAGCTTCAACATCAGTTCTTCCAATGAATATTCAGGACTGATTTCCTCTAGGATTGACTGGTTTGATCTCTTTGGAGTCCAAGAATCCTGTAACATAAAGGAAATATTTCCCGAAAAAGTTGAAAATAAATCCTAGAGAATGAGTGTCTTGTGGAGTGTTCATCATGAATACTCAGCCAATTAGTGATGTTCTTTTTTTATATGTGCACTTTTATTTTTCAGAGGGAGTTGACATTTTTGGACTCTTTTTCAAAAATGGAAATAATTTCACAAAAGTGTTATTGTGTCTTCCCAGAGAGATTTTTAAAAGACTGTAACACCCCCTATTAATTAATCCTAAGAAGACAAGAGGAGGGATTGACAGAATTCTGACCAGCTCACTATCCGCGTTCCTGGATCATGTTTTACCCAATGAGCTGCCTGCCCGCCTCATCATGGTTATTGGTGAACAGCCTTCACTGCGGCTCTGAAGGAGTCATTGCCTCACAGCCCTAGTGTCTGTCACACCTTGCTGCCTGACAAAGGCCTTTCTCACTGTGGTGGCACATGTTTATGCCCTTATGCCTCCAGGAACCTGTAGGTGAGTAGGAGGTGCATGTCCCAGGCTCGCAGAGGCCCCATTGGCTGCCTCATTGCTTGGTTCTGGAGCCTGTGCAGCAGGTGATCAGAGTGCTGCTGCTGCTGCAATCACAGAGTTGGGGCTGCAGGCTCCAAGCACTGCTCTTATTCTCTTCCTGGCTCTCATCCTGGTTGTAATTACATATTTTTCTGTGTGTTCACTTTTAGTAATGTTTCCACCAGACTCTAAGCTCTATGAGGACAGTATCTGGTGAGCTGTGTTCAGTGGTGTGTGGTTTCTGCTCAGCTCAGTGCCTGGCACTTAGTGAGTTTTTAGAAACATTTGTTGAGTAAATCAATAAATGAATAAATGTTCCAGGTGAGACAGAAAACTAGGTGTGAGAAAAGGAGAGGATGGAAAGGGTTTCCTGATGGAGGGGATAATCTGGGGTTGAAAACTAAGTGAGTGAATGCTCACAAGGCAGAAAAAATTGAGGAGGGACTCAAAGTGAGGGTCTTTCCAGGCAGAAGGTAAAATGTGACAAGTGAGGCTTAAGGCTCAGAGCTCTGCCCAGCAGTGCTGGTTCCAAAGGTTCCTCCAGCTCAGAGAGGTGTTGCTATGTTACTCTGTGATTTGAGGTCATTGGGAGGAGGGGCAGTAAGAAAGGGGGGGTTCCAGAGCAGCTGGTTTGACAGGAGAGGAGGGGAGGTACTCCTTCCTGTTTTTACTGGGTGTACTGATCTGAAAAGGCAGGAAGCAAGCCTGTGTTTCTCTTTTTTTAAAAATCATCCTCATTCCTTCCCTGCATATAGGTTCATCAGTGCTATTATTCTAGATTCCATTTGTTGTTGTTCAGTTGCCCAGTTGTGTCTGACTCTTTGTTACCTCATGGACAGCAGCATGCCAGGCCTCCCTGTCTCTCACCATCTCCCAAAGTTTGCTAAAGTTCACATCCATTGCATCGGTGATGCCAACCAGCCATCTCCTCCTCTGATGCCTTCTTTTCCTTCTGTCCCCAATCTTTCCCAGCATCAGGGACTTTTCCAATGAGTTGGCTGTTCCCATCAAATGGCCAAAATACTGGAGTTTTGGCTTCAGTATCAGTCCTTCCAATGAGTATTCAGGGTTGATTTTCCTTAAGATTGACTGATTTGATCTCCCTGCTGTCCAAGGGACTCTCAGGAGTCTTCTCCAGCACCACAGTTTGAAGGCATCAATTCTTTGGCACTCTGCCTTCCTTACAGTCCAGCTTTCACAACCATATATGACCACAGGGAAGACCATATCCTTAACTATACGGACCTTTGTCAGCAGTGTAATGTCTTTGCTTTTCAACACACTGTCTAGGTTTGTCATAGCTTTCCTGCCAAGAAGCAAACTTCTGATTTTATGGCTGTAGTCACCATCCATAGTGATTTTAGAGCCTAGGAAGAGGAAATATGTCACTACTTCCACCTTTCCCCCCATACTTGCCATGAAGTAATGGGGCTGGATGCATGATTTTAGTTTTTTTAATTTTAATTTTTTTTGAAAGATAGTTGCTTTACAGAATTTTGCTGTTTTCTGTCAAACCTCAATATGAATCAGCCATAGGTATACATATAACCCTTCCCTTTTGAACCTCCCCCACCCCCTCGATTAATATTTAGTTTTAAGCCCACTCTTTCACTTTCCTTCTTCACCCTCATCAAGAGGCTCTTTAGTTCCTCTCTGCTTTCTGCCGTTAGATTGGTTTCATCCACACAAATGAGGTTGTTGATGTTTCTCCCACCTGTCTTGATTCCAGCTTGTAACTCATCCAGCCTGGCATTTCTCATGATGTGCTCAGCATATAAATTAAACAAACAGAGTGACAGCAGACAGCTCTGTCATACTCCTTTCTCAATCTTGAACGAATCTGTTCCATGCAGTTCTAACTGTTTCTTCTTGACCAGCATACAGGTTTCTCAGGAGACAGGCAAGATGGTCTGGTATTCACATCTTTTTAAGAGCTTTCCACGGTTTATTATGATCCACACAGTCAAAGGGTTTGGTATAGTCAATGAAACAGTGGAAAGGAATTCTCTCACTTTCTCTGTGATCCAGTGAATGTTGGCAATTTGAACTCTGGTTCTTCTTCTTTTTCTCAACTCAGCCTGGACATCTGAAAGTTCTCAGTTTGCATAATGCTAAAGCCTAGCATGGAAGATTTTAAGCATGATCTTACTAGCATAGGAGATGAGTGCAATGGTCCGATGGTTAGCATATTCTTTAACACTATCTTTCTTGGGAATTGGGATGAGGATTGACATTTACCAGACCTGTGGCCACTGCTGGGTCCTCCAGATTTGCTGATGTATTGAATGCAACACTTTGATGGCATCATCCTTTAGGGTTTGGAATAGCTCTAATGGAATCCCATTGCATCCACTAGCTCTGTTAACAGCAGTGTTTCCTAAGGCCCACTTGACTTCACTCTCTAGAATGTCTGGCTCTGGGTGACTAAACCATCGTAGCAATCTGGTCCATTTAGATTTCTCTGTACAGTTCTTCCATGCATTCTTTCCATCTCTCCTTGATCTCTTCAGTGTCTACTAGATCTCTAACATTTCTGTCCTTTATTGTGCCCATCTTTGGGCAAAATATTCCCTTGATATCTCCATTTTTTCCTGAAGAGATCTCTAGTCTTTCCCCTTCTGTTGCTTTCTTCTAGTTTTATACACTGTTTATTGAAGGCTTTCTTGTTGCTCCATGCTGTTCTTTGGAAATCTGTGTTTAGTTGGATATACCTTTCCCTTTCTCCCTTGCTTTTCACTTCTCTTCTTTCTCTAGCTATTTATAAGACCTCCTCAGATAACCAATTTTCCTTCTTGCTTTTCTTTTTCTTTGTGATGGCTTTGTTCACTGTCTCCTGTATAATATTACAGACCTCTATCCATAGTTCTTCAGGCACACTTTTCTTGATCGAATCCCTCAAATCTATTCATCACCTATACTACATATTCATAGGGGATTTAAGTCACACCTGGCTGGCCTAATGATTTTTCTCTTCACCCAGCTTAGTTAGATTTAAAATATGTCGGAAGATATTTCTTTAAAACATGAGTGAACATGGCAAGCAGAAAATGAATAGGAAGTTAGGAAAAATTTTTTTCATTAGAACATAGCTAAATTTCCTAAGACAAGAAAAATTAGCAGGATGGCCCATCTGTGGATCTGGGGAATCACAGATATGACAAAAATTTGCTGAACAATGTATAGCTTATTTCAGCCTAATAGGTTCAGATGAAACTCAGAAAGACTATGGAGTAGAAGTAGGGATTTGGGGATATTTTCCAAAGAAAGTGCTTTTATTTCTAAGGAGACTAATTTAATTTTTAGGAAAAGAGTAAAAAAACAAAAACAAAAACTGCCTTATTCTAATTAACATGGAAAGGGAATAAAGATTAGAATTAAAATACCTAATACTATAGCTACTAATAGCATATATTATTTTACACATAAGCAACTGTGTGACTTCAAGAAAATTGCTTTTTTTTGCTTTAACTGAATGATCAGTTAAAAAGAAAGATGTTGCCATCTGGTGTAGCCTGTCTTACAATATACTTGTGAAAACAGAGGTGGAATATCAAAGCATTCCCCATGGCAGCTATTACCAGCTTGAGTCTTCTTTTCTGTCTTGGGAAGATATAGAAAATCCTCCTCCTGAGGTGCAAAGAGGTAAATACCTTCTCCCAACACCTGAGAAGAGTCTCCATGGTGACTTAATGTAGGCCAAGTCACTCAGTTTGTGCTCAACAACACATCTGCCAAGCCACTAATGGAAGAATGTCAGTTTTATTCAGTGCTAGAAAAGGTAGCCAAAGGGTAACTTGAGAGCTCCTGGATATCCCTTCTTCTTTTACTCCGAGCTCAGCTTCCTCACTGGGCATAGGTGAGGAAACAAAGATACACATACAGATACAAGTGGACACAGATATGTACACAGATCCAGGCAGCAATGCGGGGCAAGGATATCTAAGGGGCAATCTTACGGTGAACTGAAAGTCCCTCAGTAGTGTCCAACTCATTGCGATCCTATGAACTATAACCAGCCAGGCTTCTCTTTCCATGGAATTCTCTAGGCAAGAATGCTGGAGCGGGTTGCCATTCCCTTCTTCAGAGGATTTTCCCGACCCTGGAACTGAACTTGGGTCTCCCACATTGCAGACAGATTATTTACCATATGACCCACCAGGGAAGAAATAAAAGTTAAAAGCTGATTCTGAAAGTGCAGTCACTTCTGCCTTTTCTCTTAATGATTTTGTATTTGGCTGTGTCTCTCATTGAGGTTTGACCTGCCATAGTATTATGCCACAGAAGGAACAGGACAGATCTCCTATGGCTTGAACAGAGGCCATATCTGTTTCTCAAATGCAGATATGGTCGACCAGATGACCCATTTAGCTTTTTCTTTCCTGTAAAAACAGCAGAAGAATGTTGAACTAGAAGATAAAATAGTTGTTATAGGACATCAAACAGCATAGCTGCCAGCACATGCACTACTTGGCTCAAGTTGGCAATTCATTTGGTAAATTTTGTAAACTCTGAAATGAAATGATAAAATTTAAATGAAGTACTGATATAGCTGGGAGACAAAAGTAGATTTATACACTTCAGTCTTCTCCCAGCCAATTCAAAACTTGCTTTTCCAAGGCTGAACTTTCTTCCCCAAGAGGCATCAATGAAAGACAATTGAAGGTAGATTAAAATCAGTGTGTTTATAAAATTACAAGACATAATATCTCATTCTTCTATCACTGATTATTGATTACCACCTAGAAGATGGTGCCTTTGCTCTGTAATATGAAATCAATAAGGAAAATAAACCTAATATAATCTGTAGAATTTCATTCACTTGGTGAAGATTCAATTATTTTAGAGTTACATATCCTAATGAGAGTCAAATGTTCATGATATTTTATCAAACAAATATGGTGAGAAATTTCTGGCTTACTTCATGACATACAAAAATAACAATAAATACAGTAAGCTTCTCTTTGAATAACTAAAATGAAGGAAAAGATTTAATTGTATCACAGCTTTGGAGGAGTTCCTATTAACAGGTTTGATTCCTGCTATCATGCCAGATTTATGCAAGGCAAAATACATTCTATCATCAAAATATGTTGAATCTCCTTGGACAGAACCCAGTTTCCTGTTTCTCAGACATATGGCTATAAAGTATAATGGATTATTTTGGTTTTTAAGCAGTACTTAAAAAGCTACGTTCACAGATAACTCACTTAAAAGAATAGTTCACTTTCTATATAATTAAATATACATTCAAAAAGCTGACCTCTGTCATTTAACACATCTTCATTTCTCATTTAAATTGATCATTTATCATTTAAAATAAAAGATATTAAAAATATCTTTTAAAAATATGTAAAATGAAAGTTTAAATATCCCATTTAAAATATATTCATGACCCAGATAACCACGATGATGTGATTACTCACCTAGAGCCTGACATCCTGGACTGTGAAGTCAAGTGAGCCTTAGGAAGCATCACTACAAACAAAGCTAGTGGAGGTGATGGAATTCCAGTTGAGCTATTCTGAATCCTAAAAGATGATTCTGTGAAAGTGCTGCACTCAATATGCCAGCAAATTTGAAAAACTCAGCAGTGGCCACAAGACTGGAAAAGTCAGTTTTCATTCCAATTTCAAAGACAAACAATGCCCAAGAATGTTCAAACTACTGCACAATTGCATTTATCTCACAAACTAGCAAAGTAATGTTCCAAATTCTGCAACAGTATGTAAGGCTTCAACAGTAGGTGAACCACGAACTTCCAGATGTTCAAGTGGATTTAGAAAGGGAAGAGGAATCAGAGATGAAATTGCCAACATCCGTTGGATTATCAAAAAAGCAAGAGAGTTTCAGAGAAAATCTACTTCTGCTTTATTGACTATGCCTAAGCCTTTGACTGTGTGGATCACAATAAACTGGAAAATTCTGAAAGAGATGGGAATACCAGACCACCTGACCTGCATACTGATATCTGCATCTCAGTATGCAGGTCAGGTGGTCTGGTATTCCCATGCAGGTATCTGCATCTGTATGCAGGTAAAGAAGCAACAGTTAAAACTGGACATGGAACAACAGACTGGTTTTGAGTTGGGAAAGGAGTATGCCAAGGCTATATTTTGTCACCCTGCTTATTTAACTTATATGCAGAGCACATCATGTGAAATGCTGGGCTGGATGAAGCACAATCTGGAGTCAAGGTATCTGGGAGAAATATCAATAACAGATATGCAGATGACACTATTCTTATGGCAGAAAGTGAAGAACTAAGGAGCCTCTTGATGAAAGTGAGAGAAGAGAGTGAAAAAGTTGGCTTAAAACTCAACGTTCAGAAAACTAAGATATGGAATCTGGTCCCATCACTTCATGGCAAAGAGATGGGGAAACAATGGAAACAGTGACAGACTTTATTTTTTGGGGGGCTCCAAATCACTGCAGATTGTGGCTGCAGCCATGAAATTAAAAGATGCTTGCTCTTTGGAAGAAAAACTATGACCAACCTAGACAACATATTAAAAATGAGACGTTACTTTACTAACAAATATCCGTCTAGACAAAGCCATGGTTTTTCCAGTAGTCATGTGTGCCTGTGAGAGTTTGACTATAAAGAAAGCTGAGAGCCAAAGAACTGATACTTTTGAACTGTGATGTTGGAGAGGACTCTTGAGAATCCCTTGGACTGCAAGGAGATCCAATCAGTCAGTTGTAAAGGAAATAAGTCCTGAATATTCTTTGGAAGGACTGATGTTGAAGCTGAAACTCCAATACTTTGGCCACCTGATGTGAAGATCTGACTCATTGAAAAAGACCCTGATTCTGGGAAAGACTGAAGGCAGGAGAAGAAGGGGTTGACAGAGGATGAGATGGTTGGATGGCATCACCTACTTGATGGAGATAAGTTTGAGCAGGCTCCGGGAATTGGTAATGGACAGGGAGGCCTGATGTGCTACAGTGCATGGGGTTGCAAAGAGTTGTACATGACTGAGTGACTGAACTGATCATTTAAAAGGACAGTTGTAATTGACTAATAGAATGCAGCAATGGATAGAGAAAGAAGCTCTGTATTTAAAAATTTTACCAAATACCTGTATTCATGTGAGCTTAGCTTAGCAAATATTCACATACAAATTCATCAAGACATGGAAGTTGCATCCATAAAGGGACTGCTTTCCAGCAAATGGTGTTCACCTAAATCTTTAAAGTATATCCAAGAAAGAAGAAGATATATATATATCTGCATCATGAGACTTGAAAACGTAGCCACTGTCATGTTGGACTCTTTGTGGCACCAGGGACTGTAGCCCACCAGGCCTCAGGCTCCTCTGTCCATAGAATTCTCCAAGCAAAATTACTGGAGTGGGTTGTCATTTCCTTCTTCAGGGGTTCTTCCCCGACCCAGGGATCAAACCCTGGTCCCCCCACATTGCAGGCAGATTCTTCTCTATCCCACCCACCAGGGAAGCCCGAAAATGTAGTAAAGACAGTAAAAGCTCAACTCAATGATCACTAACTGGAAGTTGTTTTTTTCCTAGAAAATTCCTTCAAAATGCAAAAACAAATGGGTTTAGTTAGAAACACACAGTAAAATTAGTTTTCAGTAGTATTTGGCATTAAGTTGTTGCCTAAAAAAGTCCTTGTTAAATAAAGTCTTATTATGTCTTATCTATATATAGTATCTGTTTATAGATGATTAGAATCCACTGGTCAAGTTACTAATATCAAAAGGGATTGTGATAGATTTGAATGACTAGAATTTTTTTAAAGATCAAGGAAGGCTGAAAATAAAAGTATTCCTTACATTGGGTCACTTTTTAATATCAAATGCCAAAGTCCTGGTGTTAGAAATTGACTGAAGCCATTTTGTTTGCTTAAGGATTTCTGGGTACTTTTTGAACGCTAGTGGCCACTTATGTTTGGAGCCAGAGGGGATGTAACACTGATGAAATACAGCTGGAAATACAAACATTTATCAACAAGCAAGTAAAACTCTTGGAGTCTCAGGGAAGTGCCCACTCAGTCTTGCAGCTCTCCTACACAGTGTTGCAGGAAACACTTCCTCTGAGGACAATGTAAAAATGCTCTGAGGCATAGCAGCTGCCTTCCAGTCCCGTCAAGCTCAGAATCTTTGTGAAGTGCAGGGGCAAAGGACCCAACAGAGCCTGGGTTCTAGCTCAGTAAGGCTTCTGGGCTTCATTCATTCAAGGGAAATGTACACACTTTCTAGCCAACCACCTATCTTACCCCCACTTACCAGTACAAAGTTATTTTCTAACAATTCTCTCTGTGAAGAACAAACCTCTGTTATGGATTTTGACAAAAATATTGAAAGAATATGTAGAGGGCCCTCAAGAGCAAGGACTCTTGAGTATAGTACTTCACTTTTTTTTCTCATTGAAGGATAGTTGATTTACAAAGTTGTGTTAGTTTCTCATGTACAGCAAAATGACTGCTATATTTACATATTGTACATTAAGTTGACTAACCTCACATGAGGCAACAATGTTGACATTGATGCATTTTTAAAGTGACAATAAAATATCCCATTTTGTGCTGTTGTCTTCCCCTATTTACTTTGTGTCTCTTTTTCAGTCATCTGTCAACCACATGAACATTTGACTTACCTCCCCAAATATTTTCTACTTACTATCAACTGATTGTTGTTTAGTCACTAAGTCATGTCTGACTCTTGCAACCCCATGGACTCTAGCCAGCCGAGCTCCTCTGTTCATGGGATTTCCCAGGCAGGAAAACTGGAATGGGTTGTCATGTCCTACTCCAAGTGATCATCTTTACCCAAGAATTGAATCTGTGTTTCCTGTATTGGCAGGTGGGTTCTTCACCACTGGGTTAGAAACTCTTCATGCCTTTAAAATAAAAAGCCTCAAAGATATACTTATGTAGGCAGTTATGTTAAAGGGATAATTCTTGGAAGATTTGTTTGGCTGTTGTTATTCTTGAAGGGATAACATAAGTTAGGAAAAATTTGAACAATGCACTGAAGGGGTCATTACAAGTCTGTACAAATACACTTCCTTAATATGTCTAAATCAATATTTTGAAATAATATGCAAGACATTTAATGACAGAATCTCTATTTTGAGTAAATCCTCAGTATTCAGAACACAGTGCGAAATGCTGGTAGTAAACTTTCCCAGACAGAATGAGGTTGAAAATAAAAGTTTCCACATAAAATCTTTAGAGAAAGGAGCTATCTCAAAATATGACAAATTATCTGAAGTAATCTTTCTTGCCATATTTTGAACTAATTTTCTGCTTTTCTGTTTCTAGTATATGTGAGAGTAATGGCTCATCATTTTCCTTGTAAGAAATCACTATTCCCTTAAAAAATCTCACTAATGCTTGTCTATTTCTTCTGCCTCAACAGACTATATAGTCATTAAATATATCTTGAGTTTTAATCTTCAGCAAGGGGTAATCTTCTTTGTGGCTGTAGTTGGAATACCATGGTTCTTCAGTTCAGTTCAGTTCAGTCGCTCAGTTGTGTCCGACTCTTTGCAACCCCATGAATCGCAGCATGCCAGGCCTCCCTGTCCATCACCAACTCCCAGAGTTCACTCAAACTCACGTCCATTGAGTCAGTGATGCCATCCAGCCATCTCATCCTCTGTCGTCCCCTTCTCCTCCTGCCCCCAATCCCTCCCAGCATCAGAGTCTTTTCCAATGAGTCAACTCTTCGCATGAGGTGGCCAAAGTACTGGAGTTTCAGCTTTAGCATCATTCCTTCCAAAGAAATCCCAGGGCTGATCTCCTTCAGAATGGACTGGTTGGGTCTCCCTGCAGTCCAAGGTTCTTAGAGACCACTATATAGTCATATGGGTGTTAGATGCTTCAATCAGCACATAAAGCAAAAATCACATATAGTAAAGATTACTCTTGAAAATCCTTTAAAATGGCTCCATGTTCGAGAGTGACATACCATATCTCAAAAGCTAAAGCAAGAGAAATCATACTTTAGAACTGGAACGTGTGGTTACTTTGTCAATTGAGTACTAGAGTCTTCTTCAGCACCACAATTCAAAAGCATCAATTCTTCGGTGCTCAAGCCTTCTTTATGGTCCAACTCTCACATCCATACATGACTACAGGAAAAACCTTAGCTTTGACTAGATGCACCTTTGTCGAAAAAGTGATGTCTCTACTTTTAATATGCTATCTAGGTTTGTCATAGCTTTTCTCCCATGGAGCTCAGTTCAGTTCAGTCTCTCAGTCATGTCCAACTCTTTGCGACCCCATGAATTGCAGCACGCCAGGCCTCGGCTATGGTTTTTCCTGTGGTCATGTATGGATGTGAGAGTTGGACTGTGAAGAAGGCTGAGCACTGAAGAATTGATGCTTTTGAACTGTGGTATTGGAGAAGACTCTTGAGAGTCCCTTGGACTGCAAGGAGATCCAACCAGTCCATTCTGAAGGAGATCAGCCCTGGGATTTCTTTGGAAGGAATGATGCTAAAGCTAAAACTCCAGTACTTTGGCCACCTCACGTAAAGAGTTGACTCATTGGAAAAGACTCTGATGCTGGGAGGGATTGGGGGCAGGAGGAGAAGGGGACGACAGAGGATGAGATGGCTGGATGGCATCACGGACTCGATGGACGTGAGTTTGAGTGAATTCCGGGAGTTGGTGATGGACAGGGAAGCCTGGCGTGCTGCGATTCATGGGGTCGCAAAGAGTTGGACACGAGTGAGCGACTGAACTGAACTGAACTGAGGCCTCCCTGTCCATCACCAACTCCCGGAGTTCACTCAAATTCACGTCCATCGAGTCCGTGATGCCATCCAGCCATCTCATCCTCTGTCGTCCCCTTCTCCTCCTGCCCCCCAATCCCTCCCAGCATCAGAGTCTTTTCCAATGAGTCAACACTTCGCATGAGGTGGCCAGAGTACTGGAGTTTCAGCTTTAGCATCAGTCCCTCCAAAGAACACCCAGGGCTGATCTCCTTTAGAATGGACTGGTTGGATCCTCTTGCAGTCCAAGGGACTCTCAAGAGTCTTCTCCAACACCACAGTTCAAAAGCATCAATTCTTCAGTGCTCATCTTTCTTCACAATCCAACTCTCACATCCATGCATGACCACTGGAAAAACCATAGCCTTGACTAAATGGATCTTTGTTGGCAAAGTAATGTCTGCCTTTTAATATGCTCTCTAGGTTGGTCATAACTTTCCTTCCAAGGAGTAAACGTTTTTTAATTTCATGGCTGCAATCACCATCTGCAGTGATTTTGGAGCCCAAAAAAAAAAAGTCTGACACTGTTTCCACTGTTTCCCCATCTGTTTCCCATGAAGTGATGGGACCAGATGCCATGATCTTTGTTTTTTGAATGTTGAGCTTTAAGCCAACTTTTTCACTCTCCTCTTTCACTTTCATCAAGAGGCTTTTTAGTTCCTCTTCACTTTCTGCCATAAGAGTGGTGTCATCTGCGTATCTGAGGTGATTGATATTTCTTCCAGCAATCTTGATTCCAGCTTGTGCTTCTTCCAGCCCAGCGTTTCTCATGATGTACTCTGCATAGAAGTTAAATAAGCAGGGTGACAATATACAGCCTTGACATACTCCTTTTCCTATATGGAACCAGTCTGTTGTTCCATGTCCAGTTCTAACTGTTGCTTCTTGACCTGCATATAAGTTTCTCAAGAGGCAGGTCAGGTGGTCTGGTATTCCCATCCCAAGAAGCTAGAGTCTTTTAATTTCATGGCTGCAGTCTTCATCACTGTGATTTTGCTACCCAAATTTATTTTGGTTCATTTCAATAAATGTTTTGCAAACACCTGCTATATGTAAAGAGTGAAGGATCTTTGGGGCAAAAAGATGAATACTCCCACAGACTTCAAAACTGATGTACATACGAACAAATAAATCTAGAATTTAAGAAAGACTGTGTTAAGGGTTGTAGCTGAACAAAATAGTTTTTTATATAAAAATATAAATTTATTTATTTTAATTAGAGGCTAATTACTTTATAATATTGTATTGGTCTTACCATACATCAACATGAATCTGCCACGGGTGTACACGTGTTCCCCATCCTGAACCCCCCTCCCATTTCCCTCCCCATACCATCCCTCTGGGTCATCCCAGTGCACCAGCCCCAAGCATCCTGTATCGTGCATTGAACCTGGACAAAATCTTCTTCCAGCATAGCTTAGTCAGTAAAGAATCTGCCTGCAATGCAGGAGACCTGGGTTTGATTCCTGGGTCGGGAAGATCCCTTGGAGAAATAAATGATAACTCACTCCAGTATTCTTGCCTGGAGAATCCCATAGACAGAGGAGTCTGGCAGGCTACAGTCCATGGGGTCGCAAGAGTTGGATACGACTTAGCAATGAAACCACAACAAAATCCTCTTAATTACCTAGTGTGTCCTGTCCTCAATAGCTCAGTCATTTCTGATTCTTTGTGGCCCCACAGACTGCAGTTTGGCAGACTTCTCTGCCCTTGGAATTTTCCTGGCAAGAATACTGGAATGGGATGCCATTTTCTACTCCAGGAGATATTCCTGTCCCTGGGATTGAACCCCCATCTCTCTGTCTCCTGCATTGATGGGCAGATTTTTACCACTAATGGCACATGGTGTGAGTTGTTTTACAAATCTCCTTCCCTGTCCACTGATGCTTCTCTCAGTCAGGCAGGGCCAGTCATCATCTCTCACTCAACTCGCTTGGAGGTGGGGCCTTGTATGTGCCAGAGCTGTTCTGTGTTTTCTGTGACACATCAGTGAGTTAAACAGAGAAACATTTCCTGTTTCTGTGGAGCTCACATACTAAATGGGTTTCAAGAGTCATAACAAACAAATCAGAAAATTATTTAGTATGTTAAAAATGTGGCAAGTATTATAGGGGAAAAATTAAGAGCCTGACCAAGGGTCTCTGGAATGCAGGGCTTCAGGGTGTGTGGAGGTTGCTTGAATTTTACACAGGGTGCTCAGAGAAGGCCTCTTGGGAAGTGGGTAATTCAGAAGAGACTTGAAGGAGTAACTCTGGGGTAGAGAGTTCCTGGCAGAGGGACCAGGCTGAGACCCCAGGCTGAATCAGTTCAGTTTGGTCCCTCAGTTGGGTTCAACTCTTTGCAACCCCATGGACTGCAGCACTTCAGGCTTCCCTGTTCTTCACCAACTCCCAGAGCTTGCTCAAACTCATGTCCATCAAGTCGGTGATGCCAGGCAAACATCTCATTCTCTGTCGTCCCCTTCTTCTCCTGCCTTCAGTATTATCCAGCATCAGGGTCTTTTCAAATGAGTCAGTTCTTTGCATCAAGTGGCCAAAGTATTGGAGTTTCAGGTTTAGCATCAGTCCTTCCAGAATATATTCAGGACTGCTTTCCTTTAGGATTGACCAGTTTGATCTCCTTGTAGTCCAAGGAACTCTCAGGGATCTTCTCCAATACCACAGTTCAAAAGCTTCAGTTCTTTGGCTCTCAGCTTTCTTTATAGTCAAACTCTCATATCCTTACATGACTACTGGAAAAACCATAGCTTTGACAAGATGGACCTTTGACGGCAAAGTAATGTCTCTGCTTTTTAATATGCTGTCTAATTTGGTCATAGCTTTTCTTCCAAGGAGCAAGCATCTTTTAATTTCATGGCTGCAGTCACCATCTGCAGTGATTTTGGAGCTGCCCGCCCAACACCGAAATAAAGTCCATCACGCTTTCTGTTTCCCCATCTCTTTGCCATGAAGTGATGGGACCAGATGCCATGATCTTAGTTTTCTGAAAGTTGTTTTCTTTTTCTTTTTATATTATTAAAATTAATTACTTTATTTTAATTGGAGGCTAATTACTTTACAATATTGTAGTGGTTTTTGCTATACATTGACATGAATCAGCCATGGGTGTACATGTGTCCCTCATCCTGAAACCCTTCTCATCTGCCTCCCCATCCCATCCCTCTGGGTTGTCCCAGTACACTGGCTTTAAGTGCCCTGTGTCATGCATCAAACTTGGACTGGTGATTTATTTCACATACTGTTCAGTTCAGTTCAGTTCAGTTCAGTCGCTCAGTCATGTCCGACTCTTTGCGACCCCATGAATCACAGCACGCCAGGCCTCCCTGTTCATCACCGTCTCCTGGAGTTCACTCAGACTCATGTCCATTGAGTCCATGATGCCATCCAGCCATCTCATCCTTGGTCGTCCCCTTCTCCTCCTGCCCCCAATCCCTCCCAGCATCAGAGTCTTTTCCAATGAGTCAACTCTTCGCATGAGGTGGCCAAAGTACTGGAGCTTCAGCTTTAGCATCATTCCTTAAAAGAAATCCCAGGGCTGATCTCCTTCAGAATGGACTGGTTGGATCTCCTTGCAGTCCAAGGGACTCTCAAGAGTCTTCTCTAACACCACACTTCAAAAGGATCAATTCTTCGGCACTCAGCCTTCTTCACAGTCCAACTCTCACATCCATACATGACCACAGGAAAAACATAGCCTTGACTAGACGGACCTTAGTCGGCAAAGTAATGTCTCTGCTTTTGAATATACTATCTAGGTTGGTCATAACATGTCTTCCAAGTGGTAAGCGTCTTTTAATTTCATGGCTGCAGTCACCATCTACAGTGATTTTGGAGTCCCCCAAAATAAACCCTGACATTGTTTCCACTGTTTCCCCATCTATTTCCCATGAAGTGATGGGACCAGATGCCATGATCTTCGTTTTCTGAATGTTGAGCTTTAAGCCAACTTTTTCGCTCTCCTCTTTCACTTTCATCAAGAGGCTTTTTAGCTCCTCTTCACTTTCTGCCATAAGGGTGGTGTCATCTGCATATCTGAGGTTATTGATATTTCTCCCGGCAATCTTGATTCCAGCTTCTGTTTCTTCCAGTCCAGCGTTTCTCATGATGTACTCTGCATAGAAGTTTAATAAGCAGGGTGAGAATATACAGCCTTGACGTACTCCTTTTCCTATTTGGAACCAGTCCGTTGGTCCATGTCCAATTCTAACTGTTGCTTCCTGACCTGCATACAGATTTCTCAAGAGGCAGGTTAGGTGGTCTGGTATTCCCATCTCTTGAAGAATTTTCCACAGTTTATTGTGATCCACACAGTCAAAGGCTTTGGCATAGTCAATAAAGCAGAAATAGATGTGTTTCTGGAACTCTCTTGCTTTTTCCATGATCCAGCAGATATTGGCAATTTGATTTCTGGTTCCTCTGCCTTTTCTAAAACCAGCCTGAACATCAGGAAGTTCACGGTTCACGTATTGCTGAAGCCTGGCTTGGAGAATTTTGAGCATTACTTTACTAGCATGTGAGGTGAGTGCAATTGTGTGGTAGTTTGAGCATTCTTTGGCATTGCCTTTCTTTGGGATTGGAATGAAAAGTAGCCTTTTCCAGTCCTGTGGCCACTGCCAAGTTTTCCAAATTTGCCGGCATGTTGAGTGCAGCACTTTCACAGCGTCATCTTTCAGGATTTGAAACAGCTCTACTGGAATTCCATCACCTCGACTAGCTTTGTTCGTAGTGATGCTGTCTAAGGCCCACTTGATTTCACATTCCAAGATGTCTGGCTCTAGATTAGTGATCATATCATCATGATTATCTGGGTCATGAAGATCTTTTTTGTACAGTTCTTCCATGTATTCTTGCCACCTCTTCTTAATATCTTCTTCTTCTGTTAGGTCCAGACCATTTCTGTCCTTTATCGAGCCCATCTTTGCATGAAATGTTCCCTTGGTATCTCTAATTTTCTTGAAGAGTTCTCTAGTCTTTCCCATCCTGTTGTTTTCCTCTATTTCTTTGCATTGATCACTGAAGAAGGCTTTCTTATCTCTTCTTGCTATTCTTTGGAACTCTGCATTCAGATGCTTATATCTTTCCTTTTCTCTTTTGCTTTTGGCCTCTCTTCTTTTCACAGGTATTTGTAAGGCTTTCTTGGACAGCCAATTTGCTTTTTGATATTTCTTTTCCTTGGGGATGGACTTGATCCCTGTCTCCTGTACAATGTCACGAACCTCATTCCATAGTTCATCAGGCACTCTATCTATCAGATCTAGGCCCTTAAATCTATTTCTCACTTCCACTGTATAATCATAAGGGATTTGATTTAGGTCATACCTGAATGGTCTAACAGTTTTCCCTACTTTCTTCAATTTAAGTCTGAATTTGGCAATAAGGAGTTCATGATCTGAGCCACAGTCAGCTTCTGGTCTTGTTTTTGTTAACTGTATAGAGCTTCTCCATCTTTGGCTGAAAAGAATATAATCAATCTGATTTTGGTGTTGACCATCTGGTGATGTCCATGTGTAGAGTCTTCTCTAGTGTTGTTGGAAGAGGATATTTGCTATGACCAGTGTATTTTCTTGGCAAAAATATTAGAGTTTGCCCTGCTTCATTCCATATTCCAAGGCCAAATTTGCCTGTTACTCCAGGTGTTTCTTGACTTCCTACTTTTGCATTCCAGTCCCCTATAATGAAAAGGACCTCTTTTTTGGGTGTTAGTTCTAAAAGGTCTTGTAGGTCTTCATAAAACTGTTCAACTTCAGTTTCTTCAGCGTTACTGGTTGGGGCATAGACTTGGATTATGGTGATATTGAATGGTTTGCCTTGGAAACGAACAGAGATCATTCTGTTGTTTTTGAGATTGCATCCAAGTACTGCATTTCGGACTCTTTTTTTGACCATGATGGCTATTCCATTTCTTCTAAGGGATTCTTTGCCACAGTAGTAGATATAATGGTCATCTGAGTTAAATTCACCCATTCCAGTCCATTTTAGTTCACTGATTCCTTGAATGTTGACGTTCACCCTTGCCATCTCTTGTTTGACCACTTCCAACTTGCCTTGATTCATGGACTTGACATTCCAGGTTCCTATGCAATATTGCTCTTTACAGCATCGGATCTTGCTTCTATCACCAGTCACATCCACAACTGGGTATTGTTTTTGCTTCGGCTCCATCCCTTCATTCTTTCTGGAGTTATTTCTCCACTGACCTCCAGTAGCATATTGGGCACCTACTGACCTGTGGAGTTCCTCTTTTGGTATCCTATCATTTTGCCTTTTCATATTGTTCATGGGGTTCTCAAGGCAAGAATACTGAAGTGTCTTGCCATTCCCTTCTCCAGTGGACCACATTCTGTCAGACCTCTCCACCATGACTTGTCTATCTTGGGTTGCACCGTGGGCATGGCTTGGTTTCATTGAGTTAGACGAGGCATTTCAATGCTATTCTCTCAAATCATCCTACCCTCATCTTCTCCCACAGAGTCTGAAAGTCTGTTCTTTATATCTGTGTCTCATTTGCCATCTCACATAATGGTCATCATTACCATCTTTCTAAATTCCATATATTTGTGTTAATATACTGTATTTGTGTTTTTCTTTCTGACTTACTTCACTCTGTATAATAGGCTCCAGTTTCATCCACCTCGTCAGAACTGATTCAATTGTGTTCTTTTTAATAGCTGAGTAATATTCCATTGTGTATTTGTCACAGCTTTCTCACACATTTGTCTGCCAATGGACATCTAGGTTGCTTCCATGTCCTAGTTATTGTAAACAGTGCTGTGATAAACATTGGGGTACATGTGTCTCTTTCAGTTCTGGTTTCCTCGGTGTGTATGCCCAGCAGTGGGTTTGCTGGGTTGTACAGCGGTTCTATTTCCAGTTTTTTTTCAGAAATCTCCACACTGTTCTCCATAGTGGCTGTAGTACTTTGCATTCCCACCAACAGTGTAAGAGGGTTCACTTTTCTCCACAACCTCTCCAGCATTTATTGCTCGTAGACTTTCTGACAGGCATGAGATGGTACCTCTTGTGGTTTTGACTTGCATTTCTCTGATAATGAGTGATGTTGAACATCTTTTCCTATGTTTGTTAGCCATCTGTATGTCTTCTTTGGAGAAATGTCTGTTTAGTTCTTTGACCCATTTTTTGATTGGGTCATTTATTTTTCTGGTATTGAGCTGAATGAGCTGTTTGTATATTTTTGAGATTAATTCTTTGTCAGTTGCTTCATTTGCTATTATTTCCCCCCATTCCAAAGGCTGTCTTTTCACCTGGCTTATAGTTTCCTTTGTTGTGTAAAAGCTTTTAAGCTTATTTTTGCTTTTATTTCCATTATTCTTGGAGGTGGATCATAGAGGATCCTGCTGTGATTTATGTCAGAGAGTGTTTTGCCTATGTTTTCCTCTAGGAGCTTTATATTTTCTGGTCGTACATTTAGATCTTTAATCCATTTTGAGTTTATTTTTATGTATGGTGTTAGAAAGTGTTCTAGTTTTGTTCTTTTACAGGTGGTTGACAAGTTTCCCCAGCACCATTTGTTAAAGAGATTGTCTTTTCCCTATTGTATATTCTTGCCTCCTTTGTCAAAGATAACATATCCATAGGTGCATTGATTTATCTCTGGGCTTTCTATTTTGTTCCATTGATCTATATTTCTGTCTTTTTGCCAGTACCATACTGTCTTTTAAAAAAATTTAATTGGAGGCTAATTACTTTATAATATTGTGTTGGTTTTTGCTGTACATTCACACAAATCAGCCATGGGTCATACTCTCTTGATGACTGTAACTTTGTAGTATAGTCTGAAATCAGGCAGGTTGATTCCTCCAGTTCCCTTCTTATTTCTCAAGATTGCTTTGGCTATTCAGGGTTTTTTGTGCTTCCATATAAAATTTGAAACTAGTTGTTCTAGTTCTGTGAAAAATACCGTTGGTAGCTTGATAGGGATTGCATGGAATCTATAGATTTCTTTGGGTAATATACTCATTTTCACTATATTGATTCTTCCGATCCATGAACATGGTATATTCCTCCATCTATTTGTGTCATCTTTGATTTCTTTCATCAGTGTTTTATAGTTTTCTAATTATAGGTCTTTTGTTTCTTTAGGTAGATTTATTCCTAAGTATTTTATTCTTTTTGTTGTAATGGTGAATGGAATTTTTTCCTTAATTTCTCTTTCTGTTTTCTCATTGTTTGTGTATAAGAATGTATGGGATTTCTGTGTATTAATTTTATATCCTGCAAGTTTCCTATGTTCATTAATAAGCTCTAGTAATTTTTTCTTGGTGTCTTTAGGATTTTCTATGTAAAGGATCATGTCATCTGCAAACAGTGAGAGTTTTACTTCTTTTCCAACCTGGATTCCTTTTATTTCTTTTTTCCCTCTGACTGCTGTAGCTAAAACTTCCAAAACTATGTTGAATAGTAGTGGTGAGAGTGGGCACCCTTGTCTTGTTCCTGACTTTAGGGGAAATGTTTTCAGTTTTTCACCATTGAGGATAATGTTTGCTGTGGGTTTATCATATATAGCTTTTATTATGTTGAAGTATGTTCCTTCTATGCCTGCTTTCTGAGGGTTTTTATCATAAATTGATGTTGAATTTTGTCAAAGGCTTTCTCTGTATCTATTGAGATAATATGTGGTTTTTATCTTTCAATTTGTTAATGTGGTGTATCACATTGATTGATTTGTGAATATTGAAGAATTCTTGCATCCCTGGGATAAAGCCCACTTGGTCATGATGTATGGTCTTTTAAATATGTTGTTGGATTCTGTTTGCTAGAACTTTGTTGATGATTTTTGCTTCCATGTTCATCAGTGATATTGGCCTGTAGTTTTCTTTTTTGTGGCATCTTTGTCTGGTTTTGGTATTAGGGTGATGGTGGCCCCATAGAATGAGTTTGGCAGCTTACCTTCCTCTGCAGTTTTCTGGAAGAGTAGGACTGGTGTTAGCTCTTCTCTAAATTTTTGGTAGAATTCACCTGTGAAGCCATCTGGCCCTAGGCTTTTGTTTGTTGGAAGATTTTTTATTACAGTTTCGATTTCTATGCTTGATGGGTCTGTTAAGATTTTCTATTTCTTCCTGGTTCAGTTTTGGAATGTTATACTTTTCTAAGATTCGTCCATTTCTTTCAAGTTGTCCCTTTTATTGGTGTATAGTTGCTGATAGTAGTCTCTTATGAACCTTTGTATTTCTGTGTTGTTTGTTGTGATTTCTCCATTTTCATTTCTAATTTTGGTGATTTGATTCTTTTCTGAGTCTGGCTAATGGTTTTGTCTCTTTTATTTATTTTCTCAAAGAACCAACTTTTAGTCTTGTTGATTTTTGCTGTAGTTGCCTTTGTTTCTTTTTCACTTATTTCTGCCTTAATTTTTAAGAATTATTTCTTTCTACTAATCCTGGGTTCTCCATTTCTTCTTTTTCTAATTGCTTTAGGTGTAAAGTTAGGTTATTTATATGAATCTTCTCTTATTTCTAGAGGTAAGCTTGTATTGCTATGAACCTTCCCCTTAGCACTGCTTTTACTGAATCCCATGGGTTTTCAGTTGTCATGTTTTTGTTTGTTTCTATGCATATTTTGGTTTCTTTTTTGATTTCTTCTGTGATTTTTTTGGTTATTATGAATCGTGTTGCTTAGCTTCCATATGTTTGTATTTTTAACAGTTTTTTTTTTCTTGTAGTTGACATCTAATCTTACCACACTGTGATCAGAAAAGATACTTGAAATAATTTCATTTTTAAAAAATTTACCAAGGCTAGATTTATGGCCCAGGATGTAATCTATCCTGGAGAATGTTCCATGTGCACTTGAGAAAAAGGTGAAATTCATTTTTGAGGGGTGAAATCTCCTATAGATATCAATTAGGTCTAACTGGTCCATTGCATCATTTAAAGTTTGTGTTTCCTTGCTAATATTCTGTTTGGTTGATTTAGCCATAGGTGTGAGTGGGGTATTAAAGTCTCCCACTATTATTGTGTTACTGTTAATTTCCCCTTTCATACTTGTTAGCATTTGCCTTACATATTGCGGTGCTCCTATGTTGCATGCATATAGATTTATAATTGTTATATCTTCTTCTTGGATTGATCCTTTGATCATTATGTAGTATCCTTCTTCATCTTTTTTCACAGCCTTTATTTAAAAGCCTGTTTTATCTGATATGAGTATTGCTACTCCTACTTTCGTTTGGTCTTTATTTGCATGAAATATCTTTTTTCCAGCCCTTCACTTTCAGTCTGTATGTGTCCCTTGGTTTGAAGTGGGTCTCTTGTAGAGAGCATATATAGGGGTCTTTTTTTGTATCCATTCAGCCAGTCTTTGTCTTTTGGTTGGGACATTCAACCCATTTATTTTTAAGGTAATTATTGATTAGTGTGATCTTGTTGCCACTTACTTTGTTGTTTTGTGTTTGAGTTTATAAACCTTTTCTGTGTTTCCTGTCTAGAGAAGATATCTTAACATTTGTTGAAGAGCTGGTTTGGTGGCACTGAATTCTCTCAGCTTTTGCTTGCCTGTAAAGCTTTTGATTTCTCCTTCATACTTGAATGAGATCTTTGCTGGGTATAGTAATCTGGATTGTAAGTTTTTATCTTTCATCACTTTAACTGGTCCTGCCATTCCCTTCTGGCCTGAAGAGTTTCTATTGAAAGATCAGCTGTTATCCTTATCGGGATCCTCTTGTGTAGTATTTGTTGCTTTCCCCTTGCTGCTTTTAATATTTGTTCTTTGTGTCTGATCTTCATTAGTTTGATTAACATGTGTCTTGTGGTGTTTCATCTTGGGTTTATCCTGTTTGGGACTCTTTGGGTTTCTTGGAACTGGGTGGCTATTTCCTTTTCCATTTTAGGGAAGTTTTAAGCTATTATCTCCTCAAGTATTTTTTCATACCCTTTCTCTTTGTCTTCTTCTGGGACTCCTATGATTCGAATGTTGGGGCATTTAACATTGTCCCAGTGGTCTCAGGTTTTCTTCATTTATTTTAATTCTTTTTTATTTTTTCCTCTCTACCTCATTTATTTCTACCATTCTATCTCCCAACTCACTTATCCTCTTCTGCCTCAGTTATTTGACTGTTGGTTCCCTTCAGAGTGGTTTTGATCTCAGTAATTGCATTATTTATTATTGATTGACTCTTTTTTATTTTTTCTAGGTTCTTGTTAAATGTTTCTTGCATCTTCTTAATCCTTGTGTCTAATCTATTTATCTATAACTCAATTTTGTTTGCAAGATTTTGGATCATCTTTACTATCATCATTCTGAATTCTTTTTCAAGTAGACTCCCTATCTCCTCCTCTTTTGTTTGGTTTGGTGGGCATTTATCATGTTCCTTTACCTGCTGAATATTTCTCTGCCTTTTCATTTTGTTTAGATTGCTCTGTTTGCAGAGGACTTTCTGTAGGCTGGAAGTTTGTTGTCCCTCTTTATTGTGGAGCTTGCTCCCTGTGGGTGGGGTTGGAGTAGTGGCTTGTTAGGTTTCCTGGTTAGAAGAGCTTGCATTTGCATTCTGGTGGGTGGAGATGGATCTCTTCTCTCTGGAGTGCAACGAAGTGTTCAATAGTGAGTTTGGGGGTGTCTATGGGTTTGGCATAGCTTTGGGCAGCCTGTCTTTTAATGCCCAGGGCTCTGTTCCTGTGTTGCTGGAGAATTAGTGTGGTATGTCTCGCTCTGGAACTTGTTGGTTCTTGGGTGGAGCTTGGTTTCTTTGTAGGTATGGCTTTTGGCTGAGCCAAAATGTTCCCTGGAATCAGAAGTTCTCTGGTGTTCTCAAGTTTTGGATTTAAGCCTCTTGCCTCTGACTTACTGTAGCTCAAGACTTCTCCATCCATACAGCACAGATGATAAAACATCTAGGTTAATGGTGAAAAAATTCTCCACAGTGAGGGACACACAGAGAGGATCACAGAGTTACATGGAGAAGAGAAGAGGGAGGAGGGAGATAGAGGTGACTAGGGGGAGAAGAAGGAGAATCAAAAGGGGAGAGACCAATGTAGCCAGTAATCAGTTCCCTAAGTGTTCTCCACAGCCCAGAACACCCAGAGAGATTTACAGAGTTAAGTAGAGAAGAGAAGGGGGAGGGAGGGGAGAGGTGACCTGGGGGAGGAAAGGGAGAGTCAAAAGGGGAGAGAGCAGTCAAGCCAGTAATCACCCCCCTAAGTGAAAATGGATACTGAATATTAGATTCTTTTCTTTTTTAAAATTTAAATTATTTTTTATTTTACTTTATTTTACTTTACAATACTGCATTGGTTTTGCCATACATCAACATGAATCTGCCACAGGTGTACACGTGTTCCCAATCCTGAACCCCCATCCCACCTCCCTCCCCATACTATCTCTCTGGGTCATCCTAGCGCACCAGCCCCAAGCATCCTGTATCCTGCATCAAACCTAGACTGGTGATTCGTTTCTTATATGATATGATACATGTTTCAATTCCATTCTCCCAAATCATCCCACCTTCTCCCTCCCCACAGAGTCCAAAAGACTGTTCTATACATCTGTGTCTCTTTTGCTGTCTTGCATACCATTAAAAAGAATACATTTGAATCAGTTCTAATGAGGTGGATGAAACTGGAGCCGATTATACAGAGTGAAGTAAGCCAGAAAGAAAAACACCAATACAGTATACTAACACATATATATGGAATTTAGAAAGACGGTAATGATAACCCTGAATATTAGATCCTTAAAGGTACAAAATTGATTTAAAAAAATACCAAAAAGCAAAGATTAAATGTCCAGAGTAGAGTTTAGACTCTCAAAAATACAGTATTAAAAATACAAAACAAAATCAATCACAAAATTATAATATATATATATATATATGAAATTTGCTTTAAAAATATGGTCTTTTTTTCTGCAAGGTAATAGTAGGTTATAAAAATGAAAATTAAAGGAGTAATAAAGAACTTAAAAATAAGAACAACTTAAAAATGATAATATTAAAAATATATCTGAGAATTTCTGTGGAGCTGTTATAGGCAGTGTGGGGTCAGCTCAGTTTCAGATAGTTCCTTGTCCCAGCTTATACTTCTTCTCAAGGTTTTTTTGAACTGTGGTGTTTGAGAAGACTCTTGAGAGTCCCTTGGACTGCAAGGAGATCCAACTAATCCTTCCTAAAAGAGATCAGTCCTGGGTGTTCATTGGAAGGTCTGATGTTGAAACTGAAACTCCAATACTTTGGCCACCTGATGCGAAGAACTGACTCAGTGGAAAAGATCCTGATGCTGGGAAAGATTGAAGGCAAGAGGAGAAGGGAAGTACAGAGGATGAGATGGTTGGATGGCATCACCGACTCGATGGACATGAGTTTGAGTAAACTCTGGGAGTTGGTGATGGACAGGGAGGCCTGGCCTGCTGCAGTCCATGGGGTCACAAAGAGTTGGACATGATTGAGTGACTGAACTGAACTGAACTGAACTGGAGGTTTATAGGCCTCTTCCAATGCTTAGTCAATGTTAACTACAGGATTTTAATCTGTTGCACCTGTCACTTTCAGAGTGGGTCCCTCTTCTTCATTTATTTTGGCTTCTTCTGTTTCCAAGTCTCTTCAGTGTTTAATTTCCACCCTGACACAAGCAGGCAAAGGTGGTCACTTAGGCTCACTTGTTTAGTTGTGTTGTGGGGAGGGAGGAACACTGCAAACAAAGATCACTGGCATGTGTGGGGAGTGCTCACCGTGTATGGACCACAACGGGTTTGCCCCAGCTCATGGTGGTGTGTGCTTTCTGGGTCTACACTGCTCAGATTCCAGGTTGCTCTGCAGGGGTACTGTCCAAAGTGGACCCTGCGTTTCATGCACTTCCCAGGTCTAAGCTGCTCAGGTTCAGGTTTTTCCATACTCTGCAAGGGCACAGACTCGGTTGGGTGAGGATTTTGTGCCTTTCCCAGGCCTGAGCAGCTCAGGCAACCAGGTGTTTGGGGAGTGCACTGTCCCAGGTGGACCCTGCATCTTAATCACCTCCCTGGTCCTGGCAGCTTGGTTTCCCAGGTGTGCTGTGAGAGCACCATCTCAGGTGTGCTGTGTGTCTCTTCTGGGGAGCTGATTTCAGGCTGTAACCCTCCTGATGTCAAACATTCAGGATCCCAGGAAGATGTAGTTAGCAAGTGGGAGCCTGTTCACAGTTTCGTGGAGGATGCTGGTCTCTGAGACCAAGATTGCCCCTTGCCTTCCAGCTCTGGCTGTTGCACGTCTGCCTCTCTGCCTCTAGTTGGGGGAAGCGACTGTATGTAGCTGGCTAGCTCCTCTTTGGTATTTGCTCAATCCTTTCTTCTCTGAGCAGGCCAGGCTCCACATTAGGTTAAAGCCTTTTTGTAGGAAAGTTCTCTCTCTCTTTTGGCATCTGGTCCCATCACTTCATGGGAAATAGATGGGGAAACAGTGGAAACAGTGTCAGAGTTTATTTTTTGGGGCTCCAAAATCACTGCAGATGGTGACTGCAGCCATGAAATTAAAAGACGCTTACTCCTTGGAAGAAAAGTTATGACCAACCTAGATAGCATATTCAAAAGTAGAGACATTACTTTGCCGACTAAGGTCCGTCTAGTCAAGGCTATGGTTTTTTCTGTGGTCATGTATGGATGTGAGAGTTGGACTGTGAAGAAGTCTGAGCACTGAAGAATTGATGCGTTTGAACTGCGGTGTTGGAGAAGAGTCTTGAGGGTCCCTTGGACTGCAAGGAGATCCAACCAGTCCATTCTGAAGGAGATCAACCCTGGGATTTCTTTGGAAGGAATGATGCTAAAGCTGAAGCTCCAGTACTTTGGACACCTCATGCGAGCTGCGATTCATGGGGTCACAAAGAGTCAGACACGACTGAATGACTGAACTGAACTGAACTGATCCCACAGTTTCTGTTGCTATCTCACATTAGCTCCCTCAGATTGTCCTCAGGGCATTCAGGACCAGTCCTTACCCTAAGCATGCAGCCCGCGATTCCCTGTCCAGCCTGCACTCGCTGGCCATGGACATGAGCATCTGGGCTGCTTCTCTGCTTGCGGTTGTGGTTAGGCACATATTCTGTGGGGGTTTTTGTTTTTTGTTTTCCTCCAGGTTATGTTGGCCTCTGAGATTCCGAAACTCCCCACAGACCCATCGGTGAGAGGGTGTTCTGCTGTTTGGAAACTTCTCCTCCTTCACGACTCCCTCCCCAGGACAGATCACTGTCCCTAACTCTCTTGTCTCTCTTTTTGTCTTTTGGCTGACTTTTTGGGTGCCTGGTGTCCTTTGTCAGCGTTCAGAAATTGTTTTGTGGAAGGTACTCAGCATTCAAATGATCTTTTGATAAATATATGGGGGAGAAAGTGGTCTTCCCATCCTATTCCTCCACCATCTTGGGACTGCCCCCATGAATGTTGAGTTTTAAGCCAGGTTTTTCACTCTCCTCTTTCATCAAGAGGCTTTTTAGTTCTTCTTCACTTTTGCCATGTGGGTGGCATCATTTGTGTATCTGAGGTTATTGATATTTCTCCTGGAAATCTGGATTGCAGCTTTTGCTTCATCCAGTTCAGCATTTCTCATGACGTACTCTGCATCTAAGTTAAATAAGCAGGGTGACAATACATAGCCTTGGCGAACTCCTTTCCTGATTTAAAACCAGTCTGTTGTTCCATGTTCAGTTCTAACTGTTGCTTCTTGACGTGCATACAGATTTCTCAGGAGGCAGGTAAGGTGGTCTGGTATTCTCATCCCTTGAAGAATTTTCCAGTTTGTTGTGATCCACACAGTCAAAACTTTTAGCATGGTCAATGAAACAGAAGTAGATGTTTTTCTGGAACTGTCTTGCTTTTTCAATGATCAACAGATGTTGGCAATTTGATAACTGGTTTCTCTGCCTTTTATAAATCCAGTTTGAATATCTGGAAGTTCACAGTTCATGTACTGATGTAAACTAGTTTGGAGAATTTTGAGCATTCCTTTGCTGGCCTGTAAGATGAGTGCAATTGTGCGGTAACTTGAACATTCTTTGGCATTGCCTTTCTTTGGGAATTGGAATGATATTGACCATTTCTAGGCCTGTGGCTACTGCTGAATTTTCCAAATTTGCTGGCATATTGAATGCAGCACTTTCACAGCATCATCTTTTAGGATTTGAAATAGCTCAACTGGGATTCCATCACCTCCACTCACTTTGTAGTGATGCTTCCTAAGGCCCTTGACTTCATATTCCAGGATGTCTGGCTCTAGGTGGGTGATCACACCATCCTGGTGATCTGGGTCATGAAGATCTTTTATGGATAGTTCTTCTATGTATTCTTGCCACCTCTTCTTAATGTTTTCTGCTTCTGTTAGGTCCATACCATTTCTGTACTTTCTTGTGCTCATCTTTCCATGAAAATTTCCCTTGGTATCTCTAATTTTCTTGAAGAGATCTCTAGTCTTTCCCATTCTATTGTTGACCCCTATTTATTTGCATTGATCACCGAAGAAGGCCTTCTTATCTCTCCTTGCTATTCTTTGGAAGTCTGCATTCAGATGGGTCTATCTTCATGATCTGAGCCACAGTCTTATTTTTGCTGACTGTATAGAGGTTCTCCATCTTTGGCTGCAAAGAATATAGTAAATCTTATTTTTGCTGACTGTATAGAGGTTCTCAATCTTTGGCTGCAAAGAATATAGTAAATCTGATTTTGGTATTGACCCTGTGGTGTTGTCCATGTGTAGAGTCTTCTCTTGTGTTCTTGGAAGAGGATGTTTGCTATGACCAGTGTGTTCTCTTGTTAGAACTCTATTAGCCTTTGCCCTACTTCATTTTGTACTCCAAGGCCAAACTTGCTTGTTACTCCAGATATCTCTTGACTTCCTACTTGTGCATTCCAGTCCCCTATAATGAAAAGGACATCTTTATTGGGTGTTAGTTCTAGAAGGTCTTGTAGGTCTCCATAGAACTGTTCCACTTCAGCAATACTGCTTGGGGCATAGACTTAGATTACTGTGATATTGAATGTTTTGCCTTGGAAATGAACAGAGATCATTCTGTCATTTTTGAGATTGCACCCAAGAACAGCATTTCTGACTGTTTTGTTGACAATGATGGTTACTCCATTTCTTCTAAGGGATTCTTAGAAGATATAATGGTCATTTGAGCTAAATTGGCCCATTCAGGTCCAATTTAGTTTACTGATTCCTAAAATGTTGATGTTCACTCTTGCCATCTCCTATTTGACCACTTCCAATTTACCTTGATTCTTTGACCTAACTTTCCAATTTCCTATGCAATATTGTTCTTACAGCATCAGACTTTACTTCCATCACCAGTCACAGCAACAACTTGGCATTGTTTTTACTTTGGCTCTGTCTCTTCATTCATTCATCCAAGTTGGCTGGGCTGCTGCATTCAAGGAGCAACAAGGAGGAGAGTGTAGCTGGAGCTGAGTGGGCAGGGATGAGGTCAACAAGGTGGTGGGAAAAGTTACAGGGTGGGAAAGTCAGACCCAGACCACCTGGGGTTTTGTTTGCTTTTGTGGTTTTACTTGCAGAAAAATGGGAAGCCTCTGGAAGGTTTTGATCAAAGGGGGGATGTGAACTGCTGTGTGCTTCTGGCTGCTTCTGTGAGAAGACTGGCTAGAGAATGCAAGTTTAGAAGAAAGGATGTATGTTAGTAGAAAGTGTGGTGACTAGAACTGAAATGATATTGAGAAGTGACCAGATTTTGGATATATTTTCAAGGTAGAAAAGACAACATTTAGTGACAGATAAGATAAAATATTGAGAAAAAGAGGTGTCAAACATTTTGGCCTGAGCCGATGGTTGGCTTTTTCATGACCAAGAAGGAGGGGAAACAGGCTTGTTAGGGACTTCTGGAGTGCAGTTTTGATGGCTGAGATGTATCTGATAATTAGGTAGAGATGCATTTCCATTGTGACTTTATTTCCAAACACCCCAAGCCCCTTACACATACTATCTAATTCTTTCTTCTAACATTTCAAGAAAAAAGGTCAGTTTAGTGCAGTCACTCAGTCATTTCTGACTCTTTGTGACCCCATGGACTGCAGCATGTCAGGATTCCCTGTCCTTCACCAATTCCTGGAGCTTGCTCAAACTTATGTCCATCGAATCAGTGATGTCATCCAACCATCTCATCCACTGTCATTCCCTTCTCTGCCCACCTTCAATCTTTCCCAGCATCAGGGTCTTTTCAAATGAGTCAGTTCTTCACATTAGGTGGCCAAAGTATTGAAGTTTCAGCTTCAACATCATTCCTTCCAATGAATATTCAGGAGGTATTTCCTTTAGGATTGACTAATTTGATCTCCTTGCAGTCCAAGGGACTCTCAAGAGACTTCTTCACACCACAGTTCCAAAGCATCAATTCTTCTGTGCTCAGCTTTCTTTATAGTCCAAATCTCACATCCATACATGGCTACTGGTAAAACCATAGCTTTGACTAGACAGACCTTTGTTAGCAAAGTAATCTCTACTTTTAAATATACTGTCTAGGTTAGTCATAGCTTTTCTTCCAAGGACCAAGTGTCTTTTAATTTCATGGCTGCAATCACCATCTGTAGTGATTTTGGAGCCCAAGAAAATAAGATCTGTCACTGTTTCCATTGTTTCCCCATCCATCTATTTGCCATGAAGTGATGGGACTGCATGCAATGATCTTTTTTTGAAAGTTGACCTGCAAACCAGGTTTTTCACTCTCCTCTTTCACTTTCATTAAGAGGCTCTTTAGTTCTTCACTTTCTGCCCTAAGGGTGGTATCATCTGCATATCTGAAGTTATTGATATTTCTCTCAGCAATCTTGATTCCAGCTTATGTTTTGTCCAGCCTGGCATTTTGCATGATGTGCTCTGCATATAAATTAAGTAAGTAGGTTGACAATATACAGCCTTGATGTACTCCTTTTCCAACTTGAAACCAGTCTGTTGTTCCATGTCCAGTTCTCACTGTTGCTTCTTGACCTATATACAGATTTTTCAGGAGGCAGGTAAGGTGGTCTGTTTTTCCCATCTCTTGAAGAATTTCCCACAGTTTGTGGAACAAATTGGACAAAAGTTTGCAGATATTATCACCAACATTTCAAAGTGTGAAAAAATTCACAGATATAAAATAATATAATTTGTATAAAGATTCAGAAATAATGTACCAATTACAGTTTTCCCCTATATTTCATGCAACTGAGTTTTAGCAGTACTTTCTGGGGATTTGTTTTTGGTAGTATAGTCTCCCCAGGAGAGTGTGTCCATCATGTTTGCCTCACTTTTATAGAGACTTCAAGCAGCATCTTTAAGAGTAAGTTGAAACACTAAGGATTTGATGATAAGTTACATCTGTCTCCAATGCAGTACGTAAGGCATTTCCAACAGGTTTTTTACTTTAGCTGCTTTTATCCCTAAGTACACTTTCTGTGATTTTTCTAGGATAGAAAATGGTGATGATAAAATCAATTTACTGAAGAACTAGAAGCGACTTGAGCCAGCAGTTGTCCATTTCTCTCATTTTATAGCTGGGGAAATGAGAATCCTCAGAGGTGAAGTAACTTGCCCTTAGTTAACATCCTACTGGGATGGGAAGAACAGAAGAAGCAAGGCAGGGGCCTTGCAGTAGATGGGACCCTGGTAAATGGATGTTCATTAAATCTTCTTTGCCAAATTAAAAATAATTCTCCTATGAGTTTATAGATACTTTAACATTTGTAATTTGTCTCATTTTCACTTAAAAAATGAAAAAAGTTGACATAGTTGTAGCATGTTTCCTTTTGTGAGATAAAGAAAGCAGGTTTTACCAGGATGAGTTGTTTTAGGATTTTAGCTTGTAATCTATGTGAGAAATGTATGTATACATGTGAAATATAGATATATTTTCCTAGAAGCAATGTTTTAATATTTAGTAACTCAGTGTTTGCATTAGTTTTATAGAACATAACTACCACAAATAAAGAGAACTGGCTATTAAATTTTTTTTTAATAAAATAAAGTTTCTGAGGGCTTTTCTGGTAGTTCTGGTAGTGGCTAAGACTCTGCACTCCCAATGCAGGGACCCCAGGTTCAATCCCAAATCAGGAAACTAGATCCCATATGCCAGGACTAAGAGCTTGCATATTGAAAATAAGACCTAACACAGCCAAATAAATAAACCTTTTTTAAAAAATAAAGTTTCTGATTTAAAAAATTTTTCATTTTTAAGAGTGTCTTCTGGGCTCAAGTCAGACTGTGCAACTCTTTGTGATTCATATAAATTTCCCTCCCTTAAGTCATCCCCCAGGTTTTTTCACACCCCTTTCATTTCCTGAAATGTCCAATTCCAGAATTTCATCCCTTTCTTTCTTCCTTATCTTCTTCCTGTGGACTCCTGCACCTGGATCCCTGACGTTGCTCTGGGTACTCTCCTCTGATCCTTCCATCCCAGGGTGACCTCAGGCTCTGAACAGTCCCCATGGGGCCAACACAGGGTCTCTTATGGAAACAACTGTAAAGTGATACCATCAAGAAATGCTTGAATTGAATGGAGGAGGAGATTTCTAGAATCTTCTTAGGAATCTATACTCAAAAAAAAAAAAAAAGAAACAAATTCCATTAAGCATTCAAATGTAGAATTTAGAAAGAGAATGGAAAAGAATGAGATTGATTTACAAGGACATTCACAGGAAAGTTGAAGCAGCCCCAAAGTTGAAGATGGCAGCAGAAATTCTGAGATAATATATATTGTGTATGATCAAACAAATCACTTAACAAAATACTAAGAGTGGAAAACCAAAACAAAACACATCTCTCCTGGGGCTGGGAGTTATTGACTGGTTTGAGGCCAAGGAAAAGATTTTTTGTGTGAAGGCAATTTCCTGGGATTTTCACCCTGACAATAAATCACTCTGCAGAGAACATAATGGTCCATTGAGGGGAGGGAAGATGATGATAAATGTGTCCAGCTGCCTAGATGACTAAGGAGCGCATGTAGGAAAGTTAGTTGACACTTGGCCGAGCTCTGCATTTGAACTCCGCTCAGCACAGTGTTAGGGATAGAGTTGCCTCTGCTTTACAGGCACTCAGATTGAGTTTCTGTCCTACTCACCCTCTCATCTGACTCCTCACATTCATCCCCAAAATATCCTTTTATGTTCCTTAGGAACTGTCCCTTCCCAGTTTTCCTTCTGCCTCAATTCTATCTGCCTCTTATGTCTAAGGGAACAGATGCAGAGGCTACAGTTACCACCCAAGTGAGTACTAAGTACTAATTGAGCTCTGAGTCCCTCTCTGAAGACTTCCTAGTGAAAAGCGGAATCCTCCCTCTCCTGAAACAACTGGGCTGTTTCGGTCATTTCAGTCTCCCCTGCACAGGGGGCTCTGCTTAAATGTCAGGAAGACTGAGATACAGCAAAATTATGGACTTCACTTCTTTTTACTCTTACTCATTTCATTCCACTGACTTTTACTAAGCACCTTCTGTGGACAAGGCTGTGTGTCAGGCAATGAAACAGCTGGGCCACTGCCATCACAAACATAGTTTTCAATGAAAAACCTCCAAAGACTGTGGGGGCAATTTTCAGTATGGTTCATGCAAACATAAGGGGAATGCCTACTATGGATACTCATACTGCGCTAAGCTGAAGATGAATTCTCACAGGTCTTGTCTACACCTATCTGCTAAGATAAACTGAGAGTCTTGTTATTGCTAATTTGAAAGATATCTCAATTTTATTTTTGCTGTATATTTGTTTGTTTACTATATTTTAAATAAAAAAGATAACCTGCAGGCAAAGGATTCTCAGCTGCTTTCAATTTGAATGAACAAACACTTATTGAGAGTCATTCCTTCATCTACTCATTCAGCTAACATTTCCTGAGCACCTCCTAAGGTGCTGTTATTGTGCCAGGCAGTGGTGCAAAAACAAATGGCCAACCAACCTGCAGGAAAAGCACAGTTCCCAGGCTAGCGAAGGCAGTAATTGAGTGGAGGGTCGACCTAATTTAAACTTACTCATGTATGTGACCCTCGTTTCTTATCATTTCTAATGTGATAGAGGGAATTGCAGAGATTAAAGTGTGTGCAGGATGCAATGAAAGCCTGGAGAGAATCTGCTTCCCTCTCAATAGGAACCTATTAGATGAGAAGTAGAGTCTCTACCTCTTAGCCTTTTATTCGTGGTCCCCACATTTCTAACTCCATCATCTCTTACTTTCATACGCGAAACCCTGAATAACCAGTGGCCTCATTTTTATCCAAACATGTCACACACATTTCCAATTTCATGCCTTTGCTCACTTCCTTTTTCCTGTCTGAAATGCTATTTCTCTAGTCCTGATTCATTTAAATTCTACTAGGGGCAAGCTCATATGACCTTTTAATAATAAAAGCCTTCCATATCAAAACCCGCCCAGCTCAGTGCCTGGCACTGGATAAGTAAAATTTCACTGATGGAGAAGATTAATGTCTAGCCTGAATCAAACAGAGTGCCTGTGTCACTCATTTGGCAATTTTCTCTGCACCCCTGCATTCTGAATTATTACTTTATTTCTATATCCTGCCTTCCAACCAGACCCAAGGCAATGTCACATCAGAGATCACATAATTTATGGCTTTGTTTCCTCATGCCAGCAAAGGACTTGGCACAATCGATGTTTATTTTTGTTATTGTTCTTGAAGGGCATATTCTTTCAAATGTAACATGTTACTAAATTCTTTCATTTTTCAAATATTAATGGAGTGGCTGCTGTGTTCTTGGTACTGTTTGTTCTAGGGCTGAGCATAAAGGTATACTCTTATGGAGGCTATATTCTAGTGGAGGGAGGCAGAAATAAACACATAAATGTATAACATGTCAAGTGCCAATTGATACTATGCAGAAAGATAGAAAGTTAAGGAAGATGGTGGCAAGGTTGGGGAGTGCTGTTTTTTATCCATCAATCTAGGAAGGTATTTATGATAAGGTAATATTTGAGAGAGGTCTGGAGTAAGTGAAGACATCACATAGCTATCTGGGGAAGAGTGTTTTATAAGAACCTGGAACATGATGGTAATGGGGAACAGTCACAGGATATGAGGCCTCTGGGAGGACATGACATTTACTCTGAATGAGGTGAAGCCTTTGGAGAGACTAGAGCAGAAGAGTGACATCACTTGACTAACATTGTATAAAAGGAGGTCCCTGCTTCTGTGTGGAATGTAGGTTACTAGGGGCAATGGTGGAAGAGCAGAGGGTAGTCAGGGGGATTTTACAATGACTTGGATCTGGATAGTAGTCTGAGAAGTGGAAAGAAGTAGTCAGGTCTCTATGTATTCTGGACATATTTTAAGGTAGAGCCAATGGAATTTACTGTTGGATAGTGAGAAAGTCAATTCCTAGGCAGGTTGATAAAAAGTCCTGGGGTCCCCAAAGAGAGAGGGGTCTGGAATTCTCAAGGAAGAGAAAAGGACAAATTTTTTTTTCCCTCTACATTCCTCAGTCTTAGTCACATAAAACGTTTTTATCTTTAAGCCTGGAACTGATGATTACACAACAAACAACTCAGTTTAAACTCTGTGAGTGAGTGAAGTCACTCCGTCGTGTCTGACTCTTTGTGACCCCATGGATTGTAGCCTACAAGGCTCCTCTGTCCATGGAATTTTCCAGGCAAGAGTACTGGAGTGGGTTGTCATTTCCTTCTCCAGGGGATCTTCCCAACCCAGGGATCGAACCCAAGTCTCCTGCATTGCAGGCAGACGCTTTACTATCTGAGCCATAAGGGAAGACATTAAACTCTGTACTAAGGACTATATAACAACAATGTATCCTGCTTGAGGACAGTTGCTCCTTCCTGAGAATCTGGCTAATCCTGTTATCTTAAAATGTAAATTATGGGAGTGGGTCTAGTAAGATCTTTACAACCTCCAGACATTCTTTTGATTCATTGTAATAACTTATTATAAGGTATATAACTCCATTGCTAACACTAGCAAGGGGGTACTCTTTCTGCCCCCTTCTGATGTCTATGTCAGAAGCTTTTTCTATCCCTTTTATACTTTAATAACTCTATTACACAAAATCTCTGAGCCATCAAGCCTCATCTCTAGCCCTAGAGGCCAAGAATACTGACGTCTTTCGTGGTTCAGCAACAATCTTTCAATAGGATATGGGTGTAAGAGAAATGGGAGTATAGATGATGGCAAATCTTTGGCCCAAGGAACTAAAATAATGAGCTTATTATTTATGGACTTTCCAAAAGCTTAGTTTGATGATAGTAAGAATCAGAACATTTGTTCTGGACATGTTGTGTGTGAGATGCTCTTTAGATATCCATTTGGAGATGTCAGGAAGTTATTTGGGCATATAAGTGTGTAGTTCAAGGAGAAATTCAAGCCAGAGATATAATTTTGTATTTGAAAGTGTATAGATGTTATTTAAAGTCAGGAGACTGAATAGGATCAAAAGAATGTCTAAAGAGAAGGAAGAATTCCGAGGATGGACTTGGAGTATTCCAACATTTAGAGGAAACAGAAAAGAAGAGGAGCCAATAAAGGAAACTGGAAGTGGACCATGACGTGAGAAGATAACTAAGAGGGAGTGCAGTCAAGGAGAGAAAAAGAGGCAGCACTTCTGTCAAATATTGCATAGGGCTAGTAAGTTGAGGACTTACAGTTGACCAGTAGGTTAGAAAATGGGGAAATCACTGGCCACTTTGACAAGAGCTGAAATGGGCTGAAGTGATGCAGTTTGAAGACTGACAAGCGAGGATTCAGAGAGAAGAGAGGACAGGTGTGTGAGCAAAGAGAAGAGACATGAGGTACTACTGGCTGTAGGGACATGTGGGAGCAAGGGAGAATTTTTAGGTGGGAGATATTACAGCATGACTATATAATGATTGTGCACAAGAATAACTGAATATTGAGTAAGAATGACTGAGAGAATAATTCAGTAGAGTGAGAAAAATGGGTAATGCAATAGAAAGAGTGGCAAATGCTGAAATGATATTTCTGAGTAGATAACAGAGGAAAAGGTCTGGTGTAAAATGGAAGAACATGGACAGTTTGCCCACAACAAAGGGAGAGAAGGCAGAGTCTACACAGGATAAGTTGGGAGATGTATGCGTATGGTCGGTTTTTGTGTTTTCTATTTTCTCAGAGAAATAGAAAGCACAGTCATCAGCTAAGAGTAATGTGGAAGGAGGAATTGGAAGTTTGAAGTGAGAGATGGAGGTGTGAAATAATTATCTATAAAATGAGACAGTGAATTGGCAAAGAAATGAGTAGGATCGCATGGCAGCTCCAAGGGCTCACTTGAAGCAGGTGGTCATAAATTTAAAGTGAGATCAAGTAAAATTATAATGACAGAATATGAGTCACAATTTGCATCCTATATAAAAAAGAAATAACATAAATGTATCTGAGATATAAAAATAGTTGAGATAAGGCATTAACAATAGGAATGGTTCTTTAAACATGTTTGATTTTAAGGTACTGTACAAATCTTAATTTTATATTTTTTAACACTATGTCAAATAAATCAGTAAGCTCATTTTTAAACACTGTTAAAATAATGTAAACACAAATTTCAGCTTTAGAACCCAACCTAAGTACCAAAGTTGGTCACAGATACAGATCTGGAAAATGAAACTGAGAAAGTAGCAGAAAGTTATCATAAGTAAACAGGTGGCAGAGCTAGGAGTCAGTTCAGAGTAGTGACAAGAGGCTTACCCAGCTGAGAGTGTGGTAACACTGAAACCAGGGACACAGAGTGACAATTACCATGTCCAGGGCACTCACTGGTGGTCAGAGATGGACAGACCAGGGTGGTATATGGCCAGCATGTCTTCTATCAATGATCGCTGTGGTCTCAACGCAGAATATGCTCTCACAGGCAGTAAATGGCCAGAATGAAGAGGATTTTAATGTAATAAGGTCAGGAGGAGGATGGAGAACATGGTGTCTGGGGAGAGTAGAAAATGAAAGGTGAAATGTGATCTAGAGGAAAAAAATGATTGGCATTGGTATAGCGCCATTCACTATCCCATACAATCTTCATTCTCTAAGTCCAGCTTTATTTTCTATTTTGTATACTAAGTTGTTGCTGTTGTTCAGTCACTAAGTCGTGTCCAACTCTTTGTGACCTCATGAACTGCAGCACACCAGGCTTCCCTGTCCTTCATTATCTCCCAGAGTTTGCTCAAACTCATGTCCATTAAGTCAGTGATGCCATCCAATCATCTCATGCTCTGTCACCCTCTTCGCCTTTTACTTTCAATCTTTCCCAGCATCAGGGTCTTTCCCAATAAGTCGACTGTTCACATCAGGGGGCCAAAATATCAGAGCTTCAGCTTCAGCATCCATCCTTCCAATGAGTATTCAGGGTTTCTATACTAAGACATCATGCTTATTCACCAAAATTCCATGATTGTTCTTTCTGGGATTGGCAAATGTATTACAAAGTGTTCTATACACTGAAAAATCACTTGACCTTAGATATAGCTGAGCTAGATGCAAAGTGCCTTTTGGTTTACTGCTCATCTATATCAGTGCAGTGGTCTCTGTACTATACTGTATATCCATAATTTAGTCCACATCCATTTTGGAATGAGATGAGATATAATGAAATAATCATTTCATAGTAGTTTGGTAGACATGTTCTAAGGTGGCCCCATGATTCCCATCTCATGTGACTGATGTCTTTGTGCAATTTCCTTCCATGGCATGGGAGTTTAACTTGATTTTAGCCATTAGGTTATGACAAAGCTGAGAAAATCACTCCTGTGATTACAACGTCTCCATCTTGCTAGCTGACAGATACTAGAGACGTTCTCCCTTTCATGTTTTGAAGAAGTAAGCTGCCTGCTGTGAGAAGGCCTATGGAGAGGGCCATGTAGCAAGGACCATGAGTTACAGTTCTTCTAGGAGCTGAGAGTGACCCCTAGCTGATAGCTAGCAAGAAGCCAGGGATCCCATCCTAAAGATACAAGGAGATGAATTCTGCCAAGAACTGAATGAGTTTGGAAGTGGATCAATCTCCAGTCAAGCCTCTAGATGAGAACCCAGCCCTGGCCAACATCTTGGTTGTAGCCTTGCAGAGGATCCAGCTAAGCCAATGCCTGGATTTGTAACCTACAGAAACTGTGACATAATAAATGTAGATTGTTGTAGCCTAGGTGTGTGGTAATTTGTTACACAGTAATAAGATAACTAATAGTGGCTCAAATTCTATTTTTATTTTTGTTGGGATGTGGGTATGTTGAGAGAAAGAGAGAGGTTTGTTTGATAATCTCTGTTTTTCTATAAGGTATCTTTTGTGTTATTTCAGTGACTAGCTTGGTTGAGGAGTGGTATGGAAGCTAATCCAGAGCAAGTTTGAGAACAGGCATTTCATCCCTCAGATGAACATAGCCACCTCCCACAGGGAGGAGAAATATTAGCTCTCTCCCTCCCTACTCCTCCATTTTCACCAAGTTGTCACTCGTCATGCTACAGATTTCTCCCCTTGTGAACCAGAAAATTCCTCAAAAAATGAGGAGACTGATATAGGAGAAGATAGATGGATGCGTGGGTAAATTGGGACAGATAGTCACTTCTATTAGGAAAACAACCTCAAATCACCCTGAAACAGAGGGAGGTTCCACTGCATTCATATCAAATGCAAAAGGCATCTTGTCATTATTAGGCAAGTCAGGTCTCTCCCCCTATCAACCCCACTCAGGGTCTTCATTTTCAAATATATCACATGATTGTAAAATAAAAGTAAAACAACCCAATTCTGAAGATAATTTGTGAGAACATAATGAAAACCCATACCAAATAAATTACTCACAAATAAAATTCAGCAGTATTTCTTTTTGTGCAGGGAAACCACATTAGAAGACTTTGGAAATAAAGACTATAAAAAACGGATGATGGCATTAATTCTCTTAAATAATCAAATTATAACTGGTTATTTTCCTGGTTAACGTCTCTATTTATTACAAGCCAGTATACCTAGTTCAACTTGAATCTGCAAGAGTCATAAAGTAAAACCCAAGTGCATATATCCTGATATCCTACTGGGATATAAATATTAACTGAACAAAGCTAGTGGAGGTGATGGAATTCCAGTGGAGCTGTTTCAGATCCTGAAAGATGATGCTGCGAAACTGCTGCACTCAATATGCCAGCAAATTTGGAAAACTCAGCAGTGGCCACAGGACTGGAAAAGGTCAGTTTTCATTCCAATCCCAAAGAAAGGCAGTGCCAAAGAATGCTCAAACTACCTCACAATTGCACTCATCTCACATGCTAGTAAAGTAATGCTCAAAATTCTCCAAGCCAGGCTTCAGCAATACGTGAACCGTCAACTCCCTGACGTTCAAGTTGGTTTTAGAAAAGGCAGAGGAACCAGAGATCAAATTGTCAACATCCGCTGGATCATGGAAAAAGCAAGAGAGTTCCAGAAAAACATCTATTTCTGCTTTATTGACTATGCCAAAGCCTTTGACTGTGTGAATCACAATAAACTGTGGAAAATTCTGAAAGAGATGGGAATACCTAACCTGCCTCTTGAGAAATCTGTATGCAGGTCAGGAATCAACAGTTAGAACTGGACATGGAACAACAGACTGGTTCCAAATAGGAAAAGGAGTACTCAAGGCTGTATATTGTCACCCTGTTTATTTAACTTATATGCAGAGTACATCATGAGAAATGCTGGACTGGAAGAAACACAAGCTGGAATCAAGATTGCTGGAAGAAATATCAATAACCTCAGATATGCAGATGACACCACCCTTATGGCAGAAAGTGAAGAGGAGCTAAAAAGCCTCTTGATGAAAGTGAAAGAAGAGAGCGAAAAAGTTGGCTTAAAGCTTAACATTCGGGCAAGGAAGATCATGGCATCCGGTCCCATCACTTCATGGGAAATAGATGGGGAAACAGTGGAAACAGTGTCAGACTTTATTTTTGGGGGCTCCAAAATCACTGCAGCCATGAAATTAAAACACATTTACTCTTTGGAAGAAAAGTTATGAGCAACCTATATAGCATATTCAAAAGCAGAGACATTACTTTGCCGACTAAGGTCCGTCTAGTCAAGGCTATGGTTTTTCCTGCAGTCATGTATGGATGTGAGAGTTGGACTGTGAAGAAGGCTGAGTGCCGAAGAATCGATGCTTTTGAAGTGTGGTGTTGGAGAAGACCTTTGAGAGTCCCTTGGACTGCAAGGAGATCCAACCAGTCCATTCTGAAGGAGATCAACCCTGGGATTTCTTTGGAAGGAATGATGCTAAAGCTGAAGCTCCAGTACTTTGGCCACCTCATGCGAAGAGTTGACTCATTGGAAAAGACTCTGATGCTGGGAGGGATTAGGGGCAGGAGGAGAAGGGCACGACAGAGGATGAGATGGCTGGATGGTATCATGGACTCGATGGACGTGAGTCTGAGTGAACTCCGGGAGATGATGATTGACAGGGAGGCCTGGCGTGCTGCGATTCATGGGGTTGCAAAGAATCGGACATGACTGAGCGACTGAACTGAACTGAACTGAACTGATTCATAGAAAAAATAGAATAATTAACCTTCACTGCTTAAATATCCTTTAACTCTACTGTATACATTCGAACAGAGTGATTATCCTAATCACAGTGTTCAGAGAAAATTGGTTCATTTAAAAATCATTATTGACAAAGGAATTATTTCAATGCTGAATTTCTAAATTGATCTCTCCATCATGTAAAATTAACTCTGCCTGAGTGCACAAGTTGTGAGGAGTAGGAGGAGATGATGGAGAGGCACAGGATGGACCAAATTCTACATTAGGTAACAAGGGCCACATTTCTCTGAGATACAAACTGACATATTTTTTCCTGATAAATAATAAACTACCTCTCAAGCCAAAGTTTCTTAGGCTATGAAAAAACAGACAACTACAATTTATGTCTAGCTTCATCTTGTGATTATTTTCCTAGGATAAAAAAACCTTGAATTCTGACTTTTGATTCTTTTTCCTCAACTATGGAAAAAACTTTGACAAATTAAAAACATCTATTCTCTGTCAAACAAACAAAAACAACAATATTTCTGTGTTTAGACCCAGATGGCAGCAATAATAGGGTACTAAGATACCAGAGATGACTTTGTTTCTATATTTAGTTAAGTTGCTTCTCATAGCACTACTCAGCCATGGCTAGTTTACAGGTAGTCATAAGAAATATCTGGCTGGGTCCATAAGGAAAGACCTGTAGGGTAACAGTCAAGGAGCTGAAGCTGTGGTGGGCATAACAGAGCTATGCCCATGGCCCCATAGCTTTTTAGTAGGGATACTACTCAATAGCCAACATCACTGGTCACTTGATATACACTCTACTGGACCTATTTCCTTTTAGGATTCTTATAACCATGGATTTCGAAATCCACTCCTTGTTTCATCTTTTTCTTCTTTGTGATGCAATGTTGTGATTTGAAGTGTCACATAAAAAGACATGAGCTATAGGTGTTCAACAAAAAAAAAAACTGTTGGACTAACTGAATTCAATAATTTTTTTTAATGTTGCAAAAAACCCTCTCAATCTATACTCTGCATCATATATTTATACAAATCCTCCTGATGTTGAAGTGTCCTGAAATTCTCTGCAACCTGAACAGTATCTAATTCAATTTACTTCTTAAACATACAGAGTTTGTGTTTGCTTTATTGACTGTAAAAATATATAAGAGCAAATATTCTATCCTGTCCTGGGAGGGTGGAATTTAGGGAAGGGGAAGATAATGCAGCAGGGATTTTATTTTAATTGGTGTTTTATTTCTTAAATGTCTTGCTCTGTAGCTTTATAATATGTGGTTTAAATATAAGTGAAGAAATGAAGCATTAAAGATAATCATAGCAGGATAGATTATTCAATCACTCACTTCCCTGACTCCTAGCAAGGTAGAAAGGCAGAACAAGATGTTTGTAAGTTGAAAAAGAGATAAGATTGCAAACATAAAAATGCACCAAAACCAACATTAGTAAAGGAAAGATTTGCATGTCTTGTAGGCTCTTAACTGACTCTTAACTATTTTTCCTATCTATCCCCATCCCATCTCTGCAAACACACCCAGAAGCTTCTGCAGAATCTGAACTCTTTTTCCCTGGTCTCCATCTTCCATGGCCTCTTTCCCCTGACAGAACTGCTTGACTTTCAACAGAGAAGCCACATGGAAAGAAACATGGCAAGAGAGGACAGAATAAACGAAGCTTAAGACAGAAGTTTGAGCAATCTACAGTATCAATGTAATGCCTGTCAAATTACCAATGGCAATTTCCGCAGAACTAGAACAAACAATTTTAAAATTTGTATGAAAACACAAAAAACCCTGAATAGCCAAAGCAGTCTTAAGAAAGGAAAACAGCTGGAAGAATCAACCTTTCTGACTTCAGACTATACTGCAAAGCTACAGTCATCAAGACAGTATGGCACTGGCACAAAAGCAGAAATATACATCAATGGAATAAGATAGAAGGCACAGATGTAAGCCAACACAGCTATGGGCACTTTATCTTTGACAAAGGAGGCAAGGATATATAATGGAGAAAAGACAGCCTCTTCAATAAGTGGTGCTGGGAAACTGGACAGCTACATGTAAAAGAATGAAATTAGGATACTTCTTAACACCATACACAAAAATAAACTCAGAATGGATTAAAGAACTAAAATGTAAGGCCAGAAACTGTAAAACTCTTAGAGGAAACCATAGTCAGAACACTCTTTGACATGCATCATTGTAAGATCTTCTTTGACCCACCTCCTAGAGTAATGAAAATAAAAGCACAAATAAATAAGTGGGGCCTAATTAAACTTAAAAGCAGAGGAAAATATAAACAAGATGAAAGACAACCCTTAGAATGGGAGAAAATAATTGCAAATGAAAAAACTGATGGAGGATTAATCTTCAAAATTTACAAACAGCTCATGAAGCTTGATGGGCTTCCCTTGAGGCTCAGTGGGTAAAGAATCTGCCTACAATGCAGCAGACCTGGGTTCAATCACCAGGTTGGGAAGATCCCCTGAAGGGAACAGCTACCCACTCCAGTATTCTGGCCTGGAGAATTCCATGGACAAGTATCATCCATGGGGTGGCAAAGAGTTGGACATGACTGAGTGACTTTCACTTTCACTTCATGAAGCTCGATACCAGAAAAACAAACAGCTCAATCAAAAAATGGGTGAAAGACCTAAACAGACATTTCTCTAAAGAAGATATACAGATGGCCAACAAACATATTGAAAATTTTTTTGTGGCAAATGAGTCATCTCTTTGCTATGTCATTAAGAGGGGTTGATCAACCATGGATCAGATGCATGGGATTATATTATCTCTGCTATAAAGCCGACTGTAGTTATATATTATGTACAGTTGTGCAGAGTAAATGATAATCATTGAAAAATACCCAAGGCTTCATTAATAAAACTCAATGAAACAAAAAGGACAGGGGTTTGATCTTATACACACACATACACAGATACATACACGTGGACAAATGCTCCCTCACCTCTGATACTATTTTAAATGGCTCTACTTTTGCCCCACCCTGTTCTAGCCAAGTCAGCCTCCTTGCTGTTCTATGTACACTTTTCTCAGGGCTCTGCCACTCATTTTTCATCTGAGATGTTCTTCCCCAGGTAGCCACATGGCTCATTCCCTTACTTCCTTCATGCCATTGCTCAAATATTACCTTATATTCATGGTCTTTCCTAACTACTTCACAGTATGAATCAACACCTGACACACATTATGTAATGTTAATATTTATATAAATATTAACAGTTAATATTTATATAAATTACTAGTATATATTATTTTAACATAATATATTTATATAAATACATGCTTAAAATTTATATAAATATTAAGTTAATATTTATATAAGCATTAATATTTATATAAGTAAATGCTTCACATATATTATATATATATGCTGCTGTGCTAAGTTGCTTCAGTTGTGCCTGAAGCAGTTCATGTGCAACCCCATGAACTGTAGCCAACCAGGTTCCTCAGTCCCTGGGGTTATCCAGGTAGAATACTGGAGTGGGTTACCATTCACTCCTCATTATATATATGAAAGAAAAGAAAGGTGAAAGTGAAAGTCACTCAGTCACATCTGACTCTTTGTGACCTCATGGACCATATAGTCCATTGAATTTCCCAGGCCAGAATACTGGAGTGGGTAGCTGTTCCCTTCTCCTGAGGATCTTCCCAAACCAGGGATTGAACCCAGGTCTCCTGGGTTGCAAGCAGATTCTTTACCAACTGAGCTACAAGAGAAGCCCAAGAATACTGAAATGGGTAGCCTATCCCACTTCAGGGGATCTTACCAACTCAGGAATTGAACCAGGGTCTTCTGCACTGCAGGCAGATTCTTTACCAACTGAACTCTAAGGGAACAATCTATTACAAATATAAGATCACCTGAAGAAGGGAATGACTACCCACTCCAGTATTCTTGCCTGAGAATTCAATGGATAGAGGAGCCTGGTGGGCTACAGACCATGGGTCACAAAGAATGAAACACAGCTGAGCATAACACTTTAACTTTTTCAATACAACTATACATATTTACTGGCAAATTTGGCCTCAGAGTACAAAATGAAGCAGGGCAAAGGAAAATACGGGTTTGCCAGGAAAACACACTGGTCATAGCAAACACCCTATCCCAAGAACATAAGAGAAGACTCTACATATGGATATCACAAGATAGTCACTGAAATCAGATTGATATATTCTTTGCAGCCAAGATGGAGATGCTCTACACAGTCCACAAAAACAAGACCAGGAGCTGACTGTGGCTCTGATCATGAACTCCTTAAATTCAGACTTAAATTGAAGAAAGTAGGCAAAACCACTAGACCATTCATATATGACCTAAATCAAATCTCTTATGATTATACAGTGGAAGTGACAAATAGATTCAAAGACTAGATCTGATAGACTTCCTGAGGAAGCGTGGATGGAGGCTCAAGACATTGTACAGGAGACAGTGATCAAGACCATCCCCAAGAAAAATAAATGTAAAAATGCAAGCAAAGTGGTTGTCTGACTAGGCCTTACAAAGAACTGAGAAAAGAAGAGAAGCAAAAAGCAAATGAAAAAAAGAAAGATATACCCATTTGAATCCAGAGTTCCAAAAAATAGCAAGGAGAAGTAAGAAAGACTTCCTCAGTGATCATGCAAATAAATAAGGGAAAAAAATAGACAGAGAAAAACTAGGGATCTGTTCAAGAAAATTAGAGATACTAAGGAAACATTATATGCAAAGACAGGCACAAGAAAGGGCAGAAATGGTATGGACCTAACAGAAGCAGAAGGTTTTAAGAAGAGGTGGTAAGAATACACAGAAAACTACACAAAAAAGATCTTCATGACCCAGATCACCACCATGGTGTGATCACTCTCTTAGAGCCAGACATCCTGGAATGCGAAGTAATGTGGGCCTTAGGAAGGGTCACTGTGAACAAAGCTAGTGGTGGTGATTGAATCCTGGTTGAGCTATTTCAAATCCAAAAAGATGATGCTGTGAAAGCATTGCACTCCATATGCCAGCAAATTTGGAAAACTCAGCAGTGGCCACAGGAATAGAAAACGTCAGTTTTCATTCCAATCCCAAAGAAAGGCAATGCCAAAGAATGTTCAAACTATCGCACAATTGCACTCATTTCACACACTAGCTAAGGAATGCTCAAAATTCTCCAAGCCAGGCTTCAACAGTAAGCAAAATGTGAACTTCCAGATGTTCAAACTGGATTTAGAAAAGACAGAGGAACCAGACATTAAATTGCTAACATCTGTTGAATAATTGAAAAAACAAGAGAGTTTCAGAAAAACATTTACTTCTTCTTTATTGACTACACCAAAGCCTTTGACTGTGTGGATCACAAAAAACTTCAGAAATTCTTAAAGAGATGGGAATACCATACCACCTGGCCTGCCTTCTGAGAAATCTGTACGCAGTTCAAGAAGCAATAGTTAGAACTGGACATGGAACAACAGACTGGTTTTAAACTGCGAAAGGAGTACATCAAGGTTGCATATTCACCCTGCTTATTTGACTTATATGCAGAGCACATCATGTGAAATGCTGGGATGCATGAAGCAGAAGCTGGAATCAATATTTCCAGGAGAAATATCAATAACCTCAGATAAGCAGATGATACCATCCTTATTGCAGAAAGCGAAGAGGAATTAAACAGCCTCCTGATGAAAGTGATAGAGGAGAGTGAAAAACCTGGCTTAAAACTCAACATTCAGAAAACTAAGATCATGTCATCTGGTTCCATTACTTCATGGTAAGTAGTGTTTTCCCACTTCATGGGGAAACAATGGAAACAGTTAGAAACTTTTTTTGGGGTGCTCCAAAATCACCACAGTTGGTGATTGCAGCCATGAAATTAAGACACTTGCTCCTTGGAAGAAAAGCTATGACCAACCTAGACAGCATATTAAAAAGCAGAGACATTACTTTGCCAACAAAGGTCCATCTTATCAAAGCTATGGTTTTTCCAGTAGTCATGTATGGATGTGAGAGTTGGACTATAAAGAAAGCTGAGTGCCGAACTGTGGTACTTTTGAACTGTGGTATTGGAGAAGACTCTTGAGAGTCTCTTGGACTGCAAGGAGATGCCAATCATAAAGGAAATCAGTCCTGAATATTCATTGGAAGGACTGATGATGAAGCTGAAGCTCCAATACACTGGCCACCTGATGTGAAGAAATGACTCTTTGGAAAAGATCCTGATGCTGGGTAAGATTGAATGTGGGAGGAGAAGGAGATGACAGAGGACTATATGGTTGGATGGCATTACTGACTCAATGGACATGAGTTTGAGGAAGCTCCAGGAGTTGGTGATGGACAGGGAAGCCTGGCGTGCTGCAGTCCATGGGGTCGCAAAGAGTCGGACAAGACTGAGATACTGAACTGAACTGATACATATATACTTATTCCACATGCACTTTACACATTGTCATGGAGGGTTCCCAGGTGGCACTATTGGCAAACAACCTGCTTGCTTATGCAGATATGAGACCCTGGTTCAATCCCTAGGTGAGGAAGACCCCCTACCAAAGGGACAAACTACCCACTCCAGTATTCTTGCCTGGAGAATCCCCATGGACAGAGTAGCCTGGTTGGCTATTGTCCATGGTGTCGCAAAATGTTGAGCAGGACTGAGCAACTAAGCACACACATACTCATCCCACCTCTCCCTACTCTGATTTGGGGAAGTGTTCTTCCTGCCTGCTAGGGGTCTGGCAATTGGGGAGTACATGCATGGTGTGCATGGTGAACCCCGTGGTGAGCCCAGGAGGGGGACCCCCAGCCCCAGTTCCCTAGTCCTGAAGCTTGAAAGATGATGCTGTTAAAGTGTTCAATCCAATATGCCAGTAAATTTGGAAAACTCAGGAATGGCCACAGGACTGGAAATGGTGTTTTCATTCCAGTACCAAAGAAGGGCAATGCCAAAGCATGCTCAGACTACCACATGATTTCACTCATTTCACATGCTAGCAAGGTAATGTTCAAAATTCTTCAAGCTAGGCTTCAAAAGTATGTGAATCAAGAACTTCCAGATGTGCTAGCTGGATTTAGAAAAGGCAGAGGAATCAGAGATCAAACTGCCAATATCCATTGGATCATAGTAAAAGCAAGAGAGTTTCAGAAAAACATTTACTTCTGACTCATTGACCTTGATAAAGCCTTTGATGGTGTGGATTACAATAAACTGTAGAAAATTCTTAAAGAGGAGGGAATACCAGACCAACTTATCTGCCTTCTGAGAAACCTGTATGCAGGTCAAGAAGCAACAGTTAGAACTGGACATGGAACAATGGACTGGTTCAAAACTGGGAAGGGAGTACATCAAGGCTGTGTATTGTTACACTGCTCATTTAAATTATATGTAGGGTACTTCATGTCTTCCAAGCCCAAGGATTGAACCCAGGTCTCCAGCATTGCAGGTGGATTCTTTACCATCTTAGCCACCAGGAAACCCAAAAATACTGGATTGGGTAACCTATCTATCCCTTCTATAGGGGATCTTCCTGACCTGGGAATTTAGAACCAGGGTCTCTTGCATTGCAAGTGGATTTTTATTTATTTTTATTTATTTATTTTTTACCAGCTGAGCTACCAGGGAAGCCCTGTGAAATGCCTGGCTGGATGAATTACAAGCTGGAATCAAGATTGCCAGGAGAAATATCAACAATCTCAGATATGCAAATGATACCATCCTAATGACAGAAAGTGAATAACTAAAGAGCCTTTTGATGAAGGTGAAAGAAGAGTGAAAAAAACCTGGCTTAAAAATCAACATTCAGAAAACTAAGATCATGGCATCCAGTTCCATCACTTCATGGCAAAGAGATGGGAAAAAATGGAAACAGTGGCAGATCTAATTTTATTGGGCTCCCAAATATCTGTAGATGGTAACTGCAGTGAAGAAATTAAAAGACACTTGCTCCTTGGAAGAAAAGCTATGACAAACCTAGACAGTATATTTCTCAGGGGGCAGGTATGGTGGTATGGTATTCCCATTTCTTTAAGAATTTCCCACAGTTTTTTGTGATCCACACAGTAAAAGGCTCTGGCGTAGTCAATAAAGTACAAGTAGATGTTTTCTGGAATGCTCTTGATTTTTCAATGATCCAACGGATGTTGGCAATTTGGTCTCTGGTCCCTCTGCCTTTTCTAAATCCAGTTTGAACATTTGGAAGTTCATGGTTCACATACTGTTGAAGCCAGACTTGGAGAATTTTGACAATTCCTTTGTTAGTGTGTGAGATGAGTGCAATTGTTCGGTAGCTAGAACATTCTTTGGCATTGTCTTTCTTTGGGATTGGAATGAAAACTGACATTTTCCATTCCTGTGGCCACTGCTGAGTTTTCCAAATTTGCTGGCATATTGAGTGCAGTGCTTTCACAGCATCATCTTTTTGGATTTGAAATAGCTCAACCAGGATTTGATCACCTCCACTAGCTTTGTTCACAGTGATCCTTCCTAAGGCCCACTTGACTTCATATTCCAGGATGTCTGCAGGTCAAGAAGCAACAGTTAGAACTGGACGTGGAACAACAAACTGTTTCCAAATTGGGAAAGGAGTATGTCAAGGCTGTATATTGTCACCCTGCTTATTTAACTCATATGCAGAGTGCATCATGCAAAATGCCAGGCTGGGTGAAGCACAAGAGGGAATCAAGATTGCTTAGAGAATGGGGCTGGTGCACTGGGATGACCCAGAAGGATGGTATGGGGAAAGAGGTGGGAGGGGGGTGGGGATGGGGAACATGTGTTCAGCCGTGGTGGATTCATGTTGATATACGGCAAAACCAATACAATAATTTAAAGTAATTAGCCTCCAATTAAAATAAATAAATTTATATTAAAAAAAAGATTGCTTAGAGAAATATCAGTAACCTCAGATATGCAGATGACACTACCCTATGGTAGAAAGTGAAGAAAAACAAAAGAGCTTCTTGATGAAAGTGAAAGAGGAGAGTGAAAAACTTAGCTGAAACCTCAACATTCAGAAAACTAGGATCAGTCTTATCACTTCGTGACAAATATATGGAAAAGCAATGGAAACAGTGAAACTTTATTTTCTTGGGCTCCAAAATCACTGCAGATTGTGACTGCAGACATGAAATTAAAAGACATTTGCTCCTTGAAAGACAAGCTATGACCAACCTCAGTTCAGTTCAGTCTCTCAGTCATGTCTGGCTCTTTGCAGCTCCATGGACTGCAGCATACCAGGCTTCCCTATCCATCACCAACTCCCGGGGCTTACTCAAACTTATATCCATTGAGTTGGTGATACCATCCTACCATCTCATCCTCTGTCATCCCCCTTTTCTCCCATTTTCAATCTTTCCCGGCATTAGGGTCTTTTCAAATGAGTCAGTTCTTAGAATCAGGTGGCCAAAGTATTGGAGTTTCAGCATCAGCATTAGTCCTTCCAATGAATATTCAGGACTGATTTCCATTAGGATGGACTGGTTGGATCTCCTTACAGTCCAAGGGACTCTCAAGAGTCTTCTCCAACACCACAGTTCAAAAGCCTCAATTCTTTTTTGCTCAATTTTCTTGATAGACCAACTCTTACATCCACTCATGACTACTGGAAAAACCATAGCTTTGACTAGATGGACCTTTTTTGGCAAAGTAATGTTTCTGTTTTTTAATATGCTGTGTAGGTTGGTCATTCTTTTGCCAACAAAGTCTGTCTAGTGAAAGCTATTGTTTTTCCAGTAGTCAGGTATGGATGTGAGAGTTGGACTATAAAGAAAGCTGAGCACAAAAGAATTGAGGCTGTTTAACTGTAGTGTTGGAGAAGACTCTTGAGAGTCCCTTGGACTTCAAGGAGATCCAACCAATCTATCCTAAGGGAAATCAGTCCTGAATATTCACTGGAAGGACTAATGCTGACGCTGAATCTCCAATACTTTGGCCACCTGATGCAAAGAACTGACTCACTGGAAAAGACCTTGATGCTGGGAAAGATTGAAGGTGGAAGAAGGGGAGACAGAGGATGAGATGGTTGGATGGCATCACTGACTCAATGGACCTGAGTTCGAGTAAGCTCCGGAATTTGGTGATGGACAGGGAAGCCTGGCATGCTGCAGTTTATGGGGCTTCAAAGAGCTGGACACGACTGAGCGACTGAACTGAACTGAGTTGAGACAGTGTATTAAAAAGCAGAGACATTATTTTCCCTTTAGAAGTCCCTATAGTCAAAGCCGTGGTTTTTTCAGTAGTCATGTACAAATGTGAGAGGTGGATCATAAAGAAGGCTGAGCACCGAATAATTGCTTTTATTCTAATTGTGGTGCTGGAGAAGAGTCTTGAGAATCCCTTGGACAGCCCGGAGATCAAATCAGTCAATCTAAAGGAAATAAACCTCACATAGTCCTTGGAAGTGCTGATGCTTAAGCTGAAGCACCAATGCTTTGGCTACCTAATGTGAAGGGCTGATTCACTGGAAAAGACCCTGATGCTGGGAAAGGTTGAAGGCAGGAGGAGAATGGGTTGACAGAGGGTGGATGGCATTACTCACTCAATGGACATGAGTTTGAGCAAAGTCCTGGAGATAGTGAAGAACAGGAAAGACTGGCATGACAGAGTCCATGAGGACTCCACAAAGATTCAAACATGAACTAACAACTGAACAACAATCAGCTGTATTAACCTACTCTTTCAAAATCTGAGGATATAGCTGGGGTTATAAAATCTCTTGAAGGAGAATCTCTTTGATATAGTCCACGTCACCTGCAAAACGTTCTAGGTCAACAGAGTTATAGTTACTGTATTGACATTTTTGCATCTATCTCATCCATTGTTCATCTTTATTAGGAAAAATGCCCATAAATCAGGATTTTTATTTTCACAAGCATTTACTTTTACTGTTTGTTATAACAGAATTAGAGCACTTAAAGTCATGTCTTTAGTAATTAATCTTTACACAGAAAAATGGTTGTCCCTCCCTTGAGAAATTACTAAGTAGCAGGAGACTCTGACTTCTAAAGCCTTCCAATGTATAAATAGAACTGGGAAAGAGAGAAATCAGGGCACAAAAACATGAAATGGAAGCTAAATCTCTTTTTCTGAACTCTTGAAAAATCAAATGCAGCTGCATGTTGGCCTCCCTTTTAGCAAAGAATTTTAAAAATGAAATACAGTATCAGTTCAGTTCAGTTCAGTTCAGTCACTCAGTCGTGTCCGACTCTTTGTGACCCCATGAACCAAACCATGCCAGGCTTCCCTGTCCATCAGCAACTCCCAGAGTTCACTAAAACTCATGTCCATAAAGTTGGTGATGCCATCCAGGCATCTCATCCTCTGTCGTCCCCTTCTCCTCCTGTCCCCAATTCCTCCCAGCATCAAAGTCTTTTCCAATGAGTCAGCCCTTGGCATGAGGTGGCCAAAGTATTGGAGTTTCAGCTTTAGTATCAGTCCTTCCAATGAACACCCAGAACTGATCTCCTTTAGAATGGACTGGTTGGATCTCCTTACAGTCCAAGGGACACTCAAGAGTCTTCTTCAACACCACAGTTCAAAAGCATCAATTCTTTGTCGCTCAGCTTTCTTCACAGTCCAACTCTCACATCCATACATGACCACTGGAAATCACAGTCCAACTCTCACATCCATACATGACCACTGGAAAAACCATAGCCTTGACTAGACGGACCTTTGTTGGCAAAGTAATGTCTCTGTTTTTTAACATGCTGTCTAGGATGGTCATAACTTTCCTTCCAAGGAGTAAATGTCTTTTAATTTCATGGCTACAATCAGTATACTAACACATATATATGGAATCTAGAAAGATGGTAACAATAACCCCTTATGCGAGACAGTAAAAGTGACACAGATGTATAGAACAGTCTCCCACAGAGTTGGGGGAGGGTGGCATGATTTGGGAGAATGGCATTGAAACATGTATATTATCATATGTGTAATGAACCACCAGTCCAAGTTCGATGCATGATACAGGGTGGTCGGGGCTGGTGCACTGGGATAACCCAGGGCGATGGGAGGGGGAGGGAGATGGAGGTGGGAGGGGGGTTCAGGATGGGGAACACATGTACACCAGTGGTGGATTCATGTCAGTGTATGGCAAACCCAATACAATATTGGAAAGTAATTAGCCTCCAATTAAAATAAATAAATTTATATTTTAAAAAAGCCACCACAGAAGAGCTAAATCTTTCTATTAATCCAGTTGAAATTATTTCTTGCTTTTTTCATGCTGCATTAGTCTTTGGCACAAATTACACACACACACACAGGCAAATAATCTTTCACAGAAGACATTTTCATTCATCTATCACATTATCAAAATCACTCTGGGAATCAATAGGGCTTGCCTGTGTGGAGTCTATTGTCATCATGAAGTTCATGTTTAACATATCTGGTCAACACAACAATCTCTAGGGGATCAGCACTTTCCTTCATTAGTTGAGAGGGAGTCAAATAAAACCCTTACTGACATTCCAGTATAGTGCTCCATTACATTTGCTCCTATAGATCAATTATAATGTAGCAGGCATGTTAAACCATGAGTTAAGGCCAGATTCTAAAGAATTCATATTCATCCCAAATATTTCATAAAGCTATTAAGTTTGATTCGTTCACAGACTATACAAAATTTAGTTTAAAAAGTGTGGTGACTAAAATCCAATTGAATGGTAGGTAGCCAAAGCTGTTGGTCTGGAATTGCCCTTCCCATCTCTTTCCACTTGATTTTGGCCTTTCTCCCCTATTCCTTCAGGGTGGGAAAATGAAAGTCATCAACAGTGATCAGGTTGAGGGTCAAGGAGTGGGATTATTCTTTCCCACTACTCTCAAGCCTCAATGGATAAATGGGCTGAAAGCAAGGATAGGTATATTTCAGTGGTGTTTCTCTATTCTTTACCCTACAAATGTTATTGTTAAAAATTACAATTAGTACAACATGCGCTGAAGGCTTGACCATTGCTTTTTCCACTTTAGGTCTGGATCATCCTTGCATCCTTCCACAGTAAGTCTTGCATTTGTACAGTGTCCTGGCCAATGCTGTGTGCTTACTAACTTAGTGAAGACTCCTGTGATGATCAGACTTTACAGGGAGATGGCACAGTTTTGTCACACATCACACCCACAGCTTGCCCCTTACAAATGTATTTTAAAATTTACATTTCTCCTTCTTTTGAAATAATGGATCTAGGGCAAAGATTCACAATGGCTGCTAAAATTTTCAAAGGCTGATTAAGATGGATCAGCCTGATGACACCAGAAACAATTTTGGTGCCACACAGCAGAAAAGCAGACATTCTCCTGATGGAAGTGCAATAAACCTTTTACAAAGCACTCAAGCCAAGCGAGGGGTGGGGTGGGGTGGGGTGGGGTGGGGTGGGGGGGTGGGGTGGGGTGGGGGGGTGGGGAATCAGAGGCTGATCTGATCAAGCATAGCCGCTTAGTTCAGTTAGCCTCTTAGTCTAGCCTCTTAGTTCAGTTCAGTTCAGTCACTGAGTCGTGTTCAACTCCTTGCGACTCCATGAATTGCAGCATGCCAGGCCTCACTGTCCATTACCAACTCCCAGAGTTCACTCAAACTCACGTCCATTGAGTCGGTGATGCTATCCAGCCATCTCATCCTGTCGTCCCCTTCTCCTCCTGCACCCAATCCCTCCCAGCATCAGAGTCTTTTCCAGTGAGTCAAGTCTTAGCATGAGGTGGCCAAAGTACTGGAGTTTCAGCTTTAGCATCATTCCTTCCAAAGAACACCTAGGACTGATCTCATTCAGAATGGACTGGTTGGATCTCCTTACAGTCCAAGGGACTCTCAAAGGTCTTCTCCAATACCACAGTTCAAAATCATCAATTCTTCGGCACTCAGCCTTCTTCACAGTCCAACTCTCACATCCATACATGACCACAGGAAAAACCATAGCCTTGACTAGATGGGCCTTTGTTGGCAAAGTAATGTCTCTGCTTTTGAATATGCTATCTAGGTTGGTTATAAATTTCCTTCCAAGGAGTAAGCATCTTTTAATTTCACTGCTGCAATCATCATCTGCAGTGATTTTGGAGCCCCCCAAAATAAAGTCTGACACTTTATAGTAAATACAGGAAACAAAAATACAAGTCAACTGATAACCTGGGCATAACAATCAACAAAATCCAGAATGTATGAAACTCTGAATAAAATGACCCAGTTATGTCAATAAATATACTGCAAGGAAAAAACAAGAGGGAGTAAGAGGAACTATAAATCTAAAATGACTTAAGAGATTTCTTAAGCAAATTAAATGTGTTGATTTGGTTTAATTTCTGATTTGAGCAAAACAAATGTTTAAAAATATTTGTAAGATAATTATTAGAGAAATTTAATCATTGACTGGATATATGGTGATATTTAAACATCATTAATATTTTAGAGTAATAACTGTTTAGATTATACTTTTTAAGAGTTGTCTTTTAGCAATTCATACTAATGCATGTACTGGTAAGATGATAAGTTGTCTGAGATTTGCTGCAAAATAACCCTGTGGGATTGAGGTGGGAGAGTGGAAACAGAGATGAAATGAGGCTGGACAGGTGTTGATTTGTGAAGCTGGGTGCTGAGCATGCAGGTTCATTATGCTGTTCTCTCTACCTCTCTAAATATTGTACATTTTCTATAATAAACACTTTTTAAAAAGAAAATTAGGGGCATGGGAAACAATTGAAATAGAAACATTTTCAATTTCATATCTAGCTGCAGCTAGAACTATGGAATGTTTGCAGCTGTGTGTGATATTATTCATTTTGGCTTTAAGCTCTCTTTTTGGTTTTGCTATGTGTGTTGTCTTCAGTCTCTTTTTGCATTCTAAAATTTCACTGTTGTATTAAAAAGACAAACAGAAAGAATGTTTTTTAAAGTTATAATCACAATGAAATTTTTTAGATTGGTATTTTAAGTATATTCATCATGAGTTTAAAAAAGCAGCTTCTGAAACAAAAACAGTTTTAAAATGGAAAGAGAACTAAAATGAATCCTTTAATACTATAGAGTTATGGTTATTTACCCCAAATGGTAAATAGCCCCTTTTAAAATACATTCATCCTAAGTGGAAATGGGTAGATACCCTCTCTCTTGTAGTTCATTTGAATTCAGATCAATATTGCTAATAAATTGTTTAAATTTGGAAAGCTGGCATAGCAATGCAATTATTTTAACCTTAAAGGAATTCATTTGGAATCATTCCAAAACTAATTACATTTGGCAGGCAGGTGCTAGTAGAAACAGTTATAATCATTAACAAAAATATTTATTTTTAACTCATTGACTTGTGTATTATTTTCCAAACAATCATCTTGTTTAATTCTAATTAAATTTCAGAAGCTCAGTAATCTATTGAAAATCTGCTTTTCCAGGTCTCTCTCTCTCCTTTAAAAAACAAGTGTGAAACAAATTATTCACACATATTCTATGAATTCTGTTAAAGGGAAGAAACGACTTGCTAACAAAATGGAATATATAGCATTGGACTCCAGAAATTCAACTTAAGCAGTTTTGTCATATATTTTCATTGGTTAGCCTAACAAGATAAATTAAAGAGGCTTTCTAACAGAAAAAGGAGGGGGAAGACAATCTCACAGAAGAATTGACATTCATCAACTGGAATTTAATGAAATTGCAAGGCTATATAATTTAAACTCTTCTGTTTATCAAGTGCAGAGAAGGCAATGGCACCCCACTCCAGTACTCTTGCCTGGAAAATCCCATGGATGGAGGAGCCTGGTGGGCTGCAGTCCATGGGGTCGTTAAGAATTGGACACGACTGAGTGACTTCACTTTTACTTTTCACTTTCATGCATTGGAGAAGGAAATGGCAACCCACTCCAGTATTCTTGCCTGGAGAATCCCAGGGATGGGGGAGCCTGGCTGGCTGCCATCTAAGGGGTCGCACAGAGTCGGACATGACTGAAGCGACTTAGCAGCAGCAGCAGCAGCAACAGCAGCAGTTTATCAAGTGAATTAACGATAATGCAGAATTCTTTATGTGCAAAAAGATACTCATAACTCTGCTTTTCACCTAAGGAATAACAGAAAACGAATGTATTTCCTTGTCCCAGGAATAGGCTTGTGATTGTGCATATGAAGATGAATGCTGTGTAAACAAACTAGGAGCACTTGCTTGTTTTATGCTTCTTTCATTAACAAAACCCTTTCCTTCTATATAGATATAGTAGTTGGGTCTGTTCTGTAATTGGCACCCTTCTTGAGGAAGGTCATATTACACTGAATCAGTTTGCACCACCTCTAACTAAATCCCACTGTTGCCTTCCCATTCACTAATATATCAAAAATTATACTGTTCATACTGAATATCACTTTCTTATTCAATTCTGCTTTTGCAAGAAAGACAAATGTACTAACAGCATTTTGTAGATCTGGAAATTGTCTTCTGATTATTCCAACTAACATGCTAGAGCTCAAATGGAAATATTCAGTTCATGTCACTGTGGAGACACTGTAAAGATCATCCAATCCCCTTCATTAGTGGGCAGACAAGTCAAAGAAAATTGGTGAGTGACATCACCAGAGCTTATCCATATAGAGAAGAAACATACCTGGAACAGCTATATAATATGCAGTGCAAAATAAAAATATGGGCATTTGTATTCAAAGGGTGCCCACTCTCACCACTATTATTCAACATAGTTTTGGAAGTCTTAGCCATAGCAATCAGAGAAGAAAAAGAAATAAAAGAAATCCAGATTGGAAAAGAAAAAGTAAAACTCTCACTTTTGCAGATGACATGATCCTCTATATAGAAAACTCTAAAGATATTACCAGAGCTAATCAATGAATACAGTAAAGTTGCAGGATATAAAATTAACACACAGAAATCACTTGCATTCTTATAGAGTAACAATGAAAAGAACAGAAAGAAAAATTGAGGAAACAATCCCATTCACCACTGCAACAAAAAGAATAAAATACTTAGGAATAAATTTACCTAAAGAAACAAAAGACCTATATATAGAAAATATTGATGAAAGAAATTAAAGATGACACAAATAGATGGAGAAATATACCATGTTCTTGGATTGTAAGAATCAATATAGTGAAAATAAGTATACGACCCAAAGCAATCTATAGATTCAATGTAATCCCTATCAAGCTACCAATGGTATTTTTCACAGAACTAGAACAAATAACTTCACAATTTGTATGGAAACACAAAAATCCTTGAATAGCCAAAGCAGTCTCAAGAAAGCAGAATGAAACGGGAGGAATAAATCTTCATGACTTCAGACTATAACTACAAAGCTACAGTCATAAAGAGAGTATGATACTGAAAGAAAGAAATATTGAACAATAGAACAAAATAGAAAGCACAGAGATAAATCCATGGACCTATGGATGCCTTATTTTTGACAAAATGAGGCAAAAATATACAATGGAGAAAAGACAATCTCTTTAGACAATCTCTGGGAAAACAAGACAATCACCTGTAAAAGAAGGAAACTAGAACACTTTCTAACACCTTACAGAAAAATAAACTCAAAATGGATTAAAGATACAAATCTAAGACCAGAAACTATAAAACTCTTAGAGGAAAACATAGGCAGAACACTCTCTGACATAAATCACAGCAAGATCCTCTATGACCCACCACCCTGAGTAATGGAAATAAAAACAAAAATAAACAAATGGGACCTAATTAAACTTAAAAGTTTTTGCACAATGAAGGAAACTGTAAACAAGATGAAAAGGCAGCCTTCATAATGTGAGAAAATGATAGCAAATGGAACAACTGATAAAGAATTAATCTCCAAAATATATAAGCAGCTCATGCAGCTCAATAACAGAAAAACGAACAACCCAATAAAACAGTGGGCCAAAGAACTAAAGAGACATTTCTCCAAAAGACATACAGGTGGCTAATAAACACATGGAAAAATGCTCAACATCACTCATATTAGAGAAATGCAAATCAAAGCCACAAAGAGGTATCATCACACATCAGTCAGAATGGCCAGCATCAAGAAGTCTATAAACAATAAACACTGGAGCAGGTGTGGAGAAAAGGGAACCCTCCTACACTGTTGGTGGGAATGCAAACTGGTACAGTCACTATGGAAAACAGTGTGGAGATTCCTTAAAAACCTGGAAATAGAACTGACATATGACCCAGCAATCCCACTGCTGAACATACACACCAAGCAAGCCAGAATTGAAAGAGACATGTGTGTACCCCATGTTTCACGGCAGCACTGTTTACAATAGCTGGGACATGGAAGCAAGTTAGATGTCCATTGGTAGATGAATGGATAAGGAATTTGTGGTACATATACACAATGGAATATTACTCAGCTATGAAAAAGAACACATTTGAGTCAGTCCTAATGAGGTGGATGAAACTGGAGCCTATCATATGGAGGAAGTTCAGTCACTCATTCATGTCTGACTCTTTGTGACCCCATGGAATGCACCACGCCTGGCTTCCCTGTCCATCACCAACTCCCAGAGCTTACTCAAACTCACGTCCATCGAGTCGGTGATGGCATCCAAATCCCATCCTCCATTATCCCCATCTGCTCCTGCTTTCAGTTTTTCCCAGCATCAGGGTCTTTTCCAATGAGTCAGTTCTTTGCATCAGGTGGCCAAATTATTGGAGTCTCAGCATCAGCATCAGTTCTTCCAATGAACATGCAGGACTGATTTCCTTTATGATTGATTGGTTGGATCTTTTTTCAGTTCAAGGGACACTCAAGAGTCTTCTCCAACACCACAGTTTAAAACCATCAATTCCTTGGTGCTCAGCTTTCTTTACAGTTCACCTCTCACATCCATACACAACTACTGGAAAAATCAGAGCTTTGACAAAACAGACCTTTTTTGGCAAAATATTATCTCTTTAATATACTGTCTAGGTTTGTCATAGCTTTTCTTCCAAGAAACAAGCATCTTTTAATTTCATGGCTGCAGTCACCATCTGTAGTGATTTTTGGAGCCCAAGAAAATAAAGTCTGTCACTGTTTCCATTGTTTCCCCATCTATTTGCCATGAAGTGATGAAACCGAATGCCATGATCTTAGTTTTCTGAATGTTGAGTTTTAAGTGAACGTTTTTAGTCTCACTAAATATGTGAGACTTTCACCCTCATCAAGAGACTCTTTAGTTCTTCTTCACTTTCTGCAACAAGAGTGGTGTTATCTGCATATTGGAGGTTATTGATATTTCTATGGTTTTTCCAGTGGTCATGTATGGATGTGATAGTTGGACTGTGAAGAAAGCTGAGCACCGAAGAATTGATGCTTTTGAAATGTGGTGTTGGAGAAGACTCTTGAGAGTATCCTTGGACTGCAAGGAGATCCAACCAGTCCATCCTAAAGGAGATCAGTCCTGGGTGTTCATTGGAAGGACTGATGCTGAAGCTGAAACTCCAGTACTTTGGCCACCTCATGTGAAGAGTTGACTCATTGGAGAAGACCCTGATGCTGGGGAAGATTGAAGGCAGAAGGAGAAGGGGACAACAGAGGATGAGATGGCTGGATGGCATCACCTACTCGATGCACATGAGTTTGAGTGAACTCTGGGAGTCGATGATGAACAGGGAGGCCTGGCATGCTGCACTTCATGGGGTCAAAAGAGTTGGACACGACTGAGTGAATGAACTGAACTGAACTGAACCTTGGAGATATTGTGGGTTAGGTACCAGATCACGGCAAAAAAAAAAAAAAAAAAAGTAGACATTTGCGTTCAAAATGAAGGAAATATTTAATTAAAGATATTAAAGTGTAATGGTGTTTTCTTTAAAAATATTTTTATTAGGTATAAAATGTATGGGCGTTTGTGATACAAAATAGCAAAATAATTTAACAAGTATTTTATAGTATTATAATTCTCTTCATACAAAGAATACTTTAATAATGGGAAATCTGATCAACCATAAGAGTTTTCTTATGACTTGATCTTCTGCAAATTCATTGATTAGAACATTATACTCTCAGTGATTTTATTTTTTAAAATTTAGATATAACTGAATAGAATGCTGTATTAGTATTAGGTGTACAAACATGATTCAGTATTTGTGTACTTTTCAAAATGAACTTGACAATAAGTCTAATTAACATACATCATCATACATAGTTATAATTATTTTCTTGTAATGAAAACAACTTCATTTTGAATTGATATAATTGAAAATGGTGTCAGACTCTTGGAAAATTCAATATCACAATGTTTTAAATCAACATATAATTATCTTACAATATTATATTAGTTTCCATTGTACAAAATAGTGATTTGATATTTCTGTAGATTATGCATCATACACAAATAATATTACTGACTACATCTCTGTGCTATACGTACATACTTGTGACTTATTATTTATTTTTCCATTATGTTTTTTCTCCCAGTTCTGTTGAGATATAATTTACATACAGTACTATATAACATTAAGGAGGATAGCATAATGATTTGACTTAAATACATTATGAAATGATTACCACAGGTTTATTGAACATCCATCATCTCATATAGATACAAAATATAAGAAATAGAAGAAATTATTTTCCCTGTGATGAGAACTCTCAGGATATTCTCTCTTAACAACTATCACATGTAAATACACCAGTGTTAATTATATTTATCACATTGCACATTACTTTCCTAATAATTATTTATCTTATAGCTTGAAGTTTGTACCTCCTGATTCTCTTTGTCCAATTCCAATTCCCCAACTCTGGTAACCACAGATCACATATCTTTTCCTATGAGCTTGTTTATATATTTTTAGTGTAATTGACCTAGGATACTGTGTTAGTCCCTTTTACACAGCATAGTGATTTGATATTTCTATACATTTCAAAATAATATCATAAGTCTGGTTACCATCTGTTACTCTACAAAGGCATTACATAATTATTTACTACAATCCCCACATTGTATATTTTATACCCGTGACTCATTTATTTTGCTACTGGAAATTTGGACACTTTTAACCTCCTGCACCTATTTCCCTTCTCTCCCCACAATGCCCCCTCTAGCATTTATACTCTGTATCTATAACTCTGTTTCTCTTTGGTTATACTGTTTTTTTTTTTTTAAACATCCCACATGCAAGTAAAATAACACAGTATTTGTCTTTCTCTGTCTCACTCATTTTACTTCATATAATACTCTGTATGTCCATCCATTTTGTCACAAGTGGCAAGATTTCATTCTTTTCTTATCACTGAGTAATATTCCATTACACACACACACACACACACACACACACACACACACACACACACACACACACACTATATCTTCTTTATCCATTTATCTGTTGATAGGCACTTAGATTGCTTTCATACCTTGGCTATTATAAATAACATTGCAATGAGCACATAGGTACATATATCTTTTTGAAGTGCTGTTTTCAATTTTTTCACATAAATACCCAGAGGTTATATTGCTAGATGGTGCAGTAGTTCTATTTTTAATTTTTTGAGGAACATCTATAATCTTTTCCATAGTGACTGCACCAATTTGTATTCTCACTAAGAGTGCAATAGGGTTCCCTTTTATTCACATTCTTGCTGCTAGCACTTCTTTGCTTTTTAATAATAATCATTCCAACAGATATGAGGTGATATCTCATTGTAGCTTTGATTTGAATTTACCAGGTGATTAGTGATGTTGTATACCTTTTCACATGCCTGTTGGCCATCTGTATGTTTTCTTTGGAAAAATGTCTATTCAGGTCTTCTGCCCACTTTTTAATTGGGTTGTTTGTCTTTTTGATGTTGAGCTATATGAGTTTGATGTAGTTTGAATATTAATTTCTTATCAGATACATCATTTGCAAAACTCTTTTCCTGTTTAAGAGAGGGCCTTTTTGCTTTACTGGTAGTCTCCCTTGCTATGCAAAACCTTCTTAGTTTAATGTAGTCTCATTTGTTTACATTTGATTTTGTTTCTCTTGTTTATGGAGAAACATATATTTGTATATATATAAAATAGTATATATATATATAAATAGAATCTTGTTTATATATATATATGTATATATAAAATAGAATATTGCTAAGACCAATGTCAAAGTGTGTACTGCCTATGTTTTTTTCTAGAAGTTTTATAGTTTCAGGTCTTACATTTAAGTCTTTAATCTGTTTTGAGCTTATCTTTCTATATTGTGTGAGAGTAGTTCAATTAAATTCTTTTGACCAGTTTTCCCAACAGCATTTATTAAAGTGGTTTTCTTATCTCCCATGTATATATTAGTTGTCCATTTAAGTGTAGTTCATTTCTGGGCTCTCTATTCTGTTCCATTTATCTATCTATCTATATATTTTTTTGTGCCAGTAACATACTGTTTTGACTACTGTAGCTATAGTATAGTTTAAAGTCAGTATGTGCTTTGTCAGTCATGTCCAACTCTTTATGACCCCATGGACTATAGACTGTGAGGCTCCTCTGTCCATGGGAATTCTCTAGGCAAGAATACTGGAGTGCATTGACATGCCCTCCTCCAGGGGATCTTCCAAACCTAGGGATCAAACCCAGGTCTCTTGCATTGCAGGGGGATTCTTTACCAACTGAGCTACCAGGGAACCCCCAAAGACAGTATAGTTTCATTTATTTATTTATTTGGATGCTCTGTGTCTCTTTCTTTTTTTTCTTCATGAGTCTGGCCTAAATATTTATTGCTTTTGTTTATCTTTCCACAGAAACATCTCCTAGTTTCATTAGCTTTTTCTATTGATTTTTAAATCTGTTTCATGTAATTCTGCTCTGATTTTCACATCTTTCCTTCTACTAACTTTTTTTTAGCTGATAGTATTACATTTATTAAAATTTTTGTCACTGTTATTTTCTTGAATTTGATCATTGTGCTGCTTTTGATTTTTAAGAAATTCATTGTGACATATTTAGGGCCAAAAGGCATCATGTTTTGCACCTTATACTCAAATGGTTCAGAAAAACATATGTATATATACATTAAAAGGAGAATGATTAAGCAAAATTGTTAAATGTTAACATTTAGAAAATCTTGGCAAAGAATCTACTAGTTTTGTTTTTTTTTTTAAAATATGCTTGAAACTTTTTTGTAAGTCCAAAATTATGTTAAAATTAGAGGGTTTTAAACACCATTATTTGCAGATGTTATGACAGTATGTGTAAAAAAAACTAAAATGCTTTGTAGATACACTATTCAAATTGAATACTGGATCAATTTTTTAAAAAGAAACAATTAAACCAGGTAAAAACAAACAGAAGTGAAAAACTTAAAACTGCACTATTTACAATAGCATACATTTTATCATATGCCTAGAGATAGAGTTAATAAAAAGATGTAAAAGCTGTCTACACCGAAAATGACAAAACATTGTGGAGATAAACTAGAGGCTGAAATAAATAGTGGAATATCGCATAATAAAGACATCACTTTTCTCGACATTGATCTAAATATTCAACACAGTTTCAATAAAATTCCTTGAAAGCCATTTTTTTTGTCTTGGAACATGACAAGTTGGTCCTAAACTTTATATGGAAATATAAAAAGCCAAATATATCCAAAAAAATATTGAAGAAGAGAGGTGGAGAACTAATACTATCAGATACAGAGACCTATTATAAGATTATAATCAATTCGGTTCAGTTAAGTTCAGTTCAGTCACTCAGTCGCGTCTGACTCTTTCTGTCTCCATGGACTGAAACAAGCCAGGCCTCCCTGTCAATCACCAACTCCTGGAGTTTACTCAAACTCATGTCCGTTGAGTCGGCCATGCCATCCAACCATCTCATCCTTTGTCGTTCCCTTCTCCTCCTGCCTTCAATCTTTCCCAGCATCAGGGTCTTTTCAGTGAGTCAGTTCTTCACATCAGGTGGGCAAAGCATTGGAGTTTCAGCATCAGCATCAGTCCTTCCAATGATTATTCAGGAATGATTTCCTTTAGGATGGACTGGTTGGATCTCCTTGCAGTCCAAGGGACTCTCAAGAGTCTTCTCCAACACCATAGTTCAAAAGCTTCAATTCTTCGGCGCTCAGCTTTCTTTATAGTTCAACCCTCACATCCATATATCACTGCTGGAAAAACCATAGATTTGACCAGATGGACCTTTGTTGGCAAAGTATTGTCTCTGCTTTTTAATATGCTGTTTAGGTTGGTCATAACTTTTCTCCCAAGGAGTAAGCGTCTTTTAATTTCATGGCTGCAGTAACCATCTGCAGTGATTTTGTGGGCTTCCCTGGTGGCTCAGGCAGTAAAGGGTCTGCCTGCAGTGTGGGAGACCAGGGTTTCACCCCTGGATTGGGAAGATCCCTTGGGAAAGGAAATGGCAACCCACTCCAGTATTCTTGCCTGGAAAATCCCATGGATAGAGGAGCTACAATCCATGGGGTCACAAAGAGTCAGACACGACTTTTCAGTGTGATATAAATGTAAGCATAGAGACATATATCAAATAGAGAGAGTAAGAATCCATAAACAGAGCCAAATACATTTACTTATTTAGTTTGTGACAAAAAATGACCACAAATGTAAAGGGGACGAGTAGACTTTTTGAAAAATAATGCTGAGTCAATTTGCATAACATACAGGGGAAAAAAAATAAATCTTGATCCGTATCTGTACCTAACACGAATATCAATTCTAAATGTACTGCAGATGTAAATGTAAGACAAGGTAATTTTCCTTTAAAATTCAGTCTTAAATCCAGAAATTTTGACCCCCACATTTAGTATTCTTTTTAATAATAGTACTTCCTATGAGCCTTGAGAGATATGCAGAAAAAGAAGTCAAACAAAAGTAAAAAAGAAACTAATAGGAAGCACAGGCAAAAAATAATTCAAAAGAGAGTAAGTATGGTGAAATTTAAAGCCTAAGAAAACAAAACAAAACAAAACAAAACAAAAATGTGATTTGTCCTAGCTGAATATATAATTCTTTGAAACAATGTTTTTTTCCTAGCTGGTTACAATGAATATTTTCAACATGAATCATCTGTTATTCACATTTCCTCTAGATTCTAGTTGTGAAAACTCCTTTCCCCCTCATTTTAAATACCTTCCTTTTGGTTCTAGGTATTAAAAATAAAGTGAAAAGATTGGCCTGAACTGTTTTCATTATGAAAACGAAATTGGAGAACATAGGGAAAACTTAGGCTTAAACAGTATATTAATTATATTTAAAAATGTTTCATAAAATATCAGGTGAAATACTCTAAAATTTAAAACAATGAATCTAAGTGCTAACCTGGAAAAAGAAGTATTATAAAAAGGAAAATATTATTTATTATATATTTTTAAGATTAACAATTAGACCCATTATTTTAAATTTTAAGGTACTCCTCTTGAAAAATTATTAGGATAATGAAGAAAGATATGTTGAGCATAATATTTAACAAAGTAACCAATTTTGCCATATTTATTTATTCAGGAATGGCAGTGCTATTTTAAAAATTTGTATTGACCAATAACTCTTGGAAATAAATTTATTCCATGCTTCTTGACTTTGTGACATCTTATACAATGTAACAGAGTTTCAGAAATTAATTTACACTTTTCTATCTCACTTAAGGAGCAACATTCAAATGATTTAGGATTGCATTGATCTATATTAGGTGCCTCTCTTATTTGATGGTTTTCTTTGCTTTTTTTTGTGAGGCACACTATAGTGTGCATTAAACATTGAAAAGACATTTTTGAGATTTTAATACAAAATGTGAGTAGAACAAATTGTATTCTAATGTCATCCTATTTTAAAAAGTGGAATATAATAAAATTTGAGACAATAAAATGGCCTATATAAATCTTGTTGTTCACTGGCACAAAATTGATTTTGTAATTTTCTTAAAAATGATAAAAATAACCTTTTTCATTGGTTGTAATATAACTGGCACATCAAAGAAAATGCTTGAAACAGATTTTCTCAACACTTATTTTCTAAGAAACTGATATAAATCATTGACTGCATGTTAATTTATGGGCTTTATTTTATTGTTTAACAAAACATGTTCAAGCAATATAAATGATACTGTGGTTTTTATAACTCAATTAGAGAGAGAGAAGACATGGTGAGTTAGTAGTGTACTTGAGACTAGATATCACTTTGAGGAGCTCTGGCCCCACATTCTGAAGAGCCAAGAAATGTGTAATAAACAACACAAGAAATACCCAGCTTTTGGTTCTGGCTCATCATCTGTAAAGCAGGTTTGTTCTAGAGATCTCAGGCAAAACCAGAACAAATGACCCATCATATTTGTGCTTGTAATTTTTCCTTTCTAACCCATTTTCTTATTACAATGCTGTGTTTTTGTGTTTCATCTTTTTTTTAATGTCATAATTTTTTTAGTTAGACAAAATTCATAATTTTATTAAAAAAATATTATACATACTGCTGCTGCTAAGTTGCTTCAGTCATGTCTGACTTTGTGCAACCCCATAGATGGCAGCCCATCAGGCTCCCCCGTCCCTGGGATTCTCCAGGCAAGAACACTGGAGTGGGTTGCCATTTCCTTCTCCAATGCACATAACTGAGAAGTGAAAGTGAAGTCGTTCAGTCGTGTCCGACTCTTCGCGACCCCATGGACAGCAGCCTACCAGGCTCCTCCGCCAATGAGATTTTCCAAGCAAGAGTACTGGAGTGGGTTGCCATTGCCTTCTCCATACTGGAAGCCTAAGAGTTTCAAGTTTCTGGAGGAGTCAGACAGAGAGAAAATATAATTGTTTTATTTATAACATATAATTTTACCAAATTACTTTCATATTAGTTTGAGAAGAAGGTTTTCCCTACTCCCAGAAAACAAAAGATTCAAATCTGTAATTTTTCAGATAGAAACCATAAAAATTATAAGCATATTTGCTGGTTCATTCAGTCATTTGTTAACTTTTGTGAAGTCATCAGGTTTTTCATTAGAATACCAGGACATATCAAAATGTTAAGAACTCCATATAATTTCTAGGATATCTGTATTAGTAATTTTACCATACATTATAACATGAGTGGATTTATTACTCATTTGATAATCTTTTTCATGTAATTTAACCAACCTAATAAACACAGTTTAATATCTCTCTTTGGGATGTTTCAGGGGCCCTCTGAAACACCCAAGTCAGCTAGAGGTCAAAAGAACTTCAACAGAATTCTATTTAGGAAGTTTTATTGAAAAGATCAATTAAAAGGGTTTAGAACATTTTGTCAGATTTAGTCAATGTTGATGGGTGCATCATTTAGCTTGTTGATATGTCACAATAGGCATAAATACCAAGGCTCAAGGTCTAGTGAAAGTCAGCTCCGCCATTTTGGACCTAGTTGACTCTAACCAGTTTTCTTATGGCTGTGTCATTTCTAACGAAATCCATTTATCTAAATAGTTGTAATCCAATTGTAGAAAATCCTGATCATGCATAACTCTTTTTAGTATTTTTTCATACCTTTTTCTTTCTTTCTTTCTTTTTTTTTTTTAACTGAAAACGCACTTCCTACTTTCCTTTAGCAACCAAGAACTAACTTTTATATTAGCATTTTATAGATTGGTGAGCATATATACCAGTGACAATTTCTAAAACCCTTGCTTTCTTAGAACATTTTAGTATGGCACCAAACATTATTCATTTATAGTCCCAAATCTCTTTAGTTTCTCTGTAAAAGGAAATTAGTGTTTAGTAGTAAATGTTTCAAGATCTTATTTTATTTGGAAATGACCTAACTATTCAATAGACTTGAAACACTTAGCACACTTGGCACATCCTTTAGAAATTTAAGTTACACCAATCTGAAGAGACTATTTTAGACAGATATTTCTAAAGAATAATTATTCTTAATAGAGTTTATATAAAAGCTCATATCTCATTTACAGTTTTTTAGAGGTTTCTTCACTCAAGGTAATTTCCTTGTTGACAAACTTGTAACAGATATAATATTTAAATTATATTAAACCTAGGTACAATGAAAATATTCCACTTAATGTTAATTACTCTAAGACAGGTCTATATCAGATAGGTCAACAAAAAAACATTAATATCAGGTATTTAATACTGAATACTTCCCAGTTCACATGAACCTGGAATTTATTGTTTAATTTAGAATTATTTGATTTGTAAGCACTTACCTTTTTTAAAGCCAATTAAATAAAGCTCATTTACAAGTTAACCTCAAAAATATTACCCGGAGACAAAGACATACCAAGACATATTTAGACAGACACAGTGCAAGATTGAGCTTAATTTTCTAACTGTAGTCATGAATTAGACATTACAATATAAAATTTACTAGTTTATAAAAAAACAGTTGAAATAAAAATTTTAAAGTCTTTTTCCCCTTTTCCCTCAGTCTTAGGAGTTAGAGATGGTCTAGATAAGTGTTCCTGAGAGCCCTGGTCTCAAGGCACAAGGAAAGAAAATCAAGTTCTAACAAAATGGCGGCAGGTCTAAACCAAATGGTGGTCAGACAAAGCAAAATGGCCATCAAAAATCACAACACAGAACACAGAGTTAAAACACACACATATAAACCCGGCAGTCCTCATCAGACACTCCCTTAAATACAAGAATACATTCTCTGAGAAAACCTATAGAGACACAGAACTTCAGATCCAAGTACTAACAGAGTAAAGGAAAATATCTCAGGTCTACAAAGATTTCAAAGGGAGGAAAGGAAGCCAGGTTGAAAGAAGAAGGGGAAGGAGGCAGGAGAGGGGGCAAAAGGGGTGTCCTTATGGACGTCTCCTGCCACCTGCAGATATCCAGGTGTTATGGGACTTAACCCTGGGCCTCCAGAGAAGGGAGGACTGTGCTTGGCCCTACCAGAAACCAGACCAGAGCAGAACCAGAATTCGAGTTCTTTGCAAAGAGGAGGTGATCAGTCTCCAATCCTCAGCTCAGGCTGAGGCCCTTTGACCAGATTCCTGCATCCGGGAGCAGGGGACTAGAGAAATGGGGAAGGATAGGAAGTGTTAAGGAGGGGAAAGACAGAGGGAAGGGGAGAGAGATCAATATAGATATATATAAGCTTTTGTATATATACAAAAGATTTTCTACTACACATGATAAGGCTTGAGAAAGAATATTAAAAAAAAATGAAGAGATGGAGAATTGGAGAACATAAACCAAATGAAGTGGGAGCACTGAATATGATATACAAAAAGTGAAACAAATTAGATAAAAGTAAAAGATCATCATACAGTCCAGTTCAGTTCAGTCGCTCAGTCGTGTCCAACTCTTTGCGACCCCATGAATCGCAGCACACCAGATCTCCCTGTCCATCAGCAACTCCCGGAGTTCACTCAGACTCACGTCCATCGAGTCGGTGATGCCATCCAGCCATCTCATCCTCTGTCGTCCCATTCTCCTGCCCCAAATCCCTCCCAGCATCAGAGTCTTACTCAGTGAGTCAACGATTCACATGAGGTGGCCAAAGTACTGGAGTTTCAGCTTCAGCATCAGTCCTTCCAAAGAACACCCAGGACTGATCTCCTTTAGAATAACTGGTAGGATCCATTTGGAGACCAAGGGACTCTGAAGAGTCTTCTCCAACACCACAGTTCAAAAGCATCAATTCTTTGTTGCTCAGCTTATTCACAGTCCAACTCTCACATCCATACATGACCACTGGAAAAACCATAGCCTTGACTAGACGGACCTTTGTTGGCAAGTAATGTCTCTGCTTTTGAATATGTTATCTAGGTTGGTCATAACTTTCCTTCCAAGGAGTAAGCGTCTTTTAATTTCATGGCTGCAATCTCCATCTACAGTGATTTTGGAGCCCCCCCCCCCCCAAAAAAAAAGTCTGACACTATTTCCACTGTTTCCCCATCTATTTGCCATGAAGTGATGGGACCAGATGCCATGATCTTCGTTTTCTGAATATTGAGCGTTAAGCCAACTTTTTCACTCTCCACTTTCACTTTCATCAAGAGGCTTTTTTGTTCCACTTCATTTTCTGCCATAAGGGTGGTGTCATCTGCATATCTGAGGTGACTGATATTTCTCCCGGCAATCTTGATTCCAGCTTGTGTTTCTTCCAGTCCATCCAGTCTCATGATGTACTCTTCATAGAAGTTAAATAAGCAGGGTGACAATATACAGCCTTGACTCACTCCTTTTCTTATTTGGAACCAGTCTGTTGTTCCATGTCCAGTTCTAACTGTTGCTTCCTGACCTGAATATAGGTTTCTCAAGAGACAGGTCAGATGGTCTGGTATTCCAATCTCTTCAGAATTTTCCACAGTTTATTGTGACCCATACTGTTAAAGGTTTTGAAATAGTCAATAAAGCAGAAATAGATGTGTTTCTGGAACTCTCTTGCTTTTTCCATGATCCAGCGAATGTTGGCAATTTGATCTCTGGTTCCTCTGCCTTTTCTAAAACCAGCTTGAACATCAGGAAGTTCACGGTTCACGTATTGCTGAAGCCCGGCTTGGAGAATTTTGAGCATTACTTTACTAGCATGTGAGATGAGTGCAATTGTGTGGTAGTTTGAGCATTCTTTGGCATTGCCTTTCTTTGGGATTGGAATGAAATCTGACCTTTTCCAGTCCTGTGGCCACTGCCGAGTTTTCCAAATTTTCTGGCATATTGAGTGCAGCACTTTCACAGCAAATCCTGGAAGATTCCAGGATTTGAAATAGCTCAACTAGAATTCCATCACTTCCACTAGCTTTGTTCATAGTGATGTTTTCTAAGGCCCACTTGACTTCACATTCCAGGATGTCTGGCTCTAGGTGAGTGATCACACCATCGTGATTATCTTGGTCATGAAGCTCATTTTTGTATAGTTCTTCTGTGTATTCCTGCCACCTCTTCTTAGTATCATCTGCTTCTGTTAGGTCCAAACCATTTCTCTCCTTTATCAGGCCCATCTTTACATGAAATATTTCCTTGGTATCTCTAATCTTCTTGAAGAGGTCTCTAGTCTTTCCCATTCTGTTCTTTTCCTCTATTTCTTTGCATTGATTGCTGAAGAGGCTTTCTTATCTCTCCTTGCTATTCTTTGCAACTCTGCATTCAGATGCTTATGTCTTTCCTTTTGTCCTTTACTTTTCACCTCTCTTCTTTTCACAGCTATTTGTAAGGCTTCCCCAGATAGCCATTTTGCTTTTTTGCATTTCTTTTCCATGGGGATGGTCTTGATCCCTGTCTCTGGTACAATGCTCCAAACTTTCGTCCATAGTTCATCAGGCAATCTATCTATCAGATCTAGGCCCTTAAATCTATTTCTCACTTCCACTGTAGAATCATATAGAATCTGATTTAGGTCATACCTGAATGGTCTACTGGTTTTCCCCACTTTATTCATTCAATTTCAGTCTGAGTTTGGCAATAAGGAGTTCATGATGTGAGCCATAGTCAGCTCCCGGTCTTGTTTTTGCTCACTGTATAGAGCTTCTTCATCTTTGGCCGCAAAGAAAATCATCAATCTGATTTTGGTGTTGACCATCTGGTGATTCCCATGTGTAGGGTCTTCTCTTGTATTGTGGGAAGAAGGTGTTTGCTATGACCAGTGCGTTCTCTTTGAAAACTCTGGTAGCCTTTGCCCTGCTTCATTTCATATTTCAAGGCCAAATTTGCCTGTTACTCCAGGTGTTTCTTGACTTCCTACTTTCGCATTCCAGTCCCCTATAATGAAAAGGACATCTTTTTAGAGTGTTAGTTCTAAAAGGTCTTGGAGTCTTCATAGAAGACTCCAGCGTCTTCAACATTACTGGTTGGGGCATAGACTTGGATTACTGTGATATTGAATGGTTTGCCATGGAGACAGAGATCATTCTGTCGTTTTTGAGATTGCATCCAAGTACTGCATTTTGGACTCTTTTGTTAACCATGATGGCTACTCCATTTCTTCTGAGGGATTCCTGTCCACAGTAGTAGATATAATGGTCATCTGAGTTAAATTCACCCATTCCAGTCCATTTTAGTTCACTGATTCCTAGAATGTTGACGTTCACTCTTGCCATCTCCTGTTTGACCACTTCCAATTTGCCTTGATTCATGGACCTGACATTCCAGGTTCCTATGCAATATTGCTCTTTACAGCATTGGACCTTTCTTCTATCACCAGTCACATCCACAGCTGGGTATTGTTTTTGCTTTGGCTCCATCCCTTCATTCTTTCTGGAATTATTTCTCCACTGACCTCCAATAGCATACTGGGCACCTACTGACCTGGGGAGTACCTCTTTCAGTATCCTATCATTTTGCCTTTTCATACTGTTCATGGGGTTCTCAAGGCAAGAATATTGAAGTGGCTTGCCATTCCCATCTCCAGTGGACCACATTCTGTCAGACCTCTCCAACATGACCCGCCTGTCTTGGGTGGCCCCACACTGCATGGCTTAGTCTCATTGAGTTAGACAAGGCTGTGGTCCTAGTGTGATTAGATTGACTAGTTTTCTGTGAGTATGGTTTCAGTGTGTCTGCCCTTTGATGCCCTCTTGCGACACCTACCGTCTTACTTGGGTTTCTCTTACCTTGGGCATGGATAATTACAATTGCAAGCCATAATGAGAACATGATTAATTTAACAATATAAAATAACTACACGCAACATGGCCAGGTCAGGCAGAGTGATGTGGTAAGTGGAAGTGCATACATGCATATGTTTTCAGCCACCCAGCCAGTTTACGTCTTTTGGTTGGTGCATGTAATGCATTTCATTTATAATAATTATTGATATTGTATGATCCTATATTGTATAAGCCCATCTTTGCATGAGATGTTCCCTTGGTATCTCTAATTTTCTTAAAGGGATCTCTAGTCTTTCCCATTCTGTTCTTTTCCTCTATTTCTTTGAATTGATCGCTGAGGAAGGCTTTCTTATCTCTCTTTGCTATTCTTTGCAACTCTGCATTCAGATGCTTACATCTTTCCTTTTCTTCCTTGATTTTCACTTCTCTTCTTTTCACAGCTATTTGTAAGGCCTCCCCAGACAGCCATTTTGCTTTTTTGCATTTCTTTTCCATGGAGATGTTCTTGATCCCTGTCTCCTGTACAATGTCACAAACCTCGGTTGGTAGTTCATCAGGCACTCTATCAGATCTAGTCCCTTAAATTTATTTCTCACTTTTACTGTAGAATCATAAGGAATTTGTTTTAGGTCATACCTGAATGGTCTAGTGGTTCTCTCTACTTTATTCAGTTTAAGTCTGAATTTGGTAATAAGGAGTTCATGACTTGAGCCACAGTCAGGTCCCGGTCTTGTTTTTGCTGACTGTATAGAGCTTCTCCATCTTTGGCTGCAAAGAATATCATCAATCTGATTTCAGTGTTGACCATCTGCTGATGCCCCTGTGTAGAGTCTTCTCTTGTATTGTGGGAAGAAGGTGTTTGCTATGACGAGTGCATTTTCTTGGCAAACCTCTGGTAGCCTTTGCCCTGGTTCATTCCATATTCCAAGGTCAAATATGTCTGTTATCCCAGATGTTTCTGGACTTCCTACTTTTGCAGTCCAGTCCCCTATAATGAAAAGGACATCTTTTTAGAGTGTTAGTTCTAAAAGGTCTTGGAGGTCTTCTTCATAGAACCGTTCAACTTCAGCTTCTTCAGCATTACTGATTGGGGCATAGACTTGGATTAATGTGATATTGAACAGCTTGCCCTGGAAAAGAACAGAGATTATTCTGTCGTTTTAGAGATTCCATCCAAGTACTGCATTTTGGACTCTTTTGTTGACCATGATGGCTACTCCATTTCTTCTAAGGGATTCCTGTCCACAGTAGTAGATATAATGGTCATCTGAGTTAAGTTCACCCATTCCAGTCCATTTTAGTTCACTGATTCCTAGAATGTTGATGTTCACTCTTGCCATCTCCTGTTTGACACTTTCAATTTGCATTGATTCATGGACCTAACATTCCAGGTTCCTATGCAATATTGCTCTTTATAGCATTGGACTTTTCTTCTATCACCAGTCGCATCCACAGCTGGGTATTGTTTTTGCTTTGGCTCCATCCCTTCATTCTTTCTGGAGTTATTTCTCCACTGACCTCCAGTAGCATAGTGGGCACCTACCAACCTGGGGAGTTCCTCTTTCAGTATCCTATCATTTTGCCTTTTCATATTTTTCATAAAGGACAGAAATGATATGGACTTAACAGAAGCAGAAGTTATTAAGAAGAGGTGGCAAGAATACACAGAAGAACTGTACAAAAAAGAGCTTCACAACCCAGATAATCATGATGGTGTGATCACTCACCTAGAGCCAGACATCCTGGAAATGGAAGTCAAGTGGGTCTTAGAAAGCATCACTATGAACAAAGCTAGTGGAGGTGATGGAATTCCAGTGGAGCTATTTCAAATTCTGGAAGATGATGCTGTGAAAGTGCTGCACTCAATATGCCAGCAAATTTGGAAAACTCGGCAGTGGCCACAGGACTGGAAAATGTCAGTTTTCATTCCAATCCCAAAGAAAGGCAATGCCAAAGAATGCTCAAACTACCACACAATTGCACTCATCTCACATGCTAGTAAAGTAATGCTCAAAATTCTCCAAGCCAGGCTTCAGCAATATGTGAACCATGAGCTTCCTGATGTTCAAACTGGTTTTCGAAAAGGCAGAGGAATAAAAAATCAAATTGCTAACATCTGCTGGATCATCGAAAAAGCGAGAGAGTTCCAGAAAAACATCTATTTCTGCTTTACTGACTATGCCAAAGCCTTTGACTGTGTGGATCACAAGAAACTGTGGGAAATTCTGAAAGAGATGGGAATACCAGACCACCTAACCTGCCTCTTGAGAAATCTGTATGCAGGTCAGGAATCAACAGTTAGAACTGGACATGGAACAACAGACTGGTTCCAAATAGGAAAAGGAGTGCGTCAAGGCTGTATATTGTCACCCTGCTTATTTAACTTATATGCAGAGTACATCATGAGACTGGATGGGCTGGAAGAAACACAAGCTGGAATCAAGATTGCTGGGAGAAATATTGATAACCTCAGATATGCAGATGACACCGTCCTTATGGCAGAAAGTGAAGAGGAATTAAAGAGCCTCTTGATGAAAGTGAAAGTGGAGAGTGAAAAAGTTGGCTTAAAGCTCAATATTCAGAAAACGAAGATCATGGCATCTGGTCCCACCACTTCATGGGAAATAGATGGGGGAACTGTGGAAACAGTATCAGACTTTATTTTTCTGGGCTCCAAAATCACTACAGATGGTGACTGTAGCCATGAAATTCAAAGACGCTTACTCCTTGGAAGAAAAGTTATGACCAACATAGATAGCATATTCAAAAGCAGAGACATTACTTTGCCACCAAAGGTCCATCTGCTGCAGCTGCTGCTAAGTCACTTCAGTAGTGTCTGACTCTGTGCGTCCCCATAGACGACAGCCCACCAGGTTCCCCTGTCCCTGAGATTCTCCAGGCAAGAACACTGGAGTGGGGTGCCATTGCCTTCTCTGAAGGTCCGTGTAGTCATGGCTATAGTTTTTCCAGTGGTCATGTATGGATTTGAGAGTTGGACTGTGAAGAAACCTGAGCTCCAAAGAATTGATGCCTTTGAACTGTGGTGTTGGAGAAGACTGTTGAGATTCCCCTGGACAGCAAGGATATCAAACCAGTCAATCCTACAGGAAATCAGTCCTGAATATTTACTGGAAGGACCTATGCTGAAGCTGAAGCTCCAGTACTTTGGTCACCTGATGTGAAGAACTGTCTCATTGGAAAAACCCTGATGCTGGGAGAGCTTGAGGGCAGGAGGAGAAGGGGATGACAGAGTACGAGGTAGTTGAATGGCATCACTGACTCAGTGATATGAGTTTGAGAAAGCTCTGGGAGATGGTGAAGGACAGCAACGCCTGGTGTGCTGCAGTCCATGGGGCTGCATAGAGTTTGACTTGATTGAGCAACTGAACTGCTATCAATACTGATAATTATTTGGGGTTTGCTCTCTGTAGGTCTTGTCCTTTTGTGTTTCCTGCCTAGAGAAATCCCTTTAGTAGTTGTTGTAAAGCTGGTTTGGTGGTGCTGAATTCTCTTAACTTTTGCTTCTCTGGAAAACTTTTAGTTTCTTCATCAAATGTGAAGGAGAGTCTTGCTGGGTAGAATATTCTTGATTGTAGCTTTTTCCCTTTCATCACTTTAGATATATCATGCCATTCCCTTCTGGCTTGAAGAATTTCTGTTGAGAAATCAGCTGATAACCTGATGGGAGTTCCCTTGTATGTTACTTGTTATTTTTCCCTTGTTGGTTTTACTATTTTATATCTGTTTTTAATTTTTGTCAATTTGATTGCTATGTGTCTCTGTGTGTTCTTCCTTGTGTTTATCCTTCCTGGGACTCTGTGCTTTTCTAACTTTGTGGATGATTTTCTTGCCCACGTTCAGCAAGTTTTCAACCATCATCTCTTCAAATATTTTCTCAGGTCCTTTCTCTCTTGTTTTTTCTTCTGGGACCTCTGTAATGTGAATGTTAGTGCATTTAATATTGTCCCAGAGGTCTCTTAGGCTGTCTTCACTTCTTTCCATTCTTTTTTCTATATTCTGTTCTATGGCAGTGATTTCTACCATTCTGTCCCCCAGGTCATTTATCCATTCTTCTGTCTCAGTTATTCTTCTATTGATTCCTTCTAGTGTGTTATTCATCCCTGTTAGCTTGTTCTTTAGTTCTCATAGGTCTTTGGTAAACATTTCTGGCATCTTATCAACCTTTGCCTCCATTCTTTTCCTGAGATCCTGGATCATCTTCATTATCATTATTCTGAATTCTTTTTCTGGAAGGCTGCCTATCTTCAATTCTTTAGTTGTTTTTCTGGGGTTTTATTTTGTCCCTTCATCAGGACAAAACTTTCTGCTTTTCCCTCATGATTACCTTTGCCCTCCTATGCCCCTACAGCCACCACTCCTTGGGCGTGGAGTTGCTCCTCTCAGTCGCCGCCCTGGCCTCAGGCATGGGGTTGCTCCTTCCGGCCGCCACCCTTGGCCTTGGGCGCGGCCCCTGGTCTTGCCACCCTGCGTCCTAGGCCAGAGGCCACGCCCGAGGCCAAGGGTGGGGCAGGAAGGAGCAACCCCATGCCCGAGGCCAGGGCGGCAACTGAGAGGAGCAACCCCACTCTCAAGGCTTGGGGCGGCGGCCGGGAGGAGCAACCACACGTCCAAGGAGTGGTGGCTGTGCAGGTGCAGGAGAGCCTAGAGGAACTATACCACGTTGAAGGTCAGGAAGGGTGGTGGGAGGAGCTACCCCTCATCCAAGGTAAGGAACAGCGGCTGTGCTTTACTGGAGCAGCCGTGAAGAGATACCCCATGCCCAAGGTAAGAGAAACCCAAGTAAGATGGTAGGTGTTGCAAGAGGGCATCATAGGGCAGACACACTGAAACCATACTCACAGAAATCTAGTCAATCTAATCACACTAGGACCACAGCCTTGTCTAACTAATGAAACTAAGCCATGCCCGCGGGGCAACCCAAGACAGGCGGGTCATGGTGGAGAAGTCTGACAGAATGTGGTCCACTGGAAAAGGGAATGGCAAACCACTTCAGTATTCTTGCCTTGAGAACCTCATGAACAGTATGAAAAGGCAAAATGATAGGATACTGAAAGAGGGACTCGCCAGGTCAGTAGGTGCCCAGTATGCTACTGGAGGTCAGTGGAGAAATAACTCCAGAAAGAATGAAGGGATGGAGCCAAAGCAAAAACAATACCCAGTTGTGGATGTGACTGGTGATAGAAGCAAGGTCTGATGCTGTAAAGAGCAGTATTGCATAGGAACCTGGAATGTCAGGTCCATGAATCAAGGCAAATTGGAAGTGGTCAAACAGGAGATGGCAAGAGTGAACGTCAACATTCTAGGAATCAGTGAACTAAAATGGACTGGAATGGGTGAATTTAACTCAGATGACCATTATATCTACTACTGTGGACAGGAATCCCTCAGAAGAAATGGAGTAGCCATCATGGTCAACAAAAGAGTCCAAAATGCAGTACTTGGATGCAATCTCAAAAATGACAGAATGATCTCTGTTCGCTTCCAAGGCAAACCATTCAATATCACAGTTATCCAAGTCTATGCCACAACCAGTAACGCTGAAGAAGCTGAAGTTGAACGGTTCTATGAAGACCTACAAGACTTTTTTTTAGAACTAACACCCAAAAAAGATGTCCTTTTCATTATAGGGGACTGGAATGGAAAAGTAGGAAGTCAAGACACACCTGGAGTAACAGGCAAATTTGGCCTGGGAATGTGGAATGAAGCAGAGCAAAGGCTACCAGAGTTTTGCCAAGAAAATGCACTCATCCTAGCAAACACCCTCTTCCAACAACACAAGAGAAGACTCTACACATGGACATCACCAGATGGTCAACACCAAAATCACATTGATTATATTCTCTGCAACAAAAGATGGAGAAGCTCTATACAGTCAACAAAAAAAAGACCAGGAGCTGACTGTGGCTCAGATCATGAACTCCTTATTATGAAATTCAGACTAGCATTGAAGAAAACAGGGAAAACCACTAGACCATTCAGGTATGACCTCAATCAAATCCCTTATGATTCTACAGTGGAAGTGAGAAATAGATTTAAGGGCCTAGATCTGATAGATAGAATGCCTAATGAACTATGGAATGAGGTTCATGACATTGTACAGGAGACAGGGATCAAGACCATTCCCATGGAAAAGAAATGCAAAAAAGCAAATTGGCTTTCTGGGGAAGCCTTAAAAATAGCTGTGAAAAGAAGAGAAGAGAAAAGTCAAGGAGAAAAGGAAAGATATACGTATCTGAATGCAGAGTTCCAAAGAATAGCAAGAAGAGATAAGAAAGCCTTCTTCAGTGATCAATGCAAAGAAATAGAGGAAAAGAACAGAATGGGAAAGACTAGAGATCTCTTCAAGAAAATTAAAGATACCAAGGGAACATTTCATGCAAAGATGGTCTTGATAAAGGACAGACATGGTATGGACCTAACAGAAGCAGAAGATATTAATAAGAGATGGCAAGAATACACAGAAGAACTGTACAAAAAGGATCTTCATGACCCGGATGATCATGATGGTGTGATCACTCACCTAGAGCCCGACATCCTGGAATGTGAAGTCAAGTGGGCCTTAGAAAGTATCATGAACAAAGCTAGTGGAGGTGATGGATTTCCAGTTGAGCTATTTCAAATCCTAAAAGATGATGCTGTGAAAGTGCTGCACTCAATAGGCCAGCAAATTTGGAAAACTCGGCAGTGGCCACAGGACTGGAAAAGGTCAGTTTTCATTCCAATCCAAAGAAAGACAATACCAAAGAATGCTCAAACTACCGCACAATTGCACTCATCTCACATGCTAGTAAAGTAATGCTCAAAATTCTCCAAGCCAGGCTTCAGCAATACATGAACCATGAACTTCCTGATGTTCAAGCTGGTTTTAGAAAAGGCAGAGGAACCAGAGATCAAATTGTCAACATCCGCTGGATCATGGAAAAAGCAAGAGAGTTCCAGAAACACATCTATTTCTGCTTTATTGACTATGCGAAAGCCTTTGACTGTGTGGATCACAATAAACTGTGGAAAATTCTGAAGGAGATGAGAATACCAGGCCACCTAACCTGCCTCTTGAGAAATCTGTATCCAGGCTAGGAAGCAACAGTTAGAACTGGACATGGAACAACTGACTGGTTTCAAATAGGAAAAGGAGTACGTCAAGGCTGTATATTGTCACCCTGCTTATTTAACTTATATGCAGAGTACATCATGAGAAACTCTGGACTGGAAGAAGCACAAGCTGGAATCAAGATTGCCGGGGGAAATATCAATAACCTCAGATATGCAGATGACAGCACCCTTATGGTAGAAAGTGAAGAGGAACTAAAAAGTCTCTTGATGAAAGTTAAAGAGGAGAGTCAAAAAGTTGGCTTAAAGCTCTATATTTAGAAAATGAAGATCATGGCATCCGGTCCCATCACTTCATGGGAAATTGATGGAGAAACAGTGGAAACAGTGTCAGACTTTACTTTTTTGGGCTCCAAAATCACTGCAGATGGTGACTGCAGCCATGAAATTAAAAGATGCTTACTCCTTGGACGAAAAGTTATGAGCAACCTAGATAGCATATTCAAAAGCAGAGACATTACCTTGCTGACTAAGGTCCGTCTAGTCAAGGCTATGGTTTTTCCAGTACTCATATATGGATGTGAGAGTTGGACTGTGAAGAAGGCTGAGTGCCGAAGAATTGATGCTTTTGAACTGCGGTGTTGGAGAAGACTCTTGAGAGTCCCTTGGACTGCAAGGAGATCCAACCAGTCCATTCTGAAGGAGATCAGCCCTGGGATTTCTTTGGAAGGAATGATGCTAAAGCTGAAACTCCAGTACTTTGGCTACCTCATGTGAAAAGTTGACTCATTGGAAAAGACTTTGATGCTGGGAGGGATTAGGGCAGGAGGAGAAGGTGACAACAGAGGATGAGATGGCTGGATGGCATCACTGACTCGATGGACATGAGTCTGAGTGAATTCCGGAGTTGGTGATGGACAGGGAGGCCTGGCGTGCTGCAATTCATGGGGTCGCAAAGAGTCGGACACAACTGAGTGACTGAACTGAACTGAATATGGATTTTGTGTTAGTCACTGTGAGACTGTGTCTCTTGTTTCTTTTATCTGCCCTCTAGTGGGTGAGTCTAAGAGGTTTATGTAAGCTTGTTTATGGGAGGGACTGGTGATGGAAGAAACTTGGTCTTTCTCTGATGGGCAGGGCCTTGCTCAATAAAGTTTTAATACAAATATCTAATGATGGGTGGAGTTGCACATTCTCCCCAGTAGTTGTTCAGCCTGAGCTGACAAAGCCCTGGGGTCTATGAGCTCTGTGGCAGGGTTAATGGTGAACTCCCAGAGTGTTTACATCAATGGCAACCTTCCAGTGCCCCCATCCCTCAGTGAGCCCCTGCTCACCAATACCTCCACAGGAGGCCCTCTAACATTAGCAGGTAGTTTTGGTTCAGTTCCCTGTGGGTCCCTGCTCCTGTCCTCTGGGTCTTAGTGCTGGCAAAATTTAGGGACCTCCGTACTGGAGTCTCTGTTTCCCTTAGTCCTCTGGAAATCCTATAATCAAATCCCACTGGCCCTCAAGGCCAGATTCCCTGGCCTTGTCAGATCCCCAGGCTGGGAAGCCTGACATTGGGTTGGAACCTTCACAAAAGTGTGAGACCATTTTTGGTATTATTTTTCTCCAGACTGTGGGTTACAGACTGATGGGTATGAAATTTAATTTTATCATGATGCACCCCTCTTACTGTCTCACTGCGCTTCTTCTTTGTCTTTCAGCATGAGATATCTTTTTTTTGGTGGGTTCCAGCATCCTCCTGTTGATGGTTGTTCAACAGTTTGTTGCAATTTGGGTGCTTTCAAAGGAGATTAGCGCACATTCTTCTACTCTACCATCTTGAACTGGAAGCCTCCTCCTACTAACTTTTGATTTTGTGCTTTCTTCTTTCTCTGGTTTGTTAAGTCTAAGATTAGGTTGCTTATTTGGTATTTCTCTTGGGAACTGAGGTGGGCTTGTATCACTAAAAGCTTCCTTCTAAGAAAAGTTTTTATTCTGTCTTATAGATTTTTGATCATTTTTTTTATTCTTTTGTGTCAAGGTTTAAAAAATTTCTTTCTTTGATTTCTTTAGCGAACCATTGGTTATTCGGTAGCATACTGCATAGTCTTCAAGTGTTTGTGATTTTTGCTTTTTTTTTTTTTTTTCTTGTCGTTGATTTCTAGTCTCACCACTCCAGTACTCTTGCCTGGAAAATCCCATAGATGGAGGAGCCTGGTGGGCTGCAGTCCAAGGGGTCGGGAACGACTGAGTGACTTCACTTTCACTTTTCATTTTCATACACTGGAGAAGGAAATGGCAACCCACTCCAGTATTCTTGGCCTAGAGAATCCCAGGATCGGTGAGCCTGATGGGCCGCCATCTATGGGGTCGCACAGAGTCGGACACGACTGAAGTGACTTGGCAGCAGCAGCAGCAGTCTCACCACTGTCAGCATAAAAAATGCTTGATATGATTTCAATCTTTTATACTTGTTGAGAGTTTTTTCATGACCTGGCATGTAATCTTTCTCAGAAAATATTCTATACCCACTTGAAAACAATGTGTATTCTGTTGCTTTTGGATGGACTATATCTAATTAGATACATATTTGAATATCTACTAAGTCTATTTGGTCTAACCTGTCAATTAAGGCCCATTTCCTTTATTGATTTTCTGTCTGGATAATCTATTGATGTAAGTGGAGTGTTAAATTCCCCTACTATTATTATTTATATTAATGTCAATTTCTGTCTTTATGTTTGTTAAATTTTCCTTTGTGTGTGTTAGTTGTTCAGTTGTGCCAGACTCTTTGTGACTCTATGGACTTTATTTTATCAATATGTAGGAATTCTTATGTTGGGTGCATACATATTTATAGTTACTATATCTCTTTCCTAGATTGATCCCTTGATCATTATGTAATACCCTTTTTTAATTTCTTATTACAGTCTTTGTTTATTGTGTCTAGTGTAAGTATTACCATCCCAGCTTTCCATTTCTGTGATGTCTTTTTCTAGTCCCTTACTTTCAGTTTACATGTGTCTTTAAGCCTGAAGTGAATCTCGTGTAGGCAGCATGTATATAAGCCTTGTTTTAGTATCCAAACAGCCACCTTTTGTCTTTTGATTGGAGCATTTAGTTCATTTACATTTCAAGTAATTATTGACAAGTATAATCAGTGGGATCATGAAAGAGTCAGACACAACTTAGCTACTACACAGAAACAGCAGCAATCTATTGCCATTTTCTTCATTGTTTTGGAGTTGTTTTTGTGGTTCCTTTTTGTTCCTTTCTTCTTTTGCTCGCTTCCCTTGTGATTTGATGATTATCTTTACTGTTATGTTTGGATCCCTTTCTCTTTACTGTGTGTATAACTATTATAAATTTCTGGTATGGTTACCATGAGGTTTATATGTAGTAATATATGTTATATATATATTATTAAGTGACTCATTTCTTATGTTCAAATGCATTCTAACAGTCCTGTATTTTTAACCCTGGCCTTTTACTATTTTTGACATCATATTTTACATTTATTTTGTGTGTGTGTATCCCTTTGTTGGGACCTGACCTGAGCCATGACAGGCTCGACAGGCCACACTAGGCCTAAGCCTCAGGTTCTTGTAAGCATGAGTCATAATTCTGGGAAGCCCCACCAAGGTCCCCGATGACACCAAGGTCCCCGATAACACCAAGGTCCCCGATGACACCAAGGCCCTCCCTGATGACGCCAAGGTTAAATCAATCACCACGATGACCCAAGGTTGAGTCAATCACCACACACCAACTACTCTATTGCTGAGACAAAAGACTGCCTGTATATAAGCAGCTGTGATTCAGAGCTCAGGGCTCTTGTCAAGATTCCACTGTGCTGGATGAGACTTGGGCCCTAGCTCGAGCTAGCAATAAACCCCTTTATGCTTTTGCATTGCTGTGGACTTCTTATTCTCTCAGTTTTGGGGACTCGGACACTGGACATAACACCTTAACTGCTTATTGTAGATATAGATGATTTTACTAGTTTTGTATTTTAACCTTCCTACTAGCTTTATAAGTGATTGCAACATCTACTACTTTTACTATATATTTTCCTTTACCAGTGAGATTTTTCCTTTGTGTAATTTTTATATTTCTAGTCGCAGCCTTTTGTGCTTCTTCAACATTTCTTGTAAAGCTCTATTCATGCTGAACTTTTTTAGCTTGTGTGTGTCTAAAATTTTTGATTTTTTTCTTCACATCTGAATAATAGCCTTGCTGGGCAGAGTATTCTCAACTGCAGGCTTTTCTCTTTCATCACTTTAAACATTTCATACCTCTCCACTCTGGCCTGTAGAGTTTATGCTTAAAAGTCAACTGATAGTCTTATGGGTGTTCCCTGTACAGCAACTTTTTGCTTTTCTCTTCCTGCTTTTAATATTCCTCCTTTATTTTATTTTTTGCCATTTCACTTACAATGTGTCTTGTTGTAGACTTCTTTGGTTGGTTGGTGAAAGTTGCTCAGTCGTGTCCAACTCTTTGCAACCTCATGGACTATATAGTCCATGGAATTCTCCAGTCCAGAATACTGGAGTGGGTAGCCATTCCCCTCTCGAGGGGATCTTCCCAACCCAGGGATCGAACCCAGGTTTCCTGCATTGCAGGTGGATACTTTGCCAGCTGAGCCATAAGGGAAGCCTGTGGACTTCTTTGAGTACATCTCATTTGAGCCTCTCTTTTCTTCTTAGATATGAATGTCTGTTTCCTTTCCAGGTTAGCGAACGTTTGTAGCTATTAGTGATCAAATAAGCTTTCTGTCCCTTTGTCGATTTTTTTCTTTCTCTGGGCCCTATAAAGCAAATGTTAGTATGTTTGATATTGTTCCAAACATCTCTTAATGTGTCCTCATTAAAAAAAAAAATCTTCTTTCTTTTTCCTGCTCAGCTAGGGTGATTTCCAATATTCTGTTCTCAGTTCTCTGATCCATTCCTCTATACCATCTAATATACTATTGATTTCTTCTAGTATACTTTAAAATTTCAATTATTGTATTCTTTAGCTGTGTTTGGTTCTTCTTTGTATTTTGTAATTCTTTGTTAAACTTCTCATTGTGTTCATCTATTCTCCTGAGGTCTTTGAGTATCTTTGTTGATAATTACCTTGAACTGTTTATTGGACAAATTGCTTGTCTCCACTTTGCTTAGTTTTTCTTCTGGGGTTTTACCTTGTTCCTTTTTTTTGAAACATATTCTTTTGTTGCTTCATTTTGCTTAATTCTCCATGTATATTTGTATGTATTAGGTAGATTGATACATTTCCTGAACTTGGATGAGTGATCTTATGTAGGAGACAATCTATGTGTGGCTCAGTAGCACTCTCCCTCTGGTCACCAGAACTACATAATCTTGGGATGCTCCCTTAGTGGGTTGTGTGGACCATCCATTTGTGGTGGAGCTGGCTACTACTATGGATATGCTGGTAGGTGAGGTTGGTCTGCAGTCTTGTTGGCTGCTTGACCATGCCTCATCTTGAGGCTGACAGCCACTGGTGGGCAATGTTAGTCCTGATATTACTAGCTGAGGTGTCCTGGGCATGGTGCTGGCCAGCTGTTTGGTGGGACCAGGTCCTAGGGCATATTAGTGCTGGGCCTGGAGTTTCCAGGGTTAGTGCTGGCCCCCGTGGGCCTTGGCATGGCTGGATATGGGCCTGTGGGACCCAGGCCTAGTACAGTTTGTCTGGCGGGTGGGACTGTGTCTTAGACCTAATAGCCAAGCGGGAAAACTCCAAACTGGCATTTACCAACACCAAGTGTCCTCATGGTTAAACAAGCTCCCCAAATACTGCTCCCAGTGTCTATGTCCCCAGTTCCAGTGACCTCCTGTCTCTCTGGTAGTCTCTCTGTCTCAGTAGATGAATCTGATCTAGGAGCCTTTCAAATTACTGTCTTTGTGCTGGGACTCACTGTATGAGATGCCATGTGTGACCTTTAAGGGTGTAGTATCTGTTTCCTGTAGCTCTCTGACTCTCCTGTACACAAGCACAACTGTCCTTTAAAGCCAAATGTTCTGGGGACTCATCTTCCTGGTGCAGGACCCCAACACTGGGGAGCCTAATATGGAGCTTAAACCTCTTGCTGCTTGGGGAGAACTTCCGCAATTTTGATTATCCTCTAATTTGGTGGTCACCTACCAGGATGTGTGGATCTTCACTATACTGTGTCTCTACCTCTCCAACATGTCTCACTGGGGTTCCTTCTTTTCTGCTAATCTCTAGGGCATTCTCACTGAAAGTGGCTCTGTAGAAGTTGTAATTTTGGTGTGCCCATGGGAGGAGGTGAGTTCAGTCTTCCTACTCCATGATCTTGGTCACTCTCCTGAAAAGTTTCAGACTTTAGTATGCCACTTTAGCAATACAGATTATATCTAATGCCATTATAACAATACTTTGGAGTCAATGACTCACCTTTAGTTTCATCTCCTGTAAAACTGGAATAATAATACCTCATAGGCTTGTGTGTAGATTAGATAAAATAATTCATGTAATTATATGTATGTGACTCAGTATAATATGGTGCTACAGCTTAGCACTGTATCTGGCACATTAAGAAAGAACTGAGTGAGTGAATGCAAAGAAAACAGAAAAAAGTATTTTCTCATTGTGTGCTCAGTCACTTAGTCATGTCTAGCTTTTTGTGACTCCATGGACTGTAGCCTGTAAGGCTCCTCTGTCCATGGAACTCTCCAGGCAAGAATACTGGAGTGGGTAGCCATTTCCTACTCAAATTTTGTCATTAGAGGCAGGAGCAGGAACAATATGTTTCCATGTGCAAGTAAAATAAAGTACATTTGGATAAAAAGTTTTAAGGAAAATCTCAAAAATTTCCAAAACAAAGGTAGAAAAATAAAACCTAGAAGAGTAAGCAGAGAAATTCCCCACGTGCCTGAACCTATTTATCTTTTCTCTGTGTTTCTTTCCTCTGTGCTCACACTCAGTCACTTCAGTTGTGTCTCTTTGTGATTCCATGGACTATAGCCCATCAGGTTTCTCTGTCTATGGGATTTAAAAAAATTAATTAATTAATTTTAGTTGGAGGCTAATTGCTTTATGATATTGTGGTGGGTTTTGCTGTACATCGACATGAATCAGCCATGAGTGCACATGTGTCCCCCCATTCTGAAGCCCCCTCATACTTCTCTCCCCACCCCATCCCTCTGGGTTGTTCCAGAGCACGAGCTCTGAGTCTCCTGCTTCATGCACCAGACTTGCACTGGTATCCATTTTACACATGATAATACACATGTTTCAATGCTATTCTTTTAAATCATCCCACCCTCACCTTCTCCCACAAAGTCCAAAAGTCTGTTCTTTAATTCTGTGTCTCTTTTGCTGTCTTGCACATAGGGTAAACATTACCATCTTTCTAAATCCCATATATATACCTTAATATACTGTATTGGTGTTTCTTTTTCTGACTTACTTCACTCTGTATAATAGGCTCCAGTTTCATCCACCTCATCAGAACCGACTCAAATGCACTCTTTTGAGAAGGCAATGGCACCCCACTCCAGTACTCTTGCCTGGAGGGTCCCATGGACAGAGGAGCCTGGTGGGCTGCAGTCCATGGGGTCGCTGGGAGTCGGACACGACTGAGCGACTTCACTTTCACTTTTCACTTTCATGCATTGGAGAAGGAAATGGCAACCCACTCCAGTGTTCTTGCCTGGAGAATCCCAGGGATGAGGGAGCCTGGTGGGCTGCTGTCTCTGGGGTCGCACAGAGTTGGACAGGACTGAAGCGACTTAGCAGCAGCAGCTGCAGTAATATTCCATTGTGCGTATGCATCTCAACTTCCTTATCCATTCATCTGCCAGTGGGCATCTATGTTGCTTCCATGTCCTAGCTGTTGAAAACAGTGCTACAGTGAACATTGGGGTACACGTTTCTTTTTCACTTCTGGTTTGCTCAGTGTGTATGCCCAGCAGTGGGTTTGCTGGGTCATATGACAGTTCTATTTTCAGTTTTCTAAGGAATCTCCTCATTGTTCTCCATAGTGGCTGTTCTAGTTTGCATTCCCACCAACAGTGTGAGAGAGTTCCCTTTTCTCCACATCTTCTCTAGTATTTATAGCTTGTGGACTCTTTGATGGCAACCATTCTGACTAGCGTGAGGTGGTACCTCATTGTGGTTTTTATTTGCATTTCTCCGACAACAAATCATGTTGAGCAACTTTTCGCTTATTTATTAAATTTGTATGTCTTCTTTGGAGAAATGTCTCTTTAGCTCCTTGGCTCACTTTTTGATTGGTCGTTCATTTTTTCTTGTATTGAGCTGCATATGCTGCTTGTGTATTTTGGAGATTAATTCTTTGTTGGTTGTTTCATTTGCTATCATTTTCTGGCACTCTGAAGGCTGCCTTTTCACCTTGCTTATAGTTTCCTTTGTTGAACAAAAGCTTTAAAGTTTAATTAGGTCTCATTTGTTTATTTTTGTTTTTATTTCCATTACTCTGGGAGGTGGGTCATAGAGGATCTTGCTGTGATTTATGTCAGAGTGTTCTGCCTATGTTTTCCTCTAAGAGTTTTATAGTTTCTGGTCTTACATTTATTCATTTTGAGTTTATTTTTGTGTATGGTGTCCCATGTCTAAACTGCTCAGATTCTTGGGTGTTCCACAAGAGTGTAGAGCCGGATGGGCTGTGCATTTTGGGTCCTACCTAGGTCCAAGCAGCTCATGTGACTGGGTGCTTGGTGAGTGCACTGTCTCAGGTGGGCCATGTATCTTTATTCACCTCTCCAGTCCTTGCCACTCAGTTTCCCGGATGTGCCACGAAAAAGCAGTCCCAGGAGTGCTGTGTATCTCCTCTAGGTAGCTGAAGTCAAGCTATGACACTCCTGGCAGATGTGAATCATCCAGATTTCCAGGAAGACGTGGTTAGCAACTGGCAGCCTGCTCACAGTTTGGTGGAAGATGTGGTCTCTGGGGCAGAGATTGCAGCAGCCCCTTGCTTTCCAGCTCTGGCTGTCACTCATCTCCCTCTGTGCCTCCAAGCAGGGAGGGCCCTATACTACTACCAGCTTGCTCTCCTTTGGTATTTGCTCAATCCTTTGTTCTGTGAGCATCCAGGGGTCACCATGCAGTATTAGAGCCTTTTGCAGGAAAAATCTTTTCATTTTTGTCTCTTTGGAAATCCCACAGTTTGGGTTGCTGTCTCACATTAGCTCCATCAGATTGTCCTCAGGGCCTTGAGGCCCAGCCCTTATCCTAAGGACTAATGATGAAACCTGTACCTCCCTGGCCAGCCCCTACTTGCTGGTGGAGGACTCCCACAGACACACCTGTGAGAGTTTCCTACTGTGTGGAAACTTCTCTTCCTTCACTACTCCCTCCCCAGGATGGGTCTCTATCCCTAAATCTTTTGTCTCTGTTTTCATCTTTTATATTTTGTCCTATCTCCTTTTGAAGAGATTGAGCTGCCTTTCTGGGTGCCTGGTGTCTTCTGCTGGTGTTCAGAAGTTGTTTTGTGGAAGTTGTTAAACATCCAAATGATCTTTTGATGAATTTGTGTAGGGGAAAGTGGTCTCCCCATCCTATTCCTCCACCATCTTTGGACTTACCTCTGTCCACAGGGTTTTACAGGCAAGAATACTGGAGTGGGTTGCCACTTTCTTCTCTGGGGGATCTTCCTGACCCAGGGATAGAACCCATATCTCTTAGTCTCCTGAATTGCAGGCAGATTCCTTTTCACTAGCACCACCTGGAAACTCCTTCTTTCTTTAAGAGAAATTCAAATGCAGTTGGTAATGAAGCCAGTCACAAGTAGACAACAATTTTTGTAGTCTTTTGTCTGCTTTCCAAAATGTATTTATAATTAAACAAATTTTTTTACATCTCCTTTTTAAAATAAAAATTAAAATATTATTAAATTTTTTAAATATTTGAACTTCAATTCTTTTTTGTAAGATAGGTTGTTTATGGTTGCTATGATGTTTTAATGATGTAATATATGTAAGCATAAAATATATTTAAAGCATTGTAGGGAAAGAGCAAATTAGCCAAGACGGTGTCATCAGGCTCTCTCGCACCATAGCCTCTCAGTCTTGCCTCACATTTTATAAATAATGATTATGTAACCAGGAGAAATATCAATAACCTCAGATATGCAGATGACACCACCCTTTTGGCAGAAAGTAAAGAAGAACTAAAGAGCCTCTTGATGAAAGTGAAAGAGGAGAGTGAAAAAATTGGCTTAAAGCTCAACATTCAGAAAACTAAGATCATGGAATCCAGTCCCATCACTTCATGGGAAATAGATGGGGAAACAGTGGAAACAGTGGCTGACTTTATTTTGGGGGGGCTCCAAAATCACTGCAGATGGTGATTGCAGCCATGAAATTAAAAGACACTTACTCCTTGGAAAGAAAGTTATAACCAACCTAGACACCATATTAAAAAGCAGAGACAACCAACTTTGTCAACCAAGTTCTGTCTCATCAAGGCTATGGTTTTTCCAGTAGTCATGTATGGATATGAGAATTAAACTATAAAGAAAGCTGAGTGATGAATTGATGCTTTTGAACTGTGGTGTTGAAGAAAACTCTTGAGAGTCCCTTGGACTGCAAGGAGATCCAACCAGTCCATCCTAAAGGAAATCAGTCCTTAGTGTTCATTGGAATGACTGCTGATGAAGCTGAAGCGCCAATACTTTGCCCATCTGATGCAAAGAGCCGACTCACTGGAAAAGAGTCTGATGCTGGGAAAGACTGAAGGCAGGAGAAGGGGATGACAGAAGATGATATGGTTGGATGGCATCGCTGACTCAATGGAGATGAGTTTGAGTAAACTCCAGGAGTTGGTGATGGACAGGGAGGGCTCCGTGCTGCGGTCCATGGGGTCATGAAGAGTCAGACATGACTGAGTGACTGAACTGAACTGAGCAGCATACATCTGTAAGATCACTTATAGCTCTGCACATGTGCATCAGAGGGTATTCGCTTGGCCATAGGCTTCTTTGTGCCACATGCCTGTGCGAGCTTTACCATGAAAGCCCTGGCTGCTGCTGCTGCATTGGGGCAACACGAGTGGCAACATGGTTATGTTATATGAGGTTATGTTTTGGCTACATTATGGTTATGTTATGGCTGTTGCTACAGCTGCTGCATCAGCCAGGAGAGAGGCTATGTTATGATTGCCATGCCAGCCAGGAGAGAATAAACCTGTCTGAAGTTGCAAAGGCTCCTTGCATCTTCTTCCAGTCTCTTAACTTAAGCCTTTCCTACTCTGGGTTCATCGAACAGTGTGCACAGTGTGGACAGAAGGCAATTGGTGTCATGAACAAGATCTGCAATAAAAGCATAAAATATATTTAAATCATAAAATGTTTCAACATTATGAATATGGAGAAATGATGTAAAGAAAGTGGATAATTCAGAGCATGAGGGCAGTTTCCCTTATACAGATACTAAGATTAATCTGCTAAAAGAAAGGTCAATAGTAACAAATTATGAGCCCAAAAGAAGTAATTTTGATTCATTCTCAGCAAATGAGCAAGACCCCCTCCCTCTTGGTATAGTGTTCAATGATGCTCTTTTCTTTATTCAGAGGAGCAAATAGAATCTATAGTTGATTTCTGTTTTCTTTATTTCTACTGAAAATGTTCATTCTTTAATCAAGTAGCTGCCACACTGCTAGCTGGTTTCCAGACTGAGCTACTCCAAAAGCAGCCTGCACCCCATTTCCGGGGTCTGCAGAGAATCTGTAGTTCTGTTAGGACACAGTGGATGCTTTCTAAGTCATTTGGCTGCTTGTGCTCCCATTGCATGCCAATTAGTCTGTGGGCTGCTCTTTTTCTGCAGCCATCGAAATGCACCCCTATCTTAGGGATGTCTCAGGACCATATGACTGAGACACAAAATGATGCTGATGCCCAGTGTTGGTCATCAACCTGGACCTCAAATGGCCTTGGCAAAATCTACCTTTAGAAAATTATTTTCAGATGAAGAAGTATAAAATGTAAATATTTTACAAAATGAAGAATCATTTTTATGTTGGATTTAGAAGGGAGGGTTATAAAGGATTTTGTGAAGGCAAACAAATTTCTGTGAGTTCTAGATGCTGCATTAGCACCATGATTTTCTTTTCTCTCTAACTTAACTGCATTATCCTTCTTGGCTCAGATGGTAAAGCGTCTGCCTACAATGAGGGAGACCCGGGTTCGATCCCTGGGTTGGGAAGATCTCCTGGAGAAGGAAATAGCAACCCACTCCAGTATTCTTGCCTGGAGAATCCCACAGATGGAGGAACATGGTAGGCTACAGTCCATGGGGTCGCAAAGAGTTGGACACGACTGAGCGAGCTTCACAGCTTCACAAGATCTTAGTGTAACGGGTTTAGCTGAAGATGTAAACTGCTGCTGCTGCTGTTGCTTCAGTTGTGTCCGAATCTGTGTGACCGCATAGACGGCAGTCCACCAGGCTCCCCCGTCCCTGGGATTCTCCAGGAAAGAACACTGGAGTGGGTAGCCATTTTCTCCTCCAATGCATGAAAGTGAAAAGTGAAAGTGAAGATGCTCAGTCGCGTCTGACTCTTAGCGACCTCATGGACCTCAGCCTACCAGGCTCCTCCATCCATGAGATTGTCCAGGCAAGAGTACTGAAGTGGGTTGCCATTGCCTTCTCCGATGTAAACTGCAAATGGCACCATATTTCTAACATTGCTATAATGAAGTGAGGAGGACTGAACAGTCGGAGAAGACACAGGAGGTAGTCAGAGATTTGGGGCCTGGAGGCAGAACCTAAAGAGCTCCTCGAGTTCTGAATGCTCTCAAATGCTCTGAGTCGCTTTACAAACAGCTGTGTTTCAGCACAGGTTTTCTTGAGAGCTACTCTCTAGCAGAACATAGATTTCCCCTCAAAGAAATCATACCTGGTAGAGAATCCCCACTTAATCAGCCTGCCCATCTCAGAGCATTCATCTTATATCAAGTGGAGCCACTGCCAACCCTGTTGTGGGATGTACAAGCCACTTTTAAGTAAAAACACTTATTAAACACTCAGGTGTTTAGATGCATTAGCATCTCAAAGTCAATTCCCAACACATGTCCAGCTTTAATGAGAATTATTCTTATTTCCTCTTGTTAATTAATGGGTCCTCACCAAGGCCCCAAACCTCAGTGGGGACCAGAATAAACACTCAGGCTTACAAATGCTGAATAGGATGTCTTCCTGATTCACATAGAAAGAACAGAGAAACCCTGGAAATATTCTTCACCCTTGAGCAGCCTGATGAGTGATGCCTTTCAAGTGTCATTCTATCTCTCTTTCCACACCCTCACCCATTAGCCCCACTGTGTAAAGAAAGGCACACTTATCTTGAATATAACAATGGTCCCCTACCTTGAAGGGGAAAATCCTCCCAGAGTGACAGACAGACATACAGTTCAAAATATTGGTGCTGTCTGACAGAGTGAAGTAATGGGGACCAGATTTATCTTTCACCCACAATAAACCCCCAATGGCAAAATACATAAAACAACAGTCTTCAAAACACTGGACATCAGGCAGTAAAGAGCAGTGCTCTCTGATAATGGAAGACAGACAAAGTGAGCCCTTTGTTGCTCCAGCTTATTTCTTAAAAGTGCTCTAGACAGTAGTGTGGGGAGGGGTAACTGAGGTAATCCCCTGAGGTGAGGAGATAGAGCTGAGCATCCAGGGAGACCAAGGAGCTGGAGTGCATAGGCAGAGCTCCAGAGAGGAGAGAGTTGCACAGAAAGAAAAACCTGGGGAGCTACAGAAAGTTCCCCTCATACATTCATACATTTCCTACATTTTTAGGAAAAGAAACCCCTTTCTCTCCAGATTTGGGAAAAAACCATCAAGAGAATTAGAGGAAACAGTCACTCATTATCATGCAGAACTGGGAACTATGTCTGTTCCCACTAGCCACAGTGGAAAAACTCACGGTTCATGCCTTGGTTAAGTACTCAGATATTGCTTAAATAGAGAGGAATAATTAGTCTAGACTAGGCAGCTGCTAAGCTGCTAAGTCACGTCAGTCGTGTCCGACTCTGTGCAACCCCACAGACGGCAGCCCACCAGGCTCCCGTCCCTGGGATTCTCCAGGCAAGAACACTGGAGTAGGTTGCCATTTCCTTCTCCAATGCAGGAAAGTGAAAAGTGAAAGTGAAGTTGCTCAGTCGTGTCTGACTCTTCGTTACCCCATGGACTGTAGCCTATCAGGCTCTGCCATCCGTGGGATTTCCCAGGCGAGAGTACTGGAGTGGGGTGCCATTGCCTTCTCCAAGACTAGGCAGACCTGGTTCCAAATAGGAAAAGGAGTACGTCAAGGCTGTATACTGTCACCCTGCTTATTTAACTTATATGCAGAGTACATCATGAGAAATGCTGGGCTGGAAGAAGCACAAGCTGAAATCAAGATTGCCAGGAGAAATATCAGTTACCTCAGATATGCAGATGACACCACCCTTATGACAAAAAGTGAAGAGGAACTAAAAAGCCTCTTGATTAAAGTGAAAGTGGAGAGTGAAAAAAGTTGGCTTAAAGCTCAACATTCAGAAAACGAAGATCATGGCATCTGGTCCCATCATTTCATGAGAAATAGATGGGTAAACAGTGGAAACAGTGTCAGACTTTATTTTTTTGGGCTCCAAAATCACTGCAGATGGTGACTGCAGCCATGAAATTAAAAGACGCTTACTCCTTGGAAGAAAAGTTATGACCAACCTAGAAAGTATATTGAAAAGCAGAGACATTACTTTGCCAACAAAGGTCCATCTAGTCAAGGCTATGGTTTTTCCAGTAGTCATGTATGGATGTGAGAGTTGGACTGTGAAGAAAGCTGAGGGCTGAAGAATTGATGCTTTTGAACTGCGGTGTTGGAGAAGACTCTTGAGAGTCCCTTGGACTGCAAGGAGATCCAACCAGTCCATTCTGAAGGAGATCAGCCCTGGGATTTCTTTGGAAGGAATGATGCTAAAGCTGAAGCTCCAGTACTTTGGCCACCTCATGGGAAGAGTTGACTCATTGGAAAAGACTCTGATGGTGGGAGGGATTGGGGGCTGGAGGAGAAGGGGACGACAGAGGATGAGATGGCTGGATGGCATCACTGACTCGATGATCATGAGTCTGAGTGAACTCTGGGCGTTGGTGATGGACAGGGAGGCCTGGCATGCTGTCATTCATGGGGTCTCAAAGAGTCGGCCACGACTGAGTGACTGAACTGAACTGAACCAAGGCAGACCTAGTTGCAGATCTGCCTAACAAATCATAAAAGGAAATTACTTCAAATAGTTTTCTCCTTTTGGGTTTTAACTGCATATTATAACAATGCTCAAGGAATAAAAATACCAAAATTTCCATGACCCAGCAAGGTGACATTCATGATATTCGGCATCCAATCAAGATTGTCAGGTGTGTACAGAGGCAAGAAAACACATCCATAATGAGAGATTAATCAAAGGAAAGCAACACAAAACTGGCCCTGAAGTTAGAATTAGCAGTTCAGCTCAGTTTGGTTGCTCATTTGTGTCCACTTCTTGTGACCCCATGGACTGCAGCACACCAGGCTTCCCTGCCCATCACCAGCCCCTGTAGCTTGTTCAAACTCATGTCCATTGAGTTGGTGATGCCATCCAACCATCTCATCCTCTGTCATCCTCTTCTCATCCTGCCTTCAATCTTTCCCAGCATCAAGGTCTTTTACCAATGAGTCAGTTCCTCAAATCAGGTGGCCAAAATATTGGAGTTTCAGCTTCATCATCATTTCTTCCAATGAATATTCAGGACTGATTTCCTTTAGGATGGATGGGTTTTATCTCTTTGCAGTACAAAGGAATCTCAAGAGTCTTCTTCAACAGCACAGTTCAAAAGTGTGAGTTCTTCAGTGCTCAGGTTTCTTTATAGTCCAGCTCTTATATCCATACATGACTGCTGGAAAAACCATAGCATTGAATAGATGGACCTTTTTTTTGCCAAAGTAATAATATGTTTCTGCTTTTTAATATGCTGTCTAGGTTGGTCATAACTTTTCTTCCAAGGAGCAAGCGTCTTTTAATTTCATGGCTGCAATCACCATCTGTAGTGATTTTGGAGCCCCAAAAGATAAAGTTTGTAACTTCCCACTGTTTCCCCATCTATTTTCCATGAAGTGATGGGACCAGATGCCATGATCTTAAGTTTCTGGCCCCAAGTAAATAACAGGGGGAGAATACATCTCCACTCATCAACAGAAAATTGGATTAAAGATTTACTGAGCATGGCACTGTCCATCAGAACAAGATCCAGTTTTCCCCTCAGTCAGTCTTTGCCATCAGGAAGCTTCCATAAACCTCTTATCCTTCTCCATCAGAGGGCAGACATACTTAAAGCCACAATCACAGAAAGATAACCAATCTGATCACATAGACCACAGCCTTGTCTAACTCAATGAAAATATGAGCCATGCCTTGTAGGGCCACCCAAGATGGATGGGTCTTGGTGGAGAGTTCTGACAAAACGTCGTCCACTGAAGAAGGGAATGGCAAACCACTTCACTATTCTTGCCTTGAGAACCCCATGAACAGTATGAAAAGGCAAAAAGATGGGACACTGAAAGATGAACTCTCCAGGTTGGTAGCTGCTCAATATGCTACTGGATATCAGTGGAGAAATAACTACAGAAAGAAAGAAGAGATGGAGCCAAGACAAAAACTACACCCAGTTGTGGATGGGATAGAAGTAAAGTCTGATGCTGTAAGAGCAATACTGTATAGGAACCTGGAATGTTAGGTGCATGAATTAAGTTAAATTGGAAGTGGTCAAACAGGAGATGCCAAGAGTGAACATTGACATTTTAGGAATCAGTAAACTAAAACTGACGGGAATGGGTGAATTTAACTCAGATGACCATTATATCTACTACTCTGGGCAAGAACCCTTTAGAAGAAATGGAGGAGCCATCATAGTTAACAAAAGAGTCTGAGATGCAGTTCTTGGGTGCAATCTCAAAAATGGCAGAATGATCTCTGTTCATTTCCAATGCATCATTCAATATCACAGTTATCCAAGTCTGTGCCACAACCAGTAACACTGAAGAAGCTGAAGTTGAACAGTTCTATGAAGACTTACAAGATCTTCTAGAACTAACACCCCCAAAAGATGTCCTTTTCATTATAGGGGACTGGAATGCAAAAGTAGGAAATGAAGAAACACCTGGAGTAAAAGGCAAATTTGGCCTTGGAGTACAGAATGAAGCAGGGCAAAGGCTAATTGAGTTTTGCCAAAAGAATGCACTTGTCATAGCAAATACCCTCTTACAACAACACAAGAGATGACTCTGCACATGGACATCACCACAAGGTCAATATAAAATTCAGATTGATGATATTCTTTGCAGCCAAAGATGGAGAAACTCTATACAGCCAGCAAAAACAAGACCAGGAGCTGACTGTTGCTCAGATCATGAACTCCTTATTGCTAAATTCAGAATTAGCAGAGAAGGATATTAAAACATTTATTATCCATCAAAAACTTGTACAAAATGTTCCTAGCAACTTTATTCATGATAGTTAAGACTGGAAGCAGTCCAGCCGTCCATTAGCATGAATATAGATAAACAGACCACTTAGCAATAAGAAGGATCGTTCTCAAAAAGATACAACACCAAAGAATCTCAAGAATACTTTTTTTGTGTGATAAAAAGCAAAGCCTAAAAAAGTACATACTGTTTGAATGATTCCATGTATTCAAAAGTTTCAAACAGGTAAAATTAAACTGTGATGACAGAAATTAGATGATGGTTCCTTCTGTGATGGGGGGATAAACAGAAAGAAGACAAGACCATTTTAGGGTACTAAAATGTCCTCTCACCAGTTGTGATGTGAATTATAAGACTGTATGCATTGCAAAAATGGATGAAGCTTCACAGACTGTGCATTTCACACAATAAAAATTTTTGTTAAATTTTAAAATAATTGAATGGAAAAATAGGCACTTCATTTTTAAGAGCAAATCAAATGGCCAATAGTGAGCATCTGAAAATATGCTTAGTGTCATTGGGATTCAGGAAAAAAATAAGTTAGGACCACAGTGAAGTGGTGGACCAGAAGGATGTACACTCATCTTCTCCTGCAAGAACTCCAAAATTGCAACACACTGCTGAACAACCATCAACAGGAGAATGTTGGATCCCACCAAAAAAATTACCCCACATCCAAGGGCAAAGGCAAAGACCCAACAAGATAGTAGGAAGGAAGAAATTGTGTTTAGACTTAAACCCCATACCCACCAGAGATGCTTGGAGGGCTCAAACAAAGCCTTGTGCGCACCAGGACCCAGAGATTCCACAGAGACTGAGCCAGATCTGCCTTTGAGTATTTCAGTGTCTTCTGTGGAGGCACTGGTCAGCAGAAGCAAGGGTTCTGGCTGCAGCAGACCTGAGGCATGCAGTATGTAGCATAAGTACTCATGGAGGAGGTCACCATTAGCCCCATCACAGAGCTGCTGAGCAAATGACCCACAAACTTTGGAATAATTATACTAAAGAAATTCTCGTGCTGTTAAGATAATTTTAGGACCCATAACAGAGTTTCCAACCTGGGAATCTGGCAAAGGGGCTTCTCCAGAACCCTCAGGGAATTTGATTTTGGAGGCCAGTGAGATTTCATTACAGAACTTCCACAGGACTGGAGAAACAGACTCTTGAAGGGCACAAACAAAACTTTGTGCACACTGGGAGCCAGAAGATAGGAGAAATGTCCACACAAGAGACTGAGCCACACATGCCTGTGAGTGTCCAGGAGTCTTCAGCAGAGCTGTGGGTCGACAATGGCCTGCAGCGGATCAGGGCACTGAATACAACAGTGATACACTAGTTCTTTTGAAGGAGGTCACCATTACAGGCCGAACTACAGGGAGGGAACAAGGCCCCACCCATCAACAGAAAATTGGATTAAAGATTTACTAAGCCCATCAGAATAAGACCCAGTTTCCCCACAGTCAGTCTCTCCCACCAAGAAGCTTCCATAACCTTCTTATCATTATCCATCAGAGGGCAGACAGAATGAAAACCACAGTCACAGAAAACTAACCAAACTGATCACATGGATCACAGGCTTGTCTAACTCAATGAAACTATGAGCCTTGCCACAAAGGGCAAACCAAGACAGATGGGTCATGGTGGAGAGTTCGGACAAAACGTGATTCACTGGAGAAGGAAATAGCAAACCACTTCAATATTCTTGCCTTGAGAACCCCATGAACAGTATGAAGGCAAAACGATATGACACTGAAAGATGAACTCCCCAGGTAGGTTGCTGCCCATATGCTAGTGGAGAAGAGTAGAGAAATAACTCTGGAAAGAATGAAGAGATAGAGCCAAAGTGAAAAAAATGCTCAGCTGAAGATGTGATTGGTGTTGGAAATAAAGTCTGATGCTGTAAAGAATAATATTGCTCAGGAACTTTTATTTTTTGGGGGGCTCCAAAATCACTGCAGATGGTAACTGCAGCCATGAAATTTAAAGATGCTTACTCCTTGGAAGAAAAGTTATGACTGACCTAGATAGCATATTGAAAAGCAGAGACATTACTTGGCCAACAAAGGTCCATCTAGTCAAGGCTATGGTTTTTCCTGTGGTCATGTATGGATGTGAGAGTTGGACTGTGAAGAAAGCTGAGGGCCGAAGAATTGATGCTTTTGAACTGTGATGTTGGAGAAGACTCTTGAGAGTCCCTTGGACTGCAAGGAGATCCAACCAGTCCATTCTGAAGGAGATCAACCCTGGGATTTCTTTGGAGAGAATGATGTTGAAGCTGAAACTCCAGTACTTTGGCCACCTCTTGCGAAGAGTTGACTCATTGGAAAAGACTCTGATGGTGGGAGGGATTGGGGGCTGGAGGAGAAGGGGACGACAGAGGATGAGATGGCTGGATGGCATCACTGACACGATGGACGTGAGTCTGAGTGAACTCCGGGAGTTGGTGATGGACAGGGAGGCCTGGCGTGCTGCAGTTCCTGGGGTCTCAAAGAGTCGGACATGAGTGACTGAACTGAACTGAACTGAACTGAGGAACCTGGTATGTTAGGTCCATGAATCAAGGTAAATTGGAAGTGGTCAAACTGGAGATGCCAAGAGTGAACATTGACATTTTAGGAATCATTGAACTAAAATCTACTGGAATGGGTAAATTTAACTCAGATGACCATTATATCTACTACTCTGGGCAAGAATCCCTTAAAAGTAATGAAGGAACCATCATAGTCAACAAAAGAGTCTGAGATGCAGTTCTTGGGTACAATCTCAAAAACAACAGAATGATCTCTGTTCATTTCCAAGCAAACCATTCAATATCACAGTAATCCAAGTCTATGCCACAACCAGTAATGCTAAAGAAGCTGAAGTTTAATGGTTCTATAAAGACCTACAAGACCTTCTGGAACTAACAACCCCAAAATATGTCCTTTTCATTATAGGGGACTGGAATGCAAAAGTAGGAAGTCAAGAGCCACCTGGCGTAACAGGCAAATTTGGCCTTGGAGTACAAAATGAAGCAGGTCAAAGGCTAATAGAGTTTTGCCAAGAGAATGCACTGGTCATAGCGAACACCGCCTTCCAACAATACAAAAGAAGACTCTACACATGGACTTCACCTGATGGTCAATACTGAAATCAGATTAATTATATTCTTTGCAGCCAAAACTGGAGAAACTCTATGCAGTCAGGAAAAACAAGACTGGGAGCTGACTGTGGCTCAGATCATGAACTCCTTATTGCAAAATTCAGACTTAAACTGAAGAAAGCAGGGGAAATCACTAGACCATTCAGGTATGACCTCAATCAAATCCCTTATGATTATACAGTGGAAGTGACAAATAGATTCAAGGATCTGACAGAGTGCCTGAAGAACTATGGACAGAGGTTCATGACATTGTACAGCAGGAAGTGATCAAGACCATCCCCAAGAAAAAGAAATGCAAAAGGCAAGCAAAATGGTTGTCCGAGGAGGCCTTACAAATAGCTGAGAAAAGACGAGAAGCAAAAAGCAAAGAAGAAAAGAAAGGATATACCCATTTCAATGCAGAGTTCCAGAGAATAGTGCAAAGAGATAAGGAAACCTTACTCAGTGATCAATGCAAAGAAATAGAGGAAAATGATAGAATGGGAAAGACTAGAGATCTTTCTCAAGGGAACATTTCATGCAAAGATGGGCACAAGAAAAGACTGAAATGGTATGGACCTAAGAGAAGCAGAAGATATAAGAAGAAGTGGCAAGAATACATGGAAGAACCATACAAAAAAATATCTTCACGATCCAGATCTCCATGATGGTGTGACCACCCAAGTAGAGCCAGACATCCTGGAATGTGAAGTCAAGTGGGCTTTAGGAAGCATCACTGCGAACAAAGTAAGTGGAGGTGATCAAATTCCAGTTGGGCTATTTCAAATCCTAAAAAAATGATTCTGTGAAAGTGCTGCACTCAATATACCAGCAAATTTGGAAAAGTCAACAGTGGCCACAGGACTGGAAAAGATCAGTTTTCATTCCAATCCCAAAGGAAAGCAATACCAGAGAATACACAAACTACTGCTCTGTTGCGCTCATCTCACATGCTAGCAAAGAAAGGCTCGAAATTCTTCAAGCCAGGTTATAACAGTAGGTGAACTGTGAACTTCCAGATGTTCAAGATGGATTTAGAAAAGGCAGAGGAATCAGAGATGAAATTTCCAACATTTCCTGGATCATCAAAAAAGCAGGAGAGATCCAGAAAAACATCTGCTTCTGCTTTATTGACTACAACAAAGACTTTGACTGTGTGGATCACAACAAACTGTGGAAAATTCTTCAAGAGATGGGAGTACCAGACCACTTTATCTGCCTCCTGAGAAATCTGTATGCAGGTCAAGAAGCGACAGTTAGAACTGAACATGGAACAACAGACTGGTTCCAAATCGGGAAAGGAGTACTTGAGGGCTGTAGATTGTCTCCCTGCTTATTTAACTTATAGGCAGAGTACATCATGTGAAATGCCAAGCTGGATGAAGCACAAGCTGAAATCAAGGTTGTTGGGAGAAATATCAATAACCTCAGATACGCAGATGACACCACCCTTATGGCAGAAAGTGAAGAGGAACTCAAGAGCCTCTTGATGAAAGTGAAAGAGGAGAGTAAAAAGTTGGCTTAAAACTCAGCATTCAGGAAACTAAGATCATGGCATTTAGTCCCATCACTTTGTGGAAAATAGGTGGGGAAACAATGGAAACACTGACAGACTTTATTTTCTTGGGCTCCAAAATCATTACAGATGGTGACTGCAGCCATGAAATTAAAAGACGCTTACTCCTTGGAAGAAAAGCTATGATGAAACTAGACAGTATATCAGAAATCAGAGACTTACTTTGCCAACAATTATCCATCCAGTCAGAGCTATGGTTTTTCCAGTAGTCATGTAAGGATGTGGGAGTTGGACCGTAAAGAAAGCTGAGTGCTGTAGAATTGATGCTTTTGAACTGTGACGTTGAAGAAGACACTTGAGAGTCCCTTGGACTGCAAGGAGATCAAACCAGTCGATCCTAAAGGAAATCAGTCCTGAATATTCATTAGAAGGACTGATGCTGAAGCTGAAACTCCGATACTTTGGCCACTTGATGTGAAGAACTTCTTGGAAAAGACTCTGGTACTTGGAAAGATTGAAGGTGAGAGAAGGGGATGATAGAGGATGAGATGATTCATGGCATCACCAACTCAATGGACCTGAGTTTGAGTAAGCTCTGGGATTTGGAGCTGTACAGGGAAGCCTGACATGCTGCAGTCCACGGTGTTACAAAGTGTTCGACACAACTGAACGACTGGACTGACGCTGAACCAATACAGTGAAATATCATGTCTATCAAATTGGTGCTATTCAAGAATTTGACAGCAACTGACACTGTTTGATCACATCTCTTGCCTGGGAAATCTCATGCACAGAGGAGCCTGGCGGGCTACTGTCCATGGGGTCACAAAAAAATTTGACACAACTTAGTGACTAGACAACAGCAACAATGCTGAATTAAAAAGCAGTCTCCAAAGAGCACTTCTAGTATGATTTCATCTGTACAGATTTCAAGAACATGCAAAACTAAACCATTGTTTAGAGGTACAAACACATAGTCAAACAATAATACAGACAAGAAAGGGAATAATTAACACAATTTTAAGTCACTTTATTAAGAATTTATTTTATTGAAGCATAGTCCATTTATGACATTTTGTTAATTTCTGCTGTATAGAAAAGTGATTCAGTTATACACATACATATCTTTTTTTTTCAAATTCATTTTCATCATGATTTATCCAGGATATTGAATAGAGTTCCCTGTGCTCTGAGTAGGACTTTATTATTTATCAATTCTCTATATAATAGCTTGCACCTGTTAATTCCACACTCAATCTATTTCCCCTCCACTCATCCCCCTCTTGGCAACTACATGTCTGATCTCTATGTATGTGAGTCTGTTTATGTTTCATAGATAAGTTCATCTGTGTCATATTTTATATTCCACATATAAGTGATATCATATGGTACTTATCTTGCCCTTTCTGACTTACTCACTTAGTATGATAATCTCTGGGTCCATCCATATTGCTGCAAATGACTCTATTTCATTCTTGTGGCTGAGTAGTATTCCATTATATATATGTACCCCATTTACTTTATACGTTATCTGTAGATGGACATTTAGGTGGTTTCTATGTCTTGGCTTCCCAGGTGGTGCAGTGCTAAAGAATCCACCAGCCAATGCAGGAGGCATAGGGGACCTAAGTTTGATTCCTGGGTCAGAAAGATACCTTGGAGGGAGACATGGCAACCCACTCCAGTATTCTGGCCATGGAAAATCCCATGGACAAGGGAGCCTGGTAGGCTGCAGTCCATGGGGTCGCAAAGAGTCAGACACAACTTAGCAACTGAGAATGCATGCACAACATTTTGGATATTGTGAATAGTACTGCTGTGAACATAGGGGGCTTTATGGTTTTGAATTATAGTTTTGTCTGGATATGCATAGGAGTGGAAGTGTAGGATCATATAGTAATTCTATTTTTAATTTTTTGAGGAACTTTCATACTGTTTTCCAGTGATTGATCCAACTTACATTCCCACCAACAGTAGAGGAGATTCCCTTTCCTCCATACCCTCTCCATATTTGTTATTTGCACACATTTTAATGGTAGCCTTGCTGACCAGTGACAGGTGATACCTCACTGGAGTTTAGATATGTCTTTCTCTAATAATTAATGATGTTGAGCATCTTTTCATGTGCCTATTGACTGTATTATTATAAATGTCATGTGTACTCTACTGAAGTTCTCTCTTGTCCACTTAATAACTAGCACAAAATATAGTAAACCATTGAACAAAGAGAATTTAGAATGATAAACCAAATAATGTATGATAAAATTTAAAATATAATTTCTTATTATGAAACAACACCCTGAAGTCTTTAAGAAAACTCATTTGTAAATCTGCCAAGTTCTTAAGGTGGAAATTTCTCATTTAAAATTATAAGATCACCATGTGATAAAGGTATTGCTGAAATAATGTGAGTGAATAATGTTATGTATAAAAAAATGAACTCAGATAAATGTCACGATACTATAAAAAGCATTCTTTATTTCCAGCTCATAATTAATTGAATGCCCCATGGAGGCAAGTTGTACTAGTTGAAAGGTTTTGTTGTTCCTATAAAGATGTTCATTTGATCTATTACACAACTGTTGATTATGTCTGTGAAGAATTTATCTTCTTTACATAGCATTTCAAAGTCATCAGAAGTACACAGGAAATGACTTCCAGAATCAAGGGTGGTTGTGGTAGAAACAACATATAAGGTCTCATTCACTTCTAAAGAGCAGTTTTAAGTCTACAGCAAAATTGAGTAGAAGGTACAGAGATATTCCATATAATCCCTGCTTCAATATATGCATGGTCGCCCCACTAGCAACATCCTCCTCGAGAGTGTCACATTTGTTACAGTTGATGAACATACATTGACACCTCATTACCACTCAGAGCCTTATTTAAAAAGACAACATTCAAACTCACACTGTTATTCTTTTCCCTTTAAATACTAATGTATCCTCAGTGCATCAGTTCAGTTCAGTTCAGTCGCTCAGTCGTGTCCGACTCTTTGCGACCCCATGAATCGCAGCACGCCAGGCCTCCCTGTCCATCACCAACTCCCAGAGTTCACTCAGACTCATGTCCATTGAGTCAGTGATGCCATCCAGCCATCTCATCCTCGATCGTCCCCTTCTCCTCCAGCTCCCAATCCCTCCCACCATCAGAGTCTTTTCCAATGAGTCAACTCTTTGCATGAGGTGGCCAAAGTACTGGAGTTTTAGCTTTAGCATCATTCCTTCCAAAGAAATCCCAGGGCTGATCTCCTTCAGAATGAACTGGTTGGATCTCCTTGCAGTCCAAGGGACTCTCAAGAGTTTTTTCCAATGCCACAGTTCAAAAGCATCAATTCTTCGGCACTCAGCTTTCTTCACAGTCCAACTCTCACATCCATGTATGGAAAAACCATAGCCCTGACTAGACGGACCTTTGTTGGCAAAGTAATGTCTCTGCTTTTCAACATGCTATATCTAGGTCTGTCATAACTTTTCTTCCAAGGAGTAAGCGTCTTTTAATTTCATGGCTGCAGTCACCATCTGCAGTGACTTTGGAGCCCCTCAAAATAAAGTCTGACAATGTTTCCACTGTTTCCCCATCTATTTCCCATGAAGTGATGGGACCAGATGCCATGATCTTTGTGCATACCTCTGTATGAACATGCCACTGATACCCAGAGGAAGAACATCTGAATCAGAGTATAGTTTGCCCAGGGAGAGACAATTCCATTCTGACATCTCAACTTCTAACAAGTCCCAGGAAGCCTTCACAAGCATATGTACCTAGCCCAAGTGTACCACAGCTTGACGAGTTACCACATGATTAAGTCTACCAAAAGGAAAAGAAAAGCCATAGACAGTGTTTTGTTCATCTAACGCAGGCTTGAAAAAAGAGTGCAGTCTCAGGGGACGCCAGCCAATGCCACAAGCCTGGAAGAGCTGCCAGCACTTCAGGGCGACTAGGTTAGGAGTGAGTAGAGCATAGGAGGTAGTTCTGGAAGGAAGAAGCAATCTGTCTCATAAAAGCACCCAGATTTCTGGCACAAATGGTTCACGTGTCTATTGTAAGTGAATCCATAAACTGCTTTTTAAGAATCAGCAAGTTCTCTCTTTGTCAGTGCTCAGCTTTTGTTATTATATCTATAGCAGTTGAAGGCAAATTATGCAGAGTGCAGAGTTTAATCAATTTTTGCCTTTATTTTAGTTAACACATTTGTCTTGTTTCAAAGACATACAGATGGAAACAGTTATTCAGATTATAGTGAAAGAAAAGAACAAAAGCTCATTTGCAAGCTTCTTTCCACAGTTTTCTTAACCACCATGAGAATCTCTTTCATTATGATGTCTAATTTAGTTGAATTGAATATCAGCGTCAAACGGTTACTTTCTTTATTCAACCCAAGAGCTCAAGTAATGTGTCTGCTCAGAGAAAGGAGACCTTCTTAATGTCCAGCTCTGCATACAACCTCCAATTATGCACATGCCATTGAAACACAAGTGTGTAAAAAAGGAGAAAATGGCAGTTCAGCTCTGCAGAATTTGGTGGATAGAATAGACTTGGAAAAGTATTGAAAAATCTTGACCCACTTACCAGTTGAGAAGAACAGAGATCAAGAAGTTTTAATAACTGGTTCAAAGTCACACAGGAACCAGGATCAGATTGCAACTCTGTTGAACCCAGGTTTTCTGACCATAAATCCATGGTTTTGCCCTTCCCTCTGTATTGCCTTTTTCTTTGCCTCTTGTATTACTTGGAAATATCTATTCTCCTTCTCACTAGCTTTCAAAAGAACAAAACAAATCAGTGGTTTAACAACATGCAGGTTTATCAGAATAGAAATGAGATACATTGGCATGTGCTTTAATTGTAAGACATTACATTCTCTTGGTTGTTAACTATGATCACACCTGCATTTTTCTTCTGAAATAAGGACTCTGCTCTTTGATGTGTTTGCCTGCCTTCCAGAGCAGGGAATCCCCAACCTCTTGGATCTTATGCCTGATGATCTGAGATGGAGCTGATGTAAAAACAACAGAAATAAAAAGCACAATAAATGTAATGCACTTGAATCATTGGTAAAACATTCCCCACTCCCTGCTCTGTAGAATAGTTATTTCAATGAAAATTGTCCCTGGTGACAAAAAAATTGGGGAATGTTGTTCTAGAGCTATAAATGATGTGTTTTGATGAAGTATAATTGGGTAGAAAAACCTTCATTAGGGAAAAATATACAGTATCTCATTGACTTTATTGAAAGCCAAAATTACAGCTTATTAAGCCAGGTCAAGAAGCAAGAGTTAAAACCGGACAACGGACTGGTTCCAGATGGGAAAGGAGTATGTCAAAGCTGTGTATTGTCACCCTGCTTATTTAACTTATATGCAGAATACATCATGGGAAATGCTGGTCTAGATGAAGCACAAGCTAGAGTCAAGATTGCTGGAGGAAATATCAATAACCTCAGATATGCAGATGATACCACCCTTATGGCAGAAAGCGAAGAGGAACTAAAGAGACTCTTGATGAAATTGAAAGAGGAGAGTGAAAATGCTGGCTTAACACTCAACATTCAAAAACAATGTTTGGTGGCATTGAAGTGATGGCATCTGGTCCCATCACTTCATGGCAAATAGATGGGGCAACAATGGAAACAGTAACAGACTTTATTTTTTGAGGATCCAAAATCACTTCAGATGGTGACAGCGGTCGAGAAATTAAAGACGCTTGCTCCTTGGAAGAAAAGATATGACTAACCGAGACAGCATATTGAAAACCAGAAACATTACTTTGCCAACAAAGGTCTGTCTAGTCAAAGCTCTGGTTTTTCTAATAATTATGTATGGATGTGAGAATTGGATCATAAAGAAAGCTGAGCCCTGAAGAACTGATGCTTTGAATTGTGGTGTTGAATACTCTTGAGAGTCCCTTGCACTGCAAGGAGATCAAATCAGTCAATCCTAAAGGAAATTAAAGATTCAGACATGACTGAGCAACTGAACACCAACAACCAAGTCAAAAACCTTTTTTCAATCAAACATATTTATCCATCATAATTTTAATTTAGTTTATAATTGCCTTAACAGACACAATGAAAAATTATCAAAGAAAGTAAAATGCAAAGTACAAAAAAATAAAAATCTTTGATACAGACATAACTCTTAACTATTTGATACTCTACTGATCAATAACTTGAAGATATTTGCAATTTGTTCAGTACAAATTATGTATGCAGGCTTTAAGTTCAGTTCAGTCACTCAGTCATGTTTGTCTCTTTATGACCCAATGGACTGCTGCACGCCAGGCTTTCCTGTCCTTCAGCAACTCCCGGAACTTTCTCAAACTCACATCCACTGAGTTGGTGATGCCATCCAACCATCTCATCCTCTGTCATCCCCTTTTCCTCCTGCGTTCAATCTTTTTCAGCATCAGGGTCTTTTCCAATGAGTCAGTTCTTCACATCAGGTGGCCAAAATACTGGAGCTTCAACTTCAGCATCAGTCTTCCAATTAATATTCAGGATGATTTCCTTTAGGATTGACTGGTTTGATCTCCTAGCAGTCCAAAGGACTCTCAAGAGTCTTCTCCAACACCACAGTTCAAAAGCATGAGTTCTTCGATGCTCAGCTTTCTTTATAGTCCAACTCCCACATCCATATGTGAATACTGGAAAAACCATAGTGTTGACTAGATGGACTTTTGTCAGCAAAGTAATGTCTCTGCATTTTAATTTTGCATGATGTACACTGCATATAACTTAAATAATCAGGGCGACAATATACAGCCTAGACGTAATCCTTTCCCAATTTGGAATCAGTCCGTTGTTCCATGTCCAGTCTAACTGTTGCTTCTTGATTTACATACAGATTTCTCAGGAGGCAGGTAAGGTGGTCTGGTATTCTTATCTCTTTAAGAATTTTCCACAGTTTGTTGTGATCCACACAGTCAAAGGCTTTGGCATAGTCAATAAAGCAAAAATAAATGTTCTTCTAGAACTCTCTTGCTTTTTCGATGACCCAATGGATGTTGGCCTTTTGATCTCTGGTTCCTCCACCTTTTCTAAACCCAGCTTGAGCATCAGGAAGCTCATTGTTCACGTACTGTTGAAGCCTGGCTTGGAGAATTTTGAGCATTCCTTTGCTAGCATGCGAGATGAGTGCAATCATGTGGTAGGTTGACCATTCTCTGGAATTGCTTTCCTTTGTGGTTGGAATGAAAACTGACCTTTTCCAGTCCTGTGACCATTGCTGAAATTTCCAAATTTGCTGGCATATTGAGTGCAGCACTTTAAGAGCATATTCTTTAAGGATTTGAATTCAATTGGAGTTAGGTTTGTGACATTGTACAGGACACAGGGATCAAGACCATCCCCATGGAAAAGAAAGGCAAAAAAGCAAAATGGCTGTCTGAGGAGGCCTTACAAATAGCTGTGAAAAGAAGAGAAGTGAAAAGCAAAGGAGAAAAGGAAAGATGTAAGTATCTGAATGCAGAGCTGCAAAGAATAGCAAGGAGAGATAAGAAAGCCCTCCTCAGTGATCAATGCAAAGAAATAGAGGAAAACAACAGAATGGGAAAGACTAGAGATCTCTTCAAGAAAATTAGAGATACCAAGGGAACATTTCATGTAAAGATGGGCTTGATAAAGGACAGAAATTGTATGGACCCAACAGAAGCAGAAGATATTAAGAAGAGGTGGCAAGAATACACAGAAGAGCTGTACAAAAAAGAGCTTCACGACCCAGATAATCATGATGGTGTGATCACTCACCTAGAGCCAGACATCCTAGAATGTGAAGTCAAGTGGGCCTTAGAAAGCATCACTACGGAAAAAGCTAGTGGAAGTGATGGAATTCCAGTTGAGCTATTTCAAATCCTGAAAGATGATGCTGTGAAAGTGCTGCACTCAATATGTCAGCAAATTTGGAAAACTCAGCAGTGGCCACAGGACTGGAAAATGTCAGTTTTCATTCCAATCTCAAAGAAAGGCAATGCAAAAGAATGCTCAAACTACTGCACAGTTGCACTCATCTCACATGCCAGTAAACTAATGCTCAAAATTCTCTAAGCCAGGCTTCAGCAATACGTGAACTGTGAACATCCAGATGTTCAAGCTGGGTTTAGAAAAGGCAGAGGAAACAGAGATCAAATTGCCAACATCTGCTGGATCATGGAAAAAGCAAGAGAGTTCCAGAAAAACATCTACTTCTGCTTTATTGACTATGCCAAAGCCTTTGATTGTGTGGATCACAATGAACTGTGGAAAATTCTTCAAGAGATGGGAATACCAGACCATCTGACCTGCCTCTTGAGAAACCTATATGCAGGTCAGGAAACAACAGTTAGAACTGGACATGGAACAACAGACTGGTTCCAAATAGGAAAAGGAGTACGTCAAGCTGTATATTTAACTTCTTATTTAACTGCTGCTTATTTAGCTGCTTATTTAACTTCTATGCAGAGTACATCATGAGAAACACTGGGCTGGATGAAGTACAAGCTGGAATCAAGATTGCCAGGAGAAATATCAATAACCTCAGATATGCTGATGACACCCCCCTTAGGGCAGAAAGTGAAGAAGAACTAAAGAGCCTCTTGATGAAAGTGAAAGAGGAGAGCGTAAAAGTTGGCTTAAAGCTCAGCATTCAGAAAACGAAGATCATGGCATCTAAACCCATCACTTCATGGGAAATAGATGGGGAAACAGTGGAAACAGTGTCAGACTTAATTGTTTTGGGCTCCAAAATCACTGCAGATGGTGATTTCAGTCATGAAAAAGAAGACGCTTACTCCTTGGAAGGAAAGCTATGATCAACCTAGATAGCATATTGAAAAGCAGAGATATTACAAGGCTACGGTTTTTCCAGTGGTCATGTATGGATGTGAGAGTTGGACTGTGAAGAAAGCTGAGCACCCAAGATGCTTTTGAGCTCTGGTGTTGGAGATGACTCTTGAGAATCCCTTGGACTGCAAGGAGATCCAACCAGTCTATCCTAAAGGAGATCAGTCCTGGGTGTTCATTGGAAGGACTGATGCTCAAGCCCCAATACTTTGGCCACCACATGCGAAGAGTTGACTCATTGGAAAAGACCCTAATGCTGGGAGGGATTGGGGTAGGAGGAGAAGGGGACAACAGAGGATGAGATGCCTGGATGGCATCACCAACTCGATGGACATGAGTTTGAGTAAACTCCTGGAGTTGGTAATGCCAGGGAGGCCTGGCGTACTGTGATTCATGGGGTCGCAAGGATTCGGACATGACTGAGCAAGTGAACTAAACTGAACTGAACTGGAGTTATATCACCTCCACTGACTTTGTTCCTAGTGAGGCTTCCTAAGGCCCACTTGAGTTCACATTCCAGGATGTCTGGCTCTAGGTGTGTGATCAATATTAGTCCCTCCAATGAATATTCAGGTTTGATTTCCTTCAGGATTGACTGGCTTGATCTTCTTGCTGTCCAGGGGACTCTTGAGGTCTTGTCCAGCACCACAGTTCAAAGGCGTTGGTTCTTTGGTGTTCGGCCTTCTTTATGGTCCAACTCTCAAATCTATACATTACTACTGGAAAGACCATTGCTTTGACTATACAGACCTTGGTCAGCAAGTTAAAGTCACTGCTTTTTAATATGTTGTCTATGTTTGTCATAGCTTTTCTTCCAAGGAGCAAGCATCTTTTAATTTCATGCCTGCAGTCACTGTGTGCAGTGATTTTGGAGCCCAAGAAAATAAAATCTGTCACTGTTTCCACTTTCCCCCCATTTGCCTTGAAATGATGAGACCAGATGCATGATCTGAGTTTTTTGAATGTTGTGTTTCAAGTCACCTTTTCACTCTCTTCTTTCATCCTCACCAAGAGGCTCTTTAGTTCCTCTTCACTTTCTGCCATTAGGGTGGTATTATTTGCATACCCAAGGTTGTTGATATTACTCCTGGTAATCTTGATTCTAGTTTGTAATTCATCCAGCCCAGCCTTAGGATGCTCATGGTGTAGGTATAAATTTTCCAAAATTCTCATTTTCCCTTGAAAATGAGAGTAAAATTTTTACCTTTCCCAACAACCACCCTAAGATATTTTTCTTCTAGTTATGGCTCACTTCATTCATTTTCAAGAAAATATCTCTGATACCCAAATCTGAAAAGACAGAGTTTGTGAAACTAGATATTCCCTGATAAATGCAGCCAGGCAGCTTGTTATGCTGGTGATTTACCCAAGCACTTTCCTTTAAGACAACCATGTTTCTTTGGAATGCAGCAGAAGTGCTTCATGTGTACATCCCATTTTATCACACAAAATGTTAAGAAGTTTACGCAAGGCATGAAGATGTGATAAAATCGATAATTTCTCTGCTTTATCAGGGACTGAAGTAGCTGGCAGGGAAGAAATACAGTGACTACTAGGCAGTTTTGTGCCATTGCCTTGATTTGAGCTAAGGTACCACCATTACCTTTGCACAGTTAGTGTAAATGCAATATAGTGATAAAGGCAAGTGGGTTCACTGAGAGCATGATGGAGATCTCTAGGATCTGATGGACTGCAATTTGTTAAGCACTGCTGTGTTTTAGAAAAGATCTTAAAATGCACAATTGAATTTCACAAAGGGGAGTGAATATTGCAAGCACTGGTTCTCAATTGACATTAAGCAAAATGATCCAGGGTTATCATCTAGGAACTCCACCAACTGCTATCCATAAGTTAAAATTAAAAATTTACTTTCTTAGCACATGATTTATTTGGAAGAAGCTTTTAATGCTAAGTTCTGAAAGAAGCCAAGAAACATTTTATCGTAACGAGCAACATTTTAGTGTTGAGCTCAGCACCTAAGTAGTTTTCAATGAAATTCAGATGAACACATTAATTTTTCTTTTACTGTATACTCTGGGTCTGGCTCAGCAAAAAATAGCAATGTTCTCCACTAATGGCTAGGAAATACTAATAATGATTTAAGAATAGGGCCAAAAAACCCTTGCTCGAGCTCTTAATTTTTTGTAATCTTTGTATTTGTATGAAGTCACTATACAGGAAATTGAGAATCCAACTTGAGTAAGTTAATTACCTAAAGAACACAAAAATGAGGAGAGCTGTGTAGGACAAAGCCCCTGATCCCCAATGGCATTCCCCCCAGGAACACAGACCATAATTAAGGAAAATAGCAACAGCAAACTAAATGAAATTTTTTTTTAAGTTTTCCCATTTCTGTCTCTCCTATCACACAAGGCCACTGGGCCATCCTTCTCAGTTGGCCTCAGGTATTTCCTTCATTCACCTCCCTCTGCAGGGCCTTAACCTGTACTGTGTATGCCTGCAGTCCAGTAACATCTAGGGGTATTAAGTGTTAGCAGAAACAATTTTCATTTCAATATACTTACAAAATATGTATTTTTTAAAAGATGTAAAAACTTTGGGTGCTTATGGAACAGAAAATCAAAAAGGGCATGAAAAATTTGGGAGCATTAATATATTGAGATGATATCATTGGTTTAACCAGATATGAAGTTGTTTTAATAGTAAATGGCTTTATAATAATTATGGTAGCTGATTTAGTACCAAACACTTCTTGGAAGGTACTGCTCACTTAGGTCCCAGCACCATGGCTTTCCTGACACCGCCGATTCATTCTGCAGTGGTCTTACTGTGTCATCATCAGTGCAAGACCCAAGTACTCCTAACGCCAGAGAGGAGGAATTCCACACCAGAAGATTCATGTGAGAAAGAATGGAAGAAAATGTGATGAAAAGCAGAGGGACTATTATGATAATTTTAAAAGGAAGTAACTTTTAAAATAAAATATTAAATTAAATCTGCTTTCATGAAGTGTGGCCTGAGTTAAGAAAAGTATGTAAACAACTGGCCAACTTTTCCTTTGGTATCTATCTATTCATTAAGCTTAAATTTTCATGAAGATATTTAGAATGATGGGGTGTGGAGGTTTAAAAACATTTCCATAAATTCTTTGACATGCCTTCCATTGAAAGATAGAGTCTCTGTCTCCTTCCCTGGGACCTCAGCTGAGCATGTGGTAGCTTCAGCTACTGTGGCACAGCTGATGTGATGGTAAGTGGCTTCTGAGGCTGCAGCTTTCACTCTGCTCACTGGAAACACTTGCTGATGGAGTCCAGAGGCACTGAGCGAGGCTTAACCTTAAACACAATGCCAGGGAGATCATGTTGGCATTAAGCTTGGCAGTCCAGTTGAGCCCGTACTTTGGCATGTTGGCCACAGTGCTGTTCATTGGGTGAATAAGTCATCTTGGAATTGGGTCCTCCAGCCCAAGACTCTTGGGCTGCCTATAGCCATAGAAGTCATACCAGTTGAGGCTTCGAGAAACAATGGAGCAGAGAGGAGCCATCCCCACTGTGCCCTTTCTGAACTCCCAACCCACAGAACCCATGTGGGCTGTTGCTTTGTATCACCGAGTTCTGATATGGCTCATAACGTAGCAATAGGTGGCTGAAATGGGGGTGTGGGTACCTATTAGACAAATGTGAAGCCACACACTTCACTTAAAATGAATGGATCCACTGTACATGGTTCATTTGGTCACTTCATCAAAGACAGAAGCTGAATGACGTGAGAACAGCCTGAGATCAATTGACAAGAAAGCTGTGCAAAAAGCTCAGTGAGTTTTAAAATTGATTTGTTCGTAATGATGATTTGATCTATTCATGTCACCATCTATATGTAACACAAAGCTTTGAAATACATCTTAGGATATCAAGCAAGACGGGGAAAATTCTTAGCTTGTGAGATGAGAGTGCAGTGCAAGGTCTGTGAAAGTGAAACATTAAAATGATACTTCAACAACATTTCAACCACTCTAACAGTGAAGGTCATAATATTTATATGTCTCCTTAAATCCCTTGGATTTTAAATACACCATGATTTTAATATAGTGTCCAATATGAAACTCTCCTCTACTCCCAATCCTATTTTAATTTCTTGATTTACTTGCCTATGTAAAGGCAATAACAAGAAAGACCTTTAAGATCTACTTAGTGTAAATCTAAGCCTTGATTCATCCACAAAAGGTAGAAAACTGAGCAAAAGCATCATAATCAGTGAGGTCCAATGAGGATAGGTTTTGTTTTATGGTCTGCTAACACCCTCACCCTGCTCCTGGGCTTCCCTGGTAGCTCAGCTGGTAAAGAATCTACCTGCAATGCAGGAGACCCCAGTTCAAGTCCTGGGTCAGGAAGATCCCCTGGAGCAAGGATAGGCTACTTACTCCAGTATTCTTGGGCTTCCATGGTGGCTCAAACGGTATAGCATCTGCCTGCAATGTGGGAAATGTGCATTAGATCCCTGAGTTGGGAAGATCCTTTGGAGGTGGGCATGAAAACCCACTCCAGTATTCTTGCCTGGAGAATCCCCATGGACAGAGGAGCCTGGCAGGTTACAGTGCATGGGGCTGAAAACAGTTGGACACGGCTGAGCGACTAAGCACAGCAACTCCCCTCCCAGCACTTAGAATAGTGCTTAGCATACAGTGGGTGTTATTTATGTATTCAATAAATGAATAAGTGATTAAACATGACAGACCCTGCAGGCTAGCCTACTGCGGAAAAGAGAAGAAAGGAAATGTTGATGAATTCCCTGAGTCAGAAACTATCTTTGGTGCATATTTCAGTTACTATCAAAGATATATATATATACCATAATATATATATTATATATATATATAAACATGATATATAATATAATATGCATGCTCAGTTGCTCAGTTATGTCTGACTCTTTGCGACTCTATGGACTGTAGCCTCCCAGGCTCCTCTGTCCATAGGATTTTCCAGGCAAAAATACTGGTTTGGGTTGCCATTTTCTACTCAAGGGGATCTTCCTGACTCAGGGATTAAACCTAAACTTCCTGGGTCTCCTGCATTGGCAGGAAGATCTTTATCAATGAACCACCTGGGAAGCCCCATAATATAGTATATGTAACATATATATGTGTAATATCTATTTCTGCTTTATTGACTATGCCAAAGCCTTTGACTGTGTGGATCACAATAAACTGTGGAAAATTCTGAAAGAGATGGGAATACCAGACCATCTGACATGCCTCTTGAGAAATCTGTATGCAGGTCAGGAAGCAACAGTTAGAACTGGACATGGAACAACAGACTGGTTCCAAATAGGAAAAGGAGTGCATCAAGGTTGTATATTGTCACCCTGCTTGTTTAACTTATATGCAGAGTACATCATGAGAAACGCTGGACTGGAAGAAACACAAGCTGGAATCAAGATTGCCTGGAAAAACATCAAGAACCTCAGATATGCAGATGACACCACCCTTATGGCAGAAAGTGAAGAGGAACTAAAAAGCCTCTTGATGAAAGTGAAAGACGAAAGTGAAAAAGTTGGCTTAAAGCTCAACATTCAGAAAACGAAGATCATGGCATCTGGTCCCATCACTTCATGGGAAATAGATGGGGAAACATTGGAAACAGTGTCAGAGTTTATTTTTTTGGCACTGCAGATAGTGACTGCAGCCATGAAATTAAAAGACGCTTACTCCTCGGAAGAAAAGTTATGACCAACCTAGATAGCATATTCAAAAGCAGAGACGTTACTTTGCCAACAAAGGTCCATCTAGTCAAGGCTATGGTTTTTCCTGTGGTCATGTATGGATGTGAGAGTTGGACTGTGAAGAAAGCTGAGGGCTGAAGAATTGATGCTTTTGAACTGTAGTGTTAGAGAAGACTCTTGAGAGTCCCTTGGACTGCAAGGAGATCCAACCAGTCCATTCTGAAGGAGATCAGCCCTGGGATTTCTTTGGAAGGAATGATGCTAAAGCTGAAGCTCCAGTACTTTGGCCACTCATGCGAAGAGTTGACTCATTGGAAAAGACTCTGATGCTTGGAGGGATTAGGGGCAGGAGAAGAAGGGGACGACCAAGGATGAGATGGCTGGATGGCATCACGGACTCGATGGATGTGAATCTGAGTGAACTCCGGGAGCTGGTAATGCACAGGGAGACCTGGTGTGCTGTGATTCATGGGGTCGCAAAGAGTCGGACAGGACTGAGCGACTGAACTGAACTGAATTGATGCTATACATACCAGCTAGATAAAAGTTCATGTAGAATTCACCAAGCTTTTCAACATGAAATGGAAAAGCTATGAGCATGAATTTAGTATTTTGTGCAGAATTGGGAGTTTATAATATGGAGTAATTCAATGAAAAGGCAAAATCAACTTAAATTTTATATGATTTTAGGACAGAGCTGTATGCCCTCAGTCCCATGTTTCCATAATGTACTGTTTTCTACTTTAAGACTAAGTGACATATATATCTAAATGCAACTAAAGAAATGATATTTAGTAGAAAATGATTTTTCTTATGTTTGGTCATTTAAGATTTTTGGCAGATTTGTTTCAGTCTTGTGCCAGTACTGCCAGTACAAATTCATATGAGGTTGTCATAAACAGCTCTTGAAGTTAAACAACTATTCTCACCTAATCTTATTCCCAGCCTGTAAAATGTGGATCCACCATTATTTACATACAGAGCACACCCAGAAGTAGTAATCATTCTGTTGCTGCTACTGCAGATGTTGGTGAAGGTGATAGCTACCCCTTTGCTGAGTAGTTATTGCTTGTATTATTACATTTAGTCCTTCCTAAATGTAGGAAGGTATTCCTAAATGTAGGACTCTGTAGGGAAGGTATTATTATCATTACAGTTATCATCACCTTTTTTTTTTTTTGAGAACATGAAATAAAAAAGGTTAAGCAACTTCCCCCAAACCAAATCTATGGTGGAGCCAAGAACAAAACTCCAATCCTTTAGGCAGTAGAGTTAGTGTTCTTAAGTCCTAGCCTATATCACTTCTCAGAAGTTTTATTAAGCTTATCTAACCCATATCCTATTCCAAAAGTACAAGCATCATTACTTCAAATAATTTCAATACTAAGTACGTTTCTATATTAAAAGATGATAGTTTCTTTTTCATGAAAGGGAAATTTTGTCCTCCTCACTCACACATGTCAACTTGGTAAATATCTGTCTGGCCCACTTGAGCAGGGCTGTGGGCTTGCCTAGTTAAGCTTGCTCTCCAAGTTAATGGGAGACCATGTACCAATGGGAAAATGCTGATTTCCTGGGCTATGCTCTTGCCAGGGACTCAAAACTCCACTCTCCTATAGCAAAGCAAATGGAAAAAGCACAGCCTCTGGTGTCAGACAGGCTTGTTTCCAATTCTGACTCCATCACTTACTAATAACATTGTGAATGTGGACAATGTTATTTGATCTCTCAGATCCTCAGTTTTCTTCAGGTAAAATGGCAGTCATGTAACTTGCCTCAAAGTAGAGTTGACAGATTTAACATGTAAAAATATAAGACCTGGTTAAATTTGAATTTTGGATAAACATTGACTATTTAAAAAATATAGGTATGTCCCAAATATTGCATGGGTCATACTGATACTAAAATTATTGCACAAGACATAATAAGTTTGTTTTGTTATCTGAAATGAAAATTTAACAGGGTGTCCTATATTTTGTCTGGCAACTCTCCTCTAAAGGCCTATTGTGATGGTTGAGTGAGATAACAGATGTAAAGTGCTAGCCCACTTCCTGGAACATAATAGATGAATAATACTGTTAGCTTCCTCTCCCTGTGGAAGAAACATAAGCATCAGCTGTTCCTTCATGTACCAGCTTCTTTAGTGTCTTCTCTAGAGTTATCATTCTTGCAAACATCCAACTGTCCACTGAAAGAAAAACACACAACCTAAAAGTTGCAAGTTGGGTTTTTACTCAGGGACCTTACTGAGAACTATAGCTTGGGAGACAGCTTCTTAGACAGCTTTGAGAAATTGCTCTGAAGAGGTAAGAGAGAAGCCAAGATATATAAGAATTATTTTCCTCCACTGGTAAAAAAATACATGTAGTTGGACATCAAAAGATAACTGCTACTCAGAAAGAGCAAACAAGTTAATGATTTCAGTGCTTTGCTTTGTATGGGAGAATGCAAGAATCAAGTCATTTGAAAAATTTCTTCAGATATGCATCTTAACTATCTAGGGGATGGTATATCCAAAACACAGAATGCTTCTTGTTTTTATCCATCCTGATGTCCTGATGTTCCTTTTGGTGTCCTGTCACTTGGTGAATGCAGTGGCTAATGACTTGGCCCTTTTAGAATGCTAAATGGCAAGCCACATTCTTTTCTTTATACAGGTTTCTCTTAACCATTAAATGTAACTTTAAAAAAATTAAAATCTACTCTATCTGCCAGTTAGCATGGTACTTCTCCCCATTCTTTCATTGCCAAATTTACTATTTTTTTGAAGATAGTAAATAAGTTTGGGTCTGTCTCTTGAGAAACCTATAGGCAGGTCAGGAAGCAGCAGTTAGAACTGGACATGAACCAACAGACTGGTTCCAAATAGGAAAAAGGGCACGTCAAGGCTGGATATTGCCACCCTGCTTATTTAACTTCTATGTAGAGTACATCATGAGAAACGCTGGACTGGAGGAAGCACAAGCTGGAATCAAGATTGCCGGGAGAAATATCAATAACCTCAGATATGCAGATGACACCACCCTTATGGCAGAAAGTGAAGAAGAACTAAAGAGCCTCTTGATGAAAGTGAAAGAGGAGAGTGAAAAAGTTGGCTTAAAGCTCAACATTCAGAAAACGAAGATCATGGCATCTGGTCCCATCACTTCATGGGAAATAGATGGGGAAACAGTGGAAACAGTGTCAGACTTTATTCTTTTGGGCTCCAAAATCACTGCAGATGGTGATTGCAGCCATGAAATTAAGATGCTTACTCCTTGGAAGAAAAGTTATGACCAACCTAGATAGCATATTCAAAAGCAGAAACATTACTTTGCCAACAAAGGTCCGTCTAGTCAAGGCTATGGCTTTTCCTGTGGTCATGTATGGATGTGAGTGTTGGACTGTGAAGAAAGCTGAGTGCCAAAGAATTGATACTTTTGAACTGTGGTATTGGAGAAGACTCTTGAGACTCCCTTGGACTGCAAGGAGATCCAATCAGTCCATTCTGAAGGAGATCAGTCCTGGGTGTTCTTTGGAAGGAATGATGCTAAAGCTGAAACTCCAGTACTTTGGCCACCTCATGCAAAGAGTTGACTCATTGGAAAAGACTCTGATGCTGGGAGGGATTGGGCAGGAGGAGAAGGGGATGACAGAGGATGAGATGGCTGGATGGCATCACTGACTCGATGGATGTAAGTTTGAGTGAACTCCGGGAGTTGGTGATGGACAGGAGGCCTGATGTGCTGGAATCATGGAGTCCCAAAGAGTCGGACACGACTGAGTGACTGAACTGAACTGATGATTAATTTGTTAAAGGCTTAGTGGAAAAGGTGGGAAACATGCATTCACCAATGGAAAATTTTAGCAGAGTGATGAAAAGAAGGAAAAGGATCAAACAGAATTCTAGAAAGTTAAATAGGTATAGACAAAAGAAAGAATCAGTGAGCTTGAGGATATATCAATATAAATTATCTGAAATTGATCACAGAGAGAAAAAGGAGTGGGAAAAAAAGGAACATATCTGAGAGAAGTAGGACAATGGCAAATAATCTAAACACATATATCCTTGGATTCCAGAACAAGAGATAGAAAATAGGACTGAGGAATTACTTGAAGAGATAACTTTCAAATTAATAAAAGACAATAAACCACAAATGCAAGAAGCTCAGAGCTGAAGCAGTATAAGAACCAAATAAAATCCACCGAGGCTCATCATAGTCAAACTGCTGAAACCAAGAAACAAAATGAAAATCTTGGTCATAGCAAGGATAAAGAAACTTTTTCTACAGAAGCACAAGATAGGAAGCAAAAGAAATTTCTTTTCAGAAATTAGGCAAGTAGAACACAATGGAGTCACATCTTTAAAGAACTGATAAAAGTTGGTTAAGTCAGAATTCTGTATTCAGTGAAAATACCTTTCAAATATGAGGGTGAAAAAAAATGAGCATGAAATAAGATTTATTTATTTATTTTTTTGTCCAGAGAAACAAAGGCTGAGAGGATTGCTAGCAGACCCGTACAACAAGAAAAGTTAAAGACGGTCTTCAGGCTGAAGAAATCTGATACAAGATAGAATGTTTAATCTACACAAAGAAATAAATAGAAAATATGGGTAAATATTAAAAATCTTTTCCTTATTTTACCCTTTAAAAATTTAATAATCTGAAGAAAAAATACTTAAAAGGCATGTATGCCTTATAAAATATATTGAAGTGAAATGAATGAGAGTAGTGGTATAAAGGACAAAAGGGGGAAATGAATGAATATGACAGTAAGATTCTTACTCAATGTAAGAAGTATCATACCATTATTTGAAAGTGAACTGTGAGAAACCAAAGATGTGTAATATAAATCCTAGAACAACCAAATTTTAGAATGACTAAGATGGTGGAGTAAGAAGACTCTGAGCTCACCTCCTCCTATGGGTAATCTAAAGTTATAATCATTTACAGAGCAATCATTAATGAGACTGATCTGAGGACTCACAGGAAAAATTTCCATAATAAATATATAAAGGAGGAACCACGATAAGATGGGGAGAGAGGTAGAGAGGCAATACAGTCAAGACTCATATAACTGGGTAGGCTACCTACAAACAGTAAGATAATCACAATTGAAGAGGTTCTCCTTAAGGAGTGAGGAGTTCTAGACAACATCAGGCTCCCCACCAGGGGGTCTTGCACTGGGAAAATGAGCTCCCAGAACATCTGGCTTGGAAGGTCAGTGGACCTTGTGTGCAGGAGATCCAGAAGGGTGTAGAAAACAGAGGCTCCACTCCTAAATGTCATGAGCAAACACTCACATTGTCTGAGACCCAGTGCACAAGCAATTATTTGAAAGGATCTTGGGTCAGACTCACATACTGATCTTGGAGGGACTCAGAAAGAGGCAGGAAGTCTCTGGGATTACTCTGGGGTACAAAGATGCTATTTGGGGAACTCCTTGTGTCATGAGGACACTAATGCTGGCAAGTACCATTTTGGAGTCGTCTGTCTAGAATATTAGTTGTTGGTCAGTCACTAAGTCATGTTTGACTCTTTGTGACCCCATGGAATGCAGCATTCCAGCCTCCTCTGTCCTCTACTCTCTCCTGGAGTTTGCTCAAATTCATGTCCATTGAGTCAGTGATTCCATCCAATCATCTCTTCCTCTGATGCCCCCGTCCCTTTTTGACTTCAGCCTTTTCTAGCATCAGGGTCTTTTTCAATGAGTCAGCTCTTCGAATCAGGCAACCAAAGTATTGGAGCTTCAGCTTCAGCAACAGTTCTTCCACTGAATTCAGGGTTGATTTCCCTTAGTATTGACAATTTGATCTTACAGTCCAGGCTCCAAAGACCAAACTGGTCAGCACCAGTCCTAGGAGCTCTCCAGGTCAAGCAGTTTAATCACACGGGGACTTAGTTCCCACACCAATAGGCAGGCAGCAGCCCTGGAGTCACCTAGGCCCAAAGTAGCACACCCCAGAACTTGGCACTGCCCAGAAGCAGCTGGCAGCCTCCAATAAGGCAGGATCTGACAGTCAGTTGAGCTGGGGACCTGCCCTGCCTACCAGTGAGCTCATAGTATTTGTCCTTACCACAAAAGAATGGCCTAAACAGCTCACATAGTGGTCACCCCTAGATCATGTAGCTCTGATGAACAGAGGGGAGTATGATGTCTCCTACAAGAAAATACTTTCCAAGATCAGAAAATGTAACCAACCTACAAAATACATAAAAACAAACACAGAGAATTAGGCAAAATGAGGTGATAGAAAAATATATTCTAAATGAAAGAACAGGACAATGTCCTAGAAGTGGAACTACACAAAGTGGAGATAAACAATTCATCCAGTAAGTCAAATGTGCAATTTCCTAATTCAGGAAGAATTTCTCCCAAATCAGGAAGAAATGTAAAAGCTGATCAGACTAGTTACTAGCAGTGAAATGTGTGTATATATATATATATATAGAAATACTCCCAACAAAAACAGTATAGGGCCAGATAGCCTCATAACAGAATTCTACCAAAATTTGAAGATTAATTAGTGCCTATTCTTCTCAAATTATTCAAAAAAAAAAAAAAAAAAAAAACAACTGACGAGAAAGGAAGGCTTCCAAATCCATTGTATGAGGCCAGTATCATCCTGATATTAAAACCACAGAAAGATACAACAAAAAGAGAAACAGATGGGCCAGTATCACTGAAAAACATGGATGCAAAAATTCTCTACCACATGTTCGCGAATTCAGTTCAACAATATATTAAGAGGATCACAGACCATGATCAAGTGGTATTTGTCTCAGAGATGCAAAGAGGGATCAGTGTCCACAAATGAGTAAGTATGATAGAGAACAAATTTGTACACAGCAGGAGAAGGAGAGGGTGGGATGAATTGAGAGAGTAGCACCGACATATATACACTACCATGTGTAAAATAAATGGCTAGTGGGAAGCTGCTGTATAACACAGGGAGCCAAGCCTGGCAGCCTGGTGATCTGTGAAGACCTAGAGGGGTAGGATAAGGTGTGGGAGGGAGGCTCAAAAGGGATGGGATCTATCTATCTATCTATCTATATATAGGTATATATATATATATATATATATATATGTAACTTACATTGTTGTACAGCAGAAACCAAAACAATATCTTAAAGCAATTATCCTCCAATCAAAAACTTTAGAAAATTCATAAACATAAAAAAATGGCACAATACATTAACAAATTGAAGAATTAAAATATAATCATCTTGATACATGCAGAAAAAGATTTTGAATAAGTTCAACATCAATTTATGATAAAAACTCTCTACAAAGTGGGTATGGAGGAATAGACATAAACATAATAAAGAACATATATTACAAACCTACAGCCAATATCATAGTCAATGATGAAGAGCTGAAGTGTTTCCTCTAAGATCAGGAACAAGACCAGGATGCCTACTCTTGTCGCTTTACTTAACATAATATTGGATACCCTAGACACAGGAATTAGAGAAGAAAGAGAAACAAAAAGCATCAAAATTGGTTAGGAAGAAGTAAAACTGTCATTTTTTTGGTAGATGACATGATATTATATATATAATATAAAGACACTACCGAAAAACAGAAGTAATAATTCAATTCAGTAATAGTTGAATTCAGTAAACTTGCAGGATGCAGAATTAACATACAGAAATCTGTTGCATTTCTGTACACAAACAATAAACTATTAGAAAGAGAATAAAGAAAATATCCCCATTTACAATGGCATCAAAATAAATAAAATACTTTAGAATAAATATAACCAGGGAGGTAAACGACTTGTACTCAAAAACTGTAAGACATTGATGAAAGAAATTTAAGATGATACAAACAAATGGAAAGGTATATCATGTTCATGCATTGGGAGAACTAATATTGTTAAAAGTACCATGATACCCAAGGCAATCTAAAGATTCACTGCTATCCCTATCAAGATACCAATGGCATTTACCACAGAACTCAGTTCAGTTTCAGTTCAGTCCCACAATCGTGTCTGATTCTTTTTGACCCCACGGACTACAGCATGCCAGGCTTCCCTGTCCATCATCAGCTCCCAGAGTTTACTCAAACTCCTGTCCACTGAGTCAGTGATGCCATCCGACCATCTCATCCTCTGTCATCCCCTTCTCCTCCTGCCTTCAATCTTTCCCAGCATCAGGGTCTTTTCAAATGAGTCAGTTCTTTGCATCAGGTGGCCAAAGTATTGGAGCTTCAGCTTCAGCATCAGTCCTTCCAATGAATACTCAAGACTGATTTCCTTTAGGATGGACTGGTTGGATCTCCTTAGCTGTCCATGTTCATGAGAACCCCATGAACAGTACCACAGAACTAGAACAAGTAATTCTAAAATTTGCTTGGAATCGTGAAAGAAACAATTAGTCAAATAATCTTGAAAAAGGAGAATAAAGCTGGAGATACTATGTTTCCTAATTTCAAATTCTACTACAAAGATACAGTAATCAAAACAATGTGGTACTGGCACAAAACAGACACCAGATTTATGGAACAGAAGAGAGAGCACAGAAATGAACCCACACTTACATGAGCAACTTACAACATAGGAAGCAAGAGTATACAATGTGGAAAAGACAGTATCTTCAGGCAACGGGGTTGGGAATATGGAACAACTACATGGGAAAGACTCAAACTCAACTACTTTCTCACACCATACAAAACCATAAACTCAAATCTGTATTAAATACTTAGATGTAAGACCTGGAACCATAAGAATCCTACAAGCAAATGTAGGCAGTATGATACTTGACATTGGTCATAGCAATAGTTTTTGGACGTTCCTTTGACAAGGGAGCAAAATAAAAAGAAACAAATTGGAATATATCAAGCCCCCAAATTTTTGCACAGTGAAGGAAACTATCAACAAAGCCAAAACGCTGCCTACTTAATGGGTGATATTTTTCAGATGATATATCTGAGAAGAGATGAATACACAAAATACACAAGAAACCTCATACAACTAAACTTCAAAAAGCAAACAAACCAACTAGAAAATAGACAGAAGGCCTGAATAGTTATTTCACCAAAGAAGACATACTGATGAACAACAGGCATGTGAAAAGATGTTCAGTATCACTAAACATCAGAGAAGTGCAAATCAAAACTATACTGAAATAACACCTCACGTCTATCAGAATGTCTATTATCAAAAAATACTACAAATAACCATAGGCGAGAATGTAGAGAAAACTGAACCTGCAAACAACTGTTCCCAGGTGGTGCTAGTGGTAAAGAACCCATCTGCCATTACAGGTTAGATGAAAGAGACATGGGTTAAAACACTGGGTCTGGAAGATCACCTGGAGGAGGGCATGGCAACCCACTCTAGTATTCTTTCCTGGAGAATCCCATGGACAGAGGAGCCAGGCCAGCTACAGTTCATGGGGTCAAAAAGATAGAACGCAACTGAAGTGACAGCGTGCACACACACACACAAACTATTAGTGGGAGTGTATACTGGTGTCATTGTGGAAAACAGTATGGAGGTTCTCAAAAAATTAATAGAACTATAGAATACAGCCATTCTACTTCTGATTATTTTTCTGAAGAAAACAGGAACACTAATTTGAAATATATGCTCCCCTATACTCATTGCAGCATTATTTTCAATAGCCAAGATATATGTGGTGGAATATTACTCAGCCACAAAAAGGAATGAGATCTTGCCATTTAGTAGAGCATGGACTGAACTAGAGGATATTTTGTTAGTGAAATAAGTCTGACAGAGAAAGACAAGTACAGTGTTATTTCACTTATATGCAGAATCTACAAAAAACAAAACAAGTGAACAAATATAACAAAACAGAAAAAGAATCATAGATACAAAGAATAAATAGATAATTGTCAGACAGGAGGTTTGAGTGAAATAGGTGAGGGAGATTAAGAGGTACAAACTTTTGGTTACAAAATAAATGAGTCACAGTGATGAAATATATAGCATGTGGAATATAGTAAATAATAACATAATACCTTGGTATTACTAGTACATTACTAGTATTACTAGTACTATACTTCTACTGTATAGTAGAAGATGGTAACTAGACTTTTATTGTGGTGATCATTCTGTAATGAATAGAAATATCACACCATTATGTTGTACACCATGAACTAACATTATTAGTTAATTGGTTCAGTCACTTAGTTGTGTCCAACTATTTGCGGCCCCATGGTCTGCATGCTTCCCTGTCCATCAACCAACTTTGAGCTTACTCAAACTCATGTCCATTAAATCAGTGATGCCATCCAACTGTCTCATCCTCTGTTTTCCCCTTCTCCCACCTTCAATCTTTCCCAGCATCAAGGTCTTTTCAAATGAGTCAGTTCATTGCATCAGGTGGCCAAACTAGCATCATGTTATAGGCCAATTATATGTTAAAAAAACACAAACCAATCAATTGACCAGACAAACTCATAGAAAAAGATATTAGATCTGTGGTTACCAGAGTCTTCCCTGGTGGCTCAGATGGCAAAGCGTCTGCCTACAATGTGGGAGACCCGGGTTCAATCTCTGGGTCAGGAAGATCCCCTGGAGAAGGAAATGGCAACCTACTCCAGTACTCTTGCCTGGAAAATCCCATGGATGGAGGAGCCTGGTAGGTCACAAAGAGTTGGACACAGCTGAGTGACTTCACTATGCTATACTATACCACAGGCAAAGGGTGGAATTTGATGAAGGCAGTCAAAAGGTATAGACATCCCCAGTTATGAGATAGATAAAGGCCAGGGATGTAATCAGTTCAGCTCAGTTGCTCAGTTGTGTCTGACTCTTTGTGAGTCCATGGACTGCAGGATGACGGGACTCTCTGTCTATTACCAGCTCCTAGAGTTTACTCAAACTCATGTCCACTGAGTTGGTGATGCCATCCAACCATCTCATCCTCTGTCTTCCCCTTCTCCTCCCACCTTCAATCTTTCCCAGCATCAGGGTCTTTTCCAATGAGTCAATTCTTCACATCAGGTGGCCGAAGTATTGGAGTTTCAGCTTCAGCATCAGTCCTTCCAATGAATATTTAGGACTGATTTCCTTTAGGATGGACTGGTTGGATCTCCATGCAGTCCAAAGGACTCTCAAGAGTCTTCTCCAACACCACATTTCAAAAGTATAAATTCTTTGGTGCTCAGCCTTCTTTATTGTCCAACTCTCACATCCATACATGACTATCGGAAAAGCCATAGCTTTGACTAGATGGACCTTTGTTGGCAAAGTGATGTCTCTGCTTTTTAATATGCTGCCTAGGTTGGTCATAGCTTTTCTTCCAAGGAGCAAACATTTTTTAATTTCATGAGATGTAATATATAGTGTTTAACAGCGGTGCATGTTATTTATGAAAGTTAAGAGAGTAACATAAAAGATGTCTTTTTCATTATAGGGGACTGGAATGCAAAGGCAGGAAGTCAAGACACACCTAGAGTAACAGGCAAATTTGGCCTTGGAATACGGAATGAAGCGGGGCAAAGACTAACAGAGCTTGCCAAGAAAATGCACTGATCATAGCAAATACCCTCTTCCAACAACACAAGAGAAGACTCTCCATATGGACATCACCAGATGGTCAACACTGAAATCAGATTGATTATATTCTTTGCAGCCAAAGATGGAGAAGCTCTATACAGTCAACAAAAACAAGACCAGGAGCTGACTGCAGCTCAGATCATGAACTCCTTATTACCAAATTCAGACTTAAATTGAAGAAAGTAGGGAAAACCACTAGACCATTCAGGTATGACTTATATCAAATCCCTTATGATTATACAGTGGAAGTGAGAAATAGATTTAAGGGCCTAGATCTGATAGATAGAGTGCCTGATGAACTATGGACGGAGGTTCATGACATTGTATAGGATACAGGGATCAAGATCATCCCCATGGAAAAGAAATGCAAAAAAGCAAAATGGTTGTCTGGGGAAGCCTTACAAATAGCTGTGAAAAGAAGAGAAGCGAAAAGCAAAGGAGAGGGGAAAAGATATAAGCATCTGAATGCAGAGTTTCAAAGAATAGAAAGAAGAGATAAGAAAGCCTTCCTCAGCGATCAGTGCAAAGAACAGAGGAAAACAACAGAATGGGAAGGATGAGAGATCTCTTTAAGAAAATTAGAGATACCAAGGGAACATTTCATACAAAGTTGGGCTCGATAAAGGACAGAAATAGTACGGACCTAACAGAAGTAGAAGATATTAAAAAGAGGTGGCAAGAATACACAGAAGAACTGTACAAAAAAGAGCTTCATGACCCAGATAATCATGATGATGTGATCACTCACCTAGAGCCAGACATCCTGGAATGTGAAGTCAAGTGGCCTTAGAAAGCATCACTATGAACAAAGTGAGTGGAGGTGATGGCATTTCAAATCCTGAAAGATGATGCTGTGAAAGTGCTGCACTCAATATGTCAGCAAATTTGGAAAACTCAGCAATGGCCACAGGACTGGAAAATGTCACTTTTCATTCCAATCCCAAAGAAAGGCAATGCCAAAGAATGCTCAAACTACCACACAATTGCACTCATCTCATACGCTAGTAAGGTAATGGTCAAAATTCTCCAAGCCAGGCTTCAGCAATACGTGAACCATGAACTTCCAGATGTTCAAGCTGGTTTTAGAAAAGGCAGAGGAACCAGAGATCAAGTTGCCAACATCCGCTGGATCATGGAAAAGGTAAGAGATTTCCAGAAAATCATGTACTTCTGCTTTATTGACTATGCCTAAGCCTTTGACTGTGCAGATCACAATAAACTATGGAAAATTCTGAAAGAGATGGGAGTACCAGACCACCTGACCTGCCTCTTGAGAAACTTATATGTGGTCAGAAAGCAACAGTTAGAACGGGACATGGAACAACAGACTGGTTCCAAATAGGAAAAGGAATACGTCAAGGCTGTATACTGTCACTCTGCTAATTTAACTTATACGCAGAGTACATCATGAGAAACACTGGGCTGGAAGAAGTGCAAACTGGAATCAAGATTGACGGGAGAAATATCAATAACCTCAGATATGCAGATGACACCCCCCTTAGGGCAGAAAGGGAAGAGGAACTAAAAAGCCTCTTGATGAAAGTGGAAAGAGGAAAGTGAAAAAGGTGACTTAAAGCTCAACATTCAGAAAACGAAGAACATGGCATCTGGTCCCATCACTTCATGGGAAATAGATGGGGAAACATTGGAAACAGTGTCAGAGTTTATTTTTTTGGGCTCCAAAATCACTGCAGATAGTGACTGCAGCCATGAAATTAAAAGACGCTTACTCCTTGGAAGAAAAGTTATGAGCAACCTAGATAGCATATTAAAAAGCAGAGACATTACTTTGCCAACAAAGGTCCGTCTAGTCAAGGCTATGGTTTTTCCAGTGGTCATGTATGGATGTGAGAGTTAGACTGTGAAGAAAGCTGAGGGCCGAAGAATTGATGCTTTTGAACTGTGGTGTAGGAGAAGACTCTTGCGAGTCCCTTGGACTGCAAGGAGATCCAACCAGTCCATTCTAAAGGAGATCAGCCCTGGGATTTCTTTGGAAGGAATGATGCTAAAGCTAAAACTCCAGTACTTTGGCCACCTCATGCGAAGAGTTCACTCATTAGAAAAGACTCTGATGCTGGGAGGGTTTAGGGGCAGGAGGAGAATGGGATGACAGAGGATGAGATAGCTGGATGGCATCACTGACTCAATGGATGTGAGTCTGAGTGAACTCCAGGTATTGGTGATGGACAGGGAGGCCTGGTGTGCTGCGATTCTTGGGGTCGCAAAGAGTCAGACACGACTGAGTGACTGAATTGAACTGAATTGAACTGAACTGATATATAACTGAAAAAACAGAAAACACTAATTCAAAAAGATACATGCTCCCCAATGTCCACAGCAGCATCATTTTTTTACAGTTTCCAAGATATGGAAACAACAATCAACATATGAATGGTGAAACAAATGAAAAGAAAAAAGTAGTATACACACACACACACAATAGAATACTACTTGGTCATAAAAAAAGAAATTTTGCCACTTGCAGCAAGATGGATAGGCTTGGAGGAGATAATGCTAATTGAAATAAGCCAGGCAGAGAAAGAAATATACTGTATCATATAACTTATATGTGGAATCTAAAAAGTACAAAAACTAATGAATATAACAAAAAAGAAACAGACTAATAGAACAAACTAGTGGTTACCAGTGAGGAGGGGAAGAAGAACAATGTAAGGGTGAGGGACTTGGATGTATACAATATTGAAAGGGTTAATATTTAGGTAGGTTGATAAGGGGTCCAGGGTCCTTAAGGAGGAAGGGTTCTGAGCCCTTGAGGAGGAGAAAGTGGTCCTACTATTCTAGATTCTATTTGTTGTTGTTCAGTTTCCCTGTTGTGGCTGATTCTTTGTGACCACATGGACTGTAGCAGGCCAGGCCTCCCTCTCCCTCACCATCTCCCAAAGTTTGCCCAGGTACATGGCCATTACACTAGTGATGCCATCTAGCCAGCCATCTCATCCTCTGATGCCCTCTTCTCCTTCTGCCCTTAATCTTTCCCAGTATCAGGGACTTTTCCAATGAGTTGGCTGTTTGCATCAGATGATCAAAATACTGGAGCCTCAGCTTCAGCATCAGTCCTTCCAATGAGTATTCAGGGAAGGGTGGTAACATACTAAAACATGTTAAGATATGTTAAATCATCTGAGGTTTCAGTATAATGAAGGTCTTGTACTTTGGAATGTCACCTTTCCCTTATATTCCTGTCCTTGGTACATGCAGAGGTGCATGTCCTAAGGATCATTATATTGCTACCTTGACTAGCAGGATGCAGGCTTCATTCCACCCCCCCCCCCCCACTTAATGGCCTGGGGCATATCTTGTGCTTTTATTGCATGGTTTCATTGTTAAATGGTTCTGGTTTGTGTCACAAGGTTCTGACTACTTTCCTGTAACTATCATACTATATCTCTATCAGTTAGTCTTTAAAGAATTTAAAGAATTAAATTGACAGGAGAGAGATAAACAGAAGTTCAAACAAAAGTTTAACAACATGTATGCTTGTGAGAGTCTTGGGAGAACAGAGTAACTTGCCAAAACAGCCAAAGCCCTCACCTTAAATACCATCTTTAACCGAAGAGAAAAGAGAATGCTGGGGGTAGTGTTTGGAAATTCTAATGGGAAGAAGCAAAGTCACAAGGAGATAGAAAAGCAAATATTTGGTGAATAAAGTTTGCTGGGTCATTCAGAGACAAAGAGACACAGAATGGGACTCTGATATCCAGGCCCTGCTGAGTTTCCCCCAGCATAACTAGCCTCCATTCTTTGCAGATATCTCTGGAGATAACTCTATTCTGTTAGCAGAATATTATTCTATTCTGTTATCTATATTCTTTTAGGCAGCTAAGGGAGAGACAAGAAAAACTTCCTGAATTTTCTGGTTCTTAAAAATAATCAGTCTAAATTAATCCTCATGTCGAAGAGACACATTTTTGGGTGGCAAATTTTGCTTCCCTATATAACCTTTATTCAAAGTTTGAAAATAAATCAAACAATGCCATTTATTCATTATAGTTATATACTTATAAATTAGTAATAATAAAATATGCATAGAAATGATAAACAGCAAATTCAGTATCATAGTTACTTCTAGGAAGGGAGAAGACTGATCCAAGAAGTGGTAAAAGAGATGTAAAATGTTTCTGTAAGTTTTATAAAGATGAGGCATATATATTACAATGTCAAGACATAATAGAGCTTGTGTTGGGAACACAAATGTTCATTGTTTTTCTTTGTATTTCATGTTAGGAATTACATAATTCTTTAAAAGAAATGAAAATGCACTTTCATAAAAATGTTCTCCCAAAAGAAGATGTCTAGTAAAGAAATCCCTTTTCACACTTGCAGCCTGAATTTAATTTAGGAATAAATTTCACTGGTCAAAGTGCCTCCCAAAATTGTTTTTGCTTCTGTTTTATTTTCCTGTAGCTTGAGCCATAAAACTGAAGGCCTCAGAAAATGTCTAGTGACCAGGCACTTTGTCTAGAATTAAACAGATAAATTTCAGGGATGTGGACCTTAAGATAGGATGAAAATAGTGTGCATATGTGCTTCATCATAGGAAGAAGGTCTATCGCTCATATTAGATTCTCAAAGTATCTGCTGTGTAACTAACCACCCCATATCTAGGACAGTAAAATACCAAACATTTTCTTAGGCCGCCATGCTGAGCAGGAATTCAGGCAGGACATGGGGTGATTGGCTTGTATGTGTCCCAGAAGGACTAGAACTTTGGCTGGCATGGCCTGGATAGCTGCGTATACTAAATATGCCTGGGCCTTTGGCTCTGGCAGTTGACTTGTTTCTTGGACTCTTCGCCTGGTTGAATCTGGTGGGCCTGGAATGACTAAAAATTCCTTTACACTTTCCTGGTGGCTGGGCTTAATGGCTGGGCTTTAATGGCCCTAACAGTTAAAGCAGGCTGGGTAGCTCGCTCTTTCAACACAGCCTTTCCACACAGGTAGCTTGAACTTTTCACAGTATGGTAGTCTCAGGGTGGTGGAATTTCTCACCTGGTGGTTGGCTTCTCTCAGAAAGAGCTTCCCAAGAGATAGGAAATGGAAGTTGCCAGTCACTTAACATCTAGATATGGAAAGGAATACAGTGAACTGCTCCTGTCAAAGGTGCTCTGTTGGTCAGAGCAGTCAGAGAGTCTATCCAGATGCAGTGGGAGAACCTTGACTAGCATAACTGTTTCAAGTACAACTGTGAGCCCAGGCCTTTGCAGCAGATGTGCTAGGAGGTCTCCTGACCCTTGCCCTGTGCTTTTCCATGGGAGGAGGAGGCAGTGTTGCACAAAAGTTAGTGACATGGTCTTCAGAGTTACACAAACTTAGGTCTAAACCCTGACCACATCCCCCATTAGCTGTTTCACTTTGGACCCATTATTCTTTGGGCCTGTTTCCTCCCCTTTGAAATGAAAGTAGTCCTTATCTTGTGGGGTTGTTGGGAAGGTGGGCTTTTCTTGTGGCTCAGCTGGTAAAGAATCTGCCTGCAATGCAGGAGACCTGGGTTTGATCCCTGGGTTAGGAAGATCCCCTGGAGAAGGGAACGGTTACCCACTTCAGTATTCTTGCCTGGAGAATCATAGACTGTGTAGTTCATGGAGTTGCAAAGAGTCAGACACAACTGAGAGACTTTCACTTTTACTTTGGGAAAGGTTGGATGGTAGATGGTCAGCACTCAAGAAACACTACTGTTGTTGGCTAGGCTCCCTGTTACATGCTTTCATGGCACTCTGAACTTTCCCTTTATAGCACTTGTCACAATTGTAATCAGTTTTACTGTACGTACTATGTGGTGTCTGCATTATCCAGCCAACTAGAAGTCTTTGAGGTCAGGAATCATCTGTCTTGTATTTGGCTTGACTCGTAATGCCCAGCAGAGCAGGAAACACACAGGGTACATATGGAACACGAATGAATGCTTCCATATAGGCAGAGTTGCTGGGTGTCACTTTCACCTTTCATATGGTTTGAGAAGCACAGAAATTGAAATTATGCTTTGTGGGCCTTCTAAGCTACATATCAGCAGTATTATTCTTTCCATAGGACTTCTGCTAATGTATTATGAAGAAGGTCAAGAAGGATTATTCAGAGAAAAAGAAACTATAATTTCCTTGGAGAAAGGCCTGACTCCACAGCAACAGTTGAAAGAAGAGAAAGGGGTGCTGGTAATAGTGGGCTGGAGAGTCCCGAGACCGGAAGAGACAAGACTTCAGTGGGGACATTAACATAGCTCTGGATGGGACTGAACAGTGAGAGAGCGGGCACAGCTGCAGTCAGCTGTAGTATCCTTCTGCTGTCAGTGAGTCAAAGCTGAACAAAGTTAGGACACAGAGACAAGGTGGTTACAAGAAAAAAATGAGAAGCAAGGAGGGTTTACGGGTCACCCTCTAAAAAGTTAGCCAGGCAGTAAAATTACTCCCATCGGTTGAGAGGAAAGAGAGGAGAGGCATCCTCATATAAGCCGAGGGGAGGTCCTCTGGCTCACTGCTCTCAGGCACTGTTGAAGCTTTGCTGTCAGATGTATGCCAGGCACGAGTCTGGGTCGATGTGACAACTGGCTCCTGCCTGTGCTTCACCCTCTGGGATTTACAGAGCATCACGCTGTTAAACACTCTCCAAGGATCACACGCCCAGGCAGGAAGGTAATCAGAATGTAATGACTCATCCCAGTTTCCAGCCCTCAATAGCACTGTTATCCTCATGTCAAGGAGAATAAAGACATAGGAGCTTCAAACAAACAAACAAACCAAAAATCCAACAGTTTCCCGCCCCCCCGCCCCCCCCCTGCCGCCTAGATAAAATTCTTCATCTGACAAGGCAGGAAAACAAAACAATTGCAAAAATGAAAAAGTTTAAAAGAGTTAAGGCTTTAATTGCTGCCATTAAAAACTTCAAAATCTGCATGTCAAATGGCTGCTATTTATGGATTTAACAGATGAAGAAAACTGCAGTATGTGCTTAAACTTGGCATGTACCTCCGCCATTCTTTTCATTATCTACAGGTAAAAATACATATGTTTAATTTTTTAATGAAAATAGGCTACTAAATAAAGTTCTTATTTGAATATAACATGTGACTCCAAAGTATCACCTGTTTTTCTTGTGTGTTTTGTGAAATTCTTACAGGCATAATGATCCTGGACTTTTATGTTAACAATAATGTGCCTGATTGTCTTCTTGTCATACCAGGAGAAGCTGCCCAGGGCTCAACCTGGGGAAGGAGGAGGAAGGTTGAAGAAGGTTGTGAAGAAAATATAGGTCAGATAGTGCACCTGGAGAGGGCTCAAGGGTTTGGGAATGGGGAAAAAGAGCTTAAGTCAAAGGATGTGTGGTTTCTCATTGTATACAGTGTGTCTCTGTGATTGTGGCAGGTGACAAACACAAGAACATTCCCTCTGTGCTCACTCATTTAAAGCCAAATCAGACAGGTTACAGGACAGATCTTTGAAAGACATGGTTACACCTAATCTTCATGCTGAATTGTCGCAAAAGCAGGGAGTGATCACTTTTCACCTGTCAGGAACAATCATCAGCAGGCTGGGAAGTCCTGGGTCAACATCCTTGCCCTCCCATGATCACAGCTCATTTACTTCCCTCAGTTGGGCCAGCCCAGGATTTCTCTTTCTTGTCATCTGTTTGCATAATTGACAAATAAAAATTGTATGCAATCAAGGTGCAGTTAACTGATGTTTTAATAAACATGTATGTTGTGATTATTACAATCAAGCTAGTGAACATATGTTTTGACAACATTTTATTATAAATAGTTGCAATGATTACTATAGATATTTGTGGTTTTCTGTGATCATTTCTATTATAAGCCTTGTGAGCAGTTGTTATTTAAGGACACAACTCTGAAATCAAAATTTCTTATTTGATCTTTTTCAAATGTTTGTATCTATGTAATTGAAGACTATGAAGAAATTCATGATAAGCTATAAAAAACTTTTGCAAATACTTTTCTGTATGAACTGAGAGTTTTCTCAATCATAGTTAATCAAAACAAAAACTGAAGTAAACTAGGTACAAATAATAAATTTATAGCTAACGGGTAATTGTTAATTCCAAAATTTTTGTTCACCAAAAAACTTCATAATTCTTTATATGAATTTTATAAAAAAGTAAATGTTGAAACTTGGATTTATAAAATAAATTTATACTAGCAAAATACATATTTTTATTATGATGGGGTCCCCTAAGAGGTCACATTTGAAAAAAGTTCTATTCCTATTTATATTTTCAATGAGAATTTGAAAAGCAGCATTTTAAGAAAATTTCTTTCTTTAGTCTTCCTGCTTGATATCAAAACAGCCAAGTAACTTATGGTTTCTCTTGCTTTGAGATAAAAAACCAAGCACAGTCCAAACACCATGATGCCCTTCTCTTTTACCTGCATCTTGCAGGACCCCAGAAACAAGCTGAGCAGCAGGAAGAAGAGTGTTGTAAACCATGGACAGAAAACATTCCCAACACAATACTGGCCCATACTCCTGAAAAATTACAGATTCTTTTACTCCAAGAAGAAATGTGGGTTGCTAAGAAATAACAAGTTGTAAATATAACGTCTATTAAGCAACTTAACTCTATTCCAACCTCATCATTAGGTAGATGAGCAGTGATTTAGATTCAAGAATGTACAGCATAAATTTTTAAAAATTTCCAGATTGAAATAGTTGGGTACCCTGCAGAAGGGCATGAATAAGTTGAGATGCATGTTTATAAATAAGACCTACACAATCATTTAAAAATGATGTAGATATATAATTTTAGTGACACAGGAAAGTGAAAGTGAAAGTTTCTCAGTCATGTCTGACTCTTTGAGACCCCATGAACTATTCCATTCCAGTCCATGGAATTTTCTAGGCAGGAATACTGGAATGGGTAGCCATTCCCTTCTCCAGGGGATCTTCCTTACCCAGAGATTGAACCCAGGTCTCCTGCATTGTGGATGGATTCTTTACCAGCTGAGCCACCACTGTAAGATGTTCACAGTAAGTTTTTAAGTGGATAAGTTGCTTTCCAAATACTAATAATATTCACACCATGTTCTCATGGGCTCTGGTAACAGACTCTGTGTAGCAGTACACAGTTGTGTACTCTAAAAAGTAAACTAAGCATATTGTGCCTCAATTCTACCATGTGTAAAATAGATTGAATAATAGAAACTACCATATAAGGTTATTGGGGTTTAACTAACTATGCATCTAATATGATAAGAACATATTAAATGTTCAATAAGTATTAGTAATTATCACTATAATCATTTTAGTAAGAATGTGTGCATACATAGTGTATGGTGCTCAGTTGCTTTCAGTTCAGTTCAGTTCATTTCAGTTGCTCAGTCATGTCCGACTGTTTGCGACCCCATGAATTGGAGCATGCCAGGCCTCCCTGTTCATCACCATCTCCCAGAGTTCACTCACACTCACATCCATGGAGTCGGTGATGCCATCCAGCCGTCTCATCCTCTGTCGTCCCCTTTTCCTCTTGCCCCCAATCCCTCCCAGCATCAGAGTCTTTTCCAATGAGTCAACTCTTCCCATGAGGTGGCCAAAGTACTGGAGTTTCAGCTTCAGCATCATTCCTTCCAAAGAAATCCCAGGGCTGATCTCCTTCAGAATGGACTGGTTGGATCTCTTTGCAGTCAAGAGACTCTCAAGAGTCTTCTCCAACACCACAGTTCAAAAGCATCAATTCTTCAGCGCTCAGCCTTCTTCACAGTCCAACTCTCACATCCATACATGACCACTGGACAAACCATAGCCTTGACTAGACAGACCTTTGTTGGCAAAGTAATGTCTCTGCTTTTGAATATGCTATCTAGGTTGGTCATAACTTTTCTTCCAAGGAGTAAGCGTCTTTTAATTTCATGGCTGCAATCACCATCTGCAGTGATTTTGGAGTCCAAAAAATTAAGCCTGACACTGTTTCCACTGTTTCCCCATCTATTTCCCATGAAGTGATGGGACCAGATGACATGATCTTCGTTTTCTGAATGTTGAGCTTTAAGCCAACTTTTTCACTCTCCTCTTTCACTTTCATCAAGAGGCTTTTTAGTTCCTCTTCCCTTTCTGCCATAAGGACGGTGTCATCTGCATATCTGAGGTTATTGATTTCTCCCGTCAATCTTGATTCCAGCTTGTGCTTCATCCAGCCCAGTGTTTCTCATGATGTACTCTGCATAGAAGTTAAATAAGCAGAGTGACAATATCCAACCTTGACGTACTCCTTTTCCTATTTGGAACCAGTCTGTTGTTCCATGTCCAGTTCTAACTGTTGCTTCTTGACCTGCATACAGATTTCTCAAGATGCAGGTCAGGTGGTCTGGTATTCCCATCTTTAGTTGTGTCCAACTCTTTTTGACCCCATGAACTATATGTAGCCCACCAGACTTCTCTGTCCAAGGGATTTCCCAAGTAATAATGCTGGAGTGGGTTGCCATTTCCTTCTTCAGGGGGTCTTCCTGACACAGGGCTTGAACCTGCGTCTTCTTCATTACGGGCAGATTCTTTACTGACTGAACTACCAGGGAAACCTATTCAGTAAAGACACATAATAAAATACTAACAGACTTTAATACTAATATTAAAGACCATAATTGGGAATGGTTTATCTGTATTTTCTATTTTTTTTCAATGAACATTTACTAGTTTGGTAAAATTTTTACTTCTAAGTGTTTTTTAAAGAGATATTTCTAAAATCTCTTCAGAGTTGCAAAACTTTCCTTTTACTTTTAAAATAGAACTCTTTTCATATCAAGAAATGGGACTGTTCCCTTCAGAAGGGGAACATTCATCTCCTCCTCTTGTTTTGAAATGATGGCCATTAGTTCTATAGTTGGGTCATCTTACTCTTGTTCCTTCACCTACTATATTTAGAAATGCCTTCACTTCTACAATGATACACAATAGTACACAAAATAGACACTTTCAGTCACATAACTTGTTGTAGTACACAGACCTCATCACCCTTGGCCTCATGGAGCTTCTATAATACAATAACTACCCACTGGGAAAGTCTGAAGGAACATAGTCAAACTAAAGAGTGTGGTCGATCCTCTTTGGTAATCTGGGACTGTAGCATTATGTTGACTGAAGATTTCCACAGCACTACCTTCATATAATTAGAAACTGGTTTAGAACAGTTTTCTCAAACAGAGAAACTGGATCATTCATGGAGCATGTTGTACAGATGTGGGTCAATTTGTTAAACTAAAGATTAAGTTTCAGGAAGTAGAATCAGACATCCCTCCAGGAAGCACACCAGCATCATTTGCTCAAATGTCCCGTCCCTGACCCCCAGGAAGCTCTCTAATCCTTGCCCTGCAGAAGAACTGTATACCTGTCTTGGACAGATGCTCATAATCATATGCATTTAACAATGGCTTTATATAGGGAGGGGTTGAGGGAGGATGGTGCATGATTTTAATGTTTACTTTAAACTTCTTTCTATTGGAGAGTCATTCACCTCATCAAAATTTATTCACTCAGTTTTTCAAAAGTAGCTTTTGAGCAAACACTCAGTATAGTCAGCTTACTGGGTTCTGAGGTATTAGGGTGTTTAAAATAATGAGAAGAGAAGAGAGGCATAAATTACTAATCATAATGCCATGCTAAAATTAAGGCACATTTATAAAGAACCATGTAATGGAAGAGCAAAACAATTCTGTCAAGAATTATTTGGAGGTGGGATATGGTTCAGGAAGTGCTTCAAAGATGAAGTCACAGTTTGAGCTAATTCTTAAAGGGTGAACCAGGGTTCACCAAAGGAAAGAGCTCAGGTGACAGAAAAGAGCAGGAATGGAGAATCAGTGATTGATTAACAGCAGATAATAATTTTCTGGGACATGTATTGGCAATTACCCTTACAAGATAAACCTGCTCACTTTGCTGTTAAAAGGGCAAGATAGTTTAATGAGCATGGGTGTTGGTGCTAGTATGCATGCATGCTAAGTTGCTTCAGTTCAGTTCAGTTCAGTTCAGTTCAGTCGCTCAGTTGTGTCCGACTCTTTGTGACCCCATGAATCGCAGCACTTCAGTCGTGTTCAACTGTGTGACCCCATGGACTGCAGCCTGTCAGGCTCCTCTGTTGATGGGATTCTCCAGGCAAGAATATTGGTGTGGGTTGCCATACCCTCCTCCAGGGGGATCTTCCCAACCCAAGGATTGAACTGTGTCTCTTATATCTACCTGCATTGGCAAGCAGGCTCTTTATTATTAGCGCTACCTGGGAAGCTCTTGTGCTTGTATAAAGAAATACTATGGGATACTGAGGAATATGCAAAGTGCTTGGTCAACTCACATTCAGAGGAAAACACATACAAATGAGTGACACATATTTCTGCCTGGTTATTCAAATCAAGGTTTGAATCCATACACCATCACCTGCCAGTTGTCTACCCATAGACAATTTTACTTTAAACTTTTAAACCTCAGCTTGTCAATCTTAAAATGAGTAGAACACCTCCCATCTCCTAGCTCACATAATTTGCATTTGTATTTAAAGAGAGAACATGCACAAAGTAGATGTTCTATAAAGCTTGGTGGCGCTCTCTCTTTCCTCCTTTCCACTGTGAAGGAAGAGGGCAGAGCTATAACTATTTCAACTGCTTTTCTGTGTTTGGAAAAATCATTTTATTAATTTAAATTTCACCTGGATATTGCTTTAAATTATCTCTATTACCCAGAGTAATAAACTAATCATAAATTTAAATAAAAAGGAATTAAATTATATACATACATATAGATTTACATCAAGTCACATATAAAAAGAAATTCTCTACTGACCTACACCCCCCAAAATTTTGAAGACAGAAAAATATTTTCATTGAGAGCAGAGAGCTGAAAGCTATGATCACAGAGCTCCTGGTAGAACCACAGTCCATTGATTTGTGAATCTGGGAACAGTTAGGAAATTAGGAAGGCAGAGAAGGGGAGTGTGATGTCACCATGGTGTTAAGACCCAGCTCTGACCCTCAGGCTGAAGCAATGATTATGAGAAGAGCAGCTGTGAGGCCCAATCTGTTCCATCTATATACAGGCACTTAGCTCAGCATCACCTGCTGCTGCTGCTGCTGCTAAGTCACTTCAGTTGTGTCCGACTCTGCGTGACCCCATAGACGGCAGCCCACCAGGCTCCCCCTTCCCTGGGATTCTCCAGGCAAGAACATTGGAGTGGGTTGCCATTTCCTTCTCCAGTGCATGAAAGTGAAAACTGAAAGTGAAGTCGCTCAGTCTTTTCCGACCCTCAGAGACCCCATGGACTGCAGCCTTCCAGGCTCCTCTGTCCATAGGATTTTCCAGGCAGGAGTATGGGAGTGGGGTGCCATTGGCTTCTCCTCAGCATCACCTGCAAGGCCTCCTAAAGGTTAAACAGAGAACCAGGCTCATCAGTGATGCGGTCCTGGGGTGAAGCATGTGCCTGGGCTTGGATGAACACTCTCAGTGCATGTGTGCATATGTAAAGGGAACACTGGAAGTGCAAGGGCTCCTGGGGTAGCAAGTTGGAATGAGGAAATCATAAATTGGGCAAGCATGGCTCAGGCTTCAATGATGCCCTGAGGCCTTGCTTCTCACCCCGTGGTCCAGCTACTGGGAAGCATCACTAGCAGCAGACTGTGCCAGCCTCATGAACCCTGCTGTGTAGGATATAGCACTGGAACTTTCCTAGAGGTCCAGTGCTTAAGACACTGAGCTTCCAGTGCAAGGAGCATGGGTTTGATCCCTGGTCGGGGAACTAAGAGCCTGCATGCTGTGAAGTGTGGCTGAAAATAAAGATAAATATATCTTCTTAAAAGTATGTTGCATCCCCTGGAATAGAGACTTGGAGAATAAAGTAAAATGTCAGAGATGCTAATGCTGATGCCAGACCTAAAGCCAATTACCATGAAGGAGAAGGAGCTGTACATGTGGCCTCTTCAGCCACACCTGACATTCAGATATGAGCACTAACCATTCATTTAACACTTACCCTGTGCTCCAGATTGTGCTGGGAACTGTGGGGACATTAGGGCTTTAAAAAATAAGGTGCTTGTCAGCAATGAACATAAGCTGATACCTGACTCACATTAGCAGATGTCACCATCTTCCAATTAGTATTTCATTCCCGTCAACAAACTTTCTTCAACTTCCTCCTACTTGTCCAGTGGGGTGCCAGTGAGAGGGGCACAACTTCAAAGAGTTCGCCTCCTAGTGGGGAGGCAAAGAAAAGTATTAAGTATGGTACCAGGACACTGCACATGCCATCAAGAGAAAAGAAAATTGCCACAGGAAGGTTGGGAAGGAACTTGGACTGGAGGATCTGGGAAGGCTTCGTGGAAAAGTTGGCCAATGAACTGAGACGTAAGAAAGCAGAAATGAAAGAAACATGTATTTGAGGGCAGAAGGGAAAAAAGATGCCTTCCAGACAGAGGAAACAAGAGCTAAGGAATAGGGATCTAAAGCAATATAGGGAGTTTCCAGGAGGAGAGGCACAAAGTGGCAAGACACAGAGTGAATGAAAATGGGAGGAGGGCCATGGGAGGCAAAGGTAGAAAAGAAATTGAGACTAGAATATGAAAAGCCTTGAATGCCACACTAGAACAGGTGGACTTTATAATGAAGAAATACTAATGGGATACTGAGAAGATTGTAAAAGTCCTGGTCAACTCACAGTCAGAGGAAAATACTCGCAAATAAGTAACATGTATTTCTGCTTCAGACTGGAGGCTGCCATTGCCAGGGAGGTGGACTGAGCTGGGAAAATTTCAGATGTCATCAGCACTTTCAGGAAACTCCTCCATGTATCACCAGGATTGACATCAGGGCAGTGATGGGGTCTCTGCTGCACCAAGCAGTCTTTGCTGACATGAAGTATGGGCATGAATATTTGTGGGAAGAATAAGGAAATGAATAAGCTCTTTCCTGCTACCCAAGTTGGAATCAGATTCTCTCCTTGTTGAAGTTCTTGTTTATGTCATAACAAACTACTTCTTGTAGCTATTTTTGTGTTCTTTTTCTTTCCTATGAGACTGTAAACAGCTCCTGGGCAGGGACCAGTTTGTGAGTGCTTTGTACTCAGCGGGCACTTACTGAATAGTGTTTGAGTGTCTGGCAGATTAGTATGGCAGATGAATACTCTGGTGAAGTCACATGAATAAAAAGAGATTTAAAAAAATTTCCCATCTTTCCTTTTATTAGTTATGATCTATTTTTTTTGTTTCCAACTCAACAAAGGGGAATTATTCTCATTACCCCTTTATTTCTACATGATCTTCAATTCTTTATTAAATTATTTTAATTCTATCTTGCTGGTGAAGGAAAGATTCTAGGTAAGTGCACAACTCAACATTCAAAAAGCTAAGATCATGGCATCTGGTCTTATAACTTCACGGCAAATAGATGGGGAAAAAAATGGAAAGAGTGACAGGCTTTATTTTATTGGGCTCAAAATCACTGTGGATGGTAACTGCAGCCATGAAATTAAAAGATGCTCGCTCCTTGGAAGAAAAGCTATGACCAACCCAGACAGCATATTAAAAAGCAGAGACATCACTTTGCCAACAAAGGTCTGTCTAGTCAAAGCTATGGCTTTTCCAGTAGTCATGTATGGATATGAGAGTTGGACCATAAAGAAGGCTGAGCACCAAAGAATTGGTGATTTTGAACTGTGGTGCTGGAGAAGACTCTCGAGAGTCCCTTGGACTGTAAGGAGATTAAACCAGTCAATCCTAAAGGAAATCAACTCTGAATATTCACTGGAAAGACTGATACTGAAGCTGAAGTTCCAATGCCTTGGCCACCTGATGCAAAGAGTTGACTCATTGGAAAAGACACTGCTGCTGGGAAAGATTGAAGGCAGGAGGAGAAGGGGAGGACAGAGGATGAGATGGTTGGATGGCATCATCGACTCAATAGACATGAGTTTGAGCAAACTCTGTGAGATGGTGAAGGACAAGGAAGCCTGGCCTTCTGCAGTCCATGGAGTCACAAAGAGTTGAGCATGACTGAGCAACTGAGGAGAAGGCAATGGCACTCCACTCCAGTACTCTTGCCTGGCAAATCCCATGGACAGAAGAGCCTGGTGGGCTGCAGTCCATGGGGTCGCTAGGAGTTGGACACAACTGAACGACTTCACATTCACTTTTCACTTTTCACTTTCATGCATTGGAAAAGGAAATGGCAACCCACTCTAGTATTCTTGCCTGGAGGATCCCAGGGATGGGGGAGCCTGGTGGGCTGTCATCTATGGAGTCGCACAAAGTCGGACATGACTGAAGCGACTTAGCAGCAGAGCAGCTGAACAACAAGATTCTCACAAAGGATAGCGTGTCATCAGCATACTACCTTCCTAAATAACTCTTTATTGACTGAGGGGTTTTTGAAGAAACTAGTGCCTGTGGTTGGCAATTTGTTATGTAACTGGGTATTGAAATACTCTGGTTAATAATTCATTTTTAAAATATAATTTATCCTTATGTTCTGTGCAAAGTTCATCTCTTTTACCTTTTTTTTCTTCTTCCTTATAACGTGAACTGAGGTATACTTTTTCAAATGAACCTCTTGGGTTTAATTTTCCAGTGTAATTTGTCTCAGTAAACAATTTTCTGGACTTCTTCTGAGACCTCTCCCATGTTCTCTAACACCCTTCCCTAAAGGAGTATCTGCTCCTTATCTTCATTGCCCCTTTCATCGTATTCCCATGATTTTTTTCTCATTTAATACTAAAGCCTGATGAAAAAAATTAAGGCTTTTTATTAATAGAGTTTTCCTTTTTCTTTGGAAATTGACCTAAGATCCACCAGCTTGTGATCCTGCTGCTCAATGTGATCTGTAGTTTCATGCACCCCATCTCTGCAGGTATTGAAATCAGATAGTTACCTGCTCTGCTCATTTGTTCTTTCTTCTAATAATTGACTCCAAGGTACTCTAAACATGGATTTGCAACTAAAACAATCTCTTGTCAGAAGTATAATGCTGACATTTAAAGCAAGGTAACATGCTGCCAATGACACTCTATGAGAAATTCTTGTTTATAGTAGAAGCATTTTACCTTTTTGCTTTAGAAGGTTTTTTTTTTTATTTTAAGAAACTATGCATCTTCTATCATCTTTTAGGTTAATATTTAAATTTGCATGATAATTTTAAATAGAAAGGGTTTCAGTTTATGGTATATCTGACATTTAAAAATAAACCTTTAATGTCACTGTGTTAAATGTACCCAGTGGACTCTAAATGCCATAGTGATAAGAAACTCCATCATCTTCCATTTGCACAAACATGAACAAGCTCTTTGTTAACAGATGGGATATTTTATATCCTTCCTTTTCTCTTAAAAGAAGTGATTCTATTCTATTTCTCTCACAGCATTTTAGCTTGCTTTAATATATATATTTATCCTGGAATATCTCATAATTGCTTCATCTCTCAACATCATAAATATGTATGTAAATTTAAAATTCTATTTCTTATAGCTGTAAGGCTCTAAGTGTTAAAAATTTTTAATTTGAATTAAGTTGTCATTGCTGTTGATACAGATTTGATCATTCCACACACACACATATATGTACACACACATAATACATTTTTATAACAGTTTGATTAAGTGTAAAAATGCACTTTGGGAGATGATTCTCTTGTATCTGTGGGTAAATGTTACCTACTGCTAGAACAAAACAGTGGGCATAACCAACAATATTCCTAAATATTTCTTTACCAGCTGCTCATGTGTATGAGAATAGGGGAACTTGTGTTCTGGCAATTACTCCGTTCTTTGAACTCCTTTCAGAATGCCAAAATTCACACAGTGATTTATCATCAGAAGCAGTTTTTTAATGTGGTGGCAGCTGACAATTCAATTCCTTTGTAGGAAGCAAATTACAGGAACCCATCTGACATAAAGTGATTTGTAACTCTGTCATGAGAGTCTTTCACTTGCCCAGTTTCTGGAAAGTACCCCATAAGGTTTTATCTTTATTAAAGGAGTTTTTACTGATGTCTGTTACTTCTTCATCTGGAGACACCTTGATTAACCCAACAAATTTAGAATGGATTGTAAAATGGAAATATTGAAAAAGTAAAAGAGTTCCAAAAAAATCTGTTTCTGATTTATTGACTATGACAAAGCCTTTGACTGTGTGGATCACAACAAACTGCGGAAAATTCTTCAAGAGATGGGAATACCGGACCACCTTCCCTGCCTGCTGAGAAATCTGTATGCAGGTTAAGAAGCAACAGTTAGACCCAGACATGGAACAATAGACTGGTTCTAAATTGGGAAAGGAGTACACCCAGGCTATATATTGTCACCGTGTTTATTTAACTTATATGCAGGATACCTCAAGAGAAATGCCCGGCTGGATGAAGCACAAGTTGGAATCGACATTGCTGGGTGATGTATCAATAACCTCAGGTATGCAAATGACACCACCCTTATGGCAGAAAGCAAAGAAAAACTAAACAGCCTCTTGATGAAAGTGAAAGAGGAGAGTGAAAAAGTTGGCTTAAAACTCAACATTCAGAAAACTAAGATCATGGCTTTGAGTCCCATCACTTCATGGCAAATAGATGGAGAAACAATGGAAACAGTGACAGACTTTATGTTTTGGGGCTTTAAAATCAGTGCACATGGTGACTGTAGCCATGATATTAAAACATGCTTGCTCCTTGCCAGAAAAAGCTATGACCAACATAGACAGCATATTAAAAAGCAGAGGCAATAGTTTGCCAACAAAGGTCTGTCTCATCAAAGCTGTGGTTTTCCCAGTAGTCATGTAGGTATGTGAGAGTTGGACCATAAAGAAAACTGAGCGCCGAAGAACTGATGCTTTTGAACTGTGGTGCTGGAGAAGATTTTTTCTGGGCGGGGTGGGGAGGGGAATGTTTATTTTTTTATTTTTTTTACATATTTTTTTCTATTTTTTAATTATAAATTTATTTAGTTTTAATTGGAGGCTAGTTACTTTACAACATTGTATTGGTTTTGCCATACATCAACATGAATCTGCCACGGGTGTACACGCGTTCCCCATCCTGGACTGCAAGGAATTCAAACCAGTCCATCCTAAAGGAAATCAACCCTGAATATTCATTGTAAGGACTGATGTTGAAGCTGATACTCCAATACTTTGGCCATTCGATGTGAACTAACTCATTTGAAAAGACCCTGATGCTGGGAAAGATTGAAGGTGGGAGGAGAAGGGGATGACAGACGATGAGGTGGTTGGATGGCATCACTGACTCAACGGACATGAGTTTGAGTAAGCTCTAGGAGTGGTGAAGGACAGGGAAGCCTGGCATGCTGCAGTCCATGGGGTCTCAAAGAGTTGGACACGACTGAGTGACTGAACTGAACTGATAATGCATTTTTATAATACAATTTTATTAAGTGTAAAAATGCACTTTGGAGGATGTTTCCCTTGAATCTGTGCATGAATGTTACCTACTGCTAGAACAAAACAGTGGGCATAACCAACAATATTCCTAAATATTTCTTTACCAGCTGCTCATGTGTATGAGAATAGGGGAACTTGTGTTCCAGCAATTACTTTGTTCTTTTGAACTCCTTTCAGAATGCCAAAATTCACACAGTGATTTATCATCAGAAGCAGTTTTTTAATGTGGTGGCATCTGACAATTCAATTCCTTTGTAGGAAGCAAATTACTGGAACCCATCTGACATAAAGTGATTTGTAACTCTGTCATGAGAGTCTTTCATTTGCCCAGTTTCTGGAAAGTACCCCATAAGGTTTTATCTTTATTAAAGGAGTTTTCACTGATGTCTGTTACTTCTTCACCTGGAGACACCTTGATCAATCCAACAAATTTAAAATGGATTGTAAAGTGGAAACACTTCTGCCAAATTGATACTTTAAAAATATGAAATACTTTAAATAGGTACTGTTAATATATTTATTTTTGTATATTTTACAGTATTATGATTTAAATATTTTCATCAAAATTTGAAGATTTAATTCATTATGAAAGACATCTACCAGCTTAACTGAAAAAGATAGTCTCCATTATCAAACCCATTGCAAACTAATGTGCTTCTGTCCCAAAGTCCTGCAATTTGAATAAACCAATGATACACATTCCCATGAGAACTGTCTCCCTTCTGAATTTAAAACATCCCAACACAGGTCCAAATACCCTAGAATACACGGAAGAACTGTAGAAAAAAGATCTTCAAGACCAAAATAATCACGATGATGTGATCACTCACCTAGAGCCAGACATCCTGGAATCTGAAGTCAAGTGGGCTTTAGAAAGCATCACTACGAACAAAGCTAGTGGAGGTGATGGAATTCCAGTTGAGCTGTTTCAAATCCTGAAAGATGATGCTGTGAAAGTGCTGCACTCAACATGCCAGCAAATTTGGAAAACTCAGCAGTGGCCACAGGACTGGAAAAGGTTACTTTTCATTCCAATCCCAAAGAAAGGCAATGCCAAAGAATGCTCAAACTACCACACAATTGCACTCATCTCACACGCTAGTAAGGTAATGGTCAAAATTCTCCAAGCCAGGCTTCAGCAATACGTGAACCGTGAACTTCCCGATGTTCCAGCTGGTTTTAGAAAAGGCAGAGGAACCAGAAATCAAATTATCAACATCCACTGGATCATGGAAAAAGCAAGAGAGTTCCAGAAAAACATCTATTTCTGCTTTATTACCTATGCCAAAGCCTTTGACTGTGTGGATCACAATAAACTGTGGAAAATTCTGAGAGAGATGGGAATACCAGACCACCTGACCTGCCTGCTGAGGAATCTGTATGCAGGTCAAGAAGAAACAGTTAGAACCAGACATGGAACAATAGACTGGTTCCAAATCGGGAAAGGAGTACACCCAGGTTATATAATGTCACCCTGATTATTTAACTTCTATGCAGAGTACATCATGAGAAACACTGGGCTGAAAGAAGCACACGCTGGAATCAAGATTGACGGGAGAAATATCAATAACCTCAGATATGCAGATGACACCACCCTTATGGCAGAAAGTGAAGAGGAACTAAAAAGCTTCTGATGAAAGTGAAAGAGGGTGAAAAAGTTGGCTTAAAGCTCAACATTCAGAAAACGAAGATCATGGCATCTGGTCCCATCACTTCATGGGAAACAGATGGGGAAATGGTGAAACAGTGTCAGACTTTATTTTTTTGGGCTCCAAAATCACTGCAGATGGTGACTGCAGCCATGAAATTAAAAGACGCTTACTCATTGGAAGGAAAGTTATGACCAACCTAGATAGCATATTCAAAAGCAGAGACATTACTTTGCCAACAAATGTCTGTCTAGTCAAGGCTATGGTTTTTCCAGTGGTCCTGTATGGATGTGAGAGTAGGACTGTGAAGAAAGCTGAGGGCCGAAGAATTGATGCTTTTGAACTGTGGTGTTGGAGAAGACTCTTGAGAGTCCCTTGGACTGCAATGAGATCCAACCAGTCCATTCTGAAGGAGATCAGCCCTGGGATTTCTTTGGAGGGAATGATGCTAAAGCTGAAACTCCAGTACTTTGGCCACCTCATGAGAAGAGTTGACTCACTGAGAAAGACTTTGATGCTGGGAGGGATTGGGGGCAGGAGGAGAAGGGGACGACCGAGGATGAGATGACTGTATGGCATCACTGACTCAATGGACATGAGTTTGAGTGAACCCCAGGAGTTGGTGATGAACAGGGAGGCCTGGCTTGCTGCGATTCATGGGGTCACAAAGAGTCGGACATGACTGAGTGACTGAACTGAACTGAATGTCATTTGTATCTTTTTCAGAAAGAGACTGGGAGAAAGAAATGAGATTTACTTTTGTTTTATGGGGTCTTGATTAAAGAAGGGTTTTTTTTTGACCCCAATACTTCAAATTACCATTTTGCTTGTCTCAGGTTTTTTATACCAGAGTCAAAGACAAAGGATTACTCATTGGTTGAGTAAGGATGATGATATATACACATAAAGAGGGAAAGCTTACTGTCAGCAGAGAAGAGGGATAAGAGAATCATCATGGTGCCATGGCCACAAGCACATTCTCAGGTAGGTCAGTTTTAGGAGAGTGTGTGGATGGGAGTTAAGGCTGTGGGAAATGATTTTATAAAAATGTCAGGCCCGTGTGCCCCTGGGGAATTGCTCGTCTTTCCTAAGATGTTTGGGACCCATTCTTGTTTCCTGAGAGTGGGCTGCCTATGGTGTTATGATGGGTACAAAGGAGCTGGATAATTCCTAGTTAATACATCATCAAAAGAGGGTTGTAGGAGCAGAATATTTCTACCTTATAAATCAATAACTTTTTGTCCCCATAGAATAACTTGACTTCTTATAAAATAATTTAGAAAACAATGTCTAGGTCACATAGTCTGTCATTATAACTTGAAGAATGGGATACTAACTTTCTCATGGTCCTCTCAGAACATTCACAACCCTGCATCATAAATACTATGAATGAAAAGGCAGCACAAGGACAAAGTAAAATATAAATTTAGGACAAGAATAATGAGTCAGAATTATCATAGGCACCTCTAATGATGTTTGATGCTTAAAAAAACCCTGGGATATCAATTTTCTGCAACAAAAGACTGTGGGTCTTATTCATATTTCTAATGATAGGGATGTTTAATAATTTAAAAAATCCTGGTCATCTTGGATATTCAATAAATGCATTGTGATCACAAAAGAAAGTTCCCAAGCAGTTACATGGTATATTATTTATGAAGATAAAGAAAAATTTATTGTCTTAAAAAAAATTCCTGGCCACAAGCTATTACTTCAAGTAGAGAAAAACATCAAATTAGCTTGTACTTATTTTTTAGTCCATCACTTCACTGAGTTCCTCAGCGGGAATAGCATACACAGTGAAAAACAATACATTTCCACGATTCTTGAAGACAGATTTGTCACAGATATATATGAGCTCAAGAGCCATAAGGCAGTGTAAAATCACATTTACTGCTTAGAAATAGATGGTTCATGCCTGTCAAAATAGGTTTTGCCAAGGGTTGGAGATCAAGATGGCAGAGTAGGGGAATGCTGAGCTCACTTTCAACCACAAACCCATTAAAAATGCACCTACATGCGGAAATATTCTCACTGAAAAGAAATTGGTGACTGGCAGAGAGACTCTTGTGCAATCAAGGCTGACAAAAAAGATCCTGACAGTGTACAGTAGGGAGGAGAAGTGATAATATTGGACTCCACAACCTTAGGAGGAGACTCAGAAGAGGAAGGGGTTACATGGGCTCAGAGAGCATCCCTGGGGAGTGGGGTTTGAGCCATATATTGAGTACTGAAGCATGGGGCGTGAAACTGAGAAGAATCTCCTTAACTGGTCTGAAAACCAGTAGGATTTATAGGAGGGCTGTAAGAATCTGAGGCTTTACTTTTGAAGATCACTCATGCACTCGCTTACTCCCAGGAAACTAGCAGCCAGTTTTCCACAGCTGTTCCACACATGCCAGGCCACTCTAGTTCCTGAGCAGTTCCCCACTAAGAAGAAGGCTGCCATTGCCAAGGAGCGTGAACACTTGAGGAGGAAAGAGCAGGCTTGGACTTCTGAACTGGGTCAGGGTGGACACCATTGGCACTCATGAAAGTGAACAAAGGTGTTAGTCACTCAGTTGTGTCCAACTCTTTGAGACTCCATGTGCTGTAGCTTGCCAGGCTCCTCTGTCCATGAGATTTTCCAGGCAAGAGTACTGGAGTGGATTGCCACTTCCGTCTCTAGGGGATTTTCCCAATCCAGGGATTGAACCCGTTTCCTACATTGTAGGCAGAGTCTTTACTGTCCAAGTCCCAGAGAAGCCTTGGCAGGAGCAAATCCAGAGTGGTCTGGAACCCTGTTTGACATATCAGAACCATCCCAGTGTACATTCCAGCTCACATTGAACCCCCATTCTGGCCCCTCTTGCTCCAGCATTGCTTCCCTCAAGGGTGACAGTGTCATTGCCAGGAGGGGGAAGAGCATATACTTAGAGGGAATAGAACCAGCTCAGACCAGATATCAGGGTTTCTGCTCCAGAACCTTGGGAACCAACCTTGTCCTGAGAGGGTAGTGATGGCCCTGAGGATAGGAGAAACGCCAGTTCACACCTGGCTCTGGCTCTAACCTCTCCAACTCCAGCCCCTCTGTTCACTAAGGTGATAGCTGATAGCAAACCTGGGGCAAGATGGGACTTTGGCTTATATCAGATCCAGCCAGCGTGCCCACCAAAGGCACTGGGCATGTGCAGACTGCATAGGAAATCTCCTACAGAAGGACACTCTTTCAAGACTGGGACAGGAAACTGTTTCACCTAATTTCAGAGGTGAGAAATTACTAATTACAGAGACAGAGAAAGTAAAAATGAGAAATATGTTTCAAATGAAAGAACAAGTAAAAAAAGAAAAATCCTGCAAAAACACCCAATGAAACAGAGATAAAAATAATTTACCAGATAAAGGATTCAAAGCATTTGTAGTAAGAACGGTGATTGAACTTAGGAAAAGAATAAATAAACAAAATGAGAATTTAATAAGGAGCTAGACAATATGAAAAGTATCAGCCAGAGCTGAAGAATACAATAACTGAAATAAAAAACACACTAGAAGGAGTTAACAGCAGAATAGGTGATACTGAAGAACACGTGTGATTGAAAAGTAGAATAATGGAAATCACTCAATTAGAATAGCAAAAAGAAAAACAAAAAATGAGAACAGTTTAAGGGACATTTGGGACATTTAGTATTCTAACATTTGCATTATAGTGGCTCCATATGGAAAAGAGAGAGAAAAGAATAAAAAATGTATTTGATGAAACTATGGCTGAAAAATTCACACAATTGAAGGAAGAAGCAGATTTCCAGGTACAGGAAGAACAAAGAATCCCAAATAAGATACACCCAAGGAGATGCACATGAAGACATGTTATAATTAAAATGGCAAAATTAAAGATAAGGAAAGAATTCTATGGACAGCAAGAGAAAAACAAAGAGTCACATACAAGGTAAACCCCAAAGGGTATCAGATGACTTTTCTGCAGGAGATTTGCAGGCCAGAAGAGAGTAGCACGATGTATTTAAAGTGCTAAAAGGGTAAAAAACCTAAGACCTAGAATATCTTACCCCTCAAGATTATCATTCAGAATTCAAGGACACAAAAATGAGCTTCTCATACAGGCAAAAACTAAAATAACTTATCACCACTAACAGAGATCAAATTGCCAACATCTGCTGGATAATGGAAAAAGCAAGAGATTTCCAGAAAAAAATATATTTCTGCTTTATTGACTGTGGCAAAGCCTTTGACTGTGTGGATCACAACAAACTGTGGAAACTTCTTAAAGAGATGGGAATACCAGACCACCTGACCTGCCTCTTGAGAAACCTATGTGCAGGTCAGGAAGCAACAGTTAGAACTGGATATGGAACAACAGACTGGTTCCAAATAGGAAAAGGAGTGCGTCAAGGCTGTATGTTGTCACCTTGCTTATTTAACTTCTATGCAGAGTACATCATGAGAAACACTGGGCTGGATGAAGGACAAGCTGGAATCAGGATTGCTGGAAGAAATATCAATAACCTCAGATATGCAGATGACACTACCCTTATGGCAGAAAGTGAAGAGGAACTAAAAAGCCTCTTGATGAAAGTGAAAGTGGAGAGCAAAAAAGTTGGCCTAAAGCTCAACATTCAGAAAACGAAGATCATGGCATCTGGTCCCATCACTTCATGGGAACTAGATGGGGAAACAGTGGAAAGAGTGGCTGACTTGATTTTTCTGGGCTCCAAAATCACTGCACATGGTGATTGCAGCTATGAAATTAAAAGACACTTACTCGTTGGAAGGAAAGTTATGACCAACCTAGATAGCATATGAAAAAGCAGAGACATTACTTTGCCAACAAAGGTCCGTCTAGTCAAGGATATGGTTTTTCCAGTGGTCGTGTATGGATGTGAGTTGGACTATAAAGAAAGCTGAGCACTGAAGAATTGATGCTTTTAACTGTGGTGCTGGAGAAGACTCTTGAGAGTCCCTTGGACTGCAAGGAGATCCAACCAGTCCATCCTAAAGGAGATCAGTCCTGGGTGTTCATTGGAAGGATTGATGCTGAAGCTGAAACTTCACTACCTTGGCCACCTGATGTGAAGAGCTGACTCATTGGAAAAGATCCTGATGCTGGAAAAGATTGAGGACAGGAGGAGAAGGGGATGACAGAGGATGAGATGGTTGGATGGCACAACCGGCTCGATGGGCATGGGTTTGGGTGGACTCTGGGAGTTGATGATGGACATGGAGGCCTGGCATGCTGCGGTTCATGGGGTTGCAAAGAGTCGGACACGACTGAGCGACTGAACTGAACTGAAGACAGTATTCCATGGCTACACCCCTCCTTTTTATTTTATTTTGTTTTACTTGAAATAAACACGAACACTCCTTAGGGAAGGCTATAATGGAAAACAGTTCACTAACAGAAGACTTAGGGCTGGTGCATGGGGATGACCCACAGAGATGTTATGGGGAGGGAGGTTAAAATTAAAAAAATAAAAAACTAAAAAAACAAAAAGACTTGGAGAGAATCCCTCTGATTGTGGATTGACCTTGGCAGGTATGGTCAAATCTATATGATTAGGTATGATGACTCTTAGGTATGATGACTCTAAGAAATTACTACCCTGGTAACAGTATTTCTACCCCCCGCCCCTGGCCCCTTCCACATACCCCTCTGGAGAGTCTGTACTGGGGCTGGTCAGCTTAGTCACTGTGAGGCCCAAGGTGGGGGTGAGGAGGTGTGTCTACTCTCAGCTCTCTCCCGGGTGAGCCATCTCCTAGAGTGAAGGTACTTGGGGAAAACGTCCCAACTCCCCAGTCCTCTCCTCCAGAACCGCCCCAGGAGCTCAAAGAAGCACGGTACCAGGACCACGGAGCAGAGTGGGGTGGACAGTCTGGAGAGGAGGGAGGTGTGGAGGGGAAGGGCAGCAAGATAGAGAAACTCTCGTCTAGCCAGACTCCCAACTTCTGTCACCAGCACGTTTGAAGGTGAGGACGCAGAGCGGCCGGTAGGACTTGTGGCTGGTGTTCTCGCCATTGCCTCCACCCCGCGATCCCGGGACCGGTGCCGCTTTCCTCCCACGCCCCGCACCCTCTGCCCGCGCCCGGCTGGTCTGACGCTCCGCCCGCCGGCGCCGCCGTGAGGCGGCGAGAGTCCGCGCGCAGGTGGAGGGGTCGCGGCGCGGGGCTGTGCGGAATAGTGGGGAGGGGGCACCGGGATCCTGTACGCTGTGCCGGAGATGCTCTCTGCCCTCATCATTTCCCCATTAAGGGTCTGCTGTGGGGACCTTACTGGTGGGCACCTCCAGGCCGCGGCCCAGGACGGGCTTAGCAGGTGCGCACCCGGAACCCCTGCCGGCGCTCCGGGAGAGGCAAGTGGCCGCCGCCGCCCAGGTCGTCCCTGGCTTTTCAGCAGCCCGGACAACAGCAGCGGCCTCCGGGCCACGTTCTCCCTCCGGCTCCGAGCTCCTGTCTGGTCTCCGCCTCCGCCGTCTGCTTCCCCGGCTTTCTGTCCCCACCGCCCCGCGTCCAGCGGTTGCAGCCTCGGAGCGCGGGTGGAAACTGCAGGGAAATGGAGCTTCGAAGCGTCCTTCTGAAAATCGAGAGAGGGTCTCCCTGAGGTGGGCTTCCTGCTCGCCCTGCCCGGGTTTGTTCAGAGACGCCACCGGCAGTTTTCCTTTACCGCCCATTGCTCTGCTCGCCTTTTAAAGTCTCAGGTTCGATTTTAAGTTTGGGTTTGGGGCTTGTTGATTACTGAAATATTTTTCCTAATTGTATTTTCTAAAGTCTTGAGATGATGCGGGAGAGGCAGAGCAAATTCATCTTCTTTTCCAAGTGGATCACTTGGTTTTGCCACACATCAATTTTCTGGTCTTTGCATCTGTTTGAACTGTTCCTGCCCTCATTATGCAAAGAACTGCTCAGTTTCTCTAGCTAAACTTACCTGTCTGAATTGTCACAATGCCTTTCTTTTTCCTTCTTCCTCTGATTTTCCTATAACTTGAATGTTGGTGCATTTAATATTGTCCCCACAGTCTATGAGGCTATCCTCAATTCTTTTCATTCTTTTCCCTTTATTCTGCTCTTCAGCATTATTTCCACTATTCTATCTTCCAGCTCACTTATCCATTCTTCTGCCTCAGTTATTCTGCTATTGGTTCCTTCTAGAGTATTTTTAATTTCAGTAGTTTTGTTATTTATTTATCTCTGCTTGCTTATTCTTTATTTCTTCTATGTCCTTGGTGTTTTCTTAACTCTATTAATTATTTCTTACATTCTCTCCATTCTAAGTCTTTGGAACATCTTTAGTATCATTATTCTGAATTCTCTTAAAATAGATTGCCTATACCCTCTTCATTTATTTATTTGGTCTTGTGAATTTCTAACTTTTTCATTTGTGATGTATTTCTCTGTCTTTTCATTTTTTTTTTCTAACTTGCTCCACTTAAGGTCTCCTTTTCCTAGGCTTCAGGGTTGTATTTTTTCTTCCTTTTGGGTTTTGACCTTGGAGGGAAAAGTTGGTTGAGTGGTTTGTGTTGACTGCTTGTTAGGGGTGACTTGTGCCTGTGTTCTAGTGGGAGAAGATCAAGCAGATCAAGCTGGTAATTACAGAAATAATGGCACATATACATCCACTTCCATACACACAGTTATAACCAAAGTGTTCTAAAGAAAAGAGTACAAGAGATTGACTTGGTGGACAAGGGAACCCAAAAGTGATATCACCCAGTTAAAAGCAGAGCTAACTAATTTTCAATCTGGAAAACTCAGCCTGAGCAGATTGCCAACTGGGGAATATAGCAAAGAGAGCACAACAATTTAACTTACATGGTGAAAAAAGAGAGTGAAGGAAAAAAAGGAGAAGAGAAAGAAAGAAAAAAGGAGAAGGGAGAGAAAAGAGCAAAGGAAGGGGTGTGAAAGAGGGTAAAATAAAGGGAGAAGAGAAAAATAGAAAAGAAAAGATAAATAGACATGTGAAAAAGATTTATATATTCAGGAATAGCTACAACTGGTAAAGAACTATAAAAAAGGCAGTAAAATACATCAAAAGCAAAATCAGAAAAATCACAAAAAATGAGTGAAAGAGAGAAAAAATATCTTGAAAAAGAGTTTTCTTTTTTTTTTTTTTTTAATAACAAGAGATAACGAAGAAGAAAACTCCACAGCATCACAAAAAGCTAATGTGAAGGTAGAAATATGTAGGGGGAATATACAGTGTGATTTATAAGAAAAAAAGTTCTCAATGTCATAGTTCTTCTTGTTGTGGAGTCTGCCCCCATGGATGGGATTGGATTAGTGTCCTGTGATGTTTTCCTGGTTGGGAGAGCTTATGTCTGTGTTCTGGTTGATGGAGCTGGATCTCGTCTCTCTGAAGGGCAGTGCAGTGTTCAATAGTAAGTTTTGGGGTGTCTATCGGTTCAGTATGTCTTTGGGCAGTCCTTCTGGCTTTGGCAGTGTTAGACATGTCTATTTCTATACCCACGTTGAAGTGACCCTCTTAGCATATCTTAATTGCCCCCTGCCCCCTACCTGTCCCTGGATTCTTTACCAGTGCTTCTGTTCCCCCCATCCTGCCCTGCACTGAAGGCTGACGCTTGCTAGGTAGGGGCTTCTGTGGCTCTTTTCTTGGCCCCCCGGACCCTGCCCTCTGCATCACAGAGACTTGTGTGAAGTTCCTTCAGCCCCCTGAGCTCACCCTCTATGTTACAGATCTTGTGTGCACTTGTCTCGGCTCCCTGGGCCTTCCTTGTATGTCACAGGACTTGTGTGTTCTATTTTTAGCTCCCTGGGCCTGCCCTCTGCACCAGGAGGGTTGTGTGCACTGGAGAGGTTTTTATGCCATGCCTCTCTTAGCACCCCAGGCCTGCCCTCTGTACCACTGGGCTTCTGTGTGCTTCTCTTCATTCCCCAAGAATGCTATCTGGTCGGGGCCACAGTCTGTGAGCTGTTTATGGATTAAGAAGTATAGCTTTCTCTGTCTTCTGCCCTCTTAAGTCCCTACTTTGCCTGGCTTTCTGAGATTATACAGTTCCTTCTTGGGCTCCTCTGTGAGGAGGGAGCTTCCCAGTGCATAGGAACTCTTCCTGCTTCACAACTCCCTCTCTCCCTCAGTGCACAAGTTCCTATCCAGAAGTTCTCCATCTTTTCCCTTTTTATGTCTCCATCCTCTCTCCTACCTCATTCCAGGGAGCTTAGCCTGCCCCACTGGAAGCCTGGGGTCTTCTGCTATCACCTAGAGATTGCTTTGAAGGAGTTGTTCCATATCTTGATGAGTTTTTGATGTGTTTATGGGGAGGCTGGTGATCTCCTCATCTTACTCTACCACCATCTTCTTCTGCCCCCTTCTCCTGGGTTTGTTTTTGTAGGTCTTTTTTTCTCTTCCTCTTTTGTTCTCTTCTCTTGTGTTTCTTACCTGGAGAATTTCCTTTAGCTCTTGTTGTAAAGCTGATGTGGTGGTGCTGAATTCTCTTAGCTTTTGCTGTTTGTAATCCTTTTGATTTCTCTGTTGAATCTGAATGAGAACTTGCTAGGTAAGTGTTCTTGGTTGTAGATATTTTCTTTTATCACTTTAAATATATCGTGCCATGTATTCATGTAAAATCATAGTTCCTCTTGCTTCTGATGTCTGCCCTCTGGTTAGTGAGGTTGGTCCAGAGGCTTGTTTATCCCCTTGATACAGGGATTGACTGGTGCTGTGGTGACCAGAGTCCGCTCTGGAGACTGATTGAGTCCTTCCCTTTCTCTGTGATTGTCACTTCCCTGTCAAAGTTGGGGTCTACTCCCTAGTTGTTGGACTAGAGATGCCTAGATTTGTTTCTTAGCTGTGTTTCTGATCTGCAGTGTGAGGTAGTTGAGATTGGAGCACTCCCAGTGAGAGAAAAGCCTCTGAGTATTCCTCTTATGGAGCTGTTCACCTGTGAGTATACTCTGTTGTGTCTCCTTTTGGCCATTGTGTGGACTCATAAAGTAAACTGTCATTGGCACTGCTCTCAGTCCCAACTTAACTGTGGATGTGCTAGCAATCTTCCCCGGTGACTCTCAGGTGCTGTTTTCATCAGGCCACTGGTGCTGATTCACTGAGATCAGGTCCCAGGACTGCAGTAGTTGTGCACCTGGACCTGCTAATGGAGCTATGGAGGTAGTTCAGACTCTTGCCTGGCCCAGTCCCTATGCATATGTGCCCACAAAGCCCACAGTTCCTTAAGCCAGACCCATCTCCCAGTTCCCAAGTGCAGGAACACTTGTCCTTTTGGATATTTTGCAGGCACTGAATTTAGGGAGCTGCCAGTGAGGAGAGAGGCCCTGCCTTTTACAGGTCACTCAACAGCAGTGATTTGCTCCTGTGATGGCTTCCTCCACAAGCATTCTTACTTGTGGAACTCCTCACTCTCATCCCCTCAGACTGTCTCTTCACAGCCAACAGCAGTTCCCTCCCAAGGTCTGCTCTCCAAATCTCACCTTCCAGTGCCAGACCCTTGTGTGTCCTTGTAGACATCTGTCTCAGGTCAGAGTGTGCAGGGCTGTGGCATGGACCACCTGTGTAGGTTTTGCTGTGTCCTGCCTGCCACAGACTGGCCACTGTGCTCTCCTCTGAGCCTCCTAGGCACCCTTATGTCCCTGCTGATCTCTGCATGGGAGAGAGGACTTCACTGAATGAGGGAACCTCTCCTTACCTTCAACTCCCCACCAGAAGTGTAGTCCCATCCTACTTCCTCTCCTCTCTCTTTTCCCTTCTTCCTTTCATCCTACCTGGTTATGTGGGGATCTCTCTTGTCCTTCTAGGTGCTTGAAATCCTCCTCTAGTGTTCAGCAGGTCCTCTGTGAGAATTGTTCCATTTGCAGATGTACTCTTGATGCATTTGTGGGGAGAGAACTCCACATCCTCCTACCCTTCTGCCATCTTGGAAAGTCCTTGATCAAAGACCTTGTGGCAATTTCTTAAAATAAGACATCAGTGAAATTTGCTGCTTTTATTAACTCTTCCTCGTTTCTCTGTACCATGCAATGTTTTTGAGAACATTTTGCCCACAGTAAAATGTCTTTTAAAATTGGAATAAATTCTCCCAAACCCTGATGCTGCTTTATCAACTAAGTTTTTTTGAATATTAATTTTAACTGTTTCGTTGTCATTTCAATAATCTTTATAGCATCTTTACCAGAAGTAGAGTCTAACTCAAGAAAACACCTTTTTTTTTTTTTTGCTCACTCATAAGAAGTAACTTCTTGTCTGTTCAACTTTTATCATGAGACTGCAGCAATTCAGTTACATCTTCAGAATCCACTTTTATTTCTTGCTATTTCTACCGCATTTGTAATTACTTCCTTCACTGAAGTCTTGAACCCCTCAAAATCATACATGAGTATTAGAATTCACTTTTTCCAAACTTCCACTCATGTTGATATTTTTATTTCTTCCCATGAATCATGAATGTTCTTAATGAAATCTAGAATGCTGAATCATTTCTGAAGGTTTTCAATTTACTTTGCTCTGATCCATCAGAGGAATAACTACCTATGGCTGTTCTAACCTTACAAAATGTATTTCTTAAGTAATAAGCCTTGAAAGTTGAATTTGTTCCTTGATACATGGGCTACAAAATGGATGTTGTGTTAGCAGCCATGAAAACAATATTAATCTCATTATACGTCTCCATCAGAGCTCTTGGGTGACCAGGTGCCTTGTCAATGAGCAGCAATATTTTGAAAGACATCTTTTTTCTGAGCAGCAGGCCTCAACAGTGAGCTTAAGATATTCAGTAAATCATGTTGTATACAGATGTGATGTTATCCAGGCTTTATTGTTTCATTTATAGAGCACAGGCATAGGAATATGTTTGACATAATTCTAAGGGCCTTAGGATTTTTGTTCTGGCAAAGGAGCATTGATTTTAACTTAGAATCACTAACTGTATTAGCACCTAATAAGAGAGTTAGCGTATTGTTTGAAGGTTTGAAGCCAGGCATTGACTCTCTAGCTATGAGTCCTCAAAGGCTATTTGCCTACTTTTAATATCTGTTGATTAGTACTAATTTTGTTAGCTAGATCTTCTGAATAAAGTGATACTCCAGTGAACACACAAATGATAAACAAGTGAAATAGCTTTGTTGCTGATATGGTGAAAGTTGTAGTGGTCTGGATAGAACATCAAACCAGCTGCAACATTCCTGTAAGTCAAACTTCAATTCGTACATAGCAAGACCTTGTTGCTGTTTGTTGTTTAGTCATTAAGTCATGTCTGACTCTTAGTGACCCCACAGAGTGCAGCATGCCCGGTTTCTCTGTCTCTCAGTATCTCCCAGAGTTTGCTCAAATTCATGTCCATTGAGTCAGTGATGCCATCCAACCATCTCATTCTCTGTCACCCCTTTGTCCTCCTGCCCTCAGTCTTCCCAAGGAAAGATTTTCTCAGGGTCTTTTCCAATGAAAAGGTGACCAAAGTATTGGAGCTTCAGGTGGCCAAAGTATTGGAGCTTCAGCTTCATTATCAGTCCTTTCAGTGAATATTCAGGATTGATTTCCTTTAGGATTGACTAGTTGGATCACCTTGCAGTCCAAGGGAGTCTAAGAAGTCTTCTCCAGTACCACAGTTCAAAAGCATCAATTCTTCAGTGCTCAGCCTTCTTCATGATCCAACTCTCACATCCATACATGACTACCAGAAAAGCCATAGCTTTGACTCTATGGACCTTTGTCGGTAGATTGATGTCTCTGCCTTTTAATATGCTTTTAGGTTTGTCACAGCTTTCCTTCCAAGGAGCAAGACCTTAACTCTCTTCAATTCTATAAAGGTTGAGAATGGTAAGGGTGCTGTAGCTGGGCCTCTTGCAGCAAACAGTTAGCAAAGTTTTGGATTCAAAGGCAGCTGCAGAAAAAGCTTGAAGCTAGCAGAGGTTGGTTCATGAGATTTAAAGAAAGAAGCTATCGCCATAACATAAAAGTGCAAGATGAAGCGGCAAGTGCTGATGTAAAAGCTGCAGCAAATTATTCAGAAGACCTATCTAACAAAGGTTATCTATTTATTTATTTGGCTGTGCTGGGTCTTAGTGATTCATGTGGGATCTAGTTCCGTGACCAGGGATTGAACCCAGGCCCCCTGCATTGGTAGTGTGGAGTCTTAGCCACTGGACTACCGGGGAAGTCCCTAATACATTCTTATTTGGTCTGTAGAGGCAGAAAAATGTTAGGTAGGTTGACTGAAAAAAAATGTCTAACTTGAGTGGTAAAAAACAGTCATGGCCCCTCAAGCAATTTCCTCACTTGACAGTTTATAAACTCAGAACTCTTTGAATGAGGGGAGAGGCAGGATCTTCTTGAAGATGGATCTTGGTACATTGCCAAAACATACACCATTGATCTTTCTCCCAGCCCTCCCCAAAAAGACCTACAGGGTAAATGTACACTGAGGAAAAGGAAATAGTGAGAGCTTTGGAAGACTTCTAGACACTAATTTTGAAATGACACTAATTCCAGGAAATCCCCCCAAAATATCACTGTGGTTTATCTGTTGCATGGACTATGTAGTTCATGTGATCAATGAAGTTTTAGCTCATGTCTTTCTCACAGTGGGACCGGTGGGTCCTCAAAACTGTCCTGTAGTTATTTCCGAGGTCAAGAACGCATAGTGTGATAGATAACACTCAGCAACTGGCCGAATCCTCACACTGGTTGCATGATCTGTGGAGTGAGAGCTATCATGATGGGAAAGGCCAATTGGAAGCCATTAGATCTGCTGCCCCAGAAGAAGAGTAAACCAAAAGCAATACTGCATTTTTGAAGGAATTGCAGAGATTAGTGCCACCATCAGCACTTGAAGGATGAGCTGTGATTTCTACCAAATCTCCATTCAGTTCACTTATTCGGCTTGTACAGAAGGCAAATGGATTTTGAAGAATGACAGTGGGTTGTCATAAGCTTAACTAGATAACTCCAACTGCAGTTGCTGTACCAGATGTGGTTTTATTGCTAATTAACACATCCCTGGAACCTGCTGTGCAGCTATTGATCTAGCAAGTGCCTTTTTCTCCATGCCTGTCAATAAGAGCCACCAGAAACAGTTTTCTTTCACTTTTAACCTCAAGTGTATATAAACTCTGCAGCCCTATGTCATTGTTTAGTTTGTAAGCATCTTGATTACCTTTCTCTTCCATTGGATATCACACTGGTCCTTTAAATTGGTGACATTATGCCAATTGGACTTAGTGAGCAAGAAGCAACTCTAAACTTATTTTAGAAATTTGCATCTCAGAAGGTGAGAAATAAATCTGACAAAAAATTCTGAAATCTTCTACCTTAGTGAAATTTCTAGGATTCCAGTGGTTTTGGCATGTTGAGATAACTCTTCTCAGGTGAAGAATGTCATTGCATTTGGCTTTTCCTGCAAGTAAGAAAGAGTACAGTGCCTAATAGGGTTCTGGATTTTTGCAGTAACATATTCCTCATTTGGAGTGTGTTACTGTGGCCCATTTATGGAGTGAACCAAGAAGCTGCTGGTTTTGAGTGGAGCCAGAGTATGAGGAGACTGTGCCACAGGTCCAGGCTGCTGTGCAAGCTGCTTTGTCACTTGGGCCATGTGACCCAGCAGATGCAGTGGTCCTTGAAGTGTTGGCAGATAGGGATGCTGTTTAGAGCTTTTGGCAGGTCCTTATAGGAGAATCACGGGTTCCCCCAGTGACTCAGTGATAAAGAATCCACCTATCAATACAGGAGATGCCAGTTTGATCCCTGGGTCAAGAAGATCCCCTGAAGAAGGAAATGGCAATCCACTCCAGCATTCTTGCCTGGGAAATCCCATGAACAGAGGATCCTGGAGTGCTAAAAGTCCAAGGGGTCACAAAACAGTCAGACACAACAAATATAGGAGAATCATAGTGCAGGTCCTTAGGATTTTGGACCAACTTCCTGCCATCCTCTGTAGATAACTGGCCTTCTTTTGAGAAACAGCTCTTGGTCTATTATTGAGCCTTAGCAGAGACTGAATGCTTAACCATGGGCCACCAAGTTATTATGGTGACTTGAGCTACCCATGATGAACTGGGTATAAAATTAGGTGTATACAGCAGCACTCCATCATCAAATCTCAGTGGTATGTATCTGATCATGCCCAAGTAGGCCCTGAAGGCCTAAGTGTGTTAGATGACGAAGCATCCCAAATGCCCTTCATCCCCCCTCCTGCTACACTTTCTTTGGGATTGGGATGAAAACTGACCTTTTCCAGTCTTGTGGCCACTGCTGAGTTTTCCAAATTTGCTGAAAGATTAAGTTCAACACTTTCACAGCATCATCTTTTAGGATTTGAAATAACTCAGCTGGAATTCCATCATCTCCACTAGCTTTGTTTTTAGCAGTGTTTCCTAAGGCCCAGTTGACTTCGCATTCCAGGATGTCTGGTTCTAAGTGAGTGATCACACCATTGAGGCTATTCAGCTCATTAAGACCTTTTTTTGTACAGTTCTGTGTATTTTTGCCACCTCTTCTTAATGTCTTCTGCTTCTGTTGGCCCATATCATTTCTGTCTTTTATTGTGCCCATCTTCACATGAAATGTTCCCTTGGTGTCCCTAATTTTCTTGAAGAGATCTCTATAGATTCCCATTCTATTATTTTTTTGCTATTTCTTTATACTGATCACTTAAGAAGCCTTTCTTATCTCTCCTTGCTATTCTTTGGAACTCTGCGTTCATATGGTATATCTTTCCTTTTCTCATTTGTCTTTCACGTCTCTTCTTTTCTCAGCTATTTGTAAAGCCTCCTCAGACAAATATTTTGCCTTTTTGCATTTCTTTCTCTTGGGGATGGTCTTGATCAATGCCTCCTGTACAATGTTATGAACTTCTGTCCATAATTCTCCAGGGACTCTGTCTGTCAGATCTAGTCCCTTGAATCTAGTCACTTCCACTGTATAATCATAAGGAATTTTATTAAGGTCATACCTGAATGGCCTAGTTGTTTTCCCTACTTTGTTAAAGTTAAGTCTGAATTTTGCAATAAGGAGTTCATGATCTGAGCCACAGTCAGCTCCCAGTCTTATTTTTGCTGACTGTATAGAGCTTCTCCATCTTTGGCTGCAAAGAACGTAATCAATCTGATTTTCGTATTGACCATCTGTTGATGTCCACGTGTAGAGTCAGTCATCTCTTGTGTTGTTGGAAGTGGGTGTTTGCTATGACCAGGGTGTTCTCCTGGCAAAACTGTTAGCCTTTGCTCTGTTTCATTTTGTACTCTAAAGCCAAACTAGCCTGTTACTCCATGTATCACTTCCTACTTTTACATTCCAGTATATCTATATACATATATTTGGCCATGAGAAAGATGAAGATTCTGCTGTGTGCAACAATGTGAATTGAACTTGACAGCATTAAGCTAAGTTAATAATGTCAGAGAGAGAAAAACAAATACCATCTGATGTCACTTATATGTGGAATATAAAAATGCAGAACTCATAGAAACAGATACTAGAATGGTGGCTGCCATGGAGTGGAGGTGCAGGATAGAGGGGAAGGAGAGTACAAGCTCCTAGTTTTAAGAAGTTCTGGTAATGAAAAGTACATCATAGTGATCATAGTTAATAATACTGTATTATATACTTGAAAGTTGCTAAGAGATTAGATCTTACAAGTTCTTACCACAGAAAAAGGAATGGTAATTATGTAACATGATACAGGTGTTAGATACTGCTTTGGTGGTAATCATTTTGAATACATGCATGCATGCTGAATTGCTTCAGTCATGTCTGACTCTGTGCGACCCCATGGACAGCAGCTCATCAGGCTCCTCTGTCCAAGGGATTCTCTAGGCAAGAATACTGGAGTGGGTTGCCATTGCCTTCTCTAAATCATTCAGCTACTTATCAGTAAAACAATCGATGAACTATCTGATGGTAAAGTCGCCATCCCATTCCCAGGGTCTGTCAAAGGCCCACCAACCAGTAATTTTTTCCTCTCTGTCTGCTTCCACCAACCTTCTTTGTCTTCTTTCCAGAGTCCTCAAAAAAGTCTCCATCAGAAGCCACCTGAAATCTCTCCACTCCCAACGCTAAGACTACCAACAGAACAAATGACACATGATTAATGTTCCCTTCCTCGCATCCCTTCCCTTCCCAGCCTATTCCTCAGAATCATTTTTGCAATACGCAAATCAAAATGTTGTACACCTTAAAGTTACACAATGTTATGTGTCAATTATATCTCAATAAAAGTAAAAGTTATTCTCTTTAACACATATTGATGTTGTAATGTGGTGTAAGAATGTCTAGAGAAGTATTTCTATAAAAAAAATTTCCAACTTTGCTTTTACCTTCTTGTGTTTTCATTTCTTAATGTATTTTCCCAACTCAACAAATCTGGAAATTTGATATCAGTTTATCCAGATTCTTGGGTGGGAGAAATCAACTTAACTGGCCCAGTGCTCATTAGCTTAGTTTTTATTTGAAAATCAATTTAATAATTCACAACATAAAATAACTTTTTTCCAATATGGAACCATACTTTAGAAACCAAAGTAGTTTAGTGAGTACATGAATCAGAGGATGCCAGGGGAAGGCCCTCCTTAGGAGGAATGCTCATTTCTTCTCCAAGAGCAGAGATGCACTACTTCCAGTTCCTCTCCACATTCTTCTTTTCAACATGCTGATTGTTTCATTGTGTGTGTGGGTGTGAAGTTGCTTCAGTCCTGTCCTATTCCTTGTGACCCCCATGGACTGTAGCCCACCAGGCTGCTCTGTTCATGGGATTCTCAGGCAAGAATACTGGAGTGGATTTTCATGCCTGCTTCTGGGACCTTCTGACCCAGGGATTGAATCTCAGTCTCTTGTGGCTCCTGTAGTGCAGGTGGATGCTTTATCCCTGAGCCACTGGAGAAGCCCCAATTGATTTGTTAAGTTCAATCAAATTACTAAGAGAAATATTTATAAACTACAAAACATTATAAAAATATTAGGCATTAAATTTAGAAATACCTTTAATCTGAAAGTGTTTCCTAGGTGGCACTGGTGGTAAAGAATCTACCTGCTAATGCAGGAGATGCAAGGGACGTGGGTTAGATCCCTGGATCAGGAAGATCCCATGGAGTAGGAAATGGAAACCAGCTCCAATATTCTTACCTGGAAAACTGCATGGACAGAGGAGCCTGGTAGTCTGCAGTCCATAGGGTTGCAAGGAGTCAGACACAACTGAGCACACACTTGCTATATTTCTCTTAACAGGTAGGAAGTTTGATTTTCATCTGTGAATATCTTTGTATTTTTAATAGGTAAGAGTTATATAATTTTTGTTCCAGTTTTGTTTTGGCTTCCAGGAAATTCTGAGTTAGATTTTCTGTTTGATTGTGAAAACCCTTAGACTGAATTTTCAAAACAATGATCATTTCCATGTTGTTAAACAGCCCTTGTTCTTTCACAGTTTGTGCTGTGGATTTATAGTTGTATTTTATTATAAACTCACATTAATACTGACACATAGCAAGGATATACATAATGATACATGAAAAGAAGAAAATATTAGGCTTAACATAAGAAAAATTTCCCATATTTGACAATTTCTGACCTTTGAAAATATTAGTTTCATAAGATTTAACCTAGTAATGAACAAATGAAGATGTTATCTATAATTATTTTAATTTTTGAAAGATGTTGTTTACCAACCTCTTTAATAAAATTTGTATCTTAATAAGAAGAATATTTTCAAACTACAGATGTATTCGCTCCTCTATATTACCCCTTCTCCCCATTACTATGGGTTATTGGAACTAGAAAATATCTTTGAAACCATTTTGATAGCAACTTTCAGACTTTTATTACTAGTAGCTCTTTTTACCTACCACATATATCCCATATATTCTGAATAAAATATCCTCATAAACAACTTAAAACCTCACTTTAATAAAAATTATACAAATAAAAATACCTTTTTTCTTTTGTTCTGAGTGGAAATAAAACATGCAAACTTCTTTAGGTATGTAGACAGTTTGTTGAAAGCTTCCCCAAAACTGTGTGAATGTACACTTAAAAATCAAATGCAAGTCACCCTTGTTAACAATGTATGAAGCAGTAATGACACATTAACTTAGACAATTTATTTTTAAAAAACAACTAGTGTTTAGTTTACAATTACAACAGTTGGAGTTATCCAAATGCCTGTGTGAAATTCTTGTTTCTGATTTTTTTTCTGGCATAAGCTCACTGTGGCTGCATTGGAATAATTAAGAGGTTCACTGTGCCTGCTGTGGACAGGGAATCATACAGGAAGCAAACATCTAGGCACATCATTACAGAATTAGGATAAAATTTGTGTTTGTAGGAATAAAAGCAGCAAAAATGACAACATAATTACTAAGTGAAGAGAAAGTCACTCATTCGTGTCCAAATCTTTGAAACAGTTCTCTAGGCCAGAATACTGGAGTGGGTAGCTTTTCCCTCCTCCAGGAGCTCTTCCCAACCCAGGGATAGAATGCAGGTCTACCACATTGCAAGCGGATTCTTTACCAGCTGAGCCACAAGGGAAGCCCAATTAGCAAGTAGCCTTTCCCAATTTTTTCCTGTTATGTTCCTCGAGGAAATCCAAGGTATTGAATTACTTGCCAAGAAGTAGTTTAATTTCTAAATGGCAAGCCAGGGCATTTTATAGCAGCTGATGTACAAAGTACACCAGAGACAGTTTAGGTGAAGTTTAGGCATCTTGCTACCTTGTGATGGTGGATTTTGTTTAGGGAAATAACAATTCATTACCCATTAAATATTAAAAATTTTCAACATATTCCAAACTTAGAGCTTTTATCTTCCAGCTAAATTATTGACATTGTTTTCTGGACAACTCATGCTATTCAGATGCATGGAGAAAAACTAAAAAGTGCTTAAATAAGATAGTTTTAAAGGGGGAAATATCTGATGACCCATTACTGCAATAAAGATTATAATAATTCTGGGTTTTATAGTGTCCAGTTTCCAGAGAGAACACAATGATTCATTTCCTTTGAAAACTCCCCATGGCTTTGGCTCCATTCTTCCCTTGGAGTACACACACAGACACACATACACACGCACACGCAGACACACCCACATGTAGTTATTTTAAAAGTTGCCTTCACAGCAGTGTTTTGCGTCATTTTTAGCTAGAGGAAGCTGCAAGAAGGAAATGTCCAAAATTTGGTGTTTACATGGACCATGTTATTAACATTTCTCATTTGTTGAGTGATTTTCATGTTTCCCAGAAGCTCTCATCCTGTAAAAGCTGATGGATGGGTTGACAGAACCTTCCAGGCCGTGTTGGTATAATATGAGCCAAGTGCCTGGAAACAATAAAACAGCAATTTAAACAATAAAACAGCAATTTTCTGAGAGATTTACCTGCAGAAAAAGCCAGGAACATAAAGGCCATTTTCAGTTTCCCGCCTTAAGCCTCTTCTCTCAGTTTGGGAGGACTGGATCCTGTCAGGTTAATTGAGGGTGCCATTAAATGTAATCTCAGCAGCAGCAACTGTGATGGCTCCAAGGGAAAGACACTGAAGCAGGAATCACTGAAGTGGGCTGTGGTCTGACCAGAGTGGAGGCTTCATATCATGAGCAACAGAAACAAAAGCTGCAGGGGTTTTGAAATGTTAAATCTTTTCTCTTGAAAGTTGGAAGGGTCATCCAGTCATGATTTGACAAGCAATGGTTCTGGCTTCAGGTTTCCCAGGTGGCGCTAGTGGTAAAGAACCTGCCTCCCAAAGCAGGAGGCATAAGAGACACAAGTTTGATCCCTGGGTCGGGAAGATCCCCTGGAAGAGGGCATGGCAACCCACTCCAATATTCTTGCCTGGAACATCCCATGGACAGAGGAGCCTGGTAGGCTACAGTCCACAGGGTTGCAAAAAGTCATATATGTCTGAAGTGACTTAGCACACATGCACACACGGTTCTGGTATCAGTAGCAAATATAAACTGAGAAGGGTCCTCTCAAGTTAAGTTCATCACAGCTGGGCCAGACTTTTTGAAATTCATATTGGACATCTTCCACACCACTGGATTCTCAAAGCTGGATCTCTTTATGTCACAAAACAAGAAGGAACATTCATCCTGGACTCAGTGCCATAAAGGGGGATTAAGGTTAAGGAGGTCTGGACTAAAGTGATGTGAGGGCTACCAGAAGGATCTTGACTAGGAGGACATGAAATTTGCCTCTCTTCACAAGAACATCAAGAATACTCCTATAAATGGAATAATTCTCAAAAAGCACCAGCTGAACACTAGTGGAAGACCTCAGACACCTAAAAGGATAAGAAAAATCCTCACCTGACCAGTTAGAATGGAAAAAAACAAAAAAAAGAGGAAACAGAAGGAGATCAGCACCGCTGCTGGGGAACTGAAGGTGAGGAGAGCTTCCCACACTCAGAAAAGCCCATTCATGGTGAGGGAGTCAGCTGGGGCAGAAAGGAATCTTTGGGGGATCAGAGGAAAATGAAGCAATCCGTCTGTGGAAGGCAGGACAAAGGAAGAGCTGCACACATGGTCTACGCCACTGCTCTGTGCGCCATTTCCTGAGTTATGTGTCTCCTGATAGAGAAGGGAGCTGGGTGCTGGGAAGTGGGGTTTGGAGTGTGGACCCAGGGAGGGGACAGCTGCTGGCTGTGAAGAGAAAGCCTGAGGGACAGGAGTAAGAAGATCCACAACAGGAACGTTTTCAGAAGAAACCTGGAGCACTATAGATCAAGGCACCATTGTTGAGTAGTGTGCAAGGAATGGGGTCACCATTGCAATTCCCTTCTCCACCTGCTGGCCCCTTGCCTCCATGGGTACTGGGAGGGCACCCCATTTGAGGAGGTTCACCCACCCTTCAAGCCAAGGCCTCCTCAACCCATGCAAGCTTCAGAGTCCTGAGCACTGCCACCATGAAAGCTGCCTCTGGAATCTGCCCTGGGCACCCCAGCCTGAGACAGGAAGCTGCCAGTGCTGGTGGGGGCCGAGTGCTCCTAATGCAGTTAGGAGGGTGGATCTGGGGAGAGAACTGCTCTCGGCTATACAGGAACAACCTGAGGGGGTGGGAGTGAGGGTCTCCATGGCCAGGAAGGCTCTTAGAGGAAGCATGGTCTGCCTAGGAAATGAGGCACCACTGTTGAATGTACAAGGGGCCATTACAACCCCTTGCCTGTTGGACAGTCCCTGCCTCTGTGGGTACTTGGAGGGACTCCCACCTGAGCGAGCATGTCCCAGTCTATCTTCCTGTCATTTCCTGCCACCTCAGGGTCTTTGTGCACACCCTAGTTGTGGCTGCCTTATTCCTCCCCAGCCTGTGTGAATAAGTTCCCCAATCAGCCTGAGAGCCCCAATCAGCCACTGCTTTTGTCCCCTCTCACCTGGGTGGGGAACAGACACCTGAGTGTGGCCCATACCTAGAGGTGGGGCCCAAACCAAAGCTGAGTCTCAGGAGCTGTGTGACTAAGGAAGAGGAACAGAAATCTCTTTGTGCAGCCACACAAGCTGTTTTGTAAATCCTGGGTCTGTGGAGTATCTGAATGGACAGTAAGTACTCCCACAACTGAGACCAGTCTAATTTTGGCAACTGTGGACTTTGAGGGCAAGTACACAACAGGAGATGGACAAGGTCAGAGTCTGAGCTGCCCCACAGTGCCCTTGGTGGGTCCAGAGACCTACCTAGAAATATTGGAGGGCCTCCTAGAGAAGTGGAGGTTGGGTGTGTCTCACTGGGGGGACAAGGACACTGACAGCAGAGACTTCAGGAAAATATCATTATTACTATTCTTTATTCTGTTGCAGTTTTATATTTTTTTTACCTACTTTTTTCTTTTTTAAAAAATTTAACTTAAAATTTTTTTTCTGTTTACTTTTTTGTTGTTTTGTATTCATTTTGTATTGTACTGTTTTTATTGTTCTTGCATGTTTATTTAATGTTTGGGGTTTTTTTTTAGTTTGTGTTATGTTTTTGTTCTGTGTTTTTGTGCTTTTTAGCTTAGTTTTGGGGTTCTTTTGCATGTAATGTTGTCCTCTTGTATCTTTTATTTCTTTGGTTGGTTTTCTTTTATCATTTGTCTTGGGGTTTTTTATCTGTTTCTTTTCTCCTCTTCTTTTCTTGTTTTTACTAGTTGCACCACATGGCTTGCAGAGTCTTGATTCCCTGGGGTTGGGCCTGAACCTGTGGGGTAAGAACACCAAGTCCAAGATGCTAGATGACAGAGAATTCCCAGCTCCAAGGAATAATAATTGGTGTGAGCTTGTCTGGAGATCTCCATCTCAAATCAAGACCTGGCTTAACCAAACTGCCTCTAGGCTCCAGTGCTCAACACCCCATACCAAACAACAAGAGACAAGGAACACAGCCTCATTTAATAGCAGATAGGCTACTTAAAGTCATACAAAGCTCACAGACACCCCAAAACTTACCACCTGATGCAGCCTTGCTCATCAGAGAATCAAGACTCAGTTCCATCCACCAGAGCATAGGCACCAGTCCCTCCCATCAGGAAACCTATATAAGGCCTTGGACCAACCTCACCTACCAGGGGGCAGACACTAAAAGAAAGAGGAACTACGATCCTGCCACCTGCAGAAAGGAGGTCACAAACACAGTAAGATAGACAAAATGAGAAAACAGAGAAATATGTTACAGATTAAAGGAGCAAAGTAAAAATCCAAAAGATCAAATAAATGAAGAGGAAATAGATAATTTACCTGAAAAAGAATTCAGAATGGTAGTAAAGATGATCCAAGATCTCAGAAATAGAATGGAATCATGGATTGAAAAGATACAAGAAATGTTTAACAAGGACCTAGGAGAAGGCAATGGTACCCCACTCCAGTACTCTTGGCTTGAAAATCCCATGGACGGAGGAGCCTGGTAGGCTGCAGTCCATGGGGTCACTGAGAGTTGGATGTGACTCAGTGACTTCACTTTCACTTTTCACTTTCATGCATTGGAGAAAGAAATGGCAACCCACTCCAGTGTTCTTGCTTGGAGAATCCCAGGGACGGCGGAGCCTGGTGGGCTGCCGTCTATGGGGTCACATTGAGTCGGACACGACTGAAGTGACTTAGCAGCAGCAGAAGAACTAAAAAACAGACACTAATGAACAATATAATAACTGAAATGAAAAATATATTTGAAGGAACAATAGAATAACTGAGGGAGAAGAATGGATAAGTGAGTTGGAATATAGAATAGTGGAAATAACTGCTGCAGAGAAGAATAAAGAAAAAGAATGAAAAGAAATGAGAACAGTCTCAGAGACCTCTGGGACAACATTTGTTGTTGTTCAGTCATTAAGTCGTGTTTAACTCTTTTAGATGTCATGAAAGCAGAACACCAGGTTTCCTTGTCCTCCACAATCTCTGGGAGTTTGCTCAAACTCATGTCCATTGAGTCATCCTCTGTCTCCCCCTTCTCCTGGCCCTCAAGCTTTCCCAGCATCAGGGTCTTTTCCAATGAGTCAGCTGTTCACATCAGATGGCCAAAGTATTAGAGCTTCAGCTTTAGCATCAGACCTTCCGCTTTAGCATCAGACCTTCCAATGAAAACTGACCTTTTCCAGTCCTAATCATGATGGACGCAAGACCAAAGGCCCTTCTTCATTTCTCTGGATTGAATATATCCCTCAACCTTCTTGTAAATTAATATATTAAATATCCTCAATGAAAATGCATGCAAAATTTAACTTGATTTGGAAAAATTTAGGAATGCAATGATTCTTGCCTCATGTATTGAGCAGAGAGCTTACACATATTAATGAGGATCCAGAGGTTTTATTTTCCACTTACCCAGCCCACAGTGTACACTGTTGTTCTCAACTAATGAGCAGTGTTCTCTATACGAGCTCAGCAGAGTGACCATTAATAAGGGAACTAATGGAGCAAGGTCAGCACAAAGCTACAAGTATGAGTCCAAATGCAAATTTATTCAGAAAAATTAGGGTATGCTTATCAGCTGATGGATGTAATGCATAGTAGTAAACAGCAGAGACTTTGGGATCTACTTCCTACAAATGCTGGAATGAAAAGTGGTTTGAGTCTTTGTTGGTTCTAATTTTACCTCGGAAAACTCATAATCAGCTGTAGGCCAGAGATCAGGATGCAATTCCCAGGTCTACCCAGGAATGCTCTTAATCTTCAATCCTGGGTCTGGGTCACAATTCTGCCCTTGGCTTGGATATTGGCCCCAAAGCAACAAAGTGTTGGACATCATCAACTTCTTATGCAGAGCAGTAAGAGGAAGCCTACATGGAGCCATCTTTCCAGCCAGAGCTAGAAGGCATAGAACAGGCTGGACAGGTAGCAGCAGAGTGGACTTCAGAGGCTATGGCTTGGTGTCAGGAACTGTGGCCGGCTGTGCCATGGTGCATGAACACTGGCTGGCTGTCATGAGGTCTTTCCAAACTGTGATCATCCTGGCTGGGCCTCCCACTTTCTGTCTAACCTTCCTGGCATCACCTCCAGGCTTCCATTGGCAGTGGTGCTTTCCCAACTGATCGTTCCCATTAAAAGAGTTTCACATGCTGATTTTCTGTATTACAGATGAGAAAGCATTTCCCTAAGTTGCACCTCATTTTATCAACATCACTAATTTCTCTGCTTTCTTACATCCAATCAATCATTTCACTTCAACTGTGCATTGTATTAATGAGCCGTTGATCCCCTCTTCCAGATGACTAGTGAAGATATCAGCTTCTGACTGGACCTGGTACCAGTTCCCTGGGGCTCAGCTCTGGCTTCCTTGAGAGCTCCCTGAGGAGACATTATTCATTCCCCTTCTAGCTCCTTCATATCCCAAGCTACTTTAACAAGCTTCTTAACCCACTTTCAAGCACTTTTTGAGATGTTTACATAAATGCTTAGCCAGGAAGCTCCTGTTTGTGGGATGAATGAACAAATGGTCACAGGATATACAAGACACGTAGCCACGAAATTCCAGCTTCACTAAGCATACAGAGTAGGCTCATCTATTCACTCACTTTTGTCTAAAGAGCAGAAGGATTTGACTATATTCCTTTGACTGTGATTGCCTCAGCTGTTTCTGTTCTCCCAGCACTTACACACATATGCTGATGTGCCTATTATACTTGACAGAAGCTTCTGATTTCAGTATACCTTCCTGGCTGGCTCTCAGGGTATTTCCTGAATAATCACAAGTTATTGGCTGGCAGTGAAACTTACTCAGGTGGCTAATGGGTAACTTTGGACAAGCCAAAGTTTTCATGGCTAGAAGAGCTAGAATTATTTGCTGGGCTATATTTGTCTGCTTTCATCTACACTCAGTATAAATATGGCCTTAAATTTGTGGCTTAAATAAAAGAAAACAACATATTAGATGAAGCTGATTTTCTTTTCTTTGTATTTACAGGTTGTTAGGTCCAGAAGATATGCAAGTCCCAGGTAAGCCTCATTATCAACTCTTTCATTTTGACCACTGGAAACCCTGTATCTTTCTATTAAAATACTTTGAAAAACTTGATATAATGAAAGCTGAATATAAAGCTGTAGTTGTGCTATCATTTTAACATCTAAAAATATACATTTGGATACAGCTGAAAGAAAAAAGAAAGCACAAACTTGATTTTCTGAGGTTGCATAACTCTGGGTAAATTATTCTTTACTTTAGAATAATTTCCTTATTATAAAAAGAGTTATTTATGCAGTATACTTTTACATATTCCAGATTAGGATATGTTCTTCCAAAACTTAAAATTATGGACGTTTAAAAATCTAATTTTGGCCAAAGAATTTTCCCCAAATCTTTCAATTTGAGACCAAAGTGAATATGGACCTCACATCAGTTAAGAATTGTGGCGTTTCCTGAGCTGAAGCATTAAACATCTCCTGGGCAGCAGGTTTTCCAATGCTATAGCTTTGCCACTTAATGCTAAGTACCATGTGATCAACAGACCATTGCAGAATGTTAAACATCTCGTCCATGATGACCTCATGTGCATGTTCCATTTACAAAGATGCTCATATAAAGTAAATTATTAAATTGTACTAAATAGCATAGCATAGTATTCATATAGTTATATGCCAATATATTTTGGTATAGTATATTCTTGTATATTATATCTCAGTGTGGTGTATTACACTATAGTATAATAAAGTATACCATAGCAAATATTTATGTTTTATATTATACTTTATTGCATATTATTAATTATATATAATACACTAATATTATATATGTAGTATAATATACTATAGCGCAATTGGGCTTCCCTTATAGCTCAGTCAGTAAAGAATTTGCCTGCAATGCAGGAGACCTGGGTTCAATTCCTGGGTTGAGAAGATCCCCTGGAGAAGGAAATGGCAACCCATTCCAGTATTCTTGCCTGGAGAATCCCATGGACAGAGGAGTCTGGCAGGTCACAGTGCATGGGGTCGCAAGAGTCGGGCATGACTTAGTAACTAAACAACGACGACTATAGCACAGGGTGGTATAGTACAATATAGAGTGGTCTGGTGTAGAGTGTAATCGTCTAGAATAGGATGGTAGAGTACAATACAGTACAGAGCTGCATAGTATCTACATAGCCTAATAGTTAGAACAATGATTTTAGAATCATTGACTTTAGACATAGTTTCAAATTGTGATCCTTCCACATACTAAATGTACAGTCTTAAGCATTTTACTTAGTGTCTCTGAGCCCCAGTTTCTGCATCTGAAGAATAAGTATTAAAAATACTTACCATGCATTGTGAGGATGAAGTTGTTTTGAGGACTGTGAAGGTAATATATGTAGAGGAAGCACTAACAATTCATAAGCCCTCAATCACTACTCTCATTTTATGTATCTCACTGACGGTGAGATGAGTGATGAAAGTGCTTGCTTTAAGGAAAGTGCCTTGTTAAAAGCATTTTAGACTCAGGAGTGATTGGGTAGTTGCATATCTACTTCTTAACTCTAGCATCTTAAGTGAACCTCCCAATCACTTACTATATTTTGCAGAGATAGGAGGTGACCCTGGAATAATATGGAGCAATTAAATCTTGGCACTGGTGATGACAACAGGAGAGAAAGACTTTTAGAAATATTCATAGATGACAAACAGCTGCAGTGCTGTCTTGGGAAAAGCAGTGCCAACTCCACAAACAAGTGCATATATTTTATTTTGCACTTGTCTCTTTCAAAACATCCAGAAGTAAATAATCCAGATGTGCTCAAAGATTTGCTCTCCAAAATAGTGCAAGTAGAGAATGTGGAGAACCAAAATCAAAGTGAAAGTCCAATGGAAAACACTGGAAATCAATCAAATGTTCAAGACATTAAAGTGAACAAAAATAAATTTGACTCAAATTTCCTTCTGACTTGACTACTAATAACAGCCGTGCCTCTGACTGGCTTTGATATGTTTCAGATCTAGATGTACTTGGCCAAGATATTTGTACCCTTATGCCCAAGAATGTCCATGCCTGCACCAGAAAGGAAATCACCCTTAAGAGAACACTCAGGGCTCAAGAACACACAGACAATGAGAGTGAGACCCTTTGCTGCAGTGCTGCAAAGCTTGAACCTGGACAAACCTTTCTGAGCCACAAAATACAAAGATACTATATGAGACTAAAAATAACTGCATGAATGCTCAGTTGGGGAAAATTATGGGCAAAAGATACAAAGAGACAAAAAAGACTAATTGTCCTTATTAGGGACTTCCTTAGTAACTCAGATGGTAAAGAATGTGCCTGTAATACAGCAGACTTGGGTTCCATTCCTGGGTCGGGAATATCCCCTGGAGAATAGAATGGCAACCCACTCCAGTATTGTTACCTGGAAGATTCCACAGCCTTTTGGCTGTTTAGAATAGTGTGTGTTAGTCGCTCAGCCATGTCAGACTCTTTGCGACCCCATGGAATGTAACCTGCTAGGCTCCTGTGTCCATGGAATTTTCCAGGTAACAATACTGGAGTGGGTTGCCATGCCTTCTTCCAGGTGATCTTCCTAACCCAGAGATCCAGCCTGAGTCTCTTATGTCTCCTCCATTGGTGGCGGTTTCTTTACTGCTGCCTGGGAAGTGCCACTTGTCTGGCCTCTAGTCATTTTCTAATGATGAGGAAGGCTAAGAACTCTGGTTGGTATCAAATGTGAAAGAAAAACATAGGTGTTACAAATTTAGGGTCAATTTGATGTTTGAAAATGAGATACAGTGAAAATCACATTGAAGAGGGGATTGAAAAACTGAATTCAACACCAAATTAGACATTTCAGAGGGTTGTGACCTTGGGAAAATTTCTGAATTGCTGTTTCTATACCTCTGTTACAGAGAAACTATCATGGCCTTTTCCTATCATCCAGAGAAGCTGTGGTTATCAAATAAAACCAAGTATGTGAGATTCCTTAGAAAAATGAAAATGTTGGCCTGATTTTTCTTATCAGAAAGAGGAGGAGAGAGGCAGGGGGAAAAGTGGGAAGAGTAAGTAAGGGCTCTGGAATGAAACCCGCCTGTGTTTCATAGTGACACACTCATAAGAGAGTCCCTCCTCTTAGAAAATTTGTGACTACAGGTGAGTCATTTAGCCTTTCTTGGATTCAGTTTCCTCATATGTAACAATGGATATAATATGTACTATATCTCATAGTTGTTTTAAGGATTAAGAGGAAAAAAAAGTATATAAGTTCAAAGATATTTTGGTTTGCAGATTTCAAGCTATGCCTCATGCCCCTGAAGGTGTCAGGCCTATTTCTTAATCATCAAAGTGCCTAAATTTCGAGAGTCTGAGTAACCAGCTCAAGTATATGCCAGCAGATATAGAATTCCTGATGGAAATCTCTCGATCAGATTATTTAACAATAAAACACTTTAAGAACCCAAGAACTTGTTTTGATTCAAGTTATGATGACTATCACTCACATGAAAACAGTGAAGTACATCTTACAATTTAGGAAAATGGAATATTTTAGAGGTTTTTTTCCTCTTAATGTTGAATGTTTTTCCTGCCACTGAGTTTTTTCTCTGCAGATCAAGTGTTCCAGTGTTAGGAAAAAAAGGAAGAGGTTAGTGAGATTCACATAGTTTTAGATTTCCTAAGCAAACCAGATATTTTTAAGAGCACACTGAAGGATTTGTGCCTCATCTGGTGACCCGAGTCACGACCCTTCTGGTGTCAAATTAGAACATTTCCCTCCATATCTCACTGAGAATTCAGCATTCTGGACCACTGTCACCAGGGGGAGGAAAGGGATGGAGGAAAGTACGTAGCCCATCAAGCCCAGGTATCCACTCCCACAACTTGTAATATAAATATCAGGTTCTCCAGAAATATAGCCTTTTTTCTCTAGATGAAAAATTGGAAGAAATGTTTCTCTTTATTTACTTCTATTTCAATTTAATTCTCATGTATTAGAGGCTAAATGAAACAATAGGCAAAAATTCTTCATCTTGCATTCTAAATTTAGAAAGTATTCTCCCTTGTTATTATAATCAATCCATTGTTACATGAAAGCTATGCATAGGCTGAGGACTTGAATCTTGTTTTCCTTCACTTTTGTGTCTCCAGAACCTGCCCTTCAGCCTGTGTTTAATAAATATTTGCTAGAAACACAAACAGACATATCTTTCTGCTCAAAACCCACTGCCATGGATTGTATTGTTGTTGAGTTGCTCAGTCGTGTCTGACTTTTTTGCAACCCCAAGGACTGTAGCCCACCAGGCTCCTCTGTCCATGGGATTTCTCAGGCAAGAGTGAGTTGCCATTTTCTGTTCCAGGGGATCTTCCCGACCCAAGGATTGAACCTGCATCTACTGTATTTGCAGGCAGATTCTTTACCACTGAGCCACCAGTGAAACCTCACATCCCCTTCAAAACCGATATGTTGAAGCCCTTATTTTCCAATGTAATTGTATTTGGAGATAAGGCTTTTAGGAGGTAATTAAGTTAAATTGGGTCATAACAGTGAAATCCTAATCCAATAGGACTAATGGCTTCTTTTGAGGGAGAGAGTTCTCTGCTCCAGTGTACTGGGCTACGGCCATATAGGACCTCAGTGAGAAGGTGGCTGTCTGTAAGTCCTGAAGAGACCCCTCACCAGAATCAGACCATGCTGGTACCTTGATTTTGAATTTCCAGCCCCCAGAATTGTGAGAAAAGTTTCTGTTGTTTAAACCACTCAGTCTATGGTGTTTTGTTATGACAAGCCAGGCAGACAAAAATAGTCACCAAAAGTAATGATTGAAATTTTTGTCTCAAAGGAAAACTACCTTTTGAATCATGTACATATATGCACATATACAAGTGGTGCTAGTGAAAAGAACGCATCTGCCAATGCAGGAGACAATCCCTGGGTTGGGAAGATCCCCTGGAGGAGGGAGTGGCAACCCACTCCAGTATTCTTACCTAGAGAATCCCTATGGATAGAGGAGCTTGGTAAGCTGCAGTCCATAGAGTTGTAAAGAGTTGAACACGACTGAAGCGATTTAGCGTGCAGCACACATGCACATGTATACACTTATATCCACCCCATTTTTACATATAAAAATGTGGATTAAGAAATCTAGATTTATTAAATATATCAAATGTGACTCTCTAATGAAATAATGGCAAATACCACACACACTTGATGAGAGTAGAACAAGTAAAACCAGTAAATTTTTGGTCAGTAAATTTGAAATACAATTAGAACCAAACAGTTGAGTGGACACTAAATCAGCAAAGTAACTCATCTGCCTCCTACTGAGGTTATATTTTTCTTTTGGTCCTCCAGTTTGCACAAGGAACCTCTGGAGCTGGCTTAGAATGGAGCACTTGATGGGGGTACATTCCTATCGGCATATCACAGTTTCAGCAAAGCCAAACTTCCGTGTAACATATCTTTTCTAATCTCTCTCAGTGATGGATTTCAATGGAAACTTTACTTATGTAAATAGAAAGACATCACGTCTCTATTATTGCATTGAGCTAAGGACAATTTCCCTCTTGTAATACTTTTCTCATTGGAACTAAAACGCTCTTATGATATTTAACTGATGGTTGCATCTGGACTTGAGGTGGTAGGAGACAGGAAGACAGTGCTGTTTGGAAAGCTGCACACTTGCCCAGCATTCCTGGTGCTGTGACCCACATTCCCTCTTGCCAAGCACATTGGAATGGACATGCTGGAACATCTGTGGTTGTGTGATGTCAAAGAAGCATTTGCCGCAGGCTTTGGCTTGACAAGCTTCAAAATATTTCCTGGCTTTTCAGAGGTATTACTGTATTTTCCATCTTTTAGGATGTGCCAAAAGGGAAAGAAAACATGGAAAGTTGCCTCTGCTTACAGGATGCTAATTACCATACACTTCTGTGTTCTACACGTGCAAGTCAGGACCTGGGCTCAGTCAGGAGAGCAATTACCAGTAAGCCCGTTACATTGCTGAAAGATCATATGGGGTGTCTAGGCATTCAGACCACAGAGCCCAGGTAGCACAGGTTGTGGCTAAGAATGAGACCTCACAGTAAGGTTGACTTAGTTGTGATAATTCATGAGTATTACTAAAAAGATACAATTCAGGAAAAAATAGCAAACTGAAACACACACATACATATACACACATATGCACACACGTGAAACTTTCCACAGTAATTAAACATTTAAAAGAAAAGTGGTACAGATGAACCTATTTCCAAGGCAGGAATAGAGATGCAGACACAGAGAACCGATATGTTGGACACAGAAGGGAAAGGTGAGAGCGGGATGACTTGAGAGAGTAGCATTGACATATACGCTTTGTTGTTGTTCAGTCACTAAATTGTGTCTGTGACCCCATGGACTGTAACCTGCTAGACTCCTCTGTCCCTGGGATTTCCCAGGCAAGTATACTGGAGTGAGTTGCCATTTCCTTTTCCAGGGTATCTTCCTGACCCATGATTGAACCCATTTCTGCTGCATTGCAGGCAGATTCTTTACCACTGAGCCACCTGGGACGCCCGTATATACACTATCACGTGTTAAATAGATAGCTAATGGGAACCTGCTATAAAGCACAGGAAGCTCAGCTCGGTGCTCTTTGACGACCTAGATGGGTGGGATAGGGTATAGGAGGGAGGTCCAAGAGGGAAGGGATCAGTTCAGTTCGGTTCAGTTGCTCAGTTGTGTCCGACTCTCTGTGACCCCATGAATCACAGCACACCAGGCCTCCCTGTCAATCACCAACTCCCAGAGTTTACTCAAACTGAGGTCCATTGAGTTGGTGATGCCATCCAGACATCTCATCCTCGGTCGTCCCCTTCTCCTCCTGCCCCCAATCCCTCCCAGCATCAGGGTCTTTTCCAATGAGTCAACTCTTCGCATGAGGTGGCCAAAGTACTGGAGTTTCCGCTTTAGCATCAGTCCTTCCAATGAACACCCAGTACTGATCTCCTTTAGGATGGACTGGTTGGATCTCCTTGCAGTCCAAGGGTTAGGGTTAGTATACATATAGTTAATTCACTTCATTGTACAGCAAAACTAACACAACATTGTAAAGCAAACATATTCCAATAAAAATAAATTAAAAAATAAAAGATACAAGTTAGTATTTTCTCTTTATTTCTTTAAAAAAATTTATGGTATCTTTATAATTCTTTTAGTACTATAGAGACTGTCTTTTGTGAATATAATTTTCAACTTTTTGTTGTATAAATTTATAGATGATAAAACATACCTCTTTAAGTTCAATAAGTTTTGACAAAAGTATCAGTTCAGTTCAGTTCAGTTGCTCAGTCGTGTCCAACTCTTTGCAACCCCATGAATCGCAGCATGCCAGGCCTCCCTGTCCATCACCAACTCCCGGAGTTCACTCAGACTCATGTCCATCGAGTCAGTGATGCCATCCAGCCATCTCATCCTCTGTCGTCCCCTTCTTCTCCTGCCCCCAATCTCTCCCAGCATCAAAGTCTTTTCCAGTGAGTCAACTCTTCACATGAGGTGGCCAAAGTACTGGAGTTTCAGCTTTAGCATCATTCCTTCCAAAGAAATCCCAGGGTGACAAAAGTATACCCCCATGTAAATTCCACTCCAGTGCAGATATAGAATATTTGCATCATCCTCAAATCTTCCCTCATATTGTTTACATTCTACTCTACTCTTTTTGCCCCATGTAACTATTAATCAGCTTTCTGTCACTGTAGATTAATTTTGTCTCATCCAGAAATTCCAACAGAGTGTCATATTTTCTGTGTCTATCTTCTTGTACTCTGCATAATATTTTTAAGATTCATCCAAACAGTTGTGTTTGTTAGTGGCTGGTTCCATTTTGTTGCTGAAAACAATTTCTGTCTTTAATTATGAAAATCTCCTTTCCCATCTAACATTGATGCATTTACTCATTTATTTTATGAAAAACACAACATTATTTCATAATTATCTTTTAGCCTATTAACTTTATTTTCATCTTTCCCTAATCAATACTATTTTCTAGCTGAAAGATGGAAATGTACAATAAGTTAGGCCTTGTTAAATGTTCCTAAAGGTCCACTGAGGCTGCCACAGTTAGATCTATGGGATGCCATGGCCATTGAGCTTGGCTTTGATGATTTTCTAGAGATGTGATCACTCCAGTATTCCTAAACTGGGGTACTTTGAGGTGGCTTTTGTTTTGCTCCAATTGCTTTATAGAATTGCTATCATATTAACATTTTTGGCACGAAGCATGTCAACTGCTATAATAAAAGTAAAGGTCTGTGTAGCTCAGCACTGTATACCTTACCTCATTTAATCTTTGTAATAGCCCTACAAAGCATGTTTCATAGAGCACTCAGTGTCTCTCAGGTCTCATGGAGCTTATAGTCTAAAGGAGAAAGCTGACTTTAATGAGAGTATGATCCTTGTTATGCTAAGATTGGAAGCTATAAGAACATATGTCAGGGGGGCCTAATCTAATTGAAAGGATAGCTAAGACCTTGCTGAAGAAATGAACTTTCAGCCAGAACTTGGAGGAGAAGTAGGGTTAGCCAAGCCAGAAAGGAGGCTAAGAGTATTTCAAGGACAGCATGTGTGCAGGGTTGGGCTGAGAAAGGTCCAGATGGCAGGTAGATGAAATTAAAATAATTTGTATGTTTGGAATCCAGAGTTGGAGGCAGAGGGGGGGGCCAACTGAGCCATGCTGCACCTGAGCTGGGATTGAAACCATTGTGGAAGCGGTTTTGGGATAGTAAGACTGGGTTGTGAATGTTGCTCACTACAGAATGGTAGTAATGTTCTATAGTCACCTAAGTATGATGACTCAGAGAACTGAATTCCAGTGGATTGGCAAGAGGGTTCAGAGGAAAAAAATCCAGTGGTTTCTCAGGTGAATATCAGAATAACATGATGTCAATTTATTACAACGTTCACTTTATAAATTACTTAATTATTGAAATCAGTTAATATTATTTCTTCTTAGGAAAATAATTCTTGGTGTTTGAAGTGGTTTTTCTGAGGTAGGATTCAGAGTGCATATGTAGAGTGAGGGCTGGTTTCTATCATTGTTCTGTTTTTAGGTAAAAAAGTTTACTTTACAATGTTGTTAATATAATAATTATCACTGATAAAATTTTATTTTTAAAAGTCAACAGTTACCACATAGACCATTTCTGTGTGCAAAAATCCAAGAAATGTATTAAAAACCAGTCAATGATAAATATCTATATATTTTAAGGGCAGCATTTACATTGAAAGTTTCATCTCTGTTTTGCATTTATAATAAGTGAATAAATCTAGTATTGCACATTCTCAAGGCAATTATGGGGAGACCAAGATAAGTATGGTCATTAATCATATTGGGAAACTAGACACAGGAGGAAAGAAATTGAAATGAAAGTCACTGAACCAAAATAACACATATTAGAAAATGTTGCCTGGTCAAGTATGAGATTCAAGTTAATATTTGTGATTCTGAACTCTATCCTGACTTAGAACAGAGAGCAATGAAAAGGAAAACATTACCAATTTCTTCTTGGAATGAAAAGGTTAAGGCTTAGGGGAATATGTTTTATATGTTGCAATTATCCTACAATTAAAATGAAGTTAACATTCACACTGGTATTGCCCTAATATATGGGCGGTTAAAGTATAGGTAAAGTTTGAGATTTGGGTCTTTGACTTGATTTCAACAAAATGTTTATCCCAAGGTTTATCACATATCCCAAGAATATGTGTTAATATAAAAGTAAAATGTTGGATGTCATGACCTGACATTAGTGGGAAAAATAAACAGTAGAGAAATGGATTAAAGATGTTCATCACTAATGAGCTGTCAGTTTGATATAAAACTTTTCTTTTTGTTGCTAAAATGAATTTCCAGTGTACAAATTTGGGTTGTTAGAAACACCATAATTGTAGAAAAGCTGAAAAACATTGGAGTCATGTTGTTAGGACTACAGTTTCATTGAAATTCCAGATATTTAAGGTGCTAAAGGACTAATCCCAATAGATTTTATTTCCTTTTTGCTTTCATTGTTTGATGTTTCCTAAGGCCCTCATTAACCTTTTCCTTTCCCTCTTTCCTTGCCATAGTTCCTCGAGGAGTGTTTCCTGGTCTCTTTACCTACCTCAGGCTGCACAGGTACCACTGTGGGGGCCCCATCAGACCCAGCCTGGTAGCACCACAGCACCTTGGCCAGTCTCTTGTCTCTTCTTCCTTTGTTAGTGTGTTCTGTGCCCACAGGTAGAACATTTCTGCAAACAGTTTTCATGGTGTCAGTTCTGGGTGGAGAATCTACAGAGGTTCCTTTTGTTTTTACTACAAGAATCTAAATCCTTGACCTGCCTTTGAAATGACCACTGCATTCTTTCTTCTTTTTACCAACAGTCAGCTCTCATTTTCTAACATGCTGCTAAGTCACTTCAGTCGTGTCTGACTCTGTGCGACCCCATAGACATCAGCCCACCAGGTTCCTCTGTCCCTGGGATTCTCCAGGCAAGAACACTGGAGTGGGTTGCCATTTCCTTCTCCAATGCAGGAAAGTGAGAAGTGAAAGTGAAGTCGCTCAGTCATGCCTGACTCTTAGCGACCCCATGGACTGCAGCCTACCAGGCTCCTCCGTCCATGGGATTTTCCAGGCAAGAGTACTGGAGAGGGTTGCCATTGCCTTCTTTTAACATAAATGAACTACAAGTTTCATGGATTCATTCAGCAAATATAATTGGGAAAAGGTAACATCAGATCACTCAGGATGGGGGTGGGTGTGCCAAGACAAGCTGGCTGTGGTCAGCTGGGGCCTGTGCAGGGGTCCTTGTAGGAGATGGTGACAGCATGAGGCAGGCTCTTGGCAGGGGAGAAGGCATGAAATGAACTGCTTTGGCTTAGGGGGTTTATATCCCCTAGACTTATCAGAAGCTGTCTTTTTCCTTTCAAATCCCACTTTAATGACCATTTCTTCCAATTGTGTGACCCACCACTTTAGCTGTGTGATCTCGGAAATTAAAAAAAATTTTTTTTTTCTGTTTCAAAAAGGAATATAATAATAATGCCCCAAATAGTTGTTTAAAGCTGAAATGGTTCAACACTTGTAAAGATTTTAGCGGAATGTCTGGCACATAGTAAGAACTCAATGAAAGTTAGCTACTAGTACTGCTTTTATGTGGAGAAGGAAATGGCAACCCACTCCAGTACTCTTGCCTGGAAAACTCCATGGATGGAAGAGCCTGGTAGGATACAGTCCATGGGGTCACAAAGAGTCAGACATGAGTGAGTGACTTCACTTTCTTTCTATAGTTCCTTTTGGGGAAGGAAATGGCAATCCACTTCAGTGTTCTTGCCTGGAGAATCCCATGGACGGAGGGGTCTGGTGAGTGACAGTCTATGGGGTTGCAAAGAGTTGGACACGACTATGCAACTAACACACACACATACACACTGCTTTTATGTTTTTCTTGATTAAGCTATAGCATTTGATTTATCTTCAAAGGAAAGATCCATTTAATCTTAGATTGTAGAGATCTTAGAAACTGTCCCATCATAGTCTCACACATTTAGAAATGGCACAGGGGTGGATGGGGGAAGTGACAGCTCCTCATGGCTAGTTCCATGACCAGCACCTGGGTCTCCCAACTCCAAAATCAGTGTCTTTTTGCTCTGGATCATAGACCTTTTTCTGTAGATCAGTATGTGTCTAATCTCAGGTATAATTAAGCCTCTTGAGGTGTGGCCTCTGTTCTGCCGATTGGTCCATTGCCCTGCCAGAAGCTTGGCATCAAAATGCCTGCTGTAATACAGAAATAAAATCTTTCACTTTATATTACAAATTAGATTAAACGGATTTATGGGCTAAATCATTTTCAGTTCCTATTCACCACATAATAGGAGAAATTCAAACAACCTAAATGAGTAAGACTTTATTCAATAATCATCTTACCAGGAGTACTTTCTCAATTATCAGACCTAATACTCTCTAATGAGCTAATAGTTGAACTACTCTCTGGGAGGAAGTGAGCATTTCCAGGGCTGTTGCAATATGGTAAGGATACCTGAGTTTACTCAGGTGAGCTCCTGCAAATTTGCTTTTCCAGTTCACCGGGCTCTGCAGGAGAGTCCTGTTCACAGTCTTCTTAGTCCTTACAACCCCTTATGAAATCTGGGACTGTGGTTAAAAAGCACACATGCCAGCTTTTCATTGCATAAGAGAGGAAGCCTAAGCACTTTCTCATATAGAGTTTCACTGTTCAAGTTTCTTCTCTAAGTTAGTGGTTCTTTGCTTTTTTGATCATATTAAATGAAGCATTCCTTATAAGAGGACTAATTGGGGTCAGTAGAATGTTTATTCTCCCAGATGCAAAACACAGGGATTTAAATCTGCTGGCTCATCTGCTTAGGATTCTGTCACACTAAGGGAATAATTTTGAGATTTTTCACAGGGAAATAGATTTATTCATCATCTTGGGAAACTTGTAGTCTTTAGCTCAAAGTATAAAGTTTTTATATTATTTGTAGTTCTTTTTTCTTTCTCCTTTGAGCCCATATTTTTGATATCTTTTTCATTCTCAGTATCCAAGATTTTATTTCTTTCATCACCTCTGCTTTTAACAATAAAAAACTTTCTAAATTATCCCCCCAAACAATAGTAACTATAGCATAGAAAGACTGTCAATTTGTTTTTTATAATATTTAACTGTACGAATTCTGATTTTCATAGGATGATAGAATTTTGGAATTGGAAGTGACCTGAGAGAATTTGACAGACATTTGAATATTCTTGTCAAGTGTTTGCCCTAACCCTCTGTGCCTGGAAGAAGGTTGCCTTATGGCCCTCAAATATATCCCCGAACCTGTAAATGTTACTTTATCTGGGAAAAGGGGTACTATAAATGTGATTATGAATCTTGTGATGGGAAATAATTCTGGAGTAGCTGGGTGAGTTATAAATGCAATCACATGTATTCTTATAAGACAAGCAGTGGGAGATTTGACATAGAAGAAGAGAAGGCAGAGAGAAGAAGAGAAAGCAATGTGACCACGGGGGCAGAGACTGGAGTGATGTGGCCACAATCCAAGGAATGCTAGCAGTCATCAGAAGTTAGAGGAGGTTCTTCTCTACAGTTTCCAGAGGGAGGGCAGCCCTGCCAGCACTTTAATTTCAGATCAGTGATCATGATTTTATGCTTCTAGAAATGTGAGGGAATAAATTTCTGTCATTTTTAAGTCACTAAGTTTGTGCTAATTTGTTCTAGTAGCTATGCGAAATGAATATACTCCTTTCCTAAAACTTTGGTTATCTTTTTGTTGCTGGTTTAAAGGAATTTGATATAGATTCTGGACATGAGCTGTGTTGGATGTGTAAATCACAAATATCTTCTTTCATTTAGAGCCTTGCCTTTTCACTCTCTGAGTGATGTGTTTTCATAATTAGCTGTTCTTGTTTTTAATGAAATCCACTTTCTCAAACTTTTCATTTATTGTTGCTGTTACTGGTCTTGCTTGAAAAAAAATCCTTTTGTTCCTCTCAACATTTAGATTTAAAATCCATCTAGAATTGACTTCAGTGTTGAAGCAGAGCGAGAGTCAGATTTATGTTTTTCCCATATTTCATTTGTCCAATGTTTTATTTGGACATTTCTTAGTATACTGCACTTGTATCTGTCATAAATCAAGTGACCATATGAATCAGCTTTGCTTGTCTGGGTAGCAGATGCCAAGATAGAATTAGAAGCATGAAAGATTTATTGGAGATAAAAGATAAAGGTAATAAAGATAAATGGGAGAAAGGAATAGCAATAGACTGGAAAAGTCTTCATACCTGTGAAGATCTGACGTTTATGAAAGGAAGGAAAAAAGGAAGAATGCAGAAGAAGAGCCTTAGAGAGTGGTCCTGGCCAATTCAATGGAGAGCTTCAGAGCATAGATGACTTAGAACTCAACTGCACTGGGTTGATATAGCAAGACCTAGAACTCCACTATGGTCAATCACTGGCTGAAGATTCCCATGGAGAATGTGTCCTCTGTCCCAGTGCTGTGGAGCCCCTTAGGCACTGTAGCTAGTGTAGACCTGGGGCAGTTTGCTTGAAGGAAGATCTGAGCAATACACTTACAAACCTTCCATATTCCACTGCTTGCACTATACAGATTCACTTTTTTTTTTAAATTTTTAATTGAGGTATATTTGCTTTACAATGCTGTGTTAGTTTCTGCTGTTCAGCAAAGTGACCCAGCTATATATATATATATATATATATATATATATATATATATATATATATATTCTCCCCCCAACCTCCAATCTCCCTATCCCACCCCTCTAGATCATCAGAGAGCACCAAGCTGAGCTTTCTGTGCCACACAGCAGCTTCTCACTAGCCATCTATTTTACACATGGTAGGCTGCTGTCTTTGGGGTCACACAGAGTCAGACACGACTGAAGCAACTTAGCAGCAGCAGCAGCAGTAGTGTGTGTGTATATATTTGTATGTATATATCTCAATCCCAATCTTCCAATTCTTCCACCTCCACTTCCCCCTGGACCGTGTTTACATGTCCGTTCTCTATGTCTGCATCTCTATTCCTGCCCTGCAAGTAGGTTCATCTGTATTACTCAGCCATAAAAAAGAATGAAACTGGGTCATTTTTAGAGACACAAATGGACCTAGAGTCTTTCATACAGATTCACTTCTCATGCGTTTTCAGACTCCATGGTTCCTGGTTGGCCTGTCTTCCTGAGAGGATACTCAGAAAACGATGTTTAGTGGAGTGAATGACAGATCTCAGTTTTGCAGTTGTTCTTTCAGTGCTGTGGTTGGTACGCATTGTCTTTACTCCTCCATTATCTAGTCTAAATTCTTCTCACCCTCAGCTCTCGTTTCTGCAGGTCTTGGTGATTTACCTGTGTGATATTGTGATTTATAATAGAAAATATATATTTGATCTTTGTCCCTGTTCCTGGCTCAGGGCTCTGAAAACCCTTGTACTTCCTAAGAGATAAGAGGGAGGGGTGAAAAAAGTATTTTTTGTTATTCATAACAAGTATCTTTCAACCACACAAGTTTATGTTAATGAGATGACTTTCAGAAAAGTACTTAAAGATAAGTGACAAGTTGCAAAGAACCAATCACATGATTAGAGGGTTAGAACTTTCAGCTCCACCCTCCCAACCACCAGGGAAGGGAGAAGGGTTGGAGGCTGAATTAGTCCTCAATGGTCAAGCATTTAATCAATCATTTCTACTTAATAAAGCTCCACAAAAAACCCTGACTGAAGGAAATTGAAGAGCTTCCAGGTTGGTGAATACATGGGGTGCTGAGTGGGTGATGCACTTGAGGAGGGTATATAAACTGCACCCCTTTTCCCATACCTTGCCCTATGCATCTCTTCCATTTAGCTGTTCCTGAGTTGAATTATTTTAATACTATAATGGTAATCTATTAAATAAAATGTTTTCCTAAATTCTGTGAGCCATCTTAGCATATTATGGAACATGAGGTGAGGGTCATGGGAAACTGAATTATAGCACATTCCTCAGAAGCACAGGTGACAACCTGGGCTTGCAGTTGGCATCTGAAATGGAGGCAGTCTTATGAGACAGCTTTAGCCTATGGAAGTTGACACTGTCTCTAGCAAAATAAGGGCTTCCCTTATAGCTCAGTGGGTAAAGAATCTGCCTGCAATCCAGGAGACCTGGGTTTGATCCCTGGGTCAGGAAGATCCCCTGGAGAAGGAAATGTCAACCCACTTCACTATTCTTGCCTGGATAATCCCATGGACAGAGAAGCCTGGCAGGCTACAGTCTATGGATTCGCAAGAGTCGGACACAACTTAGTGACTTTTCTCCGGGAGAATAGTGTCAGGATTGAGTTATAGGAAACTCAGTTGATGTCAGAGAATTGCTTGGTATGGGAAGAAATCCTATCCATTTGGTGGCCAGAAGTGTATGGTATAGTAGAGGAAGAAAGCAGAGTGTGGGAAAGGGGAGGCTTTCTTTCACAACCTGACAATGTGACTCATATCCCCATATTAGAGGGCTTTGAGCCCTTGGTAATCATCTCCTTCTCAGGCCAGGATTGCTGTGCATGTCCCTTTACAGTAACATTTGGGCAAGGAAATACTGAGAGGCACCCCAGTGTATCACCAGAGTTACACATGTTCCCTTCTACCTCACGTAGGAGCAACTTTATCTCATCCTGCTGACCAGAGTCAATTACCCCTGGTATGATGCTGGCTCCTTTCTCACGTGACAATGTCTGGACACAAGGAGTCCAAAGTGCCAGGGAACAGCCTTAGGTTGATGGGTTCCTTGCTTTGTCCTCTGAAGGATAAGCCCCATTTGAGGATAAAACATTTAAGCATGGAGAACCCAGAGGTCGAGGACAGAGAACACAACATTCCCCCAGAGCATAGAGAGTCATGATAAGTGGGACCATTCCTGTTTCCAATATTTGTTTCCTGAATCCATGTGTCCTTCCTATTAGGACATGGTACCATATGGAGGACTCTGGAAGACACCACTTTATATACACCTATATAAAGTGTATAAGTGTTGAATACACATTGGAGCTGGTACTTCAGCTGTACTTATAGCAGGATATTACAATGGCTGCTTCTGGATGTTTGTGATACAACCAAAGCACCCTATGAGATGGATCTGTGCCCACAGTTCATTCACTGAAGTGAGATCCCTGGCTGGATACTGTGTTATATGGAAACAGGCAGTCTGTGAGCTCCTGGATAGTGATTCTGGCTGAGGTTCTGTGGGCAGCAAAGGCAAACACACACCTAGAAGAGCTATCTATTTCTATAGGAAGAAATTACTGGCCCTTCCAAAATAAGAAAAGACCTCATGATGTAAACTTGCTACCAAGGAGCCAGATGGTGTCCTAGAGGAACAGTGCCTCCCTGGATCTTCGTTCCTATCAGTTGTATATTCAGAGGTGACAATAGCTGGATCAGCTCTCATTAGTAAGTGCCCAAGCTGTTGGGCTCATTTGTAGCCATTCTTGAGTGGCACTGTAATGCTTGTACCTGTCTACCAAGTAGATTTAGAATGAAGCAAGCTCTAGTTTTTTTCTGGCAGATGGTCCAAAGGAGCCCCCACATGTGGCTCTATGTATGAGAAGGAGGTGAAGAACTGGTACAAAGTTAGTGGATGATACTGAAGCCTGCGCTTCCTCTAGCCAGTTTAACCACTGGCTCTCAAAAAAGGTATATATATCAGACTTCCATAGTATAATACTGGATGGCTTATAAACAACAGAGATTTATTAATGTTTTTCATGGCTCTGGAGGCTGGGAAATCCAAGAAAGTTTCCAGCAGATTCAGTGTTTGGTGAGGCTCTGTTCTTGGTTCACAGATTGTCTTCTTGCTAAGTCCTCATGTTAATATGACGAAGAGGGCAAAGGAGCTTCTGGGATGTCTTTTGTAAGAATGGTGATTTAATTCATGAGGATTACATCCTTATGGCCTAATCACTTCCCAAAGTCTCCACCTACTCAAACCGGGGATTAGGTTTCAACACATGAATTTTGGGGGGATATAAGCATTCAGTGTATAGCAATATACATCAATGGATTTATTATAAGTTGTATTAATACAAAAGATGTACAGTATCCAATTTACAATCAATGATTTTATGAACAATCCAGTGAACCAGTGAAATCGCTCAGTTGTGTGTGACTCTTTGTGATCCCATGGACTGTAGCCTACCAGGCTCCTCCATCCATGGAATTTTCCAGGCAAGAGTGCTGGAGTGGGTTGCCATTTCCTCCTCCAAGGGATCTTCCCGACCCAGGGATTGAACCCAGGTCTCCCGCATTGCAGGCAGACACTTTACAGTCTTAGCCACTAGGGAAGCCCTATTTTAAATTTCATATAGTCAAATTATTCTTATGGAATGTTTTTATTGATTTTTGTAAAATTCTTGCCTCCATAGCCAACTTTGTTGCAATCAAGTTAATATAGTTCTGACATGAAAATGTGTGTTAGAACTTGACTTCTTTGCTAATGATGTGACTGACTTATTGGCTGAAAGGGATAATCGTTTTCTGATACTAAGATGACATTTTCTCAATTTTTTGTGCTATTCACAATGTAATAGCTATACAAATGATACACTTTAATATATGTAGTTAAGATTTTTCCTATTACATTCCATATAGTCATTCAGTAAAACAATAAATCAAATTTTCTTTTGTAGCAATTACCCATTTATCTGGTATAAATATTTCCAAAATGGTCAATTTCAAACTACAAACATGACAACACTGAATGTGGAGTTAGGAAAAGTAGTGGGTCCACTGTGTAGACACAAAGTCATAAACAGTCCTCCAGAGCATGAGTAATAGTAAAATACAGTAAAATAATTAGAGAGTTTTAAAGTTTGAGTATTTCTTAGCTTTATTTTAAATATAATGTATGCAACTGTATGTAATTTAATTCTTAATAATGGTCGTGCTTGCAAAGTTCTTGGATATTTCAGAACTGGCTCTGTGAAGCAGTACATGCCGACTCTACTACCTCTGGTCCTCCTTATGCTTGATCTTGGACACATCACTTCTAATCATGTGTCAGAATGCTTTTATGGCTGCCCAGCCTATGCCTTGGTGGGCTTGGAAGAATCCAGATCACCAAGGATCCTTTTTTTTTTTTTTTGGTCTCTGCTTTTTATTTTTATTTTATTTTTTACTTTATAATATTGTATTGGTTCTGCCATACATCAACACGAATCCACCACAGGTACCAAGGATCCTTTTGACCCACAGTCACTTGATGCCCCATGAGTCTAGTACCCTAGCTCTACTAGGGCCCAGTAACACATTAAGAGCTGTTTTGGAGTGTGTGTTTAATTGGTACAAAAGGTGGCATGGCCTTGTCCCGGAACCCCATGGGTCTGCATTGTGACTCTCCTCCAGAGCTTTGCCAAACACTTCACACAATGTCTTCTCCTAGCACTGAACACTAACGTAGTGTCTCTTAGATGCATGGCTCAAGGATGAGGGTAACTTGCGCTGCAGCCTAGACCTGCTGAACAGTCCTGTTCTGCTTTGAGCTTCTTTAAAATGGCAGTGTATGCATCCCACTGGCTGGAATAATATTCCTAGGTGTGGAATATGCTGCCTCCAGAATCCTATGGGCCCCCGTGCTTCCTGTTGGGGGAGGGGAGGTTACAGATGCAGTAATTTGTCTTTTATTTAGAAGAGGCTATCCTGGATATTGGAGAAGGCAATGGCACCCCACTCCAGTACTCTTGCCTGGAAAATCCCATGGATGGAGGAGCCTGGTAGGCTTCAGTCCATGGGGTCGCTAAGAATCGGACATGACTGAGCAACTTCCCTTTCACTTCTCACTTTCATGCATTGGAGAAGGAAATGGCAACCCACTCCAGTGTTCTTGCCTGGAGAATCCTGGGGATGGGGGAGCCTGGTGGGCTTCTGTCTGTGAGGTCGCACAGAGTCAGACACGACTGAAGCAACTTAGCAGCAGCAGCAGTCCTGGATATTTGTTGCCTAAATAGTTACTGATATGACAGATCTCTGAATCTTGTAGGATTTTCCTCCCACCTTCAAGAGAGCATGTGTCTTATCAAGGGCTCCAGCCTTAGTGGTGGAAGTAAAGTGGGAGTGGGTTCTGATGGGTGCACAAGTTTTCTTACTCACATTAACTTAGTAGAGCTCTTAGGATAGAAATCAAGGTTGAGAAAGGAGAAGTTGGGTCATGATGTGGCCTCAATGAAGGCCCCCTATGGAGACCTAAAGCTGGAATGGCCATCAAAATTGGCCCTAATTAGGGTCAGAGGGTCAAGCTGGCCTTCATAATGCAACATCCATCAGTCATTGGTTATATGCTACTCCAATGGGGAGGGGACCTTGATTGCAACGACCCTTTTCAGCCAAGGCAATTCTGAAGAGAACTGACACTTGAGGGTTCCTTCCTGCAACACTCCCAGGAACTGGGGGGTTAAGTCTTTCAGTTCTGAAGGAGAATCTGGAAGGCTCATCAGAGGCCTGCTGCTAGTATGCACCAATGTCATTTACAAGGGATCTGGAAGATATCTCCTTTTTAAAAAAGAAATTAGGGTATAGCTGCTTTACAATGTGATATTAGTTTGCTCTGTACATCTATACATGTACATATATCCTTTCCTTCTTGGACTTCCCTCCTCCCCCACCCCACCCATCCAGTCACCACAGAGCACCTAGCTGAGTTCCCTGCCCTATATAGCAGGTTCCCACTAGCTAACTGTTACACATGTCAATTCCAGTCTCCCAATTCATCTCACCCACGGCCATCCACATGGCCCTTCCCTACATCTGTGTCTCTATTTCTGCCCTGGTAATAGTTTCATGTGTACCATTTTTCTAGATTGCACATACATGTGTTAATATGATATTTATTTTTCTCTTTCTGACTTACTGAACTCTAACGGAAGTTCAAACATGGAGACATATTTAGTGAGCAACGTCTTGGAATATCTGTTAATAATTATTGATACCTTATAACTGCTATTTTAAAGAGAAAAACAACCTTTGAAGATGATAGGAAAGTTTAGGAGTTAAAGCCAGAGACCTTCGCAGTTGTTTACATAATGTTAGCAGGAACAGTTCAAACAAGGGTGCAGCCCGGAAAATAATAGATACAGGTGATTCATATAGATGGGAATAAACAGTAATTTGCTCCGCATCTCTCGAATTGTTTCAAGAACCGCAGTAAAAAACTAAAAGGAGGAGCACTGTTTCAGAAGCCAATTCGGCGCTCAAACCCAAACCAAAAATCGAACCTGAGACTTTTTATAAGGGCAAGCAGTGCAATGGGCGGTAAAGGAAAATTGCCGGTGGCGTCTCTGAACAAACCCGGGCAGGGCGGGCAGGAAGCCCACCTCAGGGAGACCCTCTCTCGGTTTTCACAAGGACGCTTCGAAGCTCCATTTCCCTGCAGTTTCCAGCCCCACCGCGGGACTCGGGGAGATGGGGGCAGAAAGCAGGGGAAGCAGATGATGGAGGCAGAGACAGACGGGAGCGGAGAGCGTAGCCCGGTCGCCGCCGCTCTTGTCCGGGGTGCTGAAAAGCCGGGGACGTCAGTGGCGGCGGCGGCCACGGCCCTTTCCCTTAGCGCCGGCAGGGATTCCTGCTGGGCACCTGCTGAGCCTCTCCTGGCCCTGGCCCGGGGCCTGGAGGTGCCCGCCGGTGAGGTTCCCCAGCAGACCCTTAATGGGGAAATGATGAGGGCGCAGAGCACCTAGAGGACAGCGGACAGGTGCCCCTGGTGCCCCTTACCCACCGCTTGTGGCAGTCATGACCCCTCTGAGGTTATGGGGCTCTTCTTCCCTCCCCCAGCCACCCCTCTCCTTAATGTTCTCTGCCTGTCTGGGCTTCTGGGACTAGGTTTTTAGGTAAGACCCAGGGTGTCCTGGTGCCCAGTTCCAGAGGCACCAGTGGGGAGACGGAATGGGAGTTTCCCTGGTGTTTGCCCGCCCACCCTATCCGCAGACCTGGCCCACTATGGCGAAGGAAAACCTGCATGGATGGACTCAGCGGCCTTTGTTGGGGAGTGGATGCTGCTTCCCAGTTGGGAATCTTTACAGGTTCCTGGGCTTCCGAGATAACTCAGCGGTAAAGAACCCATCTGCCGATACAAGAGATGTAAGAGATGCTGGTTGGATCCTTAGGTGGGGAAGATTCCCTGGAGGAGGGCGTGACATCCCACTCCAGTATTCTTGCCTGGAGAATCCCATGGACAGAGGAGCCTAGTGGGCTACAGTCGCAAAGTCAGATATGACTGAAACAACTTAGCATGTGGGCACCCGCATCTTCACAGATGAGGAGGAGAATCTTGGCAGAAAAGAGACTATCTTGAGCCATCAGTAGTCACTGAGCCCGAGCTGATAAAAAAAAATCTTGTCCATCAAGACTTGAAAATGTGCAAAGGAAAGGAAAACAAAGGTCTGCAGTCTTCCCAACATAGTTCCCCCCAACTCCCCAGCATTTCTGGTGTGAATAATTTACAAGTGTATTGAGAAACCATGATTTTCCCCCTTTAAAGGGCCCCATTGGAGTTTTTGCAGGATCCTTAGCAGTGCCTTTATGAGCAAGTGAAGGTCTTCCTCTACAAGAAACAATTATAGAAGGTGCTGGTAATCTTTAGGCTTTTGCCTTAAATGTATGTAGACTGTTTTCAGCCCTTAGAAGACTGCTACAGGCCCAGGAAACAAGGTCCCTGTTTTACAGATGGTCAAATACCCTGTTCATTCATTTATTTAACAAATGTTTATAATCTTTATGTTGCCTTTGAGAGGTAATCTTCTATGCATCTCCAAATCTCTCACTCCACACTTCATTACATCCTAGATCCCATGCTTTCTGGACTGGCCAAGCACACTACCTCTTCAGGGTTTTTGTACTTTCTGATTTCTCTTCCTGGAATTTGCTTCATCCAGATATTTTTCCAGGTTTGCCTTCAATATGGTGTAAGCCCAGTGAAGTGAATCCCTAGCCTTAGTATACTTGCCCACAGAACTGATGCTCAGTCAATGTTAGTGAATGAATGGTGATTTTTCTGCAGATGTTTAGGAAATTTTCTAGGTAATTAAAAGGTTGGTTTCTACCTCCCCCCGCCCCCCCCCCCCCGCCTTTAATACAGGTAATAAAGTTTTCATGGTCCTATTTTCCAGCTAGGGTGTCGCTGGGTACCCCAGAGGTCTGGCTACTGGGGGGTTCAGGAGTCAGTCTGATTCTCCCATGGGAGTAGGGGGATGGAGGATGGGAATAGGGGTGGCACTTGTGGCTGTCAGCTGGAAATCTGCTGAGGTTGGGACTCTCCATGGAGAATGCGGTTCTTCAGCACTAGACAGCACATTGAAGTATGCTTGTTGATGAATCTCCCTGTGACGTTCAAATCACTAAATACCCCGAGGAGAAATACAGAACTACAGGGAGTTCTCTTCCTCCCCACTAAATAAGAACTAAATTCCTGCCATATTGGTAACCTTTATTCCTGAGAAGGGTCATTCTCTTTCTCTCTCGCTCAGTCCACAAGCAGAAAGAAAGGGTAAGTTTTTTCCTCTTGGATTAAACAATGAAGACCTGAAAATGGCTTCTCTTCAAAGTAATAAGAGGTTAATAGTCAGGAAGGCTAGGGGTCTCCAAACGGAGGAAATAGGCTGCAAGTGTCAGACATTTTTTATCTTTGTCTTAAGCAGAAGGAGGAAACAAGCTATAAGTATCAGTTTTTTTTCACTTCTCCATACAAAATTTAAAGGGGGTTTCTTTCTTTTTTCTTTTTTTAAAATCTCAGTTTTATTTATTTATTTATTTTTTACTTTACAATATTGTATTAGTTTTGCCATACATTGACATGAATCCACCATGAGTGTACATGTGTTCCCCATCCTGAACACCCACCCACCCCCCAGTTCCCTCCCTATCCCACCCCTCTGGGTCATCCCAGTGTACCAGCCCCGAGCACCCTCTATCATGCATTGAACCTGGACTGGCAATTCATTTCACATGTGATAATTTATATGTTTCAATCCAATTCTCCCATATCATCTCACCCTTGCCCTCTCCCACAGAGTCCAAAAGACTGTTCTATACATCTGTGTCTCTTTTGCTGTCTCGCATACAGGGTTATCGTTACCATCTTTCTAAATTCCATATATATGCATTAGTATATTGTATTGGTGTTTTTCTTTCTGGCTTACTTCACTCTGTATAATAGGTTTCAGTTTCATCTACCTCGCTAGAACTGATTCAAATGTATTCTTTTTAATGGCTGAGTAATACTCCATTGTGTATATGTACCACAGCTTTCTTATCCATTCATCTGCTGATGGCCATCTAGGTTGTTTCCATGTCCTGGCTATTATAAACAGTGCTGCGTTGAACATTGGGGTATACGTATCTCTTTCAATTCTGGTTTCCTTGGTGTGTATGACCAGCAGTGGGATTGCTGGGTCATAAGGCAGTTCTATTTGCAATTTTTTAAGGAATCTCCACACTGTTCTCCATAGTGGCTGTCCTAATTTGCATTCCCACCAACAGTGTAAGAGGGTTCCCTTTTCTCCACACCCTCTCCAGCATTTATTGCTTGTAGACTTTTGGATAGCAGCCATTCTGACTGGTGTGAAATGGTACCTCATTGTGGTTTTGATTTGCATTCCTCTGATAATGAGTGATGTTGAGCATCTCTTTATATGTTTGTTAGCCATCTGTATGTCTTCTTTGGAGAAATGTCTGTCTAGTTCTTTGGCCCACTTTTTGATTGGGTCGTTTATTTTTCTGGAACTGAGCTGCAGGAGTTGCTTGTATATTTTTGAGATTAATTCTTTGTCTGTTGCTTCTGTCTGACAGCCCATTCTGAAGGCTGTCTTTTCACCTTGCTTATAGTTTCCATGGTTGTGTAAAAGCTTTTAATTTTAATTAGGTTCAATTTGTTCATTTTTGCCTTTATTTCCAATATTCTGGGAGGTGGTTCATAGCGGATCCTGCTGTGGTTTATGTCGGAGAGTGTTTTGCCTATGTTTTCCTCTCAGAGTTTTCTAGTTTCTGGTCTTACATTTAGATCTTTAATCCATTTTGAGTCTACTTTTGTGTATGGTGTTAGAAAGTGATCTGGTTTCATTTTTTTGCAAGTGGTTGACCAGTTTTCCCTCTGTGTTGCCATGATGATAGCTGCTTCCACGTGAACTTAACTTTTTTCAAACCTTGAGCTAACCAATGCATTTTTCTTATGGAAATGTTTTTCTTAATCTATGGGAATGAACTATGCATTTACCCTAGACTCCGTCTTTCTTCAAGTCGGTTCCTCCTAAGACTCAGAACCGATAAAGGCTCAACAAATCAGTATGTTTTATTCATACAGTTGTTCCCCTAATCTATGTTAATAAGATTATGTATTTACTTGGAAACTTGCCTTTTTTCAAGATTCATGTCAATGGTTTTATGGCCTGGGATGACTCACGTTGTGCCAGTGTTATCTCAAAATGCATGCTGTGGGTGAAGGGCCTGGTGCCACTCTGAGTTTTGAGACATTTCCTTTCTCTAATTAGCAGCCTATTAGTAGGTATATAACTTCCTGTTAAAGACTAGCACTCTTTCTTCCCCCTTCTGATGTCTATGTCAGAAGCCTTCTCTAACTCTTTTATACTTTAATGAAACTTTATTACACAAAAGCTCTGAGTGATCAAGCCTCATCACTGGCCCCGGATTGAAAGCCTCTCCTCCAGAGGCCAAGAATCTTGGTGTCTTTCACAGCTCAGCAACAACCTTTCAGTAATGAATATGACTCCTTTACCAGTCATAGTCCTTTAGAAGAAAGGAAAGCCTTTGCTAAAGCTATCAACCCAGTTATCACTTTTAGAGAAAATACTTGACGTTTTTTCTGATCTAACTTGTATTGTTTGCCTACTTCCTTTCTTGAGGTTTTTCTTCTGGGACTTGCCACTTTCTCCATGGTGTTAGTGATCTTCCTTGTCCTCTGTTTCCATGCCCTTCCTTTGATGTAGTTGTTCTCTGAATGCTAAGGTGGCAGTAGCGACACTGACTACCCCTGAACTTGTTCATGGGTGTGGGCTCCCCTTAACCAGCTCCCCTTCTTTTTTGCACATACTCCCTCCTTTCCTTTAAAGCCATGTGAGGATGTCATGCATTAAATTTGAATCCTAGACTTTGTTTTCCCTTTCAAATATACTATGTGTTCACATTGGTGCCTGGGATTCAGATCCTCTGGCATTTCAGAGATGAGGTGATGATAATTTGCTGATTTGTTCCTGGTGTTAGAGGGAATGCAGAAGAGCAACCAGAATGATGAAGGACCAGAGGGACTTGCCTCAGAGGAAAAAGAAGAAGAACCAGATGTTGTTATATGCATTGGTTGAATGACCTAAGAAGACTGTGGAAACCACTTATAAGCATTTGAGTGCTGAGATGATGACAGAGATGGGGAAGAAGACCAGAGGAAGGCAGCAGAATGTACCATGTGTTTGTATTAGGCTGTGAAAACTCAGAGAAAATGCTACAGAGCCCCATCATTTGAGACACCAGAAACAGATGATAAAAGTATTATTCAATTTTTTTCTAGCTGGAATTTTACCTTAAATGGGAGTGAGTGTGTAATGAGTTACCACTCTGGGTTCTTCACCACCACACCAGGTGACTCTGAGGATGGTTAACTTTGAAATCCTGACAGCCTCAAAGGATGGAACAGCCAGGGGAAGTGGTTTACATTCCTCTTGTATCAAGGGTTAATTCACCTTTTTTTTGTAAAAAGAGGCAAATGAATGGTTTCGCACTCCCACCCCCTGTCTGTGTGTGAAATATGTATAAGCATGGCGTGAAACCAACTTTGAATGGAAAACTCTGGATTTGTCACTTATTTTAACAGTAAAAGACTGAGAGAGCTTTCATTCTGATAACTGGTTTCTGCCATTGAAACAGGGAGAATCTTTCAAGAGAATATGCAATAATTCTCCAAAAAAGAGCTTGAGATTACCTGCCTGCAAAAGTTTGAGAGACTGGACCTCAAGAAAGCATATTGTACATGCCCTTCCAGGTTAGAATCCTTCAAATCACTCAAACTTCAGGTTAGAATTCTTCTACTCTCAAGTCTATATTATTTGACAGTCTTAATTATCAGTTCTACACATCTTTCACACTATAATGTAATAATTAATGTGGTAAGGTTTTGAAGTGATTTTTATATTATTAATGAAAGATGAGATTACATTCTTTACATTTTTAATGTTAAAAATGTCAGAAATTTAAAAAATATCAATTTACAAGCATTTAATGAACACTGATCTTGGTGTTGGCTATAAATTATTGAGCCTGATAGATGAAGTTCTTGCCCACAGGGCTTTAATAATCTATTAGATTGAATTACATGGAATTACTAACATTAAAAAGATTTTTGAATTTCAGAAATGGCAATTTCATATGATTCGACTAAATAGTAAGGAGAGGCAAACCACAAACAAATATATAAATGAATAAATAAGTAAAATAGAGGTGGGAAGTGGTGTGCCAGAAACTAAGCTATTTTCTTTCACCTCAAACCCTCTCTACTCTCCATTCTCTACTCAGGTTTTTGTTACCGGGGATGGCACTCTGCATGGAACCATGGCACTATGGTTCTTTGCATCAGCTGACCAAAGTATTGGAGCTTCAGCTTCAGTATCAGTCTTTCCAATGATTATTCAGAACTGATTTCCTTTAGGATTTGATCTCCTTGCTGTCCAAAGGAATCTCAAGAGTCTTCTCCAACACCACAGTTCAAAAGCATCAATTCTTTGGTGCTCCCCTTTCTTTATGGTCCAACTCTCACATCCATACACGACTTCTGGAAGAACCATAGCCTTGATTATATGGACCTTTGTTGGTAAAGTAATGTCTCTGCTTCTTAATATGCTGTTTAGGTTTGTCATAGATTTTCTTCTGTCTTTTAATTTCATGGGTGCAGTCACCATCTGCAATGATCTTGGAGCCCAAGAAAATAAAGTCTGTCACTGTTTCCATTGTTTCTCCATCTATTTGGCATTAAGTGATAGGACCAGATGCCATGATCTTTGTTTTTTGAATGCTGAGTTTTAAGCCAGTTTTTTCACTGCCCTCTTTCACTTTCATCAGGAGGCTTGCTTTCCGCCATAAGGGTGGTGTCATCTACATATCTGAGGTTATTGATATTTCCCCCTGCAATCTTCATTCCAGCTTGTGCCTCATCCAGTCCAGTATTTTGTATCATGTACTCTGCATATAAGTGAAATAAGCTAGGTGACAATATACAGCCTTGATGTACTCCTTCCCCAATTTGGAACCTGTCCATTGTTCATGTCCAGTTCTAACTGTTGCTTGTTGACCTGCATACAGATTTCTCAGGAGGCAGGTAAGGTGGTCTGTTATTCCCATCTCTTGAAGAATTTTTCGCAGTTTGTTGTGATCCACACAGTCAATGACTTTGGTGTAGTCAATGAAGCAGAGACAGATGTTTTTCTGGAAATTTCTTGCTTTTTCTATGACCCAGTGGATGTTGGTAATTTGATCTCTGGTTCCTCTGCCTTTTCTAAATCCAGCTTAAACATCTGGGAGTTCTCAGTTCATGTACTGTTGAAGCCTTTCTTGGAAAAGTTTGAGCACTATTTTGCTAGTATATGAGATGAGTGCAATTGTGTGGTAGTTTGAGCATTCTTTGACATTGCCTTTCTTTGGGATTGGAATGAAAACTCACCTTTTCCAGTCCTGCGGCCACTGCTGAGTTTTTCAAAGTTGCTGACAACACTTTCACAGAAACATCCTCTAGGATTTGAAATAGCTCAGCTGGAATTCCATCACCTCCACTAACTTTGTTTATAGTGATGCTTCCTAAGGCCCACTTGACTTTGCATACCAGCATGTCTAGCTCTAGGTGAGTGATCACTCCAACTGTGGCTATCTGGGTGATTATGATATTTTTTGTATAGGAGCTGACTGTGGATCAGATAATGAACTCCTTATTGCAAAATTCAAGCTTAATTGGAGAAAGTAGGTAAAAATCATTGACCATTCAGGTATGACCTAAATCAAATCCCTTATGATTATACAGGGAAGTGACAAATAGATTCAAGGGATTGCATCTGATAGATAGAATGCCTGAAGAACTATGGACAGAGGTTTGTAAAATTGTACAGGAGGTGGTGGTCAAAATCATCCCCAAGAAGAAATGCAAAAAGGCAAACTTGTTGCCTGTGGAGGCTTTACAAATCGCTGAGAAAAGAAAAGTGAAAGGCAAAGGAGAAAAGGAAAGATATATCCATCTGAATACAGAGTTCCAAAGAATAGCAAGGCGAGATAATAAACCTTCCTAAGTGATCAATGCAGAGAAATAGAGGAAAGCAATAGAATGGGAAAGATTAGAGATCTCTTCAGGAAAATTAGAGACACCAAAGGAACATTTCATGCAAAGATAGGCACAATGGAGAGAAATGGTATGGACCTAACAGAAGCAGAACATATTAAGAAGAGGTGGCAGGAATACACAGAAGAACTATACAAAAAATATAGAGGGCCATACATACAGAGAATTAAAATAGGGTGAGATGAGGGATGACTATTTAAAATTGAGTGATCAGAGAAGTTCTCTGCAGAGGTGGCAATTAAACTAAAATCTCGAAGACCAAAAGCTGAGGGAGGATGTTCCAGGCACAGGATGCAGTGAGTTCCACCAAAGTGAGAGTAGGTGGATTGCAGGGGGAGAGAGAGAAGGCCACAGTCCCTGGTTGTTTAGGGAGAGTGGTAGGTGGCAGCAGACAGAGAGATTTGTCAGCCAAGGTAGGGAGTTTTCATTTGACTGTAGAAATTTGGAGAATTTTAAGTAGAAGAAAGGCATGATCTACTTTTTTAAAAGCTCACTCTGGTTTTGTGTTGAGAATGGACTGTAGAATGAGAACCAAAGTAGATGACTGGGTAGGAGGTGTTTGCTACTGTCCAGGTGAGAGGTGGTGGTGGTTTCAATGAGGTGATAGTAATAGAGATGATGAGAGGTAGACCAATTAGGTACATGCTTTGGAGAAATTAAACTTATGAAGAATTAATTCATCATTAAAATGAAGCATTAATATGTGGAGTGAGAGAGAGGAATTGAGGAAAATTTGTGATGCATTGTACGTATGTGTGTGCATGTGTGTGTTAGCTCTCTCTTAAGCCCTCTCACCCATTCATGTGTATGCACACATACACACCTCCCGGCACTTCCACACACTCGCACACATATAAGCACATGTTCACAGACTGGAGGCTTCCATTCAAGATGATGTGGACTCACCAATCATGACTTCTGCAAATCCTACCAGTCTACCTTACTGGATTTTCCTCTGGTTCACATTTCTTCATCTTGTATGTGATTTTATGAGAGACTTTGGTAAATGACTTTTCAAAACTAGATATGCAGATATATCTCTAGAGCATCCCCATTTTAAGGAGGTTGTTTTAAAAAATGAGGTTAATAATAATTATAACTTTATTTTTCTGTGAACCCATATTGACTTCCAGTCTAATCAGAGATCCTTTTCTAAGTGTTCACAAATCATTTGGTTAGTAATTCACTCCAGAATGTTTTGCTATTTATTGTCAAGCTTGCTTGGCCTTCTGTAGTTTTAGACTCCACTTGCCACATTTTAGAAAACTAGGAAATTATTTGAATTCCAGGTTTCTGGCCCCTCTTTATTTCTGAGTGATTTTTATGTAATAAATTATTTAGCTAATTAATTTATGATTTTAAAATATATTAAGTTCTGCACTATCTGAAGAACTATGAGACATTACTTCACAGTGCTATCTCATTATTGCAGTTGCTTCATATTGGCAATTCCTTTTGATATTCTAAAAATCTAAATGAACACACTTCAAATGCCAAGTGCTCTCTCTTAATCTACTACAAAAAATGTAAAAAATAAAATCCATGTACATTTTTATATCCATGGAGGAGGGAATGGCAAGCCACTCCAGTATTCTTGCCTGGAGAATCTCATGGACAGAGGTGCCTGACTGCCTGCAGTCCACTGGGTCACAAAGAGTTGGATATGATTAAGTGACTTAGCATGCACACACATACATTTTTACATAGGATGCATGTGGACCACCAAAGGTGGTGTGTATCTGTTATTTTATATCATTTTTTGTAACTCATATGAATTCAGTAATGTATATCTTGCGTGTGTGTGTACTAAGTCACTTCAGTCATGTTTAACACTTTGTGACCTATGGACTATAGCCCTTTAGGCTCCTTTGTCCATGGATTCTCCAGGCAAGAATACTGGGGTGGCTTGTCATGCCCTCCTCCAGGGAATCTTCCCAACCCAGTGATTGAACATGCATCTCCTGCATTGGCAGGCGGGTTCTTTACCACTAGAGTCACCTAGGAAGCCCAATATATATCATATACGTGTGTGTATATAAATAAAGGGTAGGAGGATATATATATATGTTTCTGCTTTATTGACTATGCCAAAGCCTTTGACTGTGTGGATCATAATAAACTGGAAAATTCTGAAAGAGATGGGAATACCAGACCACCTGAATTGCCTCTTGAGAAACCTATATGCAGGTCATGAAGCAACAGTTAGAACTGGACATGGAACAACGACTGGTTCCAAACAGGAAAAGGAGTACGTCAAGGCTATATTTTGTCACCCTGCTTATTTAACTTCTATCCTGAGTACATCATGAGAAACGCTGGACTGGAAGAAACACAAGCTGGAATCAAGATTGCCAGAAGAAATATCAAAAACCTCAGATAAGGGTGGCAGACAACACCACCCTTATGGCAGAAAGTGAAGAGAAACTAAAAAGCCTCTTGATGAAAGTGAAAGAGGAGAGTGAAAAAGTTGGCTTAAAGCTCAACATTCAGAAAACGAAGATCATGGCATCTGGTCCCATCACTTCATGGGAAATAGATGGGGAAACAGTGGAAACAGTGTCAGACTTTATTTTTTTGGGCTCCAAAATCACTGCAGATGGTGACTGCAGCCATGAAATTAACAGACGCTTACTCCTTGGAAGGAAAGTTATGACCAACCTAGATAGCATATTCAAAAGCAGAGACATTACTTTGCCAACAAAGGTTCATCTAGTCAAGGCTATGATTTTTCCAGTGGTCATGCATGGATGTGAGAGTTGGACTGTGAAGAAAGCTGAGGGCCGAAGAATTGATGCTTTTGAACTGTGGTGTTGGAGAAGACTCTTGAGAGTCCCTTGGACTGCAAGGAGATCCAACCAGTCCATTCTGAAGGAGATCAGCCCTGGGATTTCTTTGGAAGGAATGATGCTAAAGCTGAAACTCCAGTTCTTTGGCCACCTCATGTGAAGACTCGACTCATTGGAAAATACTCTGATGCTTGGAGGGTTTGGGGGTAGGAGGAGAAGGGGATGACAGAGGATAAGATGGCTGGATGGCATCACTGACTCGATGGACGTGAGTCTTAGTGAACTCTGGGAGTTGGTGATGGACAGGGAGGCCTGGCATGCTGTGATTCATGGGGTTGCAAAGAGTTGGACATGACTGAGCGACTGAACTGAACTGAACTATGATCTATCAAGATATTTTTATGTTTCAGAAATATAATAAGTTCTCTGTCTTTTTCAAATGAAAGTGAAACCAAGCAGGACCCTGTGGAGCTCTCTTGGGTACAAATCCTTTCCGTGTCCCCCATTTCTGGTTTGTAGAAAATACACTTCCTTCAGCCTCCTTGAACTTCCCCAAATTCCAATGGGCAGATTCAAAACAGTTGCTAATTAGAAAAGTGAGGGAATGCAGAAAAAAGGAGGAACAATCAAGAAACAATAATGCAGCAATGGGGCAGTGTCTCAGTTCCTCCTCAAAGGATGTACATAACAGTATCTTTGAGTTCTTCCTTAAGAACTAAGGCACTCCACCCAGGTGGAGGCTGAGCACAAGAATCGTGGAATGCCACCCTATTGCCTCAAAACACCAATCTGAAGAAAGTCTACACACAGTGGAAGGTAAGGAAGTCTTGACCTCCTCCCCACATGAATAATGGTGATTAACTTCCCCTTTTTGTCTTTTCATACTGTTCATGGGGTTCTCAAGGAAAGAATACTGAAGTGGTTTTCCATTCCCTTTTCCAAGTGATTTTTTTGGGGGGCTCCAAAATCACTGCAGATGGTCACTGCAGCTGTGAAATTAAAAGACGTTTGCTCCTTGGAAGAAAAGCTATGACCAACCTAGGCAGCATATTAAAAAGCAGGGACATTACTTTGCCAACAAAGGTCCATCTGTCAAGGCTATGGTTTTTCCAGTAGTCATGTATGGATGTGAGAGTTGGACTATAAAGAAAGTGGAGCTTTTGAACTGTGCTTTTGAATTGATGCTTTTGAACTGTGGTGTTGGAGAAGACTCTTGAGAGTCCCTTGGACTGCAAAGAGATCAAGCCAGTCAATCCTGAAGGAAATCAGTCCTGAATATTCATTGGAAGGATTGATGCTGAAGCTGAAACTCCAAATTTGGCCACCTGATAGGAAGAACTGGCTCACTGGAAAAGACTCTGATGCTAGGAGAGATTGAAGGCGGGAGGAGAAGGGGATAACTAAGGATGAGATTGTTGGATGGCATCACCGACTCAATGGACTTGAGTTTGAGTAAGCTCTGGGAGTTGGTGATGGGCAAGGAAGCCTGGCATGCTGCAGTCCATGGGGTCGCAAAGAGTCGGACATAACTGAGTGACTGAACTGAACTTTCCTTTAAAAGCTTTCATGGTCGAGCAGTATCTTTGGAATTGGTTCCTGGAAACAATCTCACCTTCTCCTCAGGTTGCTGGCCTTCTGAATAAAGAAATCTTTCCTTTGTGGTCAATGCTTTTCTCTTGAGCATTGGCTCTGAAGTGGGAAGCAGCCAAGCCTGAGTTTGATAGCAAAAGTGCTTTGTTGTGTAGTCTGAATGTTGGTCTGTGGGAATCAGTTATAACAGCAAGGATTTGACCTAATGGGTGTCTAATTTCATTTCCTTCTTTCACATCTAGGCTTTCACTACCAAAGAAGAAAATGTGAAATGATCAGTGTTTAAATATCATAATATGGGAAGCCAGCAGCTTTCATTTGCAAAGGAATGAGCAGGAACATTGTAGGTAAGAGGTAAAGAGTAATTGCTTTTTTCTGTATAATAAAAATAAATTCTTACAGAAAATTAGCAAAATTCAGATATGTACAAGAGTAAAAACAAGACCCATGTATAATCCTACCACTAACATTTTGGTGTACAGTCGTCCCTCAGTATTCACAGGGGATTTGTTCTTCCCTTGGATATCAAAATCCATGGATGCCCAAATAAAATGGTATAGTATTTGCCTATAGCCTACTCATATCCTCTTGTGTACTTCAAATCATCTCTGTTAATTATAATATCTAATTTTATTAGATATTAGGTATAATATCTAATTAGTAATGATGTAAATGCCACATTAATAGTTGTAAATGCAATGTAAATGCTATGTAGTTACTGACATGGCAAATTCAGGTTTGGATTTTTGGAATTTTCTGGTTTTTTTCTCCAACATTTTTGATCCATGATTGGCTGAATTCAAGGATGTGAAACCCAAGAATATTGTGGGCCAAGTATATGCTGCTGCTGCTGCTGCTAAGTCTTTTCAGTTGTGTCCGACTCTGTGCAACCCCATAAACGGCAGCCCACTAGCACCATGGGGATTCTCTAGGCAAGAACACTGGAGTGGGTTGCCATTTCCTTCTCCAAAGTATGAAAGTGAAAGTGAAAATGAAGTCACTTAGTCGTGTCAGACTCTTTGCGACCCCATGGACCACAGCCTACCAGGCTTCTCTATCCATGGGATTCTCCAGGCAAGAGTATTGGAATGGGTTGCCTTTGCCTTCTCCTGAACCAAGTATATACTTTCCTATAATTTATTTATATACATATATATGATATATAATATATATGTTTAATGAACATAATATATATTTAATGAACATACTATATATATATTTATGCGTGTGTGCTTGGTTGCTCAGTGGTGTCCAACTCTTTGTGACCCCATGGACTGTAACATGTCAGGCTCCTCTGTTCATAGGATTTTCCAGGAAAGAATACTGAAGGGAGTTGCCATTTCCTACTCCAGGGGATATTCCTCACCCCGTTATTGAACCCGCATCTCCTAAGTCTCCTGCATCAGCAGGTGGATTGTTTACCATTGTGCCATATATATATGTGTATATATATATAAAACCAAGACTGGGAAAGGTCAGTTTTCATTCCAATCCCAAAGAAAGGAAATGCCAAAAAATGCTCAAACTACCGCACAATTGCACTCATCTCACATGCTAGTAAAGTAATGTTCAAAATTCTCCGAGCCAGGCTTTAGCAATACGTGAACTGTGAACTTCCAGATGTTCAAGCTGGTTTTAGAAAAGGCAGAGGAACCAGAGATCAAATTGCCAACATCTGCTGGATCATGGAAAAAGCAAGAGAGTTCCAGAAACACACCTATTTCTGTTTTATTGACTATGCCAAAGCCTTTGACTGTGTGGATCACAATAAACTGTGGAAAATTCTGAAAGAGATGGGAATACCAGACCACTTGACCTGCCTCTTGAGAAATCTGTATGCAGGTCAGGAAGCAACAGTTAGAACTGGACATGGAACAACAAACTGGTTCCAAATAGGAAAATGAATACGTCAAGGCTGTATATTGTCACCCTGCTTATTTAACTTCTATGCAGAGTACATTATGAGAAACGCTGGGCTGGAAGAAGCACAAGTTGAAATCAAGATTTCCAGGAGAAATATCAATAACCTCAGATATGAAGATGACAGCACCCTTATGGCAGAAAGTGAAGAGGAACTCAAAAGCCTCTTAATGAAAGTGAAAGTGGAGAGTGAAAAAGTTGGCTTAAAGCTCAGCATTCAGAAAACGAAGATCATGGTATCTTGTCCCATCACTTCATGAGAAATAGATAGGGAAACAGTGTAAACAGTGTCAGACTTTATTTTTTGGGCTCCAAAATCACTGCAGATGGTGACTGCAGCCATGAAATTATAAGACACTTACTCCTTGGAAAGAAAGTTATGACCAACCTAGATAGCATATTCAAAAGCAGAGATATATGCCAACAAAGGTCCATCTAGTCAAAGTTATGGTTTTTCCAGTGGTCATGTATGGATGTGAGAGTTGGACTGTGAAGAAAGCTGAGCACCAAAGTATTGATGTTTTTGAACTGTGGTGTTGGAGAAGACTCTTGAGAGTCCCTTGGACTGCAAGGAGATCCAACCAGTCCATTCTAAAGATCAGTCCTGGATGTTCATTAGAAGGACTGATGCTGAAGTTGAAACTCCAATACTTTGGCCACCTCATGCGAAGAGTTGACTCATTGGAAAAGACTCTGATGCTGGGAGGGATTGGGGGCAGGAGGAGAAAGGGATGACAGAGGATGAGCTGGCTGGATGGCATCACCGACTCGATGGACATGAGTTTTAGTGAACTCCGGGAGTTAGTGATGGACAGGGAGGCCTGGCGTGCTGCGATTCATGGGGTCGCAGAATCGGACACGACTGAGTGACTGAACTGAATTGAATGAAAAATTAATCAGATCAAAAAATTGATCTAAAAAAGAGATGAATAATTTTCAATCTAAATTGAGGATTATAATCTTGGAACAGCATCTCAGAAAGATCTGAGTACCGTTCCACCCATTAGAAGTCAAAGCCGTTATAAAATTTTTTGGGACAGAGGGTTGTACATTAAATGATGTATTACTGACACAATCCAGATCTGCAGTTACAAAGCAGTGGGTCATTGTGATCCTTTACAAGATCAGGAAGAACGGTTATTCTTTCTGAAGTTGTCTTGTTGATACCAGGAGAATGTTGCTCTTTGTGGTTGAGCAGGTATTTCTGTATATACATGTATTTCTTTATTTACATGTATATAAATAAAGTATAGGAAGATATATATTTGGCTGACCATATTCTAGGATTCGGTTACTGTGACTCTGATCCAAAGTGCTATAGGACTTGTCTTTGAATAATCAGCAGTCTAGGAAGAACCAACAGTGTGAGCTCAGAAGTGGAAGGGCTTGGATTGCATTTTGTGTGGAGTGAGGGGAGGAACTGGGTCAGCAGCTGTCACTTGCTACTTATGGGAAACCAGAGTTTCTTGACATAGTACTGTACTGCATTTGTAGTTATTCCCCGCAATTTTGTTTAGGACAAGAAGTGAGATTTACTCAAACATACAGAATAACGATGTTGGAGGCAATATTTAACTCATTAACTGAATGGCTTATCTTTATAAATAACAGATTTCCCCTGCTTTCCTTATGGTATTTACTGGTATTATTTGAATGCAAGAATCACATATTCTGTTTTTAGCTAATGTATTTTCATGCATACATATCATTTTACGCTGCCTGGTGACTTGTGTTGATAGTCACTGGCTGTTGATAAAACTGACTGCAAGAATTGCGGACTTGCTTTTGTTATGGTGTGGTCTATTGCTATGTACTTTATTCACAGTGGAGTGGTAAGTGTAATTGGAAATGGACCAAAAAAAGGCAAAAGCTAAACTGATCTTTTTCCTCTCGAAATCAAATGTTCCACTTGAATTGAAATATGTGATGAGTAGAGAAAACAAAGTTCCACCAAAGTAGTTTCTTTATCATTATAAATCACTGGCTGGATCCACTTGACAGTTGTCCTTTATTAGAGCACACAGTTTCCTTTATAGTAACTCCAAGATCAGCTGCTTTTCTAATTAACCACTATTATCATTGTAAGTAAGAATAAGGGCTCTAGTTTTTAATTGCAGAAATGTCAAGATCCGAGGTGTTCTAAGCAGCACCTAGGAGTTGAGTTTCCCATCATGCTGAGTTATTATTCCTCTTCTAAATTCATGCATTTTCTCACCCTTCTTTTATATTTATAGTATCATAATGTAGAACTATGATGCTCTACAATCACCAAGTAAATTTAGCGTTTCCTCAGATTAAAAAGACAGAATTCTGTGACCTATACATTATATTTGAAGCTACTGAAAATCTAGCACAGTTGTATTGTGGGAAAAAAACGGTTATTTATCTAAAAATTATAGATGTTCTGGTTCCATGAACTTCCTGTGATCATGCCCCAGGATGGAGTTATGAGATCACTTTTTTCTTCTCACAGTACCCACAGCCAGCAGGTATATGTGCATTGCTGCGGACACACAAAAACTTTTTAAGGGAGATATAGGACTTAGTTGTAAATAAACATATTTTACTGCCTCAATATCCATTTTCCTAAAATTACCCGAGCATTGACCTGTAATCATGACAATGAATTTGTTCTCCTTTCTCCCCTCCCTCCCACAATTATCTCTCAGCTTACAAATATATGGTATACTTCTTATGTCAGTGGTATTGTATCACAGGTGTAAAACTGCTGAGGCACCAGACAAGCCTCAAAGCACAAAATTCGAAATTCTCGTGTCAGCAAACCCTCCTTCCATTAAGTCACGAACAATTCAGGAAAGAGCTTTATGTCTTTCCTGCTATATTTCTATTTCTGTGAAGGATAAAGCATTAGAACCAGAATGCTTTCACTCATGTCAGTTTTCACATGAATGGAATTCAGAAGAGTTCTGATCATTATAGAAATTATTAGTAATACATTTATTTGAATTTTAAATAATGAAGTAACCATTTTTTTCTAGCAGAAAGAAGTTTTATTTGGCCAACTGATTTGGTAACCAAAAATGACTTTGTCAGTTAAGTTGTATGGTGGGTATTTTCCATAATTTGAATAAATGAATCTATAATTCCAAGACTTTAATTAAGTTATATTCAAAGCACATGTTTGGCAGATAGTTTTCCATACATAGCTCATGTTCCAGCAGAGTCTAAGCCTTATGAACAAAGGACATGTTTGACTAGCAAATAGCCTTGGAAGCTAGACATATACATCAGGTGGGATTTAAAGACATACTGCCACTTTCTGCATATGTGAGTTCAATAAGGTGCTGTTAAGTAAAAGATTAAAAGATGTAAGCAATAAAATTTTATTAAGTCTTCGAAAGCTCTATTTATGTTCCTCCCAGTAGCTGAAAAAGTGAAGGACTCTAAGAAAAGAGCAGGAAGTCAATTTGCAATTATGCAGAGTACTAATTATTTGCTTTCAACAAAATTGGATATGAATCTATTGAGTTTTCAGCTGACACTTTAATAAATATGTGTTCGACATAAATCATTACATAAATTTTGGCATATAACATGAAATAAGCTTAAAGAATTGAGTCATTGCTATAACACAACTTCTCTTTCCACTTTCACTAGTTCATGTGAACCATTTATAAAGTCAAAAATTAGAGGTCAAGTCTATGCTTCATTTTCTCTCCTTCTGGCAACCAGTAGTAGTGATCTCAGATATAACGATTAACAATCAAAACAAACCAAACCTCCAACATTCAGAATAGCCACATCCATCTTATTGAGAGATGCATATTTTATATTTATACTTCTGAATAATAGATCAGAATATATTTGTTATATTGATTATGTATTAGTAACTTAATGACAGCTGAATCTAAAGTAATTTTTAACATTTTATAAAGCCTTATGGTCAAAAGGAAAAATTTTAAATTTATGTGCATATTTTAATGCAGAGAAACAGGACAATCAACAAAAGAATTTAAAGCATAAAAATATGTTTACAGTAAGATAAAATGCTGAGAGGGAAATGGAATAGAAATAGGAGTTTTAGGAGACGAATGAAGTAAAATTAGCTTGTTCACATTGTGTAAATAGAATATCACCAGCTTTAATCATTATTACATTTACATACCATGGGGTACATACAAAGCAGTGATGTCACTCATTTTATAATGCCGGCACTTAGAATAAGCTGGAAACAACATCCTTTCAGCTAATTAAAATCATGAAGAAATTTACACATAAGTTTAAAAAGGTGAAATTTAATACATAGTTTAAAAATTATATTAGGAAATAAATGAGCAAAAAAAGACAAAAGACGACTATCCAAAGTTCTTAATAATATTCCCATGACATTCTCTATAGTCAGTGTCTTCCTTTTTTTAAAAGTATTAGTAGTATTGTACTTCTAGCAAGTGATTTGTTTCTAGCCCAGTTGAAAATCTGCTAATAGTAGTATGGGACAATTATTGGAAAAAAGAACAAATGACTAGGGCAGGTGAATCTCCTGGTTCAAAGTTTGCAGAGAGGGAGTGGATTAAACCATAGGGAAGCTGGGGCAATATAATCACAAGCTGATAGAATTTAGATTGGAGACTATGAAAGTCGAATATCCTATTAATTAAATGACCTTTCAAAAGGTTTCAACACACTTTAGCACTAATTGAAAAGAATCCATGGAAACAAGATAGAAGAGTAAAGTAAGTGGAGACTGGGATTTTTTTTAGGGAAATATGTTAGAGAAGGTGATTTACATTCACAAGAAGATGGAAGAGGTGTAGGAAAGAGGTGAGGAAATTTGTCTGAAGAATCAGGTTACAGTAGGAGCTGAAAAACTAAAGACCCATTTAAGTGGACCCCAGTTCAGGTTTCTAAGAAGCAGAGCATGAAATAAGAAAAAAGAACCGTTTTGTAGATGACAGAGATGGAAAAGTATTCATGTACACACACATAAAAAGATCATAGAGAGAAAAAGAGTAATGGGAACTATAAATTCATTGCTAAGTATTGAACAAAAAGAAAAGACCCTGAATGATACCAGGCATGATGGCAAATTTATCAATCTATCTACTTCCAGTTTTATTGAGATACAAGTGATATATAACTTAGTTTAAGGTGTACAACATAATGATTTGATATGTACTGTAAAATTATCACAATCATTTTACCATCACCTCATATAGTTACACATTTTATTTCTTTGTGAAGAGAATTTTTAAGATATACTGTCTTAGCAATGATCAAATATAAAGGCAGTATTGTTAACTATAGTCACCATGCTGTACACTAGATCCCTGGAACTTACTCATCTTGTAAGTGGAAGTTTATACTTTTGCCTCCTTTCGCCCATGTCACCCATTCCCTGCCCCTTACTTCTGGCAACCACCAGCGTGTTCTCTGTATTTATGAGTTCAGTTTTTTAGATTCTACATGTCAGTGAGAACACACAGTATTTTTCTTCCTCTGTCAGACTTATTTCTCTTAGCATAATGTCCTCAAGATCCATTCATGTTGTAGCAGATAACAATATTTCTTTTCTCATTGCTAAATAATATTCCCTCAGATTATCTGTCTAGCTATATCCATTTATGCACTGATGGACACTTGGTTTGTTTCTATGCCTTGGCTATTGTAAATAATGCTGCAGTGAACATGGGGGTGAGATACTTTTTCAACACAGTGATTTTGTTTCCCTCACGTATATTTCCAGAAATGGAACAGCAGATTTAAATAGTTTTCTGTTTGGCCTAGATTGAAATGTCAATGTAATTAGACTATTTTATCTTCCATACTATCTACACAGTCAACAAATGAGTTTGTTTATCACTCTGCTTCCCAGGTGGTGCAGCCTGCAATGCTGGAGATGCAAGAAACATGGATTCAATTCCTGGGTTGGGAAGATCCCTTGGAGAAGCAAATGTGCTCCACACCCCAGTCTTCTTGCCTGGAGATTTTCATGGACAGGGGAGCCTGGCAGGCTGGGGTCGCAGTAAGTCAGACACAACTGAATGACTGGGTGTAGAGCCTGCTAGATGTCAGGGGGCTTGTGAATACACACAGCCTGGTCCCTGCCCATTAATTCCTCAGAATCTCAGAGAAAAAGCACACTAATGGCTATAGGAATAAGTAGTAAATTATGATGCAAGTGGAACAACTTTCAACTTGGGTAGACAGGAAAAACTTCATTTACTGCTTCTCTTTGCTAACATTCACCCAGCATCATGGAGAGGAGCTGGGACATAGCAGTGATTGTGATGGACCCAGTCCCCACCCTGCTGCTGCTGCTGCTGTGTGAAGGCCATGTGAATTTCTCCCTGGTGGTGGTAGCTTGCAGTTTAAGGTAGAAATACTCTTTTTCCCATTCTCATGCATTTTTCTAATATTTTGAAAGTTCTTTTAGTCCTTCCAAGCATCTCACAATCTAGCACTACTCTATAATGCAATGAATTCCACCTGTCTAAACATGGCATTCAAGACTATATGGTGTGGCCCCAGATTCCTTTCCAACTTTGCCTCCAGTTACCCTCCCTCACTCCTTCCATTCACTTCATTCTCTTATCACTTGATGCTTCACCTTCCAGAAACACCTGTGTTGCTTTAAACCCCGGTTCCCTTGTTTCCTCTTGCTTACTCTGCCTGGAAAGCAATCTTTTTCTCAATTTTATGTTTCCTTGACTTCAGCTTTTTGAAACCCTCTTCATCTTTCCTTTGAGTCTCAGGGCACAGCCATGTCTTCCACAAAGATGCCTCAGATCTTCCAGTCAAAAATATTCCCTTTCTTCTGTGTCTTCCCATGGCACTTAGTTCCCTTAATGATGTGTGCAGTTTCCAGATGTCTTGACTTCACATAAGATCTTAAACTCCTTGTACAGCATCTGACAAATAGGAGCTATTTCAAAAAAATACTTGTTCACTGAATAAAACACTCAACTGTTGAGTCTGAAGGAGTTCACTAATTGAAGCAATATGTGCCTCATGTAAACATATAGTGGTTGATTTTCAGAAATCTGTTCTCACTATCCCGGAATTTCCAGAAAAACATGGGACACAAGGTAAAATATTCAATGCATGCTATTAATAGTAATTGTATCTGAATGTCAGGTGTGGCTGAAGAGTCCAGATGAATAGCTTCTTCTCTATGTGTTCACTCGTGTTGTGATTGGTTTTCAATCTGGCATCAGTGTGAGTCGCTCTGATGCTATTTTCCTCTCTGAGTTTCTGCTCTAAGGATGCTACATTCTTTACAGCAGGGTTCATTGGGCTGGCACATGCTGCTGCTGGAGGCTTCTCAGCAGTGCCTAACTGGACAATGGGATGAGGAAGAGTGTTTCGGGCATCATGCAAGCCTGAGCCATGCTTGCCCAATCCATGATTGCCTCATTCCAACTTGCTACCCCAGGAGCACTTGCAGATCCAAGTGTTCTCCGTGTCTTGAGTATTCAAATGTGCAGTGAGAGTGTTCATTCATGCTCAGGCACCTGGCTTCAGGCCAGCATCTCATCACGGATGAGTCTGCTTCCCTATTTAATGCTGGGCTGTGCTAAGTTGCTTCAGTCATGTCTGATTCTGTGTGATCCTATGGACTGTAGCCCACCAGGCTCCTCTGTCCATGGAGTTCACCAGGCAAGAATACTGGAGCGGGTTGCCATTTCCTTCTCCAGGGGATCTTCCAGACCCAGGGATCAAACCCTTGTCTCTTAAGTCTCCTGCATTGGCAGGTGGATTCTTTATCACTAACACCACCTGGAAAGTCCTATTAAATGCAGGCAATGTCAAAATAAGCACTCAAGGAGTCTGTGTGTAGAAGGAACAGATTTTGACCCTCACAGCTGCCCTGCTTAAAATCATTACTTTCAGCCTGTGGGTCAGGTCTGAGTCTTAAACTGTGGTGACACTACACACCCCTTGCTCACTTTCCTGATTTCCTAGTTCCTCTCAGATTCATGTGTCAGTAACTGTGTATGTTCTAACAGTAGGAGTATGTTCTAATGGTTTTCAATTCTCTGCTCCCAGTGAAAACATTCAGCTATATTCAGGGTTTTCCTGGTTGTTCAATTATCTATTGTTGCTTTACAGACTATCTTAAATATAGTGGCTTAAAATTATTTTATTATTATTCTGTGTCTATGATACTGTGGGTCAGGATCTCAGGGCACAGGGAGAAGTATTCATCTCTGTCTCAGGTTTCTTGGGGCTTCATCTGTGTTACTTTAAATAGCTGAAGATTCAACAAACACAGGCAGTGGAACACAGTTAGATTTTTTTTTACATGGAGGCTCAGGGCTCTGGGAGTTAGTTTTCTAAGACATGGGAAGTAGAGACGGCCAGTCTCTTAAGAGCATGAAACTGGCACTACTTTCATCAGAGGAGGGGTGGCCAAGATGCCAGAGCAGGAAGCTTTTGAGCTTACCTTCACTCATGGGCACACCAAAGTTAGAACTGTTCACAGAGCAGCTGCTGATGAAAAAGGACAGGGAGCTAGTATAAGACCTCTAAAACTAAAAATACAAATAAAGAACCATATCAAGATGGCTAGAGAGATGGATCAGTTCAGTTCAGTTCAGTCACTCAGTCGTGTCTGACTCTTTGCGACCCCATGAATCACAGCACGCCAGGCCTCCCAGTTCATCACCAACTCCTGGAGTTCACTCAGATTCACTTCCATCGAGTCCGGGATGCCATCCAGCCATCTCAACCTCTGTCGTCCCCTTCTCCTCCTGCCCCCAATCCCTCCCACCATCAGAGTCTTTTCCAATGAGTCAACACTTCCCATGAGGTGGCCAAAGTACTGGAGTTTCAGCTTTAGCATCATTTCTTCCAAAGAAATCCCAGGCTTGATCTCCTTCAGAATGGACTGGTTGGATCTCCTTGCAGTCCAAGGGACTCTCAAGAGTCTTTTCCAACACCACACTTCAAAAGCATGAATTCTTCAGCGCTAAGCCTTCTTCACAGTCCTACGCTCACATCCATACGTGACCACAGGAAAAACCATAGCCTTGACTAGACTGACCTTAGTTGGCAAAGTAACGTCTCTGCTTTTGAATATGCTATCTAGGTTGGTCAGAACTTTCCTTCGAAGGAGTAAACGTCTTTTAATTTCATGGCTGCAATCACCATCTGCAGTGATTTTGGAGCCCAAAAAACCAAAGGCTGACACTATTTCCACTGTTTCTCCATCTATTTGCCATGAAGTAATGGGACCAGATGCCATGATCTTCGTTTTCTGAATGTTGAGCTTTAAGCCAACTTTTTCACTCTCCACTTTCACTTTCATCAAGAGGTTTTTTAGTTTCTCTTCATTTTCTGCCATAAGGGTGGTGTCATCTGCATATCTGAGGTTATTGATATTTCTCCTGGCAATCTTCATTCCAGCTTGTGTTTCTTCCAGTCCAGCGTTTCTCATGATGTACTCTCCATAAAAGTTGAATAAGCAGGGTGACAATATAGAGCCTTGACGTACTCCTTTTCCTATTTGGAACCAGTGTGTTGTTCCATGTCCAGTTCTAACTGTTGCTTCCTGACCTGCATACAGATTTCTCAAGAGGCAATTCAGGTGGTCTGGTATTCCCATCTCTCTCAGAATTTTCCACAGTTTATTGTGATCCACGCAGTCAAAGGCTTTGGCATAATCGATAAAGCAAATAGATGTTTTTCTGGAACTCTTGCTTTTTCCATGATCCAGCGGATGCTGGCAATTTGATCTCCGGTTCCTCTGCCTTTTCTAAAACCAGCTTGAACATCAGGAAGTTCACGGTTCACATATTGCTGAAGTTTGACTTCGAGAATTTTGAGCATTACTTTACTAGCATGTGAGATGAGTGCAACTGTGTGGTAGTTTGAGCATTCTTTTGCATTGTCTTTCTTTGGAATTGGAATGAAAACTGACCTTTTCCAGTCCTGTGGCCACTGCTGAGTTTTCCAAATTTTCTGGCATATTGAGTGCAGCACTTTCACAGCATCACCTTTCAGGATTTGAAATAGCTCAACTGGAATTCCATCACCTCCACTAGCTTTGTTCATAGTGATGCTTTCTAAGGCCCACTTGACTTCTATTTCCCCATCTATTTCCCATGAAGTGATGGGACCAGATGCTATGATCTTAGTTTTCTGAATGTTGAGCTATAAGCCAACTTTTTCACTCTCCTCTTTCACTTTCATCAAGAGATTTTTTAGTTCCTCTTCACTTTCTTCCATAAGGGTGGTGTCATCTGCATATCTGAGGTTATTGATACTTCTTCTGGCAATCTTGATTCTTGCTTGTGCTTCTCTCAGCCCAGCATTTCTCATGATGTACTCTGGATGTTTACACCTGTATCCTGAGACAGGCAACCCACAAACAGGAGGAAAACAGAATGACAGAGGTTCTCCCAAAGGAGCAAAGGTCACGTCAACCTCCCTAGTCTGGGGGCTTTTGTACCAAGAAGATAAGCTGCTAGAGTACCTGACTTTGAAGGCCAGTGGGGCTTACTTTCTGGAGAGCAAAAGGGCTGTAGGAGATATACTCCACTCTTAAAGAGCACGCACAAAATCTCACACACTTCATGACACATGGTAGAGGCAGTAATTTGAAAGGATTCTGGGGCAAACCCACTTGCTAATCTTGAAGAACCACCTGGAGAAGTAAGAGGCAAGTGGGGCCCACCCTGGGGACATGCACACTTTGGGCAGCAAATTTGGAGAGCTCATTCTATCATGAGGACACTGATGTTTGCAATTGCCATTTGGAATCTTCCCTCTAGCTTATTAGAAGCTGGGCCTGGTCTGCGCATCAGCATGTTGTCACCAATGTGAGGAGGCCTCCAGTCCTAGCAAGCCTGCTTTCTGAAGACCTCCTGAGCCCCCAGCTACTCTAGGACCAGCCCTGTCTATCAGAGGATATAGGACACCAGTATGCTGGCACCAGCACTGAGACCCCAGGGCCCTGCAGCCAGAGACCATGGGACCCAGTTCTACCCATAAGTGTGCCAGAACTAGGCCTGGGACCTACCTTACCCACCAGTGGGCAAGTACCAACCCCTAGGACCCCTGGGCCCTGGCTCTGCCTACTAGCAAGCTGATACCACCACTAGCAAAGTGACACAAGGCACTTTGAATCCCTCAACCAGCTGCCCTGGAATCCAGCCTCAATCACAGTGGGATGCAAACTAGCTTTGGGAAACTCCAGACCCCACAATCAGCTGGTCAGGAAACAGCACAGTCCATCAATAAGTGAGAACTAGATCCAGGTCCCCCAGCTCCACAACCAACCACCAGGGGCCTAGCTCCACACACTGGTAAGCCAACATTAGCCCCAGCACCACCTGGGGCTCTACAATAAGCAGCCTCATGACCTGGCCTCACTCTCCAGAAGTAGGCAACTTCTGTACAAGGAAGGACCTTGCAATCAACCAGAGTAAGGATCAGCCACACTTAGCAGACAACACATAGTCAGCCCATCACAACAGAAGGATCCGTGCAGTCCACAGAGAGGGCACCCCTAGAACATAGAGCTCTGGGGTCCTGAGGGGGATGCACTGCTAAAATGTATGGCAGAGATCCCCAACTCCCAGGCTACAGACTGCTGACCTGTTAGGAAGTGGGCCTCACAGCAGGAAATGAGTGGTGGGTGAGCAAGTGAAGCTTCATCTGTATTTTAAGCTGCTTCCCATTACTTGCATTACTGCCTGAGCTCCGCCTCCTGTTAGATCAGCAGTGGTATTAGAGTCTCATAGGAGCAGGAACTCTACTATGAACTAGAGACCTAGGTTGCTTTTGAGAATCTAATGCCTGATGATCCAAGGTGGAGCTGATGAGGTGATGCTAGTACTGGGTGGGGACTACAAATACAGATTATCATTAGCAGAGGTTTGACTGCACCAAGGCTGTAATAAATCAATTGCTTACAGACTTATTTCTAAACCCTATCAGTGAGTGGCTGAAGGGTTAATAGGGTAGCAGAGATGTGCCTGCAAACGGGTCTCTCTGCTAGGGCTGGATGTCCTTGCAAACGAGGTATTCTGCCAAAGAGTCTGGACACAGCCTTGAGTTTAATGGTCCCTTGCAAATGAGGGAGCATTCCCTTCCTGTGATAAAGAAGGAATAGAGGGCTTTGTACAGACTCTGCAGTAGACTAGGATTTTACTCCCCTTTGCTATACGATAACATGTATGCACATGCACTGTGCTGAAAAGGCTTATTCATGCAGTCTGGAATTCTGCCTAGGGGGCTTTTATAATAAATGGCAATTAGTTTTTTGCCCAATTCTGTTCCTCCAGCCGGAGTGTGTGTGTCGTCTGTCTCTTGTGTGTGTCTTGTTTTGTGTCATTTCACTCGTAATCTCCAACATCTGGTGCCCAACATGGGGCTCGAGTGAAACTGAAAGGGTGAGTAATCCCAGGGGGATTTAAAATCCATAGCAGGGGAACTTTTGGGAAAATCATGGGGAATTCCTCACCCTAGCAGAGGAGAGCTTTCAAAAAATCATGGGGAATTCCTCATCATCATTATGGGCACAATACATGAAGTTAGTCCAAGGACTTCTCCACTCCATAGGCATTAAAGCCTCGACTCGTCGGTTGAGTGAGCTCTTTCGCTTGGTCATTGGTTTCAATATCAAACTAAGTTACAGTTAAACTTGAAGGAATGGAAAATAATTCAAAAGGAATTGAGAAAGCAACATCAGAAGGGTAATGTGATCCCTTTGAAGTTATGGACTTTGTTTAGTGCTATAAAACAGGCTTTGACCTTGCTCTCTACTGATAATGAAACTAAATCTAATGCTTCAAGGAGGGGAGAAATAATTTATGAGGATGTGTCAGATGTTGGTGGGGCTTCTGCATTGCCTGAAGGCAAGGATATGAATGAGCCTCCTCCTGCAAATGGTGAAACATCTGATAGTTCAGAATCAGATTCGGAGGCTTCTTCGTTTTCGTCAGAGGAGGGCAAAGAGATTAAAGAAATGACCCATCTATTCCAGGAATAGTGGAAATCCCATAAGGAGGAGAAAAAACCTACACCTTCTGCTCCTCCTTGTGCTTCTCTTTTCCCCACTGCGGTTAATCAGCCCGATGTGGGCAGGGAACATTGTCGGTTCTCCTTTCCTTTGTCTATGCTTCATGATGATGACTTGTCTGCTCCCCCTGGTGGGTTTACCGATCCTCCACAATTGTTTCCCATCCAGAGACAGCAGGATGGCAATGTGATAAATGTTCAATATGCTCCTTTGGAATATAAATTTTTAAAGATCTTAAAGCTGCAGTAGTGCAGTACGGTCCTCAGTCTCCCTTTGTTTTGGCTATGCTGGAATCATTGGGAAAAGGCGAATTAATCATTCCGTTAGATTGGGAATCTATTGCCCAAGCTGTCTTGGATGGCTCTCAATGGTTGCAACTTCGTAGCTGGTGGGAAGAAGAAGCTAGAAAGCAGGCTCGGATTAATGAGGGACAGAATCCCCCTGGTCCTCTTGAGGATAAGCTAATGGGAGAGGCCCAATATTAGGCTTTAAGAGAACAGGCTCAATACTCTGATCAGGACTTACAACAAGTCCGCCAGGTCTTTTTACGAGCATGGCACCATGTGGTGCCTACTGGCCACGCCCAGCCCTCCTTTGTTAATACAATGCAAGGCCCCAGTGAGCCATATACTGATTTTCTAGCAAGATTGAGGGTAGCTGTGGAATGGGCTGTAGGGAGGGATGAGATTTCAGAGATATTATTACAAACTTAAGCATTTGAAAATGCAAATCCTGAATGCGAGCGTATACTGGGACCTTTAAAGGGACAGGGTGCATCTATAGCTGAATATATCAGAGCCTACTCGGGAATAGGAGGGACTAAGCATCAGGCTAATGTCTTTGCTACAGCCTTGGCCAAAGTTATGAGACCACCAAAGGGAGGTAACTGCTTTCATTGTGGAAAACCTGGTCATATGAAAAGAGAGTGTCAGAAATTAAAAGCTGATCAAGGTGCAATTCCTAAAGACAGATCTCTTGCTGGGAAGAATAAGACTCCTCCTGGACTTTGCCATCGGTGCGGAAAGGGGTTTCATTGGACTAATGAATGCAGATCTAAAACAGACAAAATGGGCAATCCGATACCGGGAAACTATCCTGCGGGCCTAAGTCCTTGGGGCCCAGGAACAATACCGGGGACTTCTCCTCCTTGCCCTCCTTCCATCCCATCTGCCCCAACCCTATTCCCTCCCAACAACCATTACGAGTCGATGCCCCATTAAAAGGACCTCAGATGATGATTTCGGACTTATGGTCTGCTACTTCAGGGAGTGCTGCTGCTGATTTGCCACTAGCTGATAATGTTCTTTTGTCACCAGGGGGAGGCATTTATAAATTAAAAACAAATGTATTTGGACCACTGCCTAAAGGCATTTTTGGCTTGATATTAGGCTGTAGCAGCGCGGCTTTGAGAGGTTTAACCATAATTCCTGGGGTAACAGACTCTGACTATGTTGGGGAAATTTTAATTATGGTCTCTACTTCTACCACACTTTCACTGTTAGCTAGAGAACGTATTGCTCAAATACTTCTCCTACCTTATCACCCCTTTTTGGCTCTTCCTAATGAACGAACAGGAGGATTTGGAAGTACTGGGCAACATATATTTTGGGAAATGCTTATCAAAGATTCCTGCCCTGTTCTCTCCTTGATTATACAGGGAAACAACTTTGAAGGACTAGTAGACACAGGGGCGGATGTTTCAGTCATTTCTTCTCAACAATGGCCCCAAGATTGGGAAAAAGAAAAAAGCCCTTTAATGCTGATGGGATTGGGCTCCATTGCAGATGTCTGGAAGAGTACTCATCCCTTGCAATGTCAATTCCATAATGGAAGATCAGTGTTTGTTACCTTTTATATTGTAAATATACCTATTAATATATGGGGAAGAGATCTTCTCTATCCTTTGGGGGCTTCTGTAACCATTCCATTGGAAGACTAATAGCCACTGCTCAAATTCCTCGAGCACTCCCATTAAAATGGTTAACTAATACTCCAAAATGAGTTGAGCAGTGGCCATTACCTCAAATGAAGCTCAAGGCATTAGAACAATTAGTACAAGAACAACTCCAACTTGGTCATATAGAGCCCTCTACCTCACCCTGGAATTCTCCTGTTTTTGTTATAAAAAAGAAATCTAGAAAATGGAGAATGTTAACTGATTTAGAAGAAGTTAATAAATGTATTGAACCTATGGGAGCCTTGCAATTGGGACTCCCCTCTTCAGCTCTTATTCCTCCAAATTGGTCCTTAATGGTGTCAGATCTTAAAGACTGTTTTTTTTACCATTCCCCTACAATTGCAAGATAGAGATAAATTTGCTTTTGCAGTTCCTGTTCTTAATCATGCTCAGCCTGTTAAGCGTTATCAATGGACAGTCTTACCACAAGGAATGATAAATAGTCCTACCTTATGCCAAGAATTTGTAGCTCACTCTTTACAATCCCTCCGTCAAGAATACCCCAATTACATGCTATATCATTATATGGATGATCTCCTATTGGCAGCTCCTAGTATTGCTGAACGTGATGAATTCTTTTTAAAAGTACAGGAGGCTTTAAGACTATCCAATTTGCAAATAGCCCCAGAAAAAATTCAAAAGGACTTTCCTATTTCATATTTAGGGACAATATTGGAACAACATAGAATTAGGCCCCAAAAGTTGCAAATTAGAAGAGACCATCTCAAAACCTTAAATGGTTTTCAAAAGTTATTGGGAGATATTAATTGGCTACGTCTGGTACTTGGGATTCCTACTTATCAATTACGACATTTTTCTACTTTAGAAGGAGATACAGCTCTGGATAGCCCCCGGACCTTAACCCCATTAGCTTTACAGGAAGTTCAATTTGTTGAGCGACTAAATGATGGCTTTTTGACTTACTTACATGCATCTCAACCTATTTCTTTTATAATATTTCATACCCCTTATTCCCCATCTGGTGTAATTGCTCAAGAAAAAGGATTAATAGAATGGGTTTTCTTACCTAACAGTTTTTCCAAAAAATTGACTATATATATAAATAAATTAGCCTTCCTTATACAGAAGAGTCGCCATTGTATTTTACAATTATCAGGATGTGAACCACATCAGATTGTTACTCAGTTAACAACTGCTCAAATATCTCAATGTTTACAATTTAATGAAAATTGGCAAATTTCTCTTGCCTCATATCCTGGTTCGTTTTCTAATCATTATCCATCATCTAAATTGATTGATTTTCTCCGGACTAACACTATGATATCTCATTCCCCAATTTCAGATGCTCCAGTTAAGGGACCCACTATTTTTACAGATGCAAATAAAAATACTGCTGGATATTGGACCCCGGAAAATTCCAAAGTTCTCCCCCACTCATTTTCTTCTGTACAGCCCGCTGAATTGTGGGCTATCTATTTAGTTTTGCAAGATTTTCCCCAACTTCCTATTAACATTGTTTCAGATTCTCGATATGCTGTTCTCTCTTGCCTACTCTTAAAACAGCTATTGATAAATTGTTTTACCAAGTACAATAATTGCTCTTGCAACGTTCAGAGTTAATTTTCTTTACTCACATCAGTGCACATTCTGCCCTTCCTGGACCCTTATCATTCGGAAGTGCTACAATTGATGCCTTACTTTATCCTATAGAAGCAGCAAAGCAAGAACATCTCTTACAACATACCAACTCCAAAGGGTTACAAAAATCTCATGCTATTACTCAAAAACAAGCTCAAAATATTGTTTGTTCTTGTTCCATATGTGCACCAGGTGTCAACGTAAGAGGACTACAAGCAAATCAGATATGGCAAATGGATGTAATTTACATTTCTTCCTTCAGACAACAAAAATGTGTGCATCATACTACAGATACTTGCACACATTTTCAATGGGCCTCTGCATTACATTCTGAAAAGGCTGATGCTGTTATTACTCATTTGTTATCTTGTTCTGCAGTTATGGGATTACAAATTGAATTGAAAACTGATAATGCACCTGCTTACCAATCCACAAAATTAGCTCACTTTTTATCTCAATACCATATAACTCATACTTTTGGTATTCCTTATAATAGTCAAGGGCAAGCTATCATTGAAAGAGCTAATTGTACCTGGTGTGATTATCTTGAAAAAATAAAAAAGGGGGGAACAAGAGAGATTTATGAAACCTAAAGACATTCTGAATAAAACCTTACTTACTCTAAATTTTTTGAATGTTTGGAGCAAGGGAAATCTATCAGCAGCAGAGTTGCATTTTCAAGGGAAAGAAGAGGATAAGAAGATCTTGAATACACCTATTTGGTATAAAGATAAAGAGAAAGGTTGGATCCCAGCATCATTAATATATTTGGGACGAGGGTATGCTTTCATTTCTGTTGATAATTACAGGTTTTGGACCCCAGCAAGATTGATCAAAATCAACAATGGCTGATCCCCTTGTTCAAAAATTTTAAGAGCTTACTATACAGAGAAGCCTTACTTCCCATACAAGGGAAGCAACATCTCATACATGGGGTCAAATGAAGAGGTTGACCCAGGAAGCAGAGAAGACGTTAATGAAGGCGAGGCAACCTCTGAATCCTACCAGTCTTTTGCTTGCCATGATGGCGGTGGTGACATGTCAGGTAATCAGTGTATTGGCAAGTAATCATACATATTGGGCATATATACCTAATCCCCCATTAGTAAGAGCAGTTTCCTGGGGGGAACCAGAAGTGCAGGTGTGTACTAATGAGACTGCCTTCTTTCCCCCGCCAGCTTGCGGGGGAATAGAACAACTATCTCATCATAAACAACAATATAATATTAGTAATTTGACCACTGCAGTGGAAGGTATTCCTTTATGCATAGGGGGACACCCCTTTTGTCTGTCCACCAAGGAACATTCTCATCATTCCTATAATACATGGGGGGTAAAGTACAATAATTACCATTCTGCTACTTTTGCTGTGCTTGTTTCCACCAGGGGATTTAGCACCTCGACAGAACTGATAGATATTCAAAATGGAAAACACATGTCGCTATGTCCTGTTAACTTTTTTGTTCCTTCTCTAGAATCTTTGGAGTGGGAACGTTGCCAAGGTCATCGACCCTTTAAAGTCATGAATTATTCTGGGGCCATCATTGTAGATTGGAGTCCAGATCATGGGCAATTCTTAGAAAAATGGTCAAATAAATCTTTTAGGTGGCATCGTGCAAATAGCACTTTGATGGGCAATGGTAACGAAACAGTTAAATGGCAGCGATTTGCACTTGTCCCTCCTCAATTACAATTGCAAGGATATCCGCACATTCAAGGAGATATTTGGAAACTATAGGTGGTTTCTGGTAATCTCACTATCTGGTCAGGAAACTATACTTTGGACAGTGGTGACTCTTCGGGTCCATTCCATGTTAATTTACATGTTAATAAATCTTATTCCACAATGGCATGTGTAAAATATCCTTTTGCATTGTTATCTGGGAATTGGACCTGGAATGATACTGTGGGGTCTGTGTCATGTGACTATTGTAATCTAACTCAATGTGTAAATCAGTCTTGGTGGGAAGAATTTGAAAGACGAGCCTATAATTCCAATTTCTCGCTAGCAATCGTTAAGGCTCGGACAGAAGTATGGTTACCTATAAATCTGACTCGGCCGTGGTCAGATTCTTTTGCTGTTTCTCATCTAGTAACTGCTGTACAGACTTTGCTACATAGATCTCGACGTATGCTTGGTGTGGTCATTGCTTCGATTCTAGCAGTCACGTCAGTAACTGCAACAGCAGTGGCGACAGGTCTTGCGTTACACCAAGGAATTCAAACAGCTGATTTTATTCGGGATTGGCATAAAGACTCTCATTTGTTATGGCAACAGCAGCGAGATTTGGATGCCCAACTTGCTACCGACGTGCTCAATCTTCAACACACCATTTCCTGGCTTGGAGATCAATTGGCTGTTTTATCTACACAAAGTGTGTTGAAATGTGATTGGAATTCTTCTCAGTTTTGTATAACACCTGTACCATTTAACATGAGTGAAGGATGGGATAAAGTAAAACGATCCTTGACTGGACATCAAAATCTCACTACAGAGATTATGGACCTGGAACGACAAATTTTGTCTACTTCTAGCAGGACTTTACCTGACATTACGGGGTCTGATTTGCTGAAAAGTCTTCAAGAGGGAATGAATAACGTAAATCCATTAGGGCATGTATCCTCACTAATTGGGACTACTTTTGGGAACACTGTGTTTATATTACTTTTATGTTGTGTTGCTTTTCTAGTCTTCCGGCGATGGCAGAAAGGGAAACAACTAAAGCACGAAGCAGAGAAGATCCAGACCATACCACAATTTATAAAAGCAAATAGAAAAGGGGGAGATGAAGGGTTAATAGGGTAGCAGAGATGTGCCTGCAAATGGGCCTCTCTGCTAGGGCTGGACGTCCTTGCAAATGAGGTATTCTGCCAAAGTGTCTGGACACAGCCTTGAGTTTAATGGTCCCTTGCAAATGAGGGAGCATTCCCTTCTTGTGATAAAGAAGGAATAGAGGGCTTTGTACAGACTCTGCAGTAGACTAGGATTTTACTCCTCTTTGCTATATGATAACATGTATGCACCTGCGCTGTGCTGAAAAGGTTTATTCACGCAGTCTGGAATTCTTCCTAGGGGGCTTTTATAATAAACGGCGATTAGTTTTTTGCCCAGTTCTGTTCCTCTGGCTGGAGTGTGCGTGTCGTCTGTCTCTTGCGTGTGTCTTGTTTTGTGTCATTTCACTCGTAATCTCCAAGAGGCAAGTTCCAATTAAGCTGCCTCTGGTGGCAGGCTTTAAGTCAGAATCTGACACTTATTTCAGTGTCAGAAATAAGTGCCCATTATTTTACTTACCACTTCCATCCATACCTCTTTCCCATATTGTGCACTTGTCTCAGTTACAGTTTTGGTAAGCCCACAAGCTGCTGCTGCTGCTGCTGCTGCCAAGTCACTTTAGTCGTGTCTGACTCTTTGCGACCCCATGGACAGCAGCCCACCAGGCTCCCCTGTCCCTGGGATTCTCCAGGCAAGAACACTGAAGTGGGTTGCCATTTCCTTCTCCAATGCATGAAAGTGAAAAGTGAAAGTGAAGTTGCTCAGTCGTGTCTGACTCTTTGCGACCCCATGGACTGCAGCCTACCAGGCTCCTCCATCCATGGGATTTTCCAGGCAAGAGTACTGGAGTGGATTGCCATTGCCTTCTCCGAAGCCCAGCCAAAATGAGTGAAAACAAACATCACGGTAGGGCTTCTTTGAAAGGGGAGAAAGATCCAATGATGAGAGATCAGAAGACTCTAAGACTGCCAACAAAAAGAAAGCTTCATTTAAAGAAAATACCAAGAATCCTACTTAAATTATTGGTTCATTGCAACAGGTGATTCACATTCTCCAAATCTGCTTCGTATAATACGTGGATCCAAGGGAGTCATGAAACCTTCACAATTGCTTTGCCACATAGAGACTGAGGACTGTGCATTAAAACACAAGTCTTTGGAGTTTTTCAAAAGAAAAATCATGAACACAAGGAATAGAAGCAGTTATTGAAGGCCACTTCATCAAATGCATCTGTACTGTCAGTATCATTCTTAGTGGCTAACTGCATTGCTAAAGCTAAGAAGCCCTTTACTATTGGTGAAGAGCAAATCCTGTCTGCCACTAAGGACAACTGTCATGAACTTTTAGGAGACACTTCAAAAGGTGGCACATGTTCCTCTTTCAGCTAGTACCATAATTAAACAAACTGATGAAATAACAGAGAATGTTGAAGCACAATTGTTAGAGAGGATTCATGAGTCACCATGGTACACAGAGTCTGCTTTTGTTAACAGTGAGGCAATGATGTGTGTTTTTGTGTGATATATTTTTCAGGAGGATGTGCATAACTTCTGTTGCCAACCAATACCACAGTTACAGAACTATTCAAGTCTTTGAAAGATTAAATATCAGAAAAAACTGAATTGACCATTTCATGTCAGTACATGCATGGGTAGAGTGGCTGCCATGACTGGATGGCTTTCTGGCTTCACTCCTCAGATCAGAAAGGTTGATTCTACACCTGAGTCTATGCACTGTGTCGTCCATAGAGAAATGCTAGCTAGTCACCTGAACTTAACAACGTTTGGCAGAAGGTGGTTAAAATTATCAACCGTATTAAAGCACATGCCCTTAACTCATGTCTGTTCATGCAGCTCTGTGAGGAGATGGATGCAGAGTACACAGATCTTCTCTTATACAGAGAAGTGAGATGGCTTTCTAAAGATAAATCACTAGCCAGAGTTTTTGAGTTACAATGCCCACTCCAGAGATTTCTTTTAGAGAAACAGTCACCACTGGCAGCACATATGTGTGACACAAAATGGGTTGCAAAACTTGCTTATTTGTGTGACATATTCAATCAGCTCAAAGAACTCAATATGTAACTTCAGGGAAGAATTACCACTATGTTCAAGTCAGCAGATAAAGTGGCTGCATTCAAAGCCAAACTAGAATTATGAGGGTGACGAGCGGACATTGGAATTTTTGATAGCTTAAAAACATTAGCTGATTTTGAAAGAGACTAAGCCAGGGACTTCTTTCTTTCAGCTGGTGCATCCCAGCTTTCAAAAGAGTTTGAGCATTACTATCAAGAGAGTTTGAGCATTACTTCCCAACCGTAAAAGACCCCCAGCCTGGGAAGGATTGGATCCACGACCCATTTGTGAATAAGCCAGGTGAATTTTTCTGTGCTAGAAGAGGATTATCTGTTTGAGATCTCAAATGATGGGGGCCTTAAAAGTATGTTTGAGACAATTTCAAATCTCCATACATTCTGGATTAAAGACAAGGTGGAATATCCTGAGACTGTCACAAAAGCATTGAAAAGCCTGCTTCCATTTCCAACATCTTACCTTTGTGAAGCAGAATTTTTGGTTGCCATGACAGCCACCAAAAGGGAATTATGGAGCAGACTGGACATAAGCAACACATTCCAAGTGTCACTGTCTTCCATAATCCCCAGATGCGACCGTCTAGTTTTAGGAAAACAAGCACTGATTCCACATTATGGTGAGTTGTATAATTATTATATTACATATCACAATGTAATAATAATAGAAATAAAAAGTGCACAATAAATATAAGGTACTTGAATCATCATGAAATCATTCCTCATCCTTCTTACCCTTATCCATGGAAAAATTATCTTCCACAAAACCAGTAGCTGGTGCCAAAATGGTTGGGAACCATTGAGCTATAAAGTATCTCGTATAAAAGCCAATTTCTCCAAGGTTGGAAAAGGTAACATGCTTGTTAAATACATAGAAATAAAAACAGCAAATTGGGCAAAATGAGGTGATGGATGCACATGTTTTAAATGAAGGAACAAGGTAAAACCCCAGGAGAAGAGCTAAGTGAAGTGGAGTTAAGCAATCTATCCAATAAGGAGTTCAGGGTAATGATCTTAAAGATGAAAAAAGAATGTGGGGGAAGATTGGATGAGCAGAGTGAGAAGGTAGCCGAGATTATGGCAGAGGCGGAGGCAGGAGCAGAGTAATGACAAGCTCCTCGAGTTTCTAACACAACAGAGTGGGAAGCTGCAGAGCACTGCCCCCCTGCCTCAGGGCACCTGGGCTCCCTGGGCCTGGACAGTAACACTGAGGAGCCGGAGGTGAGGAAAGGCGGGGCCCAGACCACAGCCTCAGGGCAGCCAGCAGCAGCTGTGAGGCTGGGGAGCCCTCTGCTCATGGCCCTCCTCTGACCTTGACTCCAGCCTTCCCTGGACCACTTTCCCAGCAACTCCAGCAGGGCCTTTTCTCTGGCTCCCCAGCACAGTAACCAACACTCAGTGGCCGGTGAAGGTTCATATGCTTAACGAGGACCAGCCATGGGACAATGGCTGCCAGGCATGTCATCCAGCTATGCGGAGTGACTGGCTGAAAGGCACATCCTTCTTAGTCAGGTTTGGACAAAACGTGGTCCACTGGAGAAGGGAATGGCAATCACTTCAGTATTCTTGCCTTAAGAACCTCATGAACAGTATGAAAAGATGAAAAGATATGACACCAGAAAATGAGCCCCTCACGTTGCCAGGTGTCCAATATGCTACTGGAGAAGAGCAGAGAAACAGCTCCAGAAAGAATGAAGAGGCTGGGCTAAAGCAGAAACGTCACTCAGTTGTGGATGTGTCTGGTGGTGAAAGCAAAATTCAGTGCTAAAAAACAATATTGCATAGGAACCTGGAATGTTAGGTCTTTGAATCAAGGTAAATTGGACATGATCAAGAAGGAGATGGCAAGAGTGAACATTGACATCTTAGGAACATTGACGTCATTTTAGAATATTGATATCATCTCAGTGAACTAAAATGGATGGGAATGGGTGAATTTAATTCAGATGACCATTATATCTACTACTGTGGGAAGAATCCCTTAGAAGAAGTGGAATAGCCCTCATAGTCAACAAAAGAGTCCAAAATGAAGTATTTGGGTGCAATCACAAAAATGACAGAATGATTTCAGTTTGTTTCTAAGGCAAGGCAAACCATTCAACATTACATTATTTCAAGTCTGTGTGCCAATAACTAAAGTTGAAGAAGATGAGTTTTAACAGTTCTATGAAGACCTACTGGAGAGGGCAATGGCACCCCACTCCAGTACTCTTGCCTGGAAAATCCCATGGATGGAGGAGCGTGGTGGGCTGCAGTCCATGGGGTCGCTAAGGGTCAGACACGACTGAGCGACTTCACTTTCACTTTTCACTTTCATGCATTGGACAAGGAAACGGCAACCCACTCCAGTGTTCTTGCCTGGAGAATCCCAGGGACGGCGGACCCTGGTGGGCTAGTGTCTATGGGGTTGCACAGAGTCGGACACGACTGAAGTGACTTAGCAGTAGCAACATGAAGACCTACAAAACCTTTTAGAACTAACACTGAAAAAAAAGATATCCTTCTCATTAAAGGGGACTGGAATGTAATAATAGGAAGCCAAGAGGTACCTCGAGCAACAGGCAAGTTTGGCAAAGACTAACAGAGTTTTGCAAGAAAATGCACTGGTCATAGCAAACATCCACTTCTAACAACACAAGAGACGACTCTACACATGGACATCAACAGATGGTCAATACTGAAATCAGATTGATTATATTCTTTGCAGTAGATGGAGAAGCTATATACAGTCAGCAAAAATAAGACCTGGAAGTGACTGTGGCTCAGATCATTAGCTCCTTATTGCAAAATCCAGACTTAAATTGAAGTAAGTAGGGAAAATCACTAAGCCATTAAGGTATGACCTAAATCAAATCTCTTATTATTATACAGTGGATAACAAATAGATTCAAGGAATTAAATCTGGTAGATAGAGTCCTGGAAAAACTATGGATGGAGGTTTGTAACATTTACAGGAGGTGGTGACCATAATCATCCCTAAGGAAAAGAAATGGAAGAAGGCAAAGTAATTGTCTGAGGAGGGCTTTAAATAGCTGAGAAAAGAAGAGAAGCAAAAGGCAAAGGAGAAAGGTGCATACCCATATGAATGCAGAATTCTAAAGTATAGCAAGGAGAGATAAGAAAGTCTTCTTAAGTGAACAATGCAAAGAAATAGAGGAAAATAATAGAATGGTAAAAACTAGAAATCTCTTCAAGAAAATTGGAGATACCAAGGGAACATTTCATGCAAGGATGAGCACGATAAAGACAGAAGCAGTAAAGATTTAACAGAAGCAGAAGATATTAAGAAGAGGTGACAATGAATACACAGAACTGTACAAAAATGTCTTAATGACCCAGATAACCATGATAGTGTGGTCACTCACCTAGAGTGAGACATCTTGGAGCATGAAGTCAAGTGGACCTTACAACAAAGAAAGCTAGTAGAGGTGACAGAACCGCAGCTAAGCTATTTCAAGTCATAAAAGATGATGCTGTTAAAGTGCTGCCCTGAATATGCCAGCAAATTTGGAAAACTCAGCACTGGCCACAGGACTGAAAAGTTTGGTTTTCATTCCAATCCCAAAGAAAGGCAATGCCAAGCAATGTTCTAACCACAATTGCACTCATTTGACATGCTAGCAAGATTATGCCCCAAATCCTTCAAGCTAGGCTTCAGCAGTACATGGACCAAGAACTTTCAGATGTACAAGCTGGCTTTAGAAAAGGCAGAAGAATCAGGGATTAAATTGCCAGCATCTGCTGGATCATAGAAAAGCAAAATAATTACAAAATAAAAAATCTGCTTCATTGATTACGCTAAAGCCTTTGACTGTGTGGATCACAACAAACTGTGGCCAATTCTTCAAGTGATGGGGCTATCAGCACCTTTCCTGTCTCCTGAGAAGCCTGTATGCAGGACAAAAGTACCAGTTAGAATGGACATGGAACAATGAACTGGTTCAAAATTGGGAAAGGAGTATGTCAAGGCTGTATATTGTCATCCTGCGTATTTAACTTACATGCAGAGTACATCATACAAAATGTTGTGCTGGATGAAGCACAAGCTGAAATCAAGACTGCAGGGAGAAATATCAGAAACACAGATGATACCCCCTTTATGGCAGAAAGCAAAGAGAAACTAAAGAGCCTCCTGATAAAGGTAAAAGGGGAGAGTGAAAAAGTTGGCTTAAAATTCAACATTCAAAACACTAAGATCATGGCATCTGGTCCCATCACTTCATAGCAAATAGATGGAGAACAAATGGAAACTGACAAATTTTATTTTCTCCAAAATCACTGTGGAAGGTGACTGCAGTCATGAAATTAAAAAATGGCTTTCTCCTTGGAAAAAAAGCTGTGGCCAACCTAGACAGCATAATAAAAAGCAGACACAGCACTTTGCTGACAAAGGTCCATATAGTCAAAGCCATGGCTTTTCCAGTAGTCATTTTTGGATGTGAGAGTTGGACCATAAGAAAGGTGGAGCACAGAAGAGCTGATGCTTTCAAAATATGCTGAAGACTCTTGAGAGCAAGGTGATCAAACCAGTCAGTCCTAAAGGAAATCAACTTGAATATTCATTGGAAGGACTGATGCTGAAGTGGAAGCTCTAATACTTCAGCCACCTGATGCAAAGAGCCAGCTCACTGGAAAAGACCCTGATGCTGGGGAAGATTGAAGGGAGGAGGAGAAGGGGGCAACAGAGGATGAGATTATTGAATGGCATCACTGACTCAGTGGACATGTGTTTGAGCAAACTGCGGAAGATAGTGAAGGTCAGGAAAGCTCAGGGTGTAGCACTTCATGGGATTGCAAAGGGTTGGACATGTTTGAGCAACTGAACAACAACAACAGCAAAGAGTTAGGAAATATAAAGAAAAACCTGAGATGAAGAATAAAATATCTGAAATGGAAAATACACCAGAAGGAATAAAATGTAGATTAGATGATACAAAAGAATGTATCAGAACACTAAAGTACAGAGTACTGAAAATCACAGAAGCTAAACAACAAAAAGGAATTAGATACAAATAACTTTTTGGAAACTAAATTAATATTTTAGATCACTTTCTTAAACTATGTTCTGTAGAAACTTTAGATTCTTAAATGCGCTTCAGATATTCTACACATTTTTTCTTTTCAAAACTAGTTAATGAAGTACCTACCAAGAATTCCAGCTTGATCTTAGTGCTTAATGCAATCACTAGTCACTGTGTTTCCAGGATTTTAGAGAGGTTTTTGTCTGTTTAGAGAGGTTTGGGCTTCCCAGGTGGCTCAGATGGTAAAGAATCTGCCTGCAATGTAGGAGACCTGGGTTCAATTCCTGGGTCAGGATGTTATGCTTGAGAAAGGAATGGCAATCCACTCCAGTATTCTGCCTGGAGAATTCCATGGGCAGAGGAGCCTGGCGGCCTATGGGGTCACACAGAATCAGACATGACTGAACGACTAACATTTTCACTTTCACACTTTGGCTGTTAGGGGATGAAGTTTCAACTGTTCACTGTCAGTGAAAAGTTCTCATCTGCACCTTTTCAGTGATTCAGGCTCTGTGTTAAGTACCAGTGGACTCATCTTCCCACTGGCTCTCATTCTCCACTGTTGGCTGCTACCCTGTAATGTGTAGAGTTTATCATTAGAGATGGATTTGGCATGTTTGTGATGCAGGGAATGGAAAAGTATTAATCAGGGAATGTTCTGGGGGGTTTTAATATCAAGTGGCCCATCAGATATGTAGACTGTGTTTGAGTCTCTATTCTCAGCTCAGTGATGAACTGCCTCAGTTTAGGGAAAGTGTCTGTGACCTTAAGGTCTGGCACAAAACAAATGACAGTTACATCAAGTGTGAAGAGTGGCATGATGTCGTCATCATGGGTGATTAATCAAGCCACTGAATATTTTGAGAGTAGATAGCTCATCCAAGGGGCTTCCCTGGTGGCTCAGATGGTAAAGAGCTCATCCAAAAGGCTTTTGTCTCATCATCTCTTTGGGGCAACCTCAATAGATTTAGGCAGCTGGACCCATTTGCAAACCAGTAGGCTACCTTTTTAGATTACCAGTACACAATGATGAGACTCTAGACTATTTGGCACCCCATTTCCTGCTCATAAGTTAATTAATAGAGCAAAGCTGGACTGTTTACTCACTCCCAGGGAGAGAACAGGTGGTGAGCACTCTTGCTTCACTGAGCGGACACTGATGGCAAAGAACAAACTGATTGAGGCCAATATTTTGTTTTGGTTAATACTTCGTCTTGTTTATTTTTAAAATCTGTGAAGGCAGATTAAAGATTTTTTCACTACTCCCTAGCAATTTATAAACAACATGATACAAATCCATAGACTAAAAATAAATGATGGAACTAGGTAGCTTAAAATTTTTTTCAACATTTATTTATTTGGCTGCATGGGGTCTTAGGGGCACTGTGTGGAATCTAGTTCCCTGACCAGGTATTGAACCTGGGCCCCCTGAATTGGGAGCACCAAATTTTAGCCACTGGACCACCAAGGAAGTCCCAAGGTAGCTTTTTAATTTGTGAAGGAGAAATAAGATTCATATTATACTCAAAATCCTTTTTGCCTTTTTCAGTGTAGCAAAAGAACCCTAGAGCTAGAACATAATAACTTTCAAGTTTTTGTGTTGTTGTTCAGTTGCTAAGTTGTGTCTGACTCTGCAATCCCATGGACTGCAGCACACCAGGCTTCCCTTTTCTTCGCCATCTCCCAGAACTTGCTCAAATTCACATACATTGAGTTGATGATGCTATCTAACCATCTCAGCCTCTGCCACCCACTTCTTTTGCCTTCAATCTTCAATCTTTTGCCAGCATCAGGGTTGTTTTTTTTTTTTTTTTTCAGTGAATCGGTTCCTCACATCAGGTGGAGTGTTTTCAAAAACTGGATCACACTAGAAAAATATAGAGAATGGAAGAATTGGGGCCATGATTATCTGCATACTAATAGCATGCTGTAATCATAGGATTCTAACTGTATAACTCTTGGTGGTTTCCAAAGGGCTTCCATATAGATTATGCCATTTGTTTCTTACCCCTGTGAAATAAACAAGGTAGGTATTTCTCCCATTTTAGAATTGAAAACACTGAGGTTAAGTGCCTGCTGTCAGTTGGTATCTGGGGCACAGACTCTGGAATAAAATGTAGTCTGGCGATATTTATTAAGGAGTGTCACTGAGATTAGCATCTGTGGAGGAGGAGGAAGCAGGACTGCGTCAAGGGAATCATTAATGTATGAAGCAGACCCAATGACAGTCTAGGTGAGAGCTCTTTGGCTAGAATGGCTCTTCAGAGTTGTTCTGAGTTGGGTTGAGATGGCCAGGCTTGTATACCCTTGCATCAATCAGTCATTGAATGTGGGCCACTTTGGGAAAGGATGTGACCTTGGACAAGACAGTGTTCTGCTTCTAACAATCCCTGAGTAGTGTGACAGCTAACGGCTGTCTGCTGACGGCATTCTCAGGATCAGGTGAGTTCTTCATTGGAGGGAGATTTCGGTAGGAGAGTGGGGGCTCAATTTCCTGGTGGCTCAGAGAGTAAAGAATCTGCCTGCATTGCAGGAGACCTGGGTTCGATCCTTGGGTTGGGAAGATACCCTGGAGGAGGGCATGGCAACCCACTCCAGTATTCTTGCCTGAAGCATCCCCATGGAGAGAGGAGCCTGGTGGGTATAGTCTGTGGGGTCACAAAGAGTTGGACAGGACTGAGCAACTAAGCACACAGCACACATTCCTCATACTATGTGAATGCAGTTTTGCCTATTCATTCTGGGACAGCTCTTCCAGGATTCCAGTGTACCTCTCTTCCTGGGAGAAACTTGGAAGAGAAAGATGAGTGGGATGAAGTTATAGCCTCTCCAGTGGAGATGGTCTCAGGGTTTCAGTTGCTAATCATGTCTCTTCCTTAGCACCCAGTTTAGATCTCTCTTACATTCAGCTAGTACCTCTGCCCATATTGGTGGTTTACCCTGTGACAGGACCCAGATGCTTATCACTCAGAAGTCTATCTCTAATCATGCTCGTCTAAGCCCTACTACTACTACTAAGTCGCATCAGTCATGTCCGACTCTGCACGACCCCATAGATGGCAGCCCACCAGGCTCCCCCATCCCTGGGATTCTCCAGGCAAAAACACTAGAGTGGGTTGCCATTTCCTTCTCCAACGCATGAAAGGAAAAGTGAAAATGAAGTCGCTCAGTCATGTCCGACTCTTTGAGACCCCATGGACTGCAGCCCACCAGGCTCCTCTGTCCATGGGATTTTCCAGGCGAGAGTACTGGAGTGGGTTGCCATTGCCTTCTCCCGTCTAAGCCCTGGATTGCTCCATTTATCCAAATATAATAAAATTGGGCAAGGATATGGGAGACGATCACAAGGTGAGTCTAGATCCTGAAGACTCACTGTGGACAGAGTTCATTTGTTCCCTGCTTACTCTCACTCTAACATAGAGGCTATAATGCTTCAGGGCTCCAGGTATCAGTGTCAATTCAGCACTGGGTCCAATAGTCCTCAAAAATGTTTGGACCTTTTCCTCAGTGTATATTTATGCAAGTAAACAGTCATAGGTTCCTTTGGGGAAGGACCAGAGCAATCATTTTTGTGTTCATTTAGCTGTGTGTTTGGAGAAGGCAATGGCACCCCACTCCAGTACTCTTGCTTGGAAAATCCCATGGACGGAGGAGCCTAGAAGGCTGCAGTCCATGGGATCGCTAAGAGTCGGACACGACTGGGTGACTTCACTTTCACTTTTCACTTTCATGCATTGGAGAAGGAAATGGCAACCCACTCCAGTGTTCTTGCCTGGAGAATCCTAGGGACAGGGGAGCCTGGTGGGCTGCCATCTCTGGGGTCGCACAGAGCCGGACACGATTGAAGTGACTTAGCAGCAGTAGCAGCTGTGTGTTAGAAGGTCTTGGGGAGTTCCCTCCTTCTTGGAAACTTGCCCTCTTCTTCAGTCAATGAGTTCCATGAAAAAAAACTCACTCATGTCTGGAAACTCTGCAAGTGACTCTAACTTTAAATTGGTAATGTTTTCTTAGGTTCCTAATGATCCATGCTTGATTTATTTTGATGGTACAGCTCAACTGGGTTTCCCTGTTGGTTCAGCAGTAAAGAATCTGCCTGCAGTGCAGGAGATGCAGCAGGAGCTGTGAACTCGACCCAGGGGTCAGGAGGATCCTTTGGAGAAGGAAATGACAACCCTGCCCCAAATTCTTGCCTGGGAAATCCCATAGATAGAGGAGCCTGGTGGGCTATAGTCCACGGGGTTGCAAAAGAATCGGACATGACTTAGTGACTAAATGACAACAACAACCTGAGTGATATCCTTGTTGACTGCCCTTCTTTTTGGTCCTTAGGACACTGGCTTCTATTAACCCTCCCTATAATTCTCTGTGGCTCAGGTCCCTCTGGCTCTCGACTTGCCGCTTATTATGAAAATGGCTCTCACCTGGCTTTTGAAAGATACTCTGCTGAGCAGCATCTACTGCTTTGAGATCCTATCTTCCATGTTGTAATCAGCAAGCCTCCCTGTGTAATGGCCTCTCCTTCTGGCCCAAAGAGGAGGGGCATTGATGACCCCTTACTAGTTTGTTTCTTCTGGCCTTCACAAATGGTATTGGAGAAGGGAATGGCAATCCACTCTAGTATTCTTGCCTGGAGAACTCCATGGACAGAGGAGCCTGGTGGGCTACAGTCCATGGGGTCACAAAGAGTCAGACATGACTGAGCCCCTAACACTTTCACTTCGCAAATGTATAGCCTCCAGGCCTTCTTAGGGAATATAACTATCTGACAGGTTTTCAGGCATTACGTAAAATATCCATTTCAGCTTGCCTCTCATCTGAGCCTTTTAAGCCATTTCCCACCATGGTCTACTATTCAATTCTAACATTATCTAATTTAGCGTTGTTGTTGTTGCTGTTTAGTGGCTAAGTTGTGTATGACTGTTTGCAACCCCATGGACTGTATCTGCCAGGCTCCTCTGTCCATGGGATTTCCCAGGCAAAAATATTGGAGTGGGGTGCCATTCCCTTCTCCTGATTAGTATTAGGTATGTATTTCCCCATGCTTTTGGTGGCTTGCTAATTGCGAATTCATACCATCTCCTGGAATCTTTGCAAAGATTCAGTAATGATAATCTTGGCTTCATTCAACTTTATGCCTGGGCCCTCTTGTACAAGCACCCTCAGCATACAGTTCTGTGTGTACTCCTGCTGGTCCAGGCTGGATAGCTCTTGCCATAGCTCTGGAGTATCATCCCACTTCTGACAGGGACACATATTAGCTTCCAGTGGGAAGAGGACTACATCATTTTAAGGAAGGATAGGAGTGTCAGTAGTTAGTAGAGAGGAGTGGATCATTTTTGTCATTTTCTAATGTGTTCTGAGGACTCTGGTCTGTGGAGTCAAGATGTTTAGTGGTCATCAACCCACATATTTCATCCATTTGGATTCTCATTCTTTCTCAACCAGGAACCTGACCTTGGCATAGCAGACCCCTTTTAGTTGAGACAGTAACTATTTTTAGAGTTCAGCCACTCAGACAAACCTGGTTCTGGTCCTCAGTTTCCTCTGCCCTCTCTGTAGTGGGGAAAGCTTCTTTGTAGGCTGCTAAGGAGTTTCTCAGGCTTCCCAGGTGGCGCTAGTGGTAAAGAACCTGCCTGCCAATGCAGGAGACATAAGAGGCATGGGTTCAAGTACTGGGTCAGGAAGATCCCCTGGAGGAAGGCAACCCACTCCAGTATTCTTGCCTGGAGGATCTCACGGACAGAGGAGCCTGGTGGGTTACAGTCCATAGAGTCACACATAGTTGGACACAGCTGAAGCTACTTAGCATGCACGCGTGTACACAAGAAGGTTCTCACACATAACGTTTAACTAGCCAGTAATCTCTCAGCTACTCGTTACCTACCTCCCCGCCCCTGCTACTTTCTTTATAGCAATAGCCAGGTAATTCCAAGATTGTGTAGCTGCCCCTTCCCTTTTATATCTGACACCAGCCAATGCAGTCCCTTCTACCATTATACCATCCCAACTGACGACTGCTGGAAAGTTAAAAAATGGAACTGCTGCCCTATCCCAGGTGCTATCTGGGCTTCACCTACCATGGGAGAGAGGGCCCTTATTGCTACCTGGACAGGGAGTGATCCATGATCCAGCTCCAAAACCCCATTTTAGCATCTGTTTTTCTCCTGTATCATCCATGATAGTAAGTGTTATAGACTGGGTCCTAGAGAGACAATCCTGAAATGAAATTTTGCCTGCAGATGTTTATGAAAAAGTGTCCTTAAGATCAATATATTTACATTCCCTCATTGATTAGTCATTGGTTATTAGCTGCTCTGGGAAGGACTGTGACTTGGGCGAGGCAGTCCTGCCACTGGAACCATCTCTAAAGAGTTCGTCAGTGGTCCCAGCAGCTGGGAAAACAAGTCTTTTTTTTTTTTTTTTTTGCAGGGGAATGTGGATATGTGTTGGGGAGACCACCATAATGACATTACCAGTGTGTGTTCTGAAGAGTTCTGTATCCTCTTTCTGAGCTTTCTGAGGGCACAACAAGCTCTTCTGAAACTGCCAGTTCCTAAGTAAGGTTAATGAGCCTCGGCTGTAAGTGTTGCTAATAGTCGACTGGCACAGGACACAAGCAGAGAGAAAGAGAGAGATTGAGGGTGGGAAAGAGAAAAGCAGAGGTGCCCCTGTTGATGGGAGCAGCACTCAGAGACCACATGGGATGGACAATGATGGCTGCCCAGCACTACCCAGACTGGCTGCTGCTGGCTCCCAGGAGGCAGATGCTACCCTGAAATCTGTCTCTGTGACAACTTGGCATGAAGATCATGTATAATCAAGACTTTCAAAGGTCCATCTTGTAGCCTGAATGATTAGCTTCTGATCACACAGGGAAAGCTACTGTGTTTGTCAGATGTTACGGTCACATTGATGTAATTTATAGTTTAAGATCACCAAAGAAAGTTGCTGCACACACATCCATTGCTTCCAGCTCTTCATACTATATGTCTGATTCCCACCCTTCTCCAGAGCCTGACATATATTGTCTTTAAGGCTTTCCAAGAGCCTCTTATTGTCTTTCCAGTGTGGAGCCCCAGACAGGTGCTTCAGCTGTGACTCATGCATCCAAATGGGTGCTGTCCAACAAGGGGTGCTACTGATCGTGGAGCCTATTTACTTCCTCCAGTGATGTTGCTGGAAAAAATTGCCACAAACAGTTCTGGGAATTTCCTATTGCAATTCTGCAGAGGGTCACACTGAAGCATGTAGGCACAATGTTAAAGTTAGTGTCATACTTGACTTTATTGCCATACATCATATTCAAACTAAAACACAACTTTAATCATTAGCCCATTTAACTAAAATAATTTAAAAAACAAAGGGTAAAGCATCAGCATTTTAATATGTGGGGTATTGATAAAAAAAAAAAACACACCTTGACTAAGAATATTAGGAGTTGAAGCACATACTGAGAATTTCTTTCCTTATTAAATCCATAAATAGCAACCATTTGACATACAGACTCTTAAGTCAGTAATTATAAGGCAAAATCACTTTTGATCTTTTTTCTTATCATGGCTGATTTATTCTCCTACCTTGTCAGCTGAAAAATTTTACCTTGAAAACATTCTTCTACCCCCCCTTTTTTTTTCTTTTCAACATTTCTCACTTCTTTATTCTCCTTGACGGGAAGATGACAGCAGCTCTGTTCAATGGGAACAAGCTGGGGTATGTCATTAAATTTTAATCACTTTCCTGCCTGTGAAGCTGATAATTGGAGATCATTTAATAGAACCTGCTACTCTGTTGGCTCTCTGAAAAATCCCAGCTGTTTGTAAAAGGCAAAGAGCCTAGTTATCATTTTAACCCAAGCTCATCTCGAGTATGGATTTTATGCCAAATACCCCAGTATCCAAATGCCATGAGTCTGAGGACCTTCATTTCTTCACATTAATCTTTCTTTCCTTTCTTTCCCTTTAATCAGTAGAATAATTTAATGAAATGTCATGTAGTAATCGGCAGGTCACACTCCTTATCAGAGACCAAGCCCCTGACTAATCGCCCTTGCTTTCCCCTTTCTTCTCAAATGCACTCAAAAGCTGCCTCCTAAAGTCCTTCTGCTTTGTTTCAGACAGCAAATGGATGCAACAACGGACTGCAAACAGTCTTACCTGGTCCACTCCAGATCTGTTTTAGTTTTATCTGTGAATTAGTGTCTCCTGTGGTCTTGTGACTCTCCAGTCAACTGTTAACCTACACTCGTTACTCTTTTCCACCCCATCTCTGCAGAACCAGGCTTCTTTTTTCAAAGAGGCATAATTCTTCCTTCCGTTCTATGAACCATCCTTAAACCTTCATCATAACAAATTACCAAGACTGTGGAAGGAATTACACTGCTGATATGTAGGTTAAGAGCCTCGTAGCTCAGAGTTTCCAAGTCTATACTGAAAAAGAAAGCTTTAGCCCTCACATTCAGCATCTCTGCACCCAATCACTCATTCTTCCTTTCTTCATCCATTCATTCCATACATTTATTTTGTGCATAGCCCTCCACTAGCATTAAGGGTATAACTGAGAACAAAACAGGTATGGTTCTTGTCTTTGAAGAGCTATTGATCTGTTGGGGAGATAGACATCATGTGAATAACTGTATGGACACTTGATTACATTGTGATAATTGCAGGATGAGGGCTGTAACAGGACACCTGACTGATAGGGGTTAATATTACTTGAGTCCTGACCCTGTGCCAGTCAATATGCCATGCTATTACAGGCATGAAACCACTGAATGCTCCCAATCAGGCTGTTATCCTCCTTATACAGAGACAAGAAAATAACCTCCCTAGTCACACAATCTGAATGTAGCTGTTCCTCCTCACAGCTATATAGTGTGAGAATTCCTTTTGTGCTACTTGCCTACCAATACTTTGGGATATCATATTTTTAATTTTTGACCATCTGATAGGCGTGAAACTATATTCCGGTGTGGTTTAAGAAAGAAAAATGTGATTGTAGTAAACCGTGGATCAGCAGTGAACAATGTTTCCATAGTCATAATAAAGAAATTTGAAAACTGATTTAACTGAGAGTAGTCTTTGGAGGGCGCAGGTGAAGGGAAGTGTTTTTGTGTGTGTGCCTGTGTGGGGCCAGGTGTTGGTGAGGATGATATGAGGAGGCCAAATCCTAGTTTCTGTAGGAAAAAGTCAATATGATAATGCTGAAAATTGGAAAATCAGGTACTGATAGTACAATTGTGTTATTTTAAGATGTGAAGGTAAATAGTATAAAAAAATAAAGGGATGAGAGTATGTAAATGCAAAAATATTAAAAAGGGTTGAAAGTATGTAAAAAATGTTGCTTTTAGGAAGTGGGATTTGGGAAAGGGTTGGGTTGGCCAAGGAACTGCTGTTTCTTGTTGCAAGCCTTGTTGTTTGACTTCATTTTCCCCTCAGTTTCAAAGGTTTTTGAAATCAGGGGTGCTAGGGTCATCCATGGAAGCGTGGCAGCATGGAAGCCTCTGGTCCCTTCTTGTGGTCAGCACACCCTCTCTGGAAAACTGAAAGCAGCAGCGGTCCTCTCACAGAGGAGTTAGAGTGGCTACCTCCCCATTGGCACCAGAAGCCCAGAGCTCTGGGTTTCCAGTGTGTCTGAAAGCCACGTGGTCCATGATGAGGTCCTGCTGGGCTCCTCATCTCACTGAATTCAATATTCAGTGGCACTTTGTACAGATCTGGTGACTTGACGGGTGAAGCAGGGTCAGTTGTAGCCCTCACCCCACCACCACCGCCTTCTCCCTTCTTTTTGTATATTAGATTAGAGAAAAAAGGAGTAGTGGGAAGGGAGAAAAGGAAGGTAGCAGGAGCCCAGCTGTTTGCCCTTACTTAGAAACCAGGGGATGTGTGGTGTGGGTCTGTGAAGCCTCAATTAGGAGGAGAAAATACTGCTGCTTCCGTGGTGGAAGAGCCCTGAGCACGAGAGCACAGGTGTTCCTAGTTCTCTGGGGTAGGTGGGCTCTACCTTCCCCACTGTCATTCCCTGCTTCTTGTGTTAGAAAATTGGGGGGTTGGCCAAAAATTTGGGCTTTTCATGACATCTTATGAAAAGCCTGAACGAACTTTTTGGCCAACTCAATATTACAGTGGAAATTTGGGAAGAAGCCTGGAGGACTCCGCCTTTAAGACATGTTTAGGAGGAGGCAAGGGAGATTCTTTTAGAGCACAAGATTTTCCAAAGCCTTTGTAGTTTTGGTGTTGTCTCTTCTGATCCAGCTATGAGGACTGACAGATTTATCAGCATGGATGCTCACTAAATGAAGCTGTTTCTAATGGACGAGAATTTTAATAAATATGAAAATTCAATTTATAGTGTTAGTACTTTACCACTTCAGCTTACATCTTCTGTGAAGTCCCAGAAAAACCTCCTCTTTTCAGGGTCTTTGATCCTAGTCATTCCCTCTTTTGACCATTTCTATCATTTATTTTCCCCTCATTGGTCATTCATTCAACACATATTTATTAAGCATCTGCCATGTGCCCGGCATGTTTCAGGCACCAGGGATGTCTTGGTGAATAAGGAGGACAAGGTCCTTGACCCTGTGTAGCTTCCCTTCCTGTAGAGGAGAACTGATACTAAATAATCTACAGTGAAGAACTGATGTCAGTGCTATGAAGAGGAAATGAAACAGGATGTGTTTGAGAGTGAAACAGGATGTGATGGAGAGTGATGGGTCAGCCACCCTGAGCAGGTGGAGTCTGAGCTGAGATTGATTGGGGGGAGGACCAACCCTGCAAGGACCTCTCAGAGTCTCTCAAGCTTAAGGGTAATGAGCAAAGGGGGAGTTAGGGAGTGAGCTCAGGGGGTGGCAGGCCCAGGTGATATAGGGCTGTTTTGCTATAGAAGCAAGTTTGGATCTTATTCTGAGTAGAATGAGAAGATTGGAGTTTATATTTTTTAAAGCATTAAAATTGTACATGTGTCATTACTGGTTTAGCTTTAAAGATCACTCTGACTGCCATGTGACAATTGGTGGGGATTGGGGTGGGCTATGTACTGGGTTGAAGCAGGGGATCAAATAGGAAACATTTATATGCTTTAATGAGAAGAAAGTGGGTGTGTATAGATGAGGCGTATGTTTTGGTTAGAGTCAACAGGACCTGCTAGTGGGCCAAATGGAGAGAGGGAAAAACCAAGAGGTTTCTAGCTCAAACCGAATAGCTGGGTGGATGGAGAAGCTCTTTATTGAGATGGAAGGATTGGAGGAGGAATTTGGAGGGGTAGATGTTAGAAGAGGTGGGAGAATGTAGCCACAGGGAGATATGAGATCCCTGAGTAAGAGAGAAAGGGATTTGTTCATTTGTTCAGAGGGTGATGGAGGAGAGGAATGAGGAGTTAGGAGAGCATTGGTGACTGTCAGTGTGGGGATCTCAGCAGAAAGAGAGACAGAAGTCAGACCACAAGGAGATGGTGAGGACATGAGATCAGGGCAGGACCAGCTCAGACTTTGCTCACAGTTGTACCCTAGTGCCTGGCAAATGTAGATGTCAAATATTCAAAGTAAATAAACAAATGAATGGGTGGTAACACGGTGTGGGAACTGAGTGTAGAGTACTTCCAGAAAGTGTCACAAAGAAGACATGAGGAGAAGGATGCTCCAGCTGGAGCAATGGCAGGTTTCATATTTATTTTTGTTTAAAGGACAGGAGATTCCTATAGTCATAGCAAAGAAACCCTGTGGGGAGGACTGATGAAAGAGGTCCTAGAGGAGGGGGTGATGAGGATGAGCAGCAGATAGGGGAAAAGCAAGAAGCAAAAAACAGGGAGGAGACTGGGATGGGAACAAGCATGTGGTATACAGTCTCCCAAGGGCCAGGGGTGTATTTTCTCATGTAATCATTACAATCGCTGCTTGGGATAGTGTTATATTCTCCACTTTCATGTGAAGTGACTAAGGGTTTGAGAGCTCAAATCACCCCCTGAAGTTCCAGGATGAGCCAACAGTAGCTTGGGTTTGTGCCCAGAACCTGCACTATTACCATTAGGCCGTGTATAGGCCATTTGGACTCTAAAGAGCCCCAGCGAGGAGCTGGCATAGGTGAGGAGTCAGGTGGTAGACTTTCACTGCCATTTTCATGTTTAACCCCAACCATCAGTAATTCTGCAGAGTGAGCCAACTGGACTGCAATACACAGCACCTGAGGTTTATAGGTTGTCATGTTCATGAGCAAAGAGGGAAACTGCCCTCTTTTGTAAGGAAAGCTGTCAAAATTTAGGGTATGTTGCAAAGAATTAAAGTAAGTTTTAGAATGTTTATTTGTTCTTTTGTATCAGGTGGCGGATCAACTGAGGTTAATAGAAAGTCTGAAGAAGTGATATGTCCAGGACTTAACAGTTCTGAGCTGGGAGGAAGAGAGCCTTGGTTTAAATCATGATTCCGGTGCTTCCTAGGTAATTTGTTTCATCTCTCTGAGATTCCGTTTCCTAACATGTAAAATGGCGAGGGAAATATGACCTCCCTTAGGAAGGACTGTGAGGACTAAATGTGGCATTGTGTTTCTAAACTCCTAACCCAGGTGCTGTGCAATGGGACCACAGCATTATTTTTGTTTTGTTTCCATTCCTATTGTTTTCTTAAGCATGTCTTCATCACCTTGGGCTGCTGTAATAGAATACCATAGACTGGGTGTCCTAAATGATAGGAATGCATTTCTCATAATTCTGGTGGCTGAGAGGTCCAGGGTCAAGGTGCTGACTGATTCAACTCCCTGGCGAGGTGTCTATTCCTAGCTTACAGGGGGTCACCTTCTTACTGTGTCTTCACAGGGCAGAGAGAGGGAAGGCAAGCTTCCTGGTGTCTTTTATAAGTGCACTAATCCCATCATGAGGACCTCAAGCTCATGATCTAATCTGTTAATAAATCTGTCTACATCTCAAATACCATCACACCGAGTGTTAGACCTTCAACATATACATTTTGGGGAAACACATTTCAGTTCTTAGCAAAGCATGAACACACTGAGAAACACTGGCTCTGAGATTCTGATATTACACAGTTTGGGAATGAAGTGATGAATTTGTATGAGATTTATTTGTTCTTGTTCTTGTTTAGTTCATTTGTGAGAGCTGTTTCCAAGCAAAACCCTAGAGTGAAATTATGCTATGCTCATTACTCTGAGGCTGACACAAATCTGGCTAAATACTTTATCTGGTAAATAAGATATGGGTTACAGATGTCACCAAGCATGAGCAAAATCCTTTCCTTCTCATTTCATTTATTTAGTTGCCTAATTTTATTTTCTTTGCTGTGATTGGCTTAAAAGCAGAATTTATTGTATTAGAAATCCTGGACTGTCGGTATGCATGGCTCCAGATCAGAAGAAATTCATTTACTGTTGTCTTTCTCCTAAACTGCTGTTTGCAAATTGAGAAATGCCTTGTACTTAAATACTCTTTCCCCATCATACCAATATGTCAAATTAATGTGCACAACTTTGGCATTAGTAGGCTCAGGGATATGTATAAGAAGTCTTATCTTTATTTTCCTTATTCCTGATACATATGTAAGTCCATGTTTCATATTTCAATGACAGTCACCAAAATATGCATTGAGACAATTCTTGGTTTAAGGAATTCATCTCTGCAGAAACCTCTGCTGCAGGTCTCTCCTATTCTTACATTAATGTAACAATATGTATTGAGTGTCTGTTACATATCAGGTATCCTTCCAGCTGTTGGGAGAATATCAGAGTCAATGAAATACAATTCTTTCCTCATAGAACTTAGCTGGTTGATGACCATGATTTTTGCTTAAAATTAGCTCATTTTCTAAATTTTGTAGATGAAACATTGGTTAAACTCCTACTCAGTGAGTCTTAAAAGTCTTTATTTTAACTACACATTTTAATTACATATTTTAATTGCACAAAAGCATGTAAATCAGGTTACTGAGACAGGTTTGGATTTGGAGAACAGTTACACATTTGGCACTAAAGTGAAATTGTAAAGCTATAAAATTAGAATATATAGGGAGACATAAATATTTCAACTGGCACTGTTGGAAGGAGGAACTATCTTGGTCCATTCAAGCTACTATAACAGAATACCATGGACTTGGTAGCTTATAAAGAGTAAAAATTTATTTCTTGGAGCTCTGGAGTCTGAAAGTCCAAGATCAAGGTGTCTGCAGATTTGATGTCTGGTGAAGGCCCACTCCCTGGTTAATTTTTGCTGTGTCCTCACATGGCGGAAAGGAGAAACTCTTCAGCCTCTTGTAAGGGCACTAATCCCATTCATAAGTGATACACTCTTATGACCTAATTACCTACTAAGTGTCCTGCCTCCAAATACCCTCACATTGGAGATCTAGGCATCAACATATGCATTTTGATGGGACACAAACATTCAGTCCTTTGCATTAGTGAAACTCTTGTGTCCTTTTACTACTTTATTCTCATAAACCTCATGCTTTTTTTTTTCTTTTTCCCTGAAATGAAAACACTGTATAATTTTTCTTCGTATTATTTAACCTCCTTTACAGGAATGTTAAGGTTTTATTTCATACCTGTGATGCTATGAGAGACCAAATGCATTTCAGATAATTATTAACAGCATTGTACTGATAGGAAAGAAATTTGATGAGCTAGCACAGTGAGATTTGTAAGAGACAGAAAGAATAATCTGTAACTAAATCATACGTAGTTAATAAATAATAACATTTTTTTCTGATGGGAACTGTTGTTTACCTGTTATTCCTCCTTCCTACATTTTAAATGCCTTTCCTTGTTGACTGAATTCAGGTGAGTAGTTCTTGACTTTATTCAGCTGCTACCTGTCAAAAATGAAATAATGGAATGAACAAGGTGTGAAGTTAAATACTGAGACTTCACAGAATATACAACCACTGGTTAAAGTGACGTTGTGAAACCATGCTTGCTTCATATGCTAATCTCTTCACTTTGAAGTGTCTTGATGAAAGCTTAAGCCTAATTAATAAGTAAATATGTTTAATTCAGAGCACAAGTAATGACATGACAGGGGATCTAATGATATTTTTGAAGTCATTTTCCCCTTTCAACTTCTCTGTGTCACTACTAGTTTCTCATTTCCTTTTATTTATTTGCATGTGAAATTTCTTTATTTAAAGATGTCTTAGGACATATGTTGCTCTAAAGGTTTTTAGTTTATTGGGAGATAGAAATATTTTAGTCTTTCAATGTAGAACTTATGATGCCACATCCAGACAATTATCACTGAAGCTGGCGAAGCAGGAAGGTGGTGGTGGTGGGCACTGAGGGAGAATTAACTTCAGTGCAGCCTTTGTTCCTGATACAAACCAAACTCACTAACAAAACTATTATGGTATATCATTTATATTATTGTACATTTGAACTCTGCGATTAACTGCATACACATTTAAGATTTTTATGTCTTCTTGATGAATTAACCCTTTCATCATTATGGAATGCCCCTTCTCATTAACAGTAATATTGCTTGTTCAGAAATTCAGTTGTTGTTTTTTAGTCACCAAGTCATATCCAACTCTTTTGCAACCCCATTGACTGTGCCTGCTAGGCTCCTGTCCTTGGGATTTCCCAGGCAAGAATACTGGAGTGGGTTGCTGTTTCCTTCTCCAGGGGATCTTCCAGGCACAGGGATCCAGTCCCCGTCGTCTCCTTCATTGGCATTGGCAGGCAGTTTCCTGTTTTTTTTCTTTTTCTTTTTTGCCGTGTTCACTGCTGCCACACTTTGTTTGTGAAGCCCTGGGCACGGCCCAGACACCACACAGAGCACAGTGGGGAAGCACAGGGCGTCACAGAGTGCTCCAGCTCAGCCCAACCCCTACCTCGCCCCTGCCCCAGGTCCTCAGGCATGAGCAGGCCCTGTCCCTACCCCCACAGCTGGAGAACAGGTTTGGGCCTGCTCAGATGCCCCCTACAGCATGGCTCCCAGGCCACTCCCAGACATCTTAGCAGCCAGAGGAGGTCCCAAAGGGTGCAGAACCAGCACCGTCCAGGCAAGTCCAGCCCCCAGACCCTAGTGTCTGCTCCCTGGCTTCACTTCTTGTCCACAAAGTGTGGATGCCAGTCTTGCCCTCTGCCACCAACCCTGTGGCCCCAGATAAAGCAGTCCAGACCCCTCAGGCTGAGGGATCACACAGCAGGGATGGATGGCAGGGGCAGGGGTGGCCAAAGGAACAAGGCCTGGTGACAGGAAGCAGAGCAGCCACCGAGTGAGCAGCCCCAGGCAGGGCAGGACACACCTGGCTGCAATACAGGGAGGGGAGAGCAAGTCACTGGTCCAGGCGAGGGATGGGGAGAGGCCAGCTTGGCATCTAGACCTTGTACAGCATCTGCAGTAGATTGTGGCGGGCAAAGGAGCCAGATTCCAGGGTGCCGTTGGGCTTGGTCATGAATGCCAGCAGCAGGGGGGCAAGGGCCCTGGGGAAGTAGTCCTGCTGCACCACATGGTTCAGCACCATCAGGGGGCAGTACAGGTTGGCAATGGCCTTGTCTTCACTCTTGAGTAGACCCATGTGGATGAGGAGCGGGTGAGGAAGGCATTGGAGTAGAAGAGGAGGAGCTGAAGGCCTTCTTCATCAAAATATCTACTGCGTCCTGCATGGCTGTCCTCACCTAGGCTTCCTCCTTGAACACGGAGGACACCTTCAGGAAGGCGGAGACCACCTTCTCTGGGTCAGAGGCAGGCAGGTTCTTTACGAGGTTGTCTTACTGTCAGCCACCAAGGAAGCCCTAGAAATCCAATTAATGTGATATTAATATAGCTTTCTTTTGATTAGCATTTGCGTGACATTGTTTTCCCATCATTTAAATCTATATGTCTATGTCTTTATATTTTAAGTAATTTTCCTTTAAAGAGTGCATAATTGGATCTAGCTTTCTTCATCCTCTCCAACAGTCTGCCTTTAACTGAAGTGTTTACTGCTGCTAAGTCGCTTCAGTCGTGTCCGACTTTGTGCGACCCCATGGACGGCAGCCCACCAGGCTCCCCTGTCCCTGGGATTCTCCAGGCAAGAACACTGGAGTGGGTTGCCATTTCCTTCTCCAATGGGTGAAAGTGAAAAGTGAAAGTGAAGTCGCTCAGCCGTGCCTGACCCTTCGCGACCCCACGGACTGCAGCCTACCAGGCTCCTCTGTCCATGGGATTCTCCAGGGAAGAGCACTGGAGTGGGGTGCCATTGCCTTGTTAATTTAATTATTGATGCATTTGCATTTAAATTTGCCCTTTTTAAAAATCTAATTTTAGTTCTTGTCTATGTGTCCTGTTTGTTCTTGTTTCCTTTGTTTTTCTTTTATCACCTTCTTTTGAGTATTTTTTATGATTCTATTTTATCTCTCCTACTAGTTTATTAGTTTTACATCTTTTAAGTTAATTTGGTTGTTCTGTGGTTTCAATACAAATTTTTAGCTTATGACTATAGCCTGCCAGGCTCCTCTGTCCATGGAATTCTCCAGGCAAGAATACTGGAATGGGTAGGCATTCCCTTCTCCAGAGGATCTTCCTGACCCGGGGATTGAACCTGGGTCTCCCACATTGCAGGCAGATTCTTTACCCATCTGAGCCACCAGGGAAGCCCCTAACTTATGAGAGTACATTTCCAATAATACTATGGTACTTCCTGTATTGTGCAAGAATCTTACCATATTATTTATTAATTTCCTCCATCCTATCCTGCATGCTACTCTTATATATTTTACTTCAAGGTATTGTATGAAACATATGCCTGACAGGTATTTTCACTTCAGACAATTACCTTTCAAAGAGATTAAAATCAAGAAAAATGTCTGTCAGAGTTACCCACATTTTTCGCCCTTTTCCCATGTTCTTTGTTTCTTTTTGTCTATCTTATATCAGATTTCTTCTGCCTGTAGAGCTTCCTCTAAACATTTCTTGTTCTACAGGTTCGCTGACAAGTAATTCTCCTCAGCTTTTGTTTCTCTGGAAAAATCTACCTTTCAGCCTCTTTTTTGAAAAGTATTTTCGCTGGACACAGAATTCTGAGTTGATTTTTTTTTTTTTTCAGTTCTTTGAAGAGGTGACTGAACTGTCTCCTGCTTGCTTTATTTCTGACAGTGAATCTGTTCTGGCTTCCTATCTTTGTGCCTCCAGAAAATGTTTTTTTCCTCCGGTTACTATGAAAACTTTTCCTTTATCTTTGGGTTTCAGCAGTTTGACTATGAGGAGCCTAGGTGGGGTTTTTCTTGGTACTTGTACTGCTAGGACTCTGAATTTCTTCAATCTGTGGTTGCTTGTCTTTCAGTAATTTTGAAAAGTATACCTTCAATAACCTTTCTGTCCACTTCTCTTTTATCCTTCTGGTACTCCAAGTACATGTGTATTGCCTCATATCTTTTGGATAATCTGTTCTCTTTTTTTCACTGTTTTTTTTAAAAGCTATTTTTATTTATGTATTTTTGGCCACACTGGTCTTTTTTCTGCCTGGGATTTTCTCTAGTTGTAGTGAGCAGGGGCTATTCTTTGTTGTGGCTCACAGGCTTCTCATCTTTTCTTATTGTGGAACATTCTTTAGGGTGAATGGTCTTCAGTAGTTGTGGCATGTGGGCTCAGGAGTTGTGGTTCCTTGGCTCTAGGGCACAGGCTCAATAATTGTGGTGCATGGGCTTATTTGCTCCACAGCCTGTAGGAATCTTCCCAGATCAGGGATATAAACTGTTTCTCATGCATTGGCAGGCGGATTCTTTACCGTTGAGTCACCAGGGAAACCCTCTCACTGTATTTCCCCCCAAATTCCTCCAACGGTGGGCTGCTGCCACTTTGTGCTCAGCAAGTGGTGTTCATTGCATGTGTGCCAAGTCACTTCAGTCGTATCTGACTCTTTGTGACCTTATGGACCGTAGCCCTCCAGGCTCCTCTGTCCGTGGGATTCTCTAGGCAAGAATACTGGAATGGGTTGCCCTGGCCTCCTCCAGGGGATCTTCCATACCCAGGGATGGAACCCACATCTCTTACATCTCCAGCATGTTCAGGAGGGTTCTTTTCTGCTAGCCCATGGCTTCATTACTGTAGGGCCTTTTTTTCAGGTTTCCTGGTTTGCTCTCAGCTCTCAGTAGGCCCAGGAGACCTGAACTACAAGTGGATATTTTCCCATGGCCTGGTTCTTCCCCAGCAACAGACTGCTATTGCTGGTTATTGGTGAAGGCTTATGAAGAAGGCAGGTAGAGTTTCTTGCTTCTGTTGTAGCCTCAGTTCTTAGAAGGCCTTGTTCATCTACACTGTGGGTGTGGAACTGTCTTACTGTTTCAGACCTTTGTCCTCACTACAACTTCCCTCACCTTCCCCTGCCACATAGCCATAGTCTGTCCTATACCAGTGACAGTGTCTTGCAGGGAGCGCTTCCGTCCGGGCACATGTCCTGCCCTCTCCCAGTGATAGCAGGCCTCTGCTTTAGGGGCCTGGGCTCAGTTGCAGGGCCTGGACTCAAACAGCTGTCTCATCCCCCATCAGCTACAGATCATTTCCCTGCTAGCCCTCCTTCCCCAGCAGCATACCTTCATCCAAGAGCAGGTGCATGGGGGTTTCCTACGTCATTCCTCATGTCTTCAAGGTTTTGCTTCATATAAGATGGGGTTTAGTGCTTGTATTCCAGTGAAGGGGCCTATGCCAGGTACCATCCCTGTCCCGTCTTGCGAGCACTCAATAGAGGCCCCCAGATAAAAGCTGGTGAATGAACACAGACCCTCCTTAAGTCTGAGGCTCCCAGGGATATAACCTGACAGGTTTGTTTGTTAAATTTGAAATTTGTTAAAATTCACTTTTTTTTCTTACTTTATGGTGATGATTTCTTTCTCCCACATCATGCTAAAAGTGAAACAGTTTGTGGGTCTCAGTTTTCTGCAGAGGAATTTGTCATCCATTGGATTTCAGCAAATCCTGGTAGCTTTAAAGTAACTTGTTATTTAAAAAATGCTTCATAATATTTCTTAGTATTTGAATTTAATAATTTCATACTGCTATGATCTTGTCCAGTCTTTATCCAATTGCATAAAATGTTATTATACTGTTTACAAAATATTTTTTTAATTTTTAAGCACAATAAACTCTCTATAGATTTTGTTAAAACCAAGTACCCTGAGGTAGCATTCTTAGGGTATGTGAAGCCATTGGAGAAGTAGTTGGGTATGCTGGTGCCCAAGCAAATGTCTTTTAGCAGGGAAGAAATTACTTAACTAGGAACATGATCAGATATCTTCATTTTAGCATACGAGAAACAGAGATGAGGGGAGTCATTGGAGAATTTATAGAAGAAACTATATTAGACTAGTATTGCTAGTTTCTAAATTATCAGCACTTTCCATTGGGGATTATCATTAGGGAAGAGGGTTTTATTCTGAAGACTCCTGCCTCTATTATTTTTTGGATTGGTTGATTTAACCCAAGCTGGACTTTCAAATTCCTTTATGGTGAAATACAGAGAATAAAACATATGTGAAACAGCAAAAGAGACACAGATGTATAGAACAGTCTTTTGGACTCTGTGGGAGAGGGAGAGGGTGGGATGATTTTGGAGAATGGCATTGAAACATGTATATTATCATATGTGAAATGAATCGCCAGTCCAGGTTCAATGCATGAGACAGGGTGCTTGGGGCTGGTGCACTGGGATGACCCAGAGGGATGGGATGGGGAGGGAGGTGGGAGGGGGGTTCAGGATGGGGAACACATGTACACCTGTGGTGGATTCATATCAATGTATGGCAAAACAACCACCAGCTACAATATTGTAAAGTAATTAGCCTCCAATTAAAATAAATAAATTTATATTAAAATATATGTACATATATTTATGCCTTGTGAGTCCCTAGAATATGTAGTAAAACAAAAATTATGTTGATGTATTCATTTAAAAGTTTATTGGCAGCTGTGTTGGTATTTGAACTGAAATCAGTACTAAAATGGTTTATTTCAATAAAATGTTTCTTGGCTTCATTCAGAAATTAGCACTAAGAGCTCCTTCAAATAAATCATTTGCTAAAGAGACAAAATTTCTTTAATTTTCTGGTAGCAAAATTTCTTTACTCTATGGGGTAGTTCTAGCTACTGCTGCCCTTGGTTCATTTTGTTTAACGTTAATTGGCCATTTTTGATCACGCATATGAATTTCAGTCAATGGTAGATAAATTATTTTCTTTCTCAGTTAAAACTAATCAATTTAGGTATCTAATTTCAGATAAATGACCAGGATCATATGTTGAAACAGAATATAACACAATCTAGGCATTTCTGACTGACAAGCAATTCAGTCAGTCATAACATCTTCTTTGTTGAATATTCTATGTCTCAAGCTTTTCCATCAAAAAGTCACCATATGGAATTCTCTACCTATAGTTAACAGCTGTGATTTCAAGATAACCAAATATCTCTCCAGCCTTTTGTAAACACACAGCAGCATTTCTCTTTTTCCCTCCCTGTCTTCCTTTATTCCTCCCTACGTTCTTCTAATGTAACCTGCCAAAAGATTGTGGTTATAATAAAAGCAGTCTCATCATAGTTCTGTTGTACAAACTAGAAGATCTAGTAATAGTTCCTTCATGAGGACATAATTCTAGACTATGTAGCAAATTCTTAAGATCCCAAATTTCTTGGTAAAAGCTCCAAGTTTTTTTCCCCTGAAAATCATATGTCACATGTTTGGACACATGAATAATCTAGGTTACATAATAAATATAGGTCACATGAATAATCTATATTCTGTAGAATGCTTGTGAAAGAATACAAGAAATACATGCTAGAAACATTTTCTTAATGAAGAATTGAGAAGGCCAACATTTTCAGCCAAAAAATAGGACTGTACATGCAAAAATAATTGAGAATGAATATTTTAGAATTCAGCAACAAGCATCACAATTCATGATCATGATTATAAACCAATAACCGTGATGGTGACCACCATAGTTATACTTGACTGGGTACTTACTAATGGGCAGGAACTATACTAATTGTTTTGCATATATATTTAAGTTTTACTATTGGCTCAGTGGTAAAAGAATCCACCTGCCAAGGCTGGAGATGCAGGAGACCTGGGTTCAAACCTTGGGTTGGTGAGATCCCCTGGAGGAGAAAATAGCAACCCACTCTAGTATTCTTGCCTGGAAAATTCCAGGCTATTGTCAAGCTATAGTCCATAGGGTTGCAAAGAGTCAGACATGACTGGGTACACACACAGCCATTACAAAAGCATATGAAGTTTTCAGTACACAGAGTGGTGAAAAGCATGGATTCATGCCAAAAGCCTGGGCTCCTGTTCTGCCTCACTATTTGTCAGGGGTATGAACTTGGGCAAATTTATCTTTTTAAATAGTATTCTAGTTTAATATCAAAATTAATGCAAAAATCATGATACACAAATATGTGTGATCATGATACACAAAATATAAACATTTAGAAGGAAGATAGAATGTAACCCTGCATTTGTACAGCTCGCCTCCCCATCATCCCAGCTCTGATTCTTCTTGCTCTCAAACTTCTGGGCACACTCCATCAGCATCCCTTTCCATTATCTTTTGCCCCAAAATATCTGCAAAGTATGGTCCCTTACCTGCTTTGACTTTTGCTCAAATAGCATCTTCATAATGAGCCTTCCCTGACCCGTTATTTAAAATTGTAGTGCCCATTACCAGCACTCCCTGTAGTCATGTACAGATGTGAGAGCTGGACCATAAAGAAAGCTGAGAGCCAAAGAATAGATACTTTCAAACTGTTGTTCTGAAGAAGACTCTTGACAGTCCCTTGGACAGCAAGGAGATCAAACAAGTCAATCATAAATGAAATTAACCCTGAATGTTCACTGGAGGACTGATGCTGAACCTGAAACTCCAATACTTTGGCCCCCTGATGTGAAGAGCCTACTCATTAGAAAAGACCCTGATGCTGGGGAAGATTGAAGGCAGGAGGAGAAGGGGACGACAGAGGATGAGATGATTGGATGGCATCACTGACTCAGTGGACATGAGTTTGAGCAAATTCCAGTAGATGGTGAAGGACAGGGAAGCATGTAGTGCTACAGTCCATGGGATTGCAAAGAACTGCACACAACTGGGCAACTGAACTAAGAACGACAAAAAAGGATGATAAGAGTTATTTTAACAAAGTCAGTTTCTATTGATTTCTCTCAGCCTTGACTCCCTGTCTCTGGTGATATGACTGTTCCTTTCCTCCTGGAACATGGAAGGCATCTTTCACATAAGTGTCATCTCTCATTCTAAGGAAGAAAAGAGGGGGTCAGAGTGTTGGACAAATTTCTTAAACTTTGTGTCAGGGTCCTCATGTGCGCAGAGCAAAAATACTAGTACTTACCTCATTTGTTGTGAGGAATAAGTGAGATAATACATGAAAAGGCTTAAAATCCAATGCATAGAGACAATTAATCAGTGGTAGTGCTCAGATTTTCCCATGTTTATTTTATACCAAATCAATGTTGAATTATTGAGAACTACATTCTTTCTACAATGTTCCTGCATTCTCTGTTGGGTACATTAAGGGAAATGGGATCATCTTCATTTGACCTATTAAGTTAAATTTTCTCTTTTTTATGAGCTTATAGTATTTGAAAGGGAACAAAAACAGAGTATAAAGAAATGAAAAATAAAGTATTCTGGGATAATGTTGTAAAGTTCATCAGTGTTTGGGATGCTTAGAGAATGCCTGGGTTAACAGTCATTCCTAAACAAAGGGTGTATTTATTTAACTGATTAATGCCTCATTATATTAATAAAGTATTGAAAAGAACTGTTTGTGTTTATTCATTATTTTTCTGTAACTAACAATAGTCAAGAAAAATATCCTTTAGATTCTCTGCTGAATAAAACACCATTAGTTAAATAAACAAATCATTAAGTTGAAGTATAAGATATAAACAGAGACATAGTTACCAATTTCTAGATGAATCAACTTTATTTTTATATAGGAAGCTATGTTTTTTGTATGTAAACTTTATAAACATGAATAGTTTGCATTATACAAATCATGGTAATCACATATATAAGCTAGAAAATGTACACTAATTTTGAAATTATTTTAAGCAGCAGTCCTTATGAGGAGACTGACATTAAAGATTTGCCTTTAAAGATTTACTCTCCAAAAGAATTGCTGAAGTATTTAAAGGAAACAAATCTGAATTTCTAGAGTATGGAGGCAACTAATCTATCATAATTTGAGAAAGAAAGAAAACAAATTCAAATAATCATCCAGAATTGGGTGAGTGAGAAGATAATGTTGAAGTTAAGGTCTGGCATTCCTCTACACCTAGTGAATAGTCAATGCATTTTAGTTATTGATTGATAGAGCTTTACGTGACTGCGAGTTAAGTCTTTCTCAAAAGATTTTCCTTTTATTCTTTGCGTTCAGCTTTAAGTAATGTTTTGTGATTGTGAAAAGAATTACGATATATACTTCAAATATAAGACATATATATTATTGGTTAAAATGGTTACTTATTTAAATTGATAACTGTAATTTTGACTTTTATGCAAAGAAAATGAGAAATTGTCTTTCATGTCTCCAGTGATTATTTATTAAATCACCTAATTTACAGCTGAGATGGCAAGTCTCCTGGTCTTTCTTTAATCTTTTCAATAAGGTGTTATCATGGTTAAAGACTAAGTGAATAGGATGTCTTAAAACCTGTGCCTTTATCATTGTTTTTCTTGAAAAATCTTCAGAATATAAAACCACCATCTGATTTGTTCTTCTGAAAGCTCACATCACATCACAGGTGTTTTCTTGGTCGTCCTTGAGTCAAAGGTATAATGAACTCTATGGTGATTCTGACTTGCTTTATGACCTTGGGCAATTTTCTCACCTCTCTGGGCCTCTATTTTCTCATCTTTAAAATAGTGATAATTGGAGGAAGTTAAAGATTTTGAGTATCTTCTATGATCCTTCTATATCCAAAATCTTATAAAACTGTACTATCATGTTTCTTTTTTAAAAAAATTGCTATTCTTGCAAAGTTGGGTGCAAAACTGGAGGTTCTACTGTGTATTGGTAGCCGAGAGGGAATCTATGCTCTGCTGTGCTTAGTTGCTCAGTCATGTCCAACTCTTTGTGACCCCATGGACTCTAGCCCACCAGACTCCTTTGTCCAAGGGTATTCTCCAAGCTAGAATACTGGAGTGGGTTGCCATGCCCTCCTCTAGGGTATCTTCCCAACCCAGGGATCAAACCTAGGTCTCCCGCATTTCAGGCTGATTCTTTACTGTCTGAGCCACTAGGGAAGCCCATGAATACTGGAGTGGGTAGCCTACCCATTCTCCAGGGTGTCTTCCTGACCCAGGAATTGAACAAGGGTGTCCTGCATTGCAAGCAGATTCTTTACCAGCTGAGCTACCAGGGAAGCTGCAGGGAATCTTTGTTCTGTTCCAATAAATTAAGGCAGTCATTGGCTCATTTAGTTAGTATATGCACATTCATCACTTATTGTATGTGTCTTAGGAATCATTTGCTTGTTAGAAACAAAAACACTTTCAAAACTGTTTTGTAAAAATGAAAGATTTATTGAAAGAATACATCAGAATCTCACCAAACCCAAAGTTGCATATGTGATTATGGTTTCTGGACATTAGCAATGGTAAGTTAAACTGACTTATTTTTCACCTTGTCAGGAATTTGCTACTTTCCTTTTGCTTTTTGTCCATGTTATCTTCCTTTCCCCCCTCTCTTTTCAAAGACGGTTTGCACAATCTCTCTATTTGTCTTGAGAAGAGATGCACTAGAATTATATTGTCCTGATTCCAGATTCTTATTAAAGAGAGTGTCTAACCTAGCTTAGGTTAGATGTCTGTCTACACTCTAGTGGGAGAGTTATGTAAATATAAAGCGTAATGATAGATAAATGCACAAGGTGCGATGGGACAACTGAATGGAGCATCTTATCCGTGTGGAAGTTGGGGTGGCATCCTGACAGATAGCTGCAGAAACGGTGAAAAGTCTCAGCACAAGTAGCATGAGAGGTGTGAACTGGAAACGGATGTGTGTGACAGTTCAGGACTTGTGTAGTAAGCAGGATGAAGTGGGGGATGGAGGCAGGAACTCCGTCAGGGAGGAAGATGTGAGAGATGCCAAGGGGACTCCTGTCTGAGGCAACAAGTACAGTGGCATGGACATCTTTGAGTTAGATTCCTATGTGGCAAAAAGTGATGAAGTCAGAAGGACTTGAATGTGAAGGTTAAAAATAGTCAAGTTGCTTTATAAAAACTGCTGCTTTTCAATAAGCTGACAATGATAATTGTTGAGAATGCCAAAGCCATGGTTCTGAGATTTTTGCCATAGTTGAATCCTGCATATCTATGAGAACAAAACATTAATGATCTCTTAAAATGTTCATTTTCCTCTAAAGAATATAAAAATGAATGGGAACTTTCTTATTATTTTATGCTTTTTATAATTTTATTTCTAGCTTCTAATTAATTTTGCCATTTCTGAACACTTAGAGTTGGAGATGCTTGGGTAAAATGAGAGCTGTCTACCTGCCAGAGACATTTGAGACCTTGGTTGGAAGAGAAGAAATACATTCTCACAAAACTGATGATTGGAAGTAAAGTGAACACTTTGGTAGTAATGTCTTGTTTATTTATCATTACAAACACACATCATTCATAGCCTCATTTTCAGAGTTTATCTAGTTTTGATAATGTTATTATAATAATGAAATGGCAGCTAGTTTATGTTGATAAAGGTACATCTGAATTCCCTTGCAGAATGGGGGGAAAAGAATAGAGAATGTATTTCATCTGTGAAAATTAAAATGCAGGCTATTTATTAAATGTACTTCCATCTGGATTATTCTTGTGTACCTGACTGATATAGAAAGCCCAACTAATTATGTGATTTGGCTTGGAATTTAACTCATGCTTGTTGCATCCAGGCAGCTGGTAAACTTTGTGCTTGAACAGATGATTGCTTATTTACTTGGCAAAGAAAATAGACAATTGTAAGATATATTTTACTGGCCTGATTGTTAGGAAGCTGTTTTAATGTTGATCATCTTCTTAAGTGATGTAGCAGGTGCATATCCCCATCAGAATATGGTTATAAATTGTCAAGAATTCACTTTGATCAAGATTATATATAAGGCCTTTAGTATCAAATCTCTTTAAATTAGGGCTTGGATAGTAAGAAACAGTTTAGTTTTCACATAAGGAAAAATTGTTTCATGACTTGAAAGGTTGTTCTGGTGTACTTATTTTTGGAAAGTGGTTCTGGCACTTCCTTTCTTGTTTATCTTTAATGATGAAGTAGCATAGCTTGGGCTTCCCAGATGGCTTAGTGGTAAAGAATCCTCCTGCTAATGAAGGTGGTGTGGATTTGATCCCTTGGTCGGGAAGATTCCTAGGAGAAGGAAATGGTAACCCACTCCAGGATTCTTGCCTGGGAAATCCCATGGACAGAGGTGCCTGGTGGGGCTACAGTTCATGGGGTCACAAAAGGGTCAGACACAGCAACTAAACGACAGTATAGCTTAGTGATTAGGTACATAGCTAGCCTCTAGGGGCAGAAGTTCTCGGGCCAAGTCTAAGCTTTATTACTGAGAAGTAGTATGAACATAAGTTATTTTCTTACTCCAAAAATGGAATAATGGCCTCATGAAGTGGTCGTAAGATTTAGGGGATTTGTTCGGTTGGTAAGTCATGTCTGATCAAACTTGAATCTCCTGCATCTTCTGCTTTGGCAGGTGGGTTCTTTATTACTGAGCCACCTGGGAAGATTCCACTCTGTAGGCTGCTCCAGGTTCTGGAGGTTGCCCATTCCCATCCCTGGTATCTTCTTAGACAGGTAGAAACATTTGGTAGAGAGGGCTTTTGTCTGATCTAATTTTCTTCTCATTCTGTAGGCCCTGAGTGGCTTCAGCCCACATTTTGCACTTGCTGGGCACTGATCATTTGACCTCCTCTTTCCCGTGTTATCATCACATGGGATTCTACTGTCCAGGGCCTTTGAGTGCAGCATTTTTCAAAAGGGCCTTACTCACCATTAAGTAAAATATGAAATATCACACTCCATCTCTAAGAAGCCCATACGTTTTTGAAGGACTGTAAAGTGACAGCCTGCTCACTGATAGAATGAAAACCTAGGCCCTGATTATTATATCTGGTGAGGTTTTTTTGTAGAATTGTTGTGTTCCTCAGTAAAACAACATTGTGTGTAACATTTCTGGGGAATAGGTTCTTTTATTTTGGCAAGGTCATAATTATTTTTATGGGCTCTTGGCTGAAACTTTTCAAAGGTGAAGGATGTCTGTGCAGGTGTCCCCGGCGACATGCTAAAGCAGTGCTTCTCTGTAATTGGTCATGGCCATGTGCTAGGGAACCTTTAATTTCTTGGGGAAAAAAGTGAGGCGGGCTCACTTTATTTAATATAAATAAGCGGAAAAGGCAACTATGATCTAGTATGCCTATTTATTTATTTATTTTAAATAATTTAAAATTGTATTTATTTTGGGGTGTACTGGATCTTCACTATTGTTTGGACTTTTCTCTAGTTATGGAGACTGAGGGCTACTCTCTATTTGCAGTGTGTGGGCTTTTCATTGCCATGGCTTCTTTTGTTGTGGAGCACAGGCTCTAGGGTGTGAACTTCAGTAGTTGCAACACATAGGATCAGTATTTGTGGCTCCCGGGCTCTAGAGCACAAGCTCAATGGGCTAGCTGTTCCATGGCAAGTAGGATCTTCCCAGATCATGGACTAAACCCATGTCTCCTGCATTAGCAGGTGGATTCTTTACCACTGAGCCACCAGGGAAGCCTCTGCCTCCTATTTATAATGAAGTATAGTTGATTTACCATATTAATTTCAAGTGCATGGCATTATGATTCAGTATTTTTATAGTTGCTCTCCATTAAAAGTTATTGAAGATAAATAATTCCCTATACTGTACAATATATCTTGGTTGCTCATCATTTTATATACAGTATTTTGTATCTCTTAATCCCATACCCCTAACTTGCTCCCACCTCTCCCCAACAAAGTAATGGTTAGTTTGTTTTCTATATCTATGTGTCTGTTTCTGTTTTGCTATAGACATTCACTTGTGTTATTTTTTAGATAATACATATAAGTGATATCATACAGTATTTGTCTTTCCCTCTCTGATTTATTTCACTAAGCATAATATCCTCTATTTCCATTCACATTGTTGCAAAGGACAGAATTTTATTCTTGTTTTGGCTGAATAATATTCCGTTGCATATATACCACACTTCCCTTATCCATCCATCTGCTGATGGACACTTGGGTTGCTTCTATATTTTGGCTATTGTTGATACTGATGCTCTGAACACTGAGGTGCATGTATCTTTTCAAACTGGTGTTTGCATTTTTCTAGATGTATACCCAAGAATGGAATTGCTGGGTTGTGTGGTAGGTCTATTTTTAATTTCTAGGAAATCCTCCATATCGTTTCCTGTACTAGCTGCACTAATTCACATTCCCACTAACAGAGTACAAGGGTTCCCTTTTCTAAGCATCCTCACAAGCATTTATTTAGTTCAGTTCAGTTCAGTTCAGTTCAGTTCAGTCGCTCAGTTGTGTCCGACTCTTTGCGACCCCATGAATCGCAGCAGGCCTCCCTGTCCATCACCAACTCCCGGAGTTCACTCAGATTCACATCCATTGAGTCAGTGATGTCATCCAGCCATCTCATCCTCTGTCATCCCCTTCTCCTCCTGCCCCCAATCCCTCTTGTAGACATTTTGATGCTAGTCATTCTGACTGATGTGAGGTGACTTCTCATTTTGTTTTGACTTGCATTTCCCTAGTGATTAATGATGTTGAGAATCTTTTCACATGCTGGTTGGACATCTGTATATCTTCTTTGGAAAAATGTTTATTCAGGTCATCTGCCTGTTTCTCTTTTTTTCTGGATTGGGATGTTTGTTTTTATTATTTTTTTGATATTATGTTGCATGAGCTGTTTGTATAAGTTGAATATTAACCACATATCCATCATATCATTTGCAAATATTTTCTTCAGTTCCTTCTGTGGTCTTTTCATTTTGTTGGTGGTTTCCTTTCAGTTTAATTAGATCCCATTTGTTTATTTTTCTTTCATTTCTTTTGCCTTAGGAGACAGATTTAAAAAAATATTGCCACAATTTATGTCAAAGAATGCTCTGCCTGTGTTGTCTTCTAGGAGATTGATGGTTTCTGGTCTTACATTTAGCTCTCTAATTAATTTTGAGTTTAGTTTTGTACATGGTGTTAGAGAATGTTCTAATTTCATTCTTTTACATGTGGTTGTCCAATTTTCCCAGCACAACTTATTGAAGAGACTTTTTTCTACTGTATTTTTTTTGCCTCCTTTGTCACAGATTAATTGGCTGTAGGTGTGTGGGTTTATTTCTGAGCTCATTATTTTGTTCCATTGGTCTACATGCCTGTCCTTAATTATCAATAAATGGCTCAAAGTATGAACTTATTTTCCAGGTTACAGTGAAATGAGAAGAGTCTCAAAATCCAAAAACTTCCTCCTAAAGCTCTAGCCTCTCTCAATGTCTTCATGCAAGAATAACATACAAGAAGCTGACAAATTTTATTTTGTCAAGGTCCAAAAGGTATGATCAGCAGAAGGCCTTCATGGTTCTCTGGGCCACCATACCACTGGGAACTGCAAGTGAGAAGAGCTGCCCTGTGGCCCAGGCCCTCTGGTTCAAATAGAATGAGAGGACCAGTTTGTTTCCTGCTTCTCATTCTCTTGTTTTTCCTCACTGCTATCAGAAGACCAGAACTCCCAGCTTATGCATTAATGCTTATATTCTCACCCTATTCTGGATATCCCCTCCTTTTCATGCCATCCCAAACACCTCCATTGTGCACCCCACAACTGTCTTTAGCCAGCTTCTCCATTCCACATTCTCTTCACCTGCTTTGACCAAGTGAAGCCTAAATTTCCTCGGATGACACTGCAGTCCTCTTGAGTAAAGGCCATAATTTTTTCTCTCCAGTAATACTCTATGGTTGGTAGAAATGAACTGAACATCCTATACTGGCATCGTATCACCTCTGCTCCATCTTCCTTCAAAAAGGGAAGCACCCCACAATAATTCTTTTTGTTGCTGTCATTGGTTGCCCACACATGTAGTTATTGTGGCAGGCTGGTTAAAAAGGTATGCTCTGGAGTCTAATATCGCCTGGGTTTTCATTCCAGTGCTCCTACTTGTATGAGTTCTGGTATGCCGCTTAATGTCTGTGCTTCAGCTTCCTTGTCAGGAAAATGAAGTTTCTTATGAGAAGCACGGTAATAAATGGAAAGTTCTTAAAACAATGTGTGAAACATAGTATATGATTGACAAATGTGAGATGTCATTTTTAAAAGTAATTTTTACTTCCATATGCTTATCTTCATCAATGACTATAGTGTATCTAAAATCTGAATTTTAGGCAAAGTGCCTTCTTCCCTTCCAGCTTACTTCCTCTGATGCTTCCTCTCTAGCATTTCTTCCTTTCCACCAGGATCCCCAAGTTTCACATCCTACTGCATTTAACTCCCAGTCAGTATCCCCATCGTTGCTACCTTTCTTGGTCATGTTAGAGCCTATGGGCCGTCTTCAGAGTTCCTGTCATTTAACATTAACTCCCTTCTTGCTCTCTCCTTTCTTCATATTCATCTGGCAAAACCACAACTTTACTTAACCTGTTTTCCTACCTATTCTGCTAGATCCAAACAACTAAATATTCAAGAAAAAAAAACATAACTTGCAGATTAATGAATATAAATCTCAAATGACAACCGAATGCTACCCATCAATCTTACTGAACTTTCTAGTCCATTCATTTTTACATCCTCCAAAATGATTGTCTCACATATTTTCTCCGTTTCAACCTATAACTCTTCCTCCACTTCATCCTTTTTTTTTTTTTCTGATTTTCTTTCTAATACATTGACTTTTTCCCCTTGGTCTTCTTTGCTTGCTACCTATTAATATTATAATAGTTCTGCTTAATAAATCACCTCAAAACTTAATGGCTTAAAATGGTAATTCCTGATTATCTTTTCCAGTTTTTGTGGGTCAGGAATTTGGGGGTGACTTGGGGTATCATGTAGTTGCAATCAGTTGTCAGCAGGGTCTGCAGTCATCTGAAGGCCTAACTTGGACTGACTCACTCATATGGCTTCTCTATGGTGCTACTTGAGTATCCTCACAACATGGTAACTGACTTTCCTTTGAGTAAGCAAAGAGATGCTGCAATGCTTTATATGACCAAACCTTGAAAATCTTGCACCGTTACTTCTACAGTGTTCTATTGGTCACACACATTAACCCTGATTTGTTGTTAGTGGAATGTTGGAGTCACTGCCCAAGGGCATGGATACCAGGACATGAGGATACCAGGAGATGAGCCATCTTGGAGGTTGTTACCACCACAAGTCAGCTGGATGTCTAAATAATGACATTTCCTGTATCTCTGCACAGACATTTCTTTTTTTCTGTATCTATACTCTCTCCTCTAGTGCTCTTATCTAGTCTTATGGGTTTATATATTATATATAAGCTATTGACACTCAAATTTATCTCCACTCCTAAACACAAGAGCTGTACATTCAAATTCTCTCTTGACATTTTCAGTTCAGTTCAGTTCAGTTCAGTCACTCAGTCGTGTCTGACTCTTTGTGACCCCATGAATTGCAGCACTCCAGGCCTCCCTGGCACCCAAGGCCAGGGGTGACGGCCGGGAGGAGCAACCCTGACATCCAAGAAGTGGTGGCTGTGTGGGCACAGGAGGGCCTAGAGGAGCTATCCCACGTTGAAGGTCAGGAGGGGTGGCGGTGAGGAGAAATAACTCCAACATTTTCAGTTAGATGTCTAAAAAAAATAGGTGTTTAAAACTTCCTTCTCAAATATCTCCTAAGCTTCCTCATCTCATGGAATGGCATCAGCATCTGTCCAGTCACTCAAGTCAGAAATCTGAATTTTCCCTTTTCCTGATGTAATTCTTAACAATACCTTCCAACCATACCTAAATTTGTCTACTTTGCTTCATCTCTGTTGACACTCTCCTATTCCAACACATCTTCACCTCTCATCTAATCTAGATCAAGAGCTCCTGACTGGCCTTTCTATTTCTGTAACCCATTATTCACTCACCAGAGAGATCTTTTAAAAAGAGTATAATTATATTATGTCTTTGTTGTCATTGTTCAGTCACTAAGCTGTGTCTGACTCTTTGTGACACCGTGGACTATAGCTCCTCTGTCCATGGGATTTCCCAGACCAAGAATACTGGAGTGGGTAGCTATGCCCTCCTCCAGGGGATCTTCCTGACCCAGGGTTTGAACCTGGGTTTCTCTTGCATTGGCAGTCGGGTTCTTTACCACTAGCACCACCTGGTAAGCCCTGAATGTGTTTCAACACCTCTCTTGGCTTCCCATCTCACTTAGAATGACATCTCGCTTCCTCACCTCACCTAAAAGACCTTCCACGCGTGGCATCTGCGCACCTCTCTGACCCTGTTTCCTATCACGTATTCCCTTATTTACAACATTCCATTCACCCTTGGTTGCCTTCTGATCTTGAAACATGCCAGCACATCCCAAAACATGGCCTTTTGTGCTGGTTTTCACTCTAAAATGATCTTGCCCTGGATCTTGGTGGTGTCATTCTTTTCTCATCATTCAGGTCTTAGCTTACATGTCCAGAGAGAACAGTAAGTCCTCCTCAGAGAGGCCAGTCCTTCTCATACAATCTAAAGCAGCTCCAGGTCATTCTCTAACACATTTTATTTTCTGCATAACACTTAATGACACGGGCAATTTCTTGCTCGTTTGTCTGCTGCTTGTACCCTTCAGTAGAATGTAAGCTCCATAAATGCAGAGGCCTCAAGTCCCTTGTTCATTACTGTATTCCCAGCACCTGGACTAGTGCCTGGCTTATGGTAAAGACTCAAAAAATGAGTAGTTGAATGAAATAAGGAACACTTGTTCACTGGTCACTCACTAAGGTAACCTTCTATGAATCATTCAAATTGAATTATCCCTGGACGTTTCCAGGAAATTATCTCTGAAAAATAATAATAGTAATAATAGTTACTATATATATATAAACTATTTAATTGGAAGACAAGTCTTTGGCACGTTCTGGTCCAGAGAAAACAATTCAAAGAAGCATCTTCTTTTCTTCTGTAAGACAAATATTGTCTTCTTAATACATAACATCTCTCTCCCCTTTTATGTATTCTGTTGTAAGAATTGAATTCTCTTTATTGTTCTTGGTGTTTAGGCAAATTTACCTATATTTTAAGAATGTTATAATTTCTGTTATAGATAATTATGCCTTTGGGGGCACTACCGGCTTAAGGCGTCTTGTGTTAACAAAAATGTGTGTTAATTTATGCTGTTTGCTATGGCATTTTTGGGCTTCCCCAGTGGCTCAGCAGTTAAAAAAAAAAAAAAAGCCATCTGTAATGCAGGAGATGTGGCTTCAATCCTTGGGTCAGGAAGATCCCCTGGAGAAGGGAATGGCAACCCATTCCAGTATTCTTGCCTGGAGAATCCCATGGACAGGGGAGCCTGGTGGGCTACAGTCCATGGGCTTGCAAGGAGTCAGGCAAAATGAAGCGACTGAGCGTGAGCATGGTGGCATTTTCTTCTGCAGAGTTTTTATTCTGCAGTTCTGGTTCTCAACTTTGTATTGTCCAATTTATTGTTATTCGTGGATCTATACTGTGGAGAAACTGTTTAAATGTTTTCCTGGCAAACCACCATAGCCTGCTTTTTTGTTTGTTTGTTTTGTTTACTTGTTTTTGTTATCTTCAGAAGCATCTTTCCCTTGAGTTGCAAGTCACCGTGTTTTTTTTTTCTACAGTGACTCTGAGATTCAGATCCTTTATGACCTGGCCCCCACCTTAATCCCTCCTTAACTCAGAGTCTCCTTCCTTCCTAAACTGTGGTTCATTTGCCTCTACTTTATCATTTCAGCCCATGGGCATTGCTTTATTTTTAAATTATGTTATGTTGATTAGAAATGTCCTATGATATTGTTTCCCTTTTAGACTTTTATTTTTTCCTTTTTCCTTCTCTTATCACCTGAGGCAATACATGCTGCATAGCTGACCCTCAGTCTGGATCAGTGGCTACCTTCTCCTCTTCATGCTGGCTTGAGACCCACCCAAGTGAGCAGGACACTGAAATTATGTGTTGGTTAACTTGCCTCCATTCCATTCCATTTTATGTGAGGATGTTTTATGAAACATAGCTAATCCTGTGAGTTTAATTATACAAATATTTACTGATGTTTGTTCAACATCTGCTAATCAGATACAATTCTGAATTCAGTAACAAATACCCCATAGATTTTAGACATTTCCAGAATAATTAATGATATAAGCTGCAACAGTTATTAGAGTTCTATCAGGGATACAAAACTATATTTATATCTACATTTATATCTATATCTGTACTTGATCCTCATTATTTCTGGATTCCATATTTGTGAATTCACCTACTTGCTAAATTTTTTTGCAACCCCCAAGTCAATATTTGCAATGCTTTGTGATCATTTTTAGACATGCACAGAGTGACAAAAAAATTGAATTACTTTTCATGTATGTTCCCAACTGAGGTTAGAGGTTAGATGCCGTGAATTCTTGCTTAAATTCTCATACTATGAACAAAAGGTTTTTTTTGGGGGGAGAGGGGAGCACAGTCTAAAGTCTAATGTACTATATTTTTCATATTTTTGTTCTGCTTTTTGGTGATTTCACTGTTTAAAGTGGCCTTTAAGTGTAGTGCTTAAGTGCTGTACAGTGCTCTTAAGCACAGGAAGACTGTGATCTGCCTTATGGAGAAAAATCTGTGTTCTGGACAAGCTTCCCTTGGCCATGAGTCATAGTGCTATTGGCTGTGACTTCAATGTTTATAAGTCTGCAACAGGATACATCCATAAATAGGAAAAAGTAATTCACTGCTTCGCACATGAAGCCACTCTGGAAAGTGTTAAGATAAAACTAGAGTGTGTGATGAAGCTATGGAAATGATGATAAAGTGGCTAAGATAATGCATTCATGAGATAATGACCCATTAAAAGAACATAGTGGACTGCCATGATATGAGGTTGAGAGCCAAAGAAATTTAGTCATGTTACCCACGACTAGAAAAACATTTCTGGACTAGTGCTACCTTGCTGACACATTTCAAAAGATGATACAGTGTTAAAAAAAATGTTAACTTAAAGATAAGGTAAGTTCTGCAGATTAAGAAGCTATAGAAGAATTTAAAAAATACGTGCTAAATGGTTGACAAGAAAACGGTTATGTGAAACAGCAGATTTTCAGCGTTGATGAGGCTGGCTTGTTTTGCAGGGACAGTTCAGTTCAGTTCAGTCTCTCCGTCGCATCCGAATCTTTGCAACCCCATGAACTGCAGCATGCCAGGCATCCCTGTCTATCACCAACTCCCGGAGTTGACCCAAATTCATGTCCATTGAGTCAGTGATGCCATCCAACCATCTCATCATCTGTTGTCCCCTTCTCTTTCCGTCCTCAATCTTTCCCAACATCAGGGTCTTTCCCAACGAGTCAGCTCTTCGCATCAGGTGGCCAAAGTATTGGAGTTTCAGTTTCAACATCAGACCTTCCAATGAAACCCAGGACTGATCTCTTTTAGGATGGACTAGTTGGATCTCCTAGCAGTCCAAGGAACTCTCAAGAGTCTTCTCCAACACCACAGTTCAAAAGCATCAATTCTTTGGCACTCAGCTTTCTTTATAGTCCAACTCTCACATCTATATATGACTACTGGAAAAACCATAGCCTTGACTAGATGGATCTTTGTTAACAAAGTAATGTCCCTGCTTTTTAATATGCTATCTAGGTTGGTCATAACTTTCCTTCCAAGGAGTAAGGGCTTTTTAATTTCATGGCTGCAATCACCATCTGCAGTGATTTTGGAGCCCCCAAAAATAAAGTCTCACACTGTTTCCATTGTTTCTCCATCTATTTGCCATGAAGTAGTGGGACCAGATGCCATGATCTTAGTTTTCTGAATGTTGAGCTTTAAGCCAACTTTTTATCTCTCCTCTTTCACTTTCATCAAGAGGCTCTTTAGTTCTTCTTCACTTTCTGCCATAAGGGTGGTGTCATCTGCATATCTGAGGTTATTGATATTTCTCCCGGCAACCTTGATTCCAGCTTGTGCTTCTTCCAGCCCAGTGTTTCTCATGATGTACTCTCATATAAGTTAAATAAGCAGAGTGAAAATATACAGCCTTGACATACTCCTTTTCCTCTTTGGAACCAGTCTGTTGTTCCATGTCCAGTTCTAACTGTTGCTTCCTGACCTGCATACACGTTTCTCAAGAGGCAGGTCAGGTGGTCTGGTATTCCCATCTCTTTCAGAATTTTCCACAGTTTATTGTGATCCACACAGTCCAAGGCTTTGGCATAGTCAATAAAGCAGAAATAGATGTTCTTCTGAAACTTTCTTTGTTTTTCAATGATCCAGCAGATGTTGGCAATTTGATCTCTGGTTCCTCTGCCTTTTCTAAGTCCAGTTTGAACATCTGGAAGTTCACGGTTCACGTATTGCTGAAGTCTGGCTTTGAGAATTTTGAGCATTACTTTATTAGCTTGTGCCGCCACTGCTAAGTCACTTCAGTCGTGTCTGACTCTGTGTGACCACATAGACAATAGCCCACCAGGCTCCACTGTCCCTGAGATTCTCCAGGCAAGAACACTAGCATGTGAGGTGAAGGCAACTGTGCGGTAGTTTGAGCATTCTTTGACATTGCCTTTCTTTGTTTTCCTTTATTTCTTTGCATTGATTGGTGAAGAAGGTTTTCTTATCTCTTGTTGCTATTCTTTGGAACACTTCATTCAGATGCTTCTATCTTTCCTTTTCTCCATTGCTTTTCACCTCTCTTCCTTTCACAGCTATTTGTAAGGCCTCCCCAGACAGCCATTTTGCTTTTTTTGTATTTCTTTTCCATGGGGATGGTCTTGATCCCTGTCTCCTGTACAATGTCACAAACCTCATTCCATAGTTCATCAGGCACTCTATCTATCAGATCTAGGCTCTTAAGTCTATTTCTCACTTCCACTGTATAATCATAGGGGATTTGATTTAGGTCATACCTGAATGGTCTAGTAGTTTTCCCCACTTTCTTCAATTTAAGTCTGAATTTGGAAATAAGAAGTTCATGATCTGAGTGACAGTCAGCTCCTGGTCTTGTTTTTGCTGGCTGTATAGAGCTTCTCCATCTTTGGCTGCAAAGAATATAATCAATCTTATTTCAGTGTTGACCATCTAGTGATGTCCATGTGTAGATCTTCTCTTGTGTTGTTGGAAGAAGGTGTTTGCTATGACTAGTGCATTCTTTTGGCAAAACTCTATTAGCCTTTGCCCTGCTTCATTCCACATTCCAAGGCCAAATTTGCCTGTTATTCCAGGTGTTTCTTGACTTCCTACTTTTGCATTCCAGTCCTCTATAATGAAAAGGATATCTCTTTTGGGTGTTAGTTCTAGAAGGTCTTGTAGGTCTTCATAGAATCATTCCACTTCAGCTTCTTCATCATTACTGGTCGGGGCATAGACTTGGATTACTCTGATATTGAATGGTTTGCCTTGGAAATGAACAGAGATCATTCTGTTGTTTTTGAGGTTGCCATTTCAGACTCTTTTGTTGACCATGATGGCTACTCCATTTCTTCTAAGGGGTTCCTGCCCATGGTAGTAGATATAATGGTCATCTAAGTTAAATTCACTCATTCCAGTTGATTTTAGTTCACTGATTCCTAGAATGTGACGTTTACTCTTGCCATCTCCTGCTTGACCACTTCCAGTTTGCCTTCATTCATGGACCTAACATTCCAGGTTCCTATGCAATATTGCTCTTTACAGCATTGGACCTTGCTTCTATCACCAGTCTCATCCACAATGGGGTGTTGTTTTTGCTTTGGCTCCATCCCTTCATTCTTTCTGGAGTTATTTCTTCACTGATCTCCAGTAGCATATTTGGCACCTACCGACCTGGGGAGTTCATCTTTCAGTGTCCTATCTTTTTTCCTTTTCATACTGTTCATGGGGTTCTCAAGGCAAGAATACTGAAGTGGTTTGCCATTCCCTTCTCCAGTGGACCATATTTTGTCAGAACACTCCGCCATGACCCGTCCATCTTGGGTGGCCCCACGTGGCATGGCTTAGTTTCACTGAGTTAGATAAGGCTGTGGTTCATGTGATCAGATTTGCTAGTTGTCTGTGATTGTGGTTTCAGTCTGTCTGCCCTCTGAAGCCCTCTCTCAGTGCCTACCATCTTACTTGGGTTTCTCTTACCTTGAACATGGGGTATATCTTCACACCTGCTCCAGCAAAGTGCAGCCGTTGCTCCTGACCTTAGAGGTGGGGTAGCTCCTCTTTGCTGCTGCTCCTAACCTTAGACGTGGGATAGCTCCTCCTGGCTACTTCTGCACTGCACAGCTGCCGTTTATTGCAAGGACAGTTTCAAGCAAACCTATATAATGAAAATGGCTTCCAAATTCCCTGGCTTTAAATCACCCAAAGCCCATGATATTAGTTATTTGTAATAAATATATATTAAATAAAGTGTCTTTAAACAGAAACACACAAGAAAACAAGATTATGTATTGATCGGTTGGCAAAAATAGAGTCATCAGAGGCTCAGATATATCTCTCCATAGGAGCAATGGTTCCATATTCACTAGTTGTGAAGTGTTCTTGGCAACTTTGTGGAAGATTACTGTGAATAACAAGAATTGGTTCCTCATCAAAGAATATGATTGGTTTATGTGATTGTGGGATCTTTCTAGGGAAGTCCAAAATCTATAGGACCTAAGCTAGCCAACCAGAAACTCCTGGGCAGGTGCCTGCCATGCAGCCCAGAGGCAAAACTTCTCCATTCAAGGAAACCTGTTTTGCTCTTATCACCATTTGACTGATCGGATGAGGCTCTCCCAGTTTACTGAGGCTAATATTAACCAAAAGTCAAATGACCGTAGATGTTAAGCACAACAAAACTTTCACATCAACACTAGACTAGTGTTTAGTTGTATAACTGGGTACCACAGTCTAGTCAAGCTGACACATGAAACTATCCGTCACACTAATATAATCACATTTTTTGAAAAAAAAAATGGAGTATATTTGCTTTACACTGTTGTGTTAGTTTCTGCTGTACAGCAAAGTCAGTCAGTTATATGTAGAGTCTATCCCCTCTCTTTGGATTTCCTTGCCATTTCGGTTACCACAGAGCACTGAGTAGAGTTCCCTGTGCTGTAGAGTAGACTCTTGTTAGCTATTATACATCTTTCTCTAGCTCACCCACTCCAGTGTTCTTGCCTGGAGAATCCCAGGGACAGAGGAGCCTGGTAGGCTACCATCTATGGGGTCACACAGAGTCGGACATGACTGAAGCGACTTAGCAGCAGCATCAGCTCTCTAGCTCTAGCTTGGTTGCTCACTGGTTTCTGATTCTTTGTAACCGCATGGACTTCAGCCTCCCAGGCTCCACTGTCCTTGGGATTTTCCAGGCAAAAATCCTGGAGTGGGTTTCCACTTCCTTCTCTAGGGGATCCTTCTGACCCAGGAATTGAACCTATGTCTCCTGCATTGGAAGGCAGATTCTTTACAACTGTACCATGTGGGAAGCCCATTTTATACACAGTAGCACGTATATGTCAATCCCAATCTTCCAATTCATTCCATGCCCCTTTCCCCACCTTAGTGTCCATATGTTTGTTCTCTATGCCTGTGTCTCTATTTCTGCTTTGCAGATAGGTACATCTGTATCATTTTTCTAAATTCCACATATATGAGTTAATAGCTGATATTCATTTTTCTCTTTCTGACTTACTTCACTATGTATGACAGTCTCTAGGTCCATCTGTGTCTCTGCAAATGGCACAAAAATTGGTTCCTTTTAATAGCTGAGCCATTGAGTGTTTTCTGTGTTCAGGTACTGTTCTCAATATCTCCATGCTTATTTAACCCCCACAGCAATCTTTTGCAGTTGGTACTATTATATCTACATGTGATGGATGAACAAATGGAGACATAAGTAACCAGAAGTGACCTGCTCAGGTTCATGCAGCATGTGTGAGGAAGATGAAAATCATCTCTAACTCTAGCCCTAAAACCTGCCTCCGGGGTCCCCCCTCTGAATCAATTCATTCACTCTCTGATGTAAAGAGAAAGCTAGCTATGGCAGGAAGTATCTTAACTTCACAAGTGGATGGGAACAGTACCACCTTGGCTGATATCAAGGGATATTCTCAATTTGGAGGGGTCTAGGCTTCTGCGTGGGTATTGCTCTCCTTCTGTCATGACCTTTACCTCTGTCCACCTAACTCAGGCTCAGCCTGGTTCTGTGTTTGATGAGACCACAATTGTGACCTGATGGGTTATTATAGCTATTATCTCTTTTTTAACTAGCCTAGGAGAGGCCAATGCATGTTACAGAGTCAAATACTGTTGGGAAACAAAGTTCACACAAAGAGATTCAATGAATTGTGTTCTGAAAATGTTTACACAGAATTGAAATAACCTCAGAGGTCCCAGGTTATCTCCATAATCACGGTATGGCTTAATACAGTTGTTAACTAAACCGTTAACTGCCTCGAGGTAGAAGGATCTGTGATTGCTGGAAATACGCCTTAGAAATGTTTCAGTTGTAAAAAGCAAAACAAGCAAAAGTAGAACTGCAAATTACCAAGTGCTAAAATTGAAGTAAAAATAAAGTTAAATACAATTGAATGTCACAAAAAACTGATAATGACATTCCAACACAAATAGCATGGGAAATATGGCACACTAGAAGAGACTGATTTTTCAGCTGTTTCCATAATGTGATTCAAAATACTTTTTTTCTGTTTAGTTTGTAGAACTCTCAAAATAATCCATGATTTTCTGGATTAAGAAAGCAGGTCACCCATCTACTTACTAACGTAGTCACAAGAAAGTATCTTGAAACTGTGAGAAAAACTTAAGATGCATAGATGTCCTAGGTAGAGGTGAAGGTATTCAAATGCTGTGTCTCCCACCACTACATGCAAGATCAGATCAGGCCAGCTAAGGCACATGGCTCCATCAGATGGTGGCCAACTCATATGAGTGTTTGAGAAGAAATACATCATCTGTAGCATCACCCTTTCTCTCTCCCAAAGAACATGTGGAGGAGTACAAAGAGGGAATGGCAACATGTATCAAAAAGGAGTGAATCATGAGTTAAGCAAGTTTTCAACTGCTTGGTGAGGTGAGAGGTGTTTCAACATATATTTTAAGATGCATCTTATACTTAAGAGTATGAAGGAGGGTGGTTGATCATCATGCTATAAAAAAGGTAAAAAGAATTGAACCTTATCATTAGAAGTAAGTTATGTTTATTTTCCCCAGTAAAGTGCTGGATGTAGGTCTTCAAAGAAATGTGACTGAACAGCTTCAGGTACATTAATGTTATATGGAAACCGACATTTTGGAAAAAAAAAAAAAAGTAGGCCTTGTGTTTTCAAGGGTTTCTTAGGTGGCACTAGTGGTAAAGAACCTACCTGCCAATGCAGGTAGACCTAAGAGATAAGTTTAATCACTAGGTTGGGAAGATCCCCTGGAGGAGGGCATGGCAACCCACTCCAGTATTCCCGCCCGGGGAATCCCTTGGACAGAGGAGTTTGGTGGGCTACAGTCTATAGGGTCTCAGTCTGCACAACTGAAGCAACTTAGCACTCATGCACTCAAGCACTGTGTTGTCAAAACAAAGAAATGGGAAGCTTCTCAAGATGAATAATAGAACAAGCAAAACAACATTGAGACAGGTGAGGAAAAGCAGGTGTTGAATACAGAAAAATGTTGACAAAGAGATTGAGGGGAAGCCCAGTGGGGAATGAAGGCTTGAACAGAGAAGCCGGTCGTGAGCAGTTCAGGCCTCCGTGGAGGCATAAGCAGCCTGGTTGCAAGTTTTGTCAGGTCGAAGACAGCAGAGGGAGAAGGCTGAATGTTTAGAAGATGGTCATTTTGACCAAAGTGTGTTCTCTGGAAGGAAATGAGAGGGGATGGGTGAAGACCTGAGACCTCAGCTGACTCTTGTGTCCTCTTTGGACACTGGCCATGACTGTCAGTGTCTGACTTAAGAATGGAACAAACTAGCACAGCCACTATGGAGAACAGTGTGGAGATTCCTTAAAAAACTGCAAATAGAACTGCCTTATGACCCAGCAATCCCACTGCTGGGTATACACACTGAGGAAACCAGAATTGAAAGAGACACGTGTACCCCAATGTTCATTGCAGCACTGTTTATAATAGCCAGGACATGGAAGCAACCTAGATGTCCATCAGCAGACGAATGGATAAGAAAGCTGTGGTACATATACACAATGGAGTATTACTCAGCCATTAAAAAGAACACAACTGAATCAGTTCTAATGAGGTGGATGAAACTGGAGCCTATTATACAGAGTGAAGTAAGCCAGAAAGAAAAACACCAATACAGTATACTAACACATATATATGGAATTTAGAAAGATGGTAATGATAACCCTGTATGGGAGGCAGCAAAAGAGACACAGATGTAAAGAGCAGACTTTTGGACTCTGTGGGAGAAGGAGAGGGTGGGATGACTTGGGAGAATGGCATTGAAACATGTATACTATCATGTAAGAAATGAATCGCTAGTCTAGGTTCGATACAGGATACAGGATGCTTGGGCTGGTGTACTGGGATGACCCGGAAAGATGATATGGGGAGAGAGGTGGGAGGGGAGTTCAGGGTTGGGAACTCATGTACACCTGTGGTGGATTCATGTCAATGTATGGCAAAACCAATATAGTATTATAACGTAAAAAAAAAAAAAGAATGAAACAGAGGGTAATAAGTAACAACTTTAAGCTTCCTGGAGAACACAAAGGATTTCCCTTTGATTATGGCTTTTCTGTGACTCTAAGGCATCCTCATGGTGAGTCAGTGTGGTCAGGGAGGCCCTGAACCTTGGAGTCTGACACTGGCCCACGAGATTGTTCCTGGGGTCCTGAGGAGGTGGGAAGGATAGGGCAAAGTGGTGTCTCTGGAGTCAGATTGCCTGAATCAGATGCAGTTTTGTGCTACTCCCAAGCTCTGTGACCTGCTAACTTACTTCACCTTTCTAATCTCAGTTTCCTCATGTGTAAAATGGGACTAAAGATACCATCTCCCTCAGAGAATTGTTAGGATGATTAAATATACAATGCCCAGGACTAGGCATGAAGTGGAACTCAGAAAACAATTGCTAGTATTGTCACCTTTATAGCAAGCGTGCTATGTGCCTGGTTTTCTTGGTCACTTGCTTTTGCTACAGTTATCTGATTTTAGCCTCATGCTAACATAGACGTGTTGCTTTTATTTATTTATTTATTTAATTTTTATTTTTACTTTATTTTACTTTACAATACTGTATTGGTTTTGCCATACATTGACATGAATCCACCACGGGTGTACATGCGTCCCCAAACATGAACCCCCCTCCCCCCTCCCTCCCCATAACATCTCTCTGGGTCATCCCCGTGCACCAGCCCCAAGCATCCTGTATCCTGCATCAGACATAGACTGGCGATTCGTTTCTTACATGATAGTATACATGTTTCAATGCCATTTTTTTACTTGTTAAAAAATTGAGCCCAGAGAAAATAACTTGTTAAGGAAAACACATGCAATCACTATGTGACTCTCTCTTTCCTGATCCAAGTCTATGTTAACTGGCCTGTGATGCTTAGCATTTGTAAGAGCAGATGTGTAGAATTAGTGGGAACCAACAGCTGAGTACAGAGGCCTGGTTCTGGTTATAGTAAAATGATTCATCATGTCTACTACTCTACAGCAAGACCCTTCTAATGGTGACACAACCAGACCCAGACCATTCTGTGTAGCTGGTTATAGGAACTCATACTTTTTTGATCCCTTGATGTGTGTTACACCAAAAAAGGAGATTTCCCATTTAACATTACTAGGAATTCTTGGAAGTAGCCACTATTACCACCTCTGTTTTGCAGATGAGGGAATGGGACAGTAGGTGGCCAAACCACAGTTGGAAAGGACATCTGTCTGGTTTCAGAGCCCATGACTCAACGACTCAACACAATCTGTACTACCTCCCTCTGCTGCTGTAGGCTTATTGATGTCATGTCTGCATTTCATGTCTGCAGAGCTCCCACTGCTCTTTTGAAATAGTTTGCTCCCCAAATCTCTCTCCTCACTGGTATGAAATATACCTTGTGCTTACCAGTCGCTATGGTTTCCCTGTGTCATCACACACCTCCGCATCTTCTCCCCCATAATTTCTTTTGGCATAAAGCAATTCTTTAGATACTTTATTTTCAAATACCCTTCCTTGTTCACTTGCAACTGATCTGAAAACACACAGCACTTATTGATTTACTTATTCAACAATTATCATTTGCTGGTTTGTATTCTTGATTAGCCTTTACGTATCAGTGCCTTTCCTTTTGAAATACATTACGAAGTCCTTGAAGTTCATGACTTCTTTAAAACACACACACACACACACACACACATTGGAAATTCTTGAGAGTTCGACCATAAAGAAAGCTGAGCACCAAAAAATTGATGCTTTAGAACTGTGGTGTTGGAGAAGACTCTTGAGAGTCCCTTCGACTGGAAGGAGATCAAACCAGTCAGTCTTACAGGAAATCAATCCTTAATGTTCATTGGAGGGACTGATGCTGAAGCTCCAATACTTTGGCCACCTGATGCAAAGAACTGATTCATTAGAAAAGACTCAGATTCTGGGAAAGATTGAAGGCAGGAGGAGAAGGGGATGGCAGAGGATGAGATGGCTGGATGGCATCACCAACTCAATGGACATGAGTTTGAGCAGGCTCTGGGAGGTGGTGAAGGACAGGGAATCCTGGTGTGCTGCAGTCCTTGGGGCTGCAAAGAGTCAGACACAGTTGAGTGACCAAACAACAATAGCAAGAAATTCTTGCCTTACATATCATCTAACTTAATGAATATCAACTGATTCACTCTTTTCAGAAAAACAATATATTTGTCAAGAGAGATAATTTTATTTTATGTATTTATTTATTTATTTGGCCTCCATGTTTATTATAGAAAACTGTAAAAACCTTTTTAAAAAACAGCAATGGGAGTTACACATGAAATGAATACAAAGCTCACTTCATAAAAACACTGAAAACATGATTGTGTCCTTCCACAACCCAGCAACACACATGGTGTCAGAAACACCCATATGGTTCAAATTATAGGTTTTAGTCATTTGACAATTATTTCCTGCACACTTTTTACATGCAAGGCACTGCACTGTGGTAGGTGCTGGAGACGTAGTAATAAGTAAAAGAAAATCCCAGCTTTCACAGAGCTTCTGGTCCCCTGGAGGGCAGACAGACACCAGATGTAACAAGTACAAACATGTCAGGTCATCAAAAGGTATGAAGGCAGGGGGGAGGGCAGGTAGGAAAAGTTTCTGTACGCTCTCCAAATTCTTAGGAGCAGTCTAAGACTGCTTTGAAGGTCACAGTCTGGGGAAAACATCCAGACTCTAAATATATATACATATATATTTTAAATGTATTTATTTATTTGGCTGGGCTGGGGCTTAGTCATGGCATGTGGGATTTAATTCCCTCACTAGGGATCAAACCAGGGCCCCCTGCATTGGGAGCTACTAGATCACCAGGGAAGTTCCTATATATACATATTTTTCTTTTAATTTGAAACAAATTTATCTTTACACATACTGTAAGTGAAGACAAATGACAGAAAACTGCTGTGGGGAACATTTTGTAAATATATGTGTATTAAGAATATTGATATCAGTATTACTGGTTATAATAATAGGACATTTGGAAAACATAGCCCTTAAGAAAGATTGAAGTGAAGCGTGAAGTGTAAAGTGTAGTTGCTCAGTCGTGTCTGACTCTTTGCAACCCCACAGACTGTAGCCTACCAGGCTTCTCTGTCCATGGGATTTTTCCAGGCAATAGTACTGGAGTGAATTGCCATTTCCTTCTCCAGGGTATCTTCCCAATCCAGGGCTTGAACCCGGGTCTCCTGCATTGTAGACAGACGCTTTACCATCTGAGCCACCAGGGATTAGGTAAGTAAATTCTGGTATATCCACATAATGAAATGCTTATCAATTTGTGTTTTAGTTTTCTTATTATTGTATTTTTTAATTTATTTTTTAATTGGTCAAAAATTTCTTAACAGTTTTGTGTTGGTTTCTGCCATACGACAATGTAGGAGTTAATACACCAGTTTGGAAAACTTGTCAATCATGTGCCCAAATGTAGCAGCAAATGTGACAGGAAAAAGGGATACATATTTAGATTTTAAGTAGCATTTCTCTTACATGTTACTTTAATTGCCTTCAGTTCAGTTCAGTCGCTCAGTTGTGTCTGACTCTTTGCAACCTCATGAATTGCAGCATGCCAGGCCTCCCTGTCCATCACCAACTCCTGGAGTTCACTCAGACTCATGTCCATCGAGTCAGTGATGCCATCCAGCCATCTCATCCTCTGTCGTCTCCTTCTTCTCCTGCCCCCAATCCCTCCCAGCATCAGAGTCTTTTCCAATGAGTGAACTCTTCACATAAGGTGGCCAAAGTACTGGAGTTTCAGCTTTAGCATCATTCCTTCCAAAGAAATCCCAGGGTTGATCTCCTTCAGAATGGACTGGTTGGATCTCCTTGCAGTCCAAGGGACTCTCAAGAGTCTTCTCCAACACCACAGTAAACTAACTAAAATGTTGGTATATTATGATATTAATCATCTGGCTTCACATGAATGAAGAAAGATGATTTAGAAATAAAGTTGGTACCAAATTCAGTTCAATCATTTAATTGTGTTCTTTTGTGACCCTATGGACTGCAGCACGCCAGGCTTCCCTGTTCATCACTAGCTCTCAGAGCTTGTTCAAACTCATGTCCATGAGTCGGTGATGCCATCAACGATTTCATCCTGTCCTCCCCTTTTCCTCCTGCCTTCAGTCTTGCCCAGCATCAGGGTCTTTTCCAATGAGTCAGTTCTTCACATTAGATGGCCAAAGGATTGGAGTTTCAGCTTCTGCATCACTCCTTCCAATGAATATTCAGGACTGATTTCCTTTAGGATGGACGTGTCTGATCTCCTTGCTGTCCAAGGGACTCTCTCAAGAGTCTCCTCCAACACCACAGTTCAAAAGCATCAATTCTTTGGAACCCAGCTTTCTCTATAGTCCAACTCTCACATCCATACATGACTACTGGAAAAACCATAGTTTTGACTATATGGACTTTGATGGCAAAGGAATGTCTCTGCTTTTTAATATGTTGTCTAGGTTGGTCACAGCTTTTCTTCCAAGGAGCAAGCATCTTTTAATTTCATGGCTGCAGTCACCATCCAAACTGATTTTTGAGCCCAAGAAAATAAAGTCTGTCATCACTGTTTCCATTGTTTCCCATTTATTTGCCATGAAGTGATGGGACCGGATGTCATGATCTTAGTTTTTTGAATCTTGAGTTTTAAGTCAGCTTTTCCACTCTCCTCTTTCACTTTCATCAAGAGGCTCTTTAGTTACTCTTTGTTTTCTGCCATAAGAATGGTGTCATCTGCTTATCTGAGGTTATTGATATATTTTTTTGAGGTTATTGATATTAATTTTTCAGGGATGCCTTGATTTCAGATTGTGTTTCATCCAGTCCAGCATTTTGCATCATACTCTGCATGTAGTTACATAAGCAAGGTGACAATATAGAGCCTTGAGGTACTCCTTTCCCAATTTTGAACCAATCGACTGTTTCATATCTGGTTCTAACTGTTGCTTGTTGACCTGCATACAGATTTCTCAGGAGGCAAGTAAGGTGGTCTGGTATTCCCATCTCTTGAAGAATTTTCCACAATTTGTTATAATCCACACAGTCAAAGGCTTTAGTGTAGTCAATGAAGTGAAAGTATGTGTTTTTCTGGAACTCTCTTGCTTTTTCTGTGATCCAACGGATGTTGGCAATTTGATCTCTGGTTCCTCTGTCTTTTCTAAATCCAGCTTGAACATCTAAAAATGAAATTAGATCATTCTAATTTCCATTCACATAGTGTAGAAACCTAGCTTGGAGAATTTTGAACATTACTTTGCTAGCATGTGAGATGAGTGCAGTTGTGTGGTATTTGAACATTGTTTGTCATTGCCTTTCCTTGGGATTGGAATGAAAACTGACTTTTCCAGTCTTGTGGCCACTGCTGAGTTTTCCAAATTTGCTGACATATTGAGGGCAGCACTTTCACAGAATCATCTTTGGGGATTTGAAATAGCTCAGCTGAAATTCAATCACCTCCACTAGCTTTGTTCATAGTGATGCTTCCTAAAGCCCACTTCACTTTTCATTCCAGGATGTTGATCTCTAGGTGAGTGACAACACCATCATGGTTATCGGAGTCATTAAGATCTTTTTTTGTATAGTTCTTCTGTGATTCTTACCACCTCTTCTTAATATCTTATGCTTCTGCTAGATCCACACCATTTCTGTCCTTTATTGTGCCCATCTTTGCATGAAATGTTCCCCTGGTATCTCTAATTTTCTTAAAGAGCTCTCTAGTATTTCCCATTCTATTGTTTTCCCCTATTTCTTTAACTGATCACTTCGGAAGACTTTCTTATCTCTCCTAGCTAATTTTTGGAACTCTGTATTCAGATGGATGTATCTTTCCTTTTATACTTTGCCTTTAACTTCTCTTCTTTTCTCAGCTATTTGTAAGGTCTCCTCAGACAACCATTTTGCCTTTTTTGCATTTCTTTTTCTTGGGGATGTTTTTGATCATTATCTCCTATACAATGTTACAAACCTCCATCCACAGTTCTTCAGGCACTCCATCAGATCTAATTCCCTGTGTCTATTTGTCACTTCCACTGTATAGTTGTAAGGGATTTGATTTAGGTCATACCTGAATGATCCAGTGGCTTACCCTACTTTCTTCAATTTAAGTCTGAATTTTGCAACAAGGATTTCATGATCTAAGCCACAGTCAGCTCCTGTAGCCACAGTCAGCTCCTGGTCTTGTTTCTGCTGACTCTATAGAGCTTCTCCATCTTTGGCTGGAAAAATATAATCAGTCTGATTTTGGTGTTGACCATCCGGCGATGTCCATGTGTAGGTTTGTCTCTTGTGTTTTTGGAATAGGGTATTTACTATGACCAGTGTGTTCTCCTGGCAATACTCTCTTAGCCTTTGCCCTGCTTCATTTTGGACTCTAAGGCCAAACTTGCCTGTTCCTCCAAATATCTTTTGACTTCCCACTTTTTCATTCTAGTCCTCTATAATCAAAAGGACATCTTTTGGGGGTATTAGTTCAAGATGGTCTTGTAGTTCTTCATAGAACCATTCAACTTCAACTTCTTCAGCATTAGTGGTTGGGGCATAGACTTGGATTACTGTGATGTTAAATGTTTGCCTTGGAGACAAATAGAGATCATTCTGTATTTTTGAGATTGCACCCAATTACTGCATTTCAGACTCTTTTGTTGAGTAGGAGGGCTACTCCATTTCTTCTAAGTGGTTCTTGCTCACAGTAGTAAATTTAATGGTCATCTGAATCAAATTCACCCATTTCAGTCCATTTTAGTTCACTTATTCCCATAAAATGTCTATGTTAACTCTTGACATCTCCTGTTGAACCACTTCTAGTTTACCTGGATTCATGGCCTTAATATTCCAGGGTCCTATGCAATATTGTCTTTACATCATCGAACTTTACTTCCATCACCAGTCACAATAACAACTGGGCATTGTTTTTGTGTTGGGTCAACCTCTTCATTCTTTCTGGAGCTATTTCTCCACTCTTCTCCAGTAGCACATTGGGCCCTACTGACCTGGGGAGTACTTCTTTCAGTGTCATATTTTTTGCCTGTTTATGGTGTTCTTAAGGCAAGAATACTGAAACAGTTTGCCATTCCCTTCTCCAGTGGACCACATTTGGTCAGAACTCTCCACCATGACCTGTCCATCTTGGGTGGCCCTACACGGCACGGCTCACAGTTACATTGAGTTAGACAAGGATGTGATCCAAATGATCAGTTTGGTTAGTTTTCTGTTATTGTGGTTTCCATTCTGTCTTCCCTCTGATAGATAAGGATAAGAGGCCTGTGGAAGTTTCCTCATGGGAGGGACTAGCTGTGGGGAAATCTGGGTCTTGCTTTGATGAGTGGGTTCATACTCAGTAAATCTTTAATCAAATTTTCTTTTGATGGGTGGGCTGTGCTCCCTCCCTGTAGTTTGGCCTGAGGCCAAACTAATACGGGGTAATGGCAGTAAGGGCAACCTCCTTCAAAATTGTTTGTGCCAGGACTGTTGTATTTAATGCCCCTGACACCACGGCAGGCCACTGTTGTCCCAAGCCTCCGCCAGAGACTCCTGGGCACTCACAGGCAAATCTGGCTCAGTCTTCTTTGGGGTCGCTGCTCCTTTCTCCTGGGTCCTGGTGTGCACAAGGTTTTGTTTGTGCCCTTTAAGTGTCTGTTTCCCCAGTCCTGTGGAAGTTCTGTATCAAATCCCACTGGCCTTCAAAGTCAAATTCCCTGGGGTTCTCAGGCCCTTTGCTGGATCCCCAGGTTGGGAAATCTGTTTTGGACTTAGAACTTTCACAACAGTGTGAGAACTTCTTTGGTATAATTGTTCTCCTGTTTATTAGTCATCTGCTCCGTGGCTCTATGGCGGGGCTCACATACTGTGCCTCCCAGATCTGCTTCAGCCAGAGGCCCTGTCTCTGCGGCAGGCCACTACTGACCCATGTCTCTGCAGGAGACACTCAAAAACTCAAAGGCGGGTCTGGTTCAGTCTCTTGTGGGGTCCCTGGGACCTGGCGTGCACAAAGTTTTGTTTGAGCCCCCTGAGCGTCTCTGGTGGGTATGGAGTTTGATTTTAAATGTGATTTTGCCTTTCCTACCAACTTGTTGGGGCTTCTTCTTTGCCCTGGTACTCAATAGATTTAGACATTTTTATGTATCCTCTTGTATTATTTGGTGCATAAAAAGAAAGTAATTTCTGTAGTCATGTAGGTTGAAACAGTTATCTAGTTTTAAACTTGTCTTTTATGAAGTTAATATTTATTTTCTGATATTTTATCATCACGTTGTTTTGTGTTGTGCATGTGTAGCTTTTAAACATAAGTGTGTTTTAAGCATATATCTGCTTTGCTAGACATTTAGGGTACTATTCAACCAATTGCTGTACTTGCTGAATTAAATCTTTTAGTGGGTAGAATAGAATATTATGAAAATAATACCAATATTATGAAAATCAAATTCTCATGGTTCTTCTCACTCCTTCATCCAAAGCTTCTTTAAGAATATGTGGAATCTCTTTCTATTTCATATTCTAACACATTTGCAAGAAAATCTGTGATCTCTTAATATGTCATGACTTTTTTTCTCTTTTGAATATCTTCCAATGTTGCCTTCAGATATGCCTTCAGATATTTTTAGAGGACAAAGTGTAGAGATTTTGTGCCATTGTTAAAACTATCATTCTCAAAGAAACTTTTTCCCATTTTTTTCTACCAATATAATGTAGTATTTCTCAGTGCAGTTCCTGTTTTTATTTATACCTCAATTCTGTACAAAGTTGATTATTTAAATGCGAGAGCATCTGAATCGTTATCACTCTGTTTACCAGCTCTTTTAAATGTGTGCAATTTATTTTAATACAGAACAGCTGGAGAACAATCAGGTGAAACCTCTGTTGGCATCGAGAAATAATTACATCATCCTCATGCTAATCCCTACCATCCTCTGTTGCAGATGGCAGTGCTGTCACCCTCCAGCGATCTTTCTCAGAGATGGCTCTAAATGTGGAATCTCTGCTTGCTTGTAGCAATCTGACTTATTTCAAAGGGTAAGTGGAAGAGAGGACATGATGGCATCTCCTTGTCCTTAGGTATGTGTATTATTTTGTTGAAATTATAGACAGATGTGTAACACAGTTTTGTAAGTAGCCTAAGTTACTAATAATATACTCTGTAATCCGTCAGCCTCCTATGTGAAGAAATGTGGCTGCTTTCTATGAAATGCATTTTGAAAAAGTCACTTTGAAATTTTGTGTGTGGTAGTTCTTGAGAAGATGGTGGCTTATGCTACATACAATCACTGCATCTGATAGGCAAGCTACTAGGACATTTTTGTGCTCATTTCAAAATCTCACTTTGATTCATTAGATAAGAATAAGTGGATTTATATGGAAATAATTATACTTTGTTGTTTCAGCTTATATTACCTTTCACCTTCCCTCTGACTGTCAGCTCCCCCCACCTCCCCCATTACTGATTCCAGGAATATTTCTCTTGTGTGGCTTACTCCACACTCTTCCCTGAGTCATTTCAGGAAAATCTGCCACACATAATCATCCACCTCTTTCCCACCTACCTGGAAAAGTCTCTTGATGTTGAAAAAAATGGGAAAGTTTTAATATGAAAAGTATATATGTTCATCCATGCAAATAAGTGCCATGCACTAGGCTAGGTCCAAAATATAAACCTGTAAAGTTGGGGTCTTATTCTCAGTGGTGGAATCATTTTTGGCACAGAAATAGAAACAAAACCAGATAGAGGCACAGTGTGGGGGCACAGTAATGATGGGAAAGAAGACACACTCAAGTTAGGGTAATTGGAGGAGCGTTTGTTCACAGGACTGGAAAAGGTCAGTTTTCATTCCAATGCCAAAGAAAGGCAATGCCAAAGAATGTTCAAACTACCACAAAATTGCACTCATCTCACATGCTAGCAAAGTAATGCTCAAAATTCTCCAAGCCAGGCTTCAACAGTACATGAACCGTGAATTTCCAGATGTTCAAGCTGGATTTAGAAAAGGCAACGGAACCAGAGATCAAATTGCCAACATCCGTTGGATCATCGAAAGAGAGAGATTTCCAGAAAAACATCTACTTCTGCTTTATTGACTATGCCAAAGCCTTTGACTGTGTGGATCACAACAAACTGTGGAAAATTCTTAAAGAGATGGGAATACTAGACCATCTCACCTGCCTCCTGAGAAATCTGTATGTAGGTCGAGAAGCAACAGTTCGAACTGGACATGGAACAGTAGAATAATTCCAAATCGGGAAAGGAGTACATCAAGGCTGTATATTGTCAACTTGCTTAATTAACTTCTATGCAGAGTACATCATGCAAACTGCCAGGCTGGATGGAGCATAATCTGGAATCAAGATTGCCGGGAGAAATAGCAATAACCTCAGATATGCAGATGACACCACCCTTATGGGAGAAATTGAAGAATTAAAGAGCCTCTTGATAAAAGTGAAAGAGGAGAGTGGAAAAGTTGGCTTAAAGCTCAGCATTCAGATAACTAAGATCATGATATTCAGTCCTATCACTTCATGGCAAATAGATGGGGAAAAAATGGAAACACTGAGAGATTTTATTTTGGGGGACTCCAAAATCACTTTGGATGGTGACTGAAGTCATGAAATTAAAAGACACTTGCTCCTTGGAGGAAAAACTATGACCAACCTAGACAACACATTAAAAAGCAGAGACATTCCTTTGCCAACCAAGGTCTGTCTAGTCAAGGCTATGGTTTTTCCAGTGGTCATGTGTGGATGTGAGAGTTGGACTATAAAGCAAGCTGAGCACTGAAGAATTGATGGTTTTGAACTGTGGTGCTGGAGAAGACTCTTGAGAGTCCCCTGGACTGCAAGGAGATCAAGCCAGTCCATCCTAAAGGAAATCAGAGATATTCATTGGAAGGACTGATGTTGAAGCTGAAACTCCAATATTTTGGCCACCTGATGCGAAGAACTGACTTGTTGGAAAAGACCTTGATGCTGGGAAAGATTGAAAGCAGGAGAAGTGGACGACAGAGGATGAGTTGTTTGGATGGCATCACCAACTCAATGGACATGGTTTGAGCAAGCTCCGGGAGTTCGTGAAGGACAGGGAAGCCTGCAGTCCATGGGGTCACAAAAAGTCAGATATGACTAAGCGACTGAACTGAACTGAACTTGTTCACAAAGGCAGGTATAGACCCCACAGGAGTGGTACCCTGGGGTAGTGAGGGCAGGGTTACTGTTACCACCCCCGGGCCTGAAGGGAAGAGGGGTGACACTCAAAGCCAGAGGAGAGAATCCTGTAGAAAACCTGAGACTTGCAAAGAGTGGACACACCCACCTTGAGGCAGGCTTGCAGGACTTTTCCCTGACCTCCCTTCCTCCCACCTCCTGGCAGGGCTCCCCGTGAAATCAAACTGGAAGGCAGAGGCCACAGGGACCAGTTGTAGCAAACAGGGCAGGTGTCTGTATAGAACAGAGAGGAGCAGCATGCAGAAATGGTCCGGGGACCACGGGCAACCTGGAGCACATACAGATAAAAACTCCTGTCAGTAGGAGCTTTTGAGCTTAGAGGAGGAAGAGTAAATAGAAATGGGCTCCCAGCTCCATATGTGTTTAAGGAGGGTGCACGCAGTGTGCAATTGGAGCACTGAAGATAGACATCCAACCCTTGGTGTGGAGGGTGGGTTCACAGGCGCACTCCTGGGTTTCGAGGGATGAGGGGTTTTCTTGTTGAGAAAGCTAGCCACTGCTAGCTGGTCACTGGCCTGTCACTCACTGTCAGGCCTGTGTGTCTTGCTGCATATAAATAATTTCATAGAACAGCAACGTCTAAAAATGTTGACAGATCTGAGCTCAGATGAATCAAGTCAAAAACAAGTGTACTCTAAAGTCACATCTGAGCAGAGACAAAAGCCAGAACATTGTCTAAAGTGCAAAGATGACCAAATATTCCTCCATCCTAGATAATATGGGTGAGTGCTCCTTCCTTACAAATTACAGATTTAGTTTTGCTTCAGTTCTTCCCCATTGTTAAGGTAGACAACAGTAAGTCTTGAATAATGCTCTTCCTTGCTACCTGTATTCACCTAATACTAACCCCAATTCTATGATAGGTTCCTTCTAAACCCTCTTCCTAAGGCATCCCAGAGTTCCAAGGTGTCATTCCCCTTTCTGCAATGAGCAATAGACTCAACTGTCAATAGCTGAGTATTCCTTGTAGTTTTCCTTGTAGGAAAACTTCCTTGTAGGAATACAGTGTATTCCTTGTAGTTTTAAGCTGGAAAGTATCCACAACAGTTAAAACTGAGAAAGAACATTTCAAGTATGTAAAAAAAAATGTATAAAATGGAGAGAATCTGATAAACTGACAAAAAAATCATAAATAGTTCACAATGACTGGAGCTATCTTAGTCTGTGAGAAGGTATAAACATGTCCCTATGTCTGTAATCAAATCTAAATTTCACTGTTTTCCAGTTTGTGTAATTTGGTGAGGAAGAAGTATAACATGCATAAAAATTGGAGAAAGATCTTACATTTTGACAAAATTACCTGTGAAGTGAAGTGAAGTGAAGTGAAAGTCGCTTAGTTGTGTCCAACTCTTTGCGACCCCATGGACTATACAGCTCATGGAATTCTCCAGACCAGAATACTGGAGTGGGTAGCCTTTCCCTTCTCCATGGGATCTTCCAAACCCAGGGATTGAACCCTGGTCTCCTGCATTGCAGGAAGATTCTTTACCAGCTGAACCACCAGGGAAGCCCAAGAATGCTTGAGTGGGTGGCCTATCCCTTCTCCAGTGGATCTTCCCGACCCATGAATCGAACTGGGGTCTCCTGCATTGCAGGTGGATTCTTTACCAACTGAGCTGTGAGGGAAGCCTTACCCGTATGCACATATTAAATATTTACTTACCTGTGTGCACATATTAAAATAGCTTTATTCCCCTTAGATTTTCTGAGTGCAAAATTACAACAGATTCATAGAGCAGTCTTCATAAGTTTTGTGGAGTGAGGTGGAATTGTGGCTTGTTTGTGGGTATCTTCAGAATGTTCAGTTGACCTACACTGGGTAACCAGGATTCGGGGACACTCTAGGGGGAGGAATAGTGGGGGCAAAGAATCAATAGCATCTCCTGGTCTCTAAGGAGTTGGTATTTTAATGAAACTTTCAGGCAGATGTGGAAAGATGATTTTGCAAAGCCTCAAGCTCAGAATTTTAAGTGACACATGTTGCTAATGAGACATTTGACTTAATCCATCTGCCTCCTAAGAAATGTGGCTGTTTTTATTTTTCTCATTGTGGCAAGAAGAGACTGGATTAGGAAGCAAGGATAAGACACTAAGCCACCCTGTTATATGGAGTCTGGGAGTTCTTGGCTCTTTGAAGACACCAAGGAGTCACTATACCAAGTCTTGCAAAATCTGTATCTGTAAGCAGAGGCATTCCCTGATTGCTCAGTTGGTAAAGAATCTGCCTGAAATGCAGGAGACTCCAGTTCAATTCCTCAGTTGGGAAGATCCTCTGGAGAAGGGATAGGCCACCCACTCAAGTATTCTTGGGCTTCACTTGTGGCTCAGCTGGTAAAGAATCTTCCTGCAATGCAGGAGACCAGGGTTCAATCCCTGGGTTGGGAAGATCTCGTGCGGAAAGGAAAGGCTACCCACTCCAGTGTTCTGGCCTGGAGAATTCCATGTGCTGTATAGTCCATGGGGTCGCAAAGAGCTGGACACGACTAAGTGACTTTCACTTTCATATACATGCAGAAGTTGGTAGTTAATAACTTTCAGATGTTTTTGTTGTCAAATCATCCTAAATAAAACTAATATTAAAAAAATAATTGCTGAAATTTTTATATGATTTATTTTATGCCAGGCATCATACTTGGCACTTTCCATACATTCATTAGTTTACTCCCAACAAGAACCCTGTGAAGTAAGTATTGTGAGGATTTTGCATAAGGAATTGAGAGACAGAGAGTTTTAAGCAGTTCACTCAGGATCACACAGCTAGTAACAGTTGGTCGGTAAAGTCTGAGCTTTGCTGGACTGCAGGAATTAAGCAGTGTGGTGTGGAGCAGTGCTTTCTTTCCAAACTTTAATATACATGGGAATCTTTGGGGGCTCTTTGAGAATAAATCCTGGTTCAGCAGATCCTGCCACAGGGCCTAAGAACCTGCATTTCTACCAATTGCTGTTGATCTGCTTCTGGCAGCAAGGGATCCAGGACCTGCAGTTAGACATGGAGTCCGTGTCTTAAGGGTGAGACTCTCAACCAGTGGTCTCTCTGCTCTTCCTTTTTCTGATGTGTCACATGAGCGGGTCGGGTGATATTAAGACCCAGCCAAGCTTGTGAACCCCGGGCTGCCTGATTTCAGCCTGGAAGCTCCTTCCAGCTGTCCTGGTGTGAGTCTCCTGGTCGTGACAGCCTAGGAAGCCCTGGCGGGGAGCTGGCATGGCAGCCTCCTCCCCACGGGCTGAGTTCAGGTGACAGCACTGGAGCTTTTGGCCACCCAGGGGCTGCTCCATTCTTAGCTGTTCCTTCCAGGAACTGAGCCTCCCCCAGCATCTGGTGCTGCTTCCTTTTGCCTCATGGATTCTCATTCCTGTCACAGCTGATTAGGGGCTGGATCTAAAAACAGAGCCTGGTACTCAAGGCACCAAATTGTGTCTTTTTTGTTGCGCCTTGTAAATGGAGCCTCTTGTAATACTCCTGTGAAGAAACCTCTAGCATCTGAATAAAGCTCCTTCTTCTTTAGAAGGTGTTCTACTATCAGACTAACGGGGAACACTTAACTCAGTGTGGCCAGTCAATGCTGCGCCTAAAGCCCATAATTCCGCAACTCCTTTTGCTTTTGTGATAGCTGTGAGGACCTGTGACTAGAAAGCTAGAAACCCTGTTATAACTTAAGCTTCAAAGAAGGTTTCATTGTAATGGTTTCCTAAATCTCACAGTCTTGTACATGTGGTTTAGGGCTCCATTTCCCTGTAATCCTCATTCCTATATTCACTATGCAAATCACAACCCTGTGTTTCAGATGATCAGTCAGGGTCCACGGTAGTGGGCCTTTCTGCTTTTTCTTTCTTTTGCTTTGATCATACAGTGCTGTAGCCCAGGCTCAATAAATTATGCAGAGAATTTCTCCAGATGCAGAGCTTCTGTGACATTATGCATTATGAGTTCCTTGCTGCATTTTGACATTTTGTGGAATTTAATTGCATTCAATGATGCTCCTAGCCTAACCAGACCATAGCAGCAGTATTATCCCCCTGCTGTGCTCAGCAGTGCCTTCTGGAATGTTGTGGAATAGGGTGTTTGCGGTCCTGTTACCAAGTGCATGTAATTCATTGTCTCAACTACATCCAGGTTAGTTACAAGTCATGAAGATGTTTGGACTGGATAATCTTTTAAGCATATGTTTAACTTCCAAGTACAGGAACAAGTCTTTCCATCTTTAGAATGATCTCTATTCTAGAAGTATTGAATGATCTGGCTTCTGAATTTGTCCTAATCTGTGGTTAAGGATGCTTTTCTTACGTGCCATTGATACTCAATGATTATTCCAGCCATGATTTAGGATTAGTATGTATAATACTTAACCAGGGATGAGATGTTTAGGATAAGAGGCACAGAGTTTCAGAAATTATTGTAAAGCTTATGATGACTATGGTAATATAAAGATGATGGTTCCAAAAACCCTTGAAGAGAAACACAGTTGGTCTGTATTTCTCTCTGTATGTCTGTCTTAGCTAAATGCTCCATTCCCACTTGTATTGAAGATCCAGAATTTTTTTTGTTTTCCAAAAGAAAGCTATAAAAATCTATGAAGCGCTTCTTTGGGATTTTCTTAATATTGGAAAATTGGTTGAATCCTTGTTACTAACAAAGTAAGTACTGTATTTAAATGTACCCCATAAAAGCAAGCAGCTTTCATGTTAATTGCCTTTGGATTATAGTAAAAACATTAAAAATATCTATTTCAACAGGCAGAAGTTAGGGCAGAAATTTAGGCAACCTCATAAGACAGGCTGCTTCTCCCCTCCCAGGCCTCACTTTCTATATTCTCCCCACCCTTTGCCTTGCAGCTCAGGAATTTAGGCAGTAGCTCTCTCAGGTTTGTGGGGTTGAGTGGTGCTTCCTGAGACTCTGCTGTGTTTCCTGGAGCAGTGTTAGATGAATCAGAGCACAGTATATGGTCTTCCTTTTCCTTTTGGACCAATAATTGGTTGCTCAGTCAGGCCATGGAATCCTGGCTCTGTATATGAAAGCTTGTGAAAAAAAGTAAGAGGTCATTGTGGGACTTGCCTCTCTCTGCCAGATGGCCTGTTATTTGGATTCAGATTCCCTTTTCTGAAATGTCACTTTCACATTTGCGTGCACGCGTGCTCAGTCGCTCAGTCATGTCTGACTTTGTGATCCCATGGACTGTAGCTGGCCAAGCTGCTCTGTCCGTGGAATTCTCCAAGCAGGAATACTGGAGTGGTTTACCATTTCCTCCTTCAGGGGGTCTTCCTGACCCAGGGATTGAACTTGTGTCTCTTGCATTGACAGCAGACTCTTAACCAATGAACCACCTGGGAAGCCCCACTTTTATGATTATGTACCTGCATTTTGAATTTGAGTATTTGGTTTATAAAACTGGGACTCATGTACATTGTTCCCTCCCCACCACATCAATTCCAGTGTAGTTCTGATGACTTTGAAATGTTATACATAGAAAATGGAATATACTTTCACATAATGTGAAACAGGTGTATCATGTGTCTTAATTTTTTACTTTACAATATTTCTGTTAAATATTAAATGTATAACAAAAATTATAATAAAACATTTGATATATTTTAGAGTTTCAAATGAATTCAGTGAATATATCTGTATTGTGTGCCCCTCTCCCAAACCATTCTGCCTCAGGGGCACCATTATCCAGAATTTTATGTTTATTTTTCCTTTATGGCTTAACCACATGTTTGTATCCTTAAAAATATTTTTTAGCTTTTCATATTCTTGAAATTTATATAAATCAAATCATTTTTAAGTGTTATTTTTAAAATTGCTTTTTTTTCACTTACCTTTATGTTCCTGAAATTCATCTACATTTTTGCTTTTAGCTGTAATTGATTCAGTGGATGTTGAATACTTCATTATAGGATTGTACTATAAAGTATTCATAGTGCTATTGATAAACTTTGGTTTTCTATTGTTTTGTTACCTACCACAAATAGTCCTGGTATGAACAATTGTTACATGCTCATTGATGTAAATGTATAAGACTGTCTTTAGTTAATATTCCTAGAATTGACAATCCTGAAACTTAAGGTATAGATGCCATCAATATTGCTGGATGGGTGAAAAATTAAGGTCATTAGCTAAATTTTCAGTCTTACCCTTGAATATATGCAATCCACTTGATCCATATCTTTGCCAATACTTGATACTATCAGCTTTAAAATCCTGACCAATCTTGTGGGTGTGGAATGGTATGTCACTGTGGTTTTTAACTTGTTTTTCCGTGAATATTAATGAGATTCAGCATATTTTAATAGTGCACTATCAGCCACTGGGGTTTCTTTTTTTGTGAAGGGCTTGTTTTAAGTCTTTGCCCATTTTTATAGGCTGAATTGTGTCACTCCAAAACTCACATGCTGAAGCCCTAACCCCTAGTACTTCAGTGTGTGACCATATTTGGAAATACAATCTTCAAAGAGGTAGTTAATAAGACCTTGCTAGGGTGAGCCCTAATTCAATCCAACTAGTGCTTCAGTGAGAGGAAATCTGGACACAGATAGGTTCAGAGTGAAGGTAATGTGAAGAACAAGGAGATGGCTGTCTGCCAGCCTAGGAGAGAGGCCTGAGACGGAACCGACACTGACAATGCTTTGATTTAAACTTCTAAGACCCAGAACTGTAAGAGGATGCATTTCTATTGTTTAAACAATCCAGCCTGTGGTTCTTTGTTATGGCAGCAGGAAGATGAAGACTGTTATTAATTTTAACAACTTCCTCTATGGTTTATACTTATTGTGTCTTATTTAAGAAATCATTCTCCATTCTGAATACATGAAGATCCTCCTATATTCTATTTCTAAAAGTTTTTAGCTTTGCTTTTCCATAGCTGTTTTTTAAAATTTATTTTTTTATTGAAGGATAATTGCTTTACAGAATTTTGCTGTTTTCTGTCAAACCTCAACATGAATCAGCCATAGGTATACCTATATCCCCTCCCTTTTGAACCTCCCTCCCATCTCCCTCCCCATCCCACCCCTCTAGGTTGATACAGAGCCCCTGTTTGAGTTTCCTGAGCCATACAGCAAATTCCCATTGGCTATTTATTTTACTCATTAAAGACCCTGTAATTGACTTTTTTTTAGTACACACAGAGTAACCTTGGAATACAGTTCCTCTTCTACAATGTTAAACATCACTGCTCATCATTTGACTTAGAAAAAAGTCCAGCCTTTCCTCACTGAAGTTTCCATGTATCTGTGATTCTCTTTTTACTTTCCCTGTGCTAATACCACATGGTTTTTAATATTATAGCCTTATAATAATTATGGATTTGGTACAATAACAAATATTTTTACTCTTTTTTTCCCATGGGTTCTTAGCTATTCTTAGACATTAAATATTCCAAATTTATAAAGTTCTGATTAAAGTCATGTTGGATTTATAGGTCTTTCAAGGAGGCTTGATTTCATTAAGATATTCAGTCTTTCTACAACTATAAATCTAATGTAGGCTGCAACTTGTAGTGTCTCAAGTGACAGTAGTCAATGGCTCTTGAACCAAGCATTCAGATCTTAAACAACAGTTCCATTTTGGTGAATCAACAACCTGATTGATTGCCTGGAAATGAATCCCAATCATGAGCCCTGGCTGTTCACAGGGTATTTCAGGATCCCCTTTCTCCTGTTGCCTTTCAAAGCATTCTGTATTTTTGGAGTAATGCAGTTAGAGTCATTGTGATGTCAGCGATCTATGCAATGCAGGATAGGTATCTTTGTCACAATGAAGCTTTTTATTTTTATTTTAGAATAAGTTACCTCTTCCACTGAGCTTTCATTCATCTTGAATTTATATATTTTTTCTTTAAATGCACTACACATTTTTGTTTCCTTCATCCTTCAATTTGGACATCATGGAGCATAGACAGACACCAGGGCAGCAGCTTGGTTGCCTTTTCACAGGGTGGTAGGTCATAAACATTCTAAAATCTACCAACTTTTCATTTTATCTATTAATTCACATATGCAAAGTCTAATCAAATGCCTAAAAATTATAACAGACCAAAAGATCTGTTTGCAAATTGTGTCACTGGTTTTTAAGCTTGGGATTCATATCAACACTGTTAGCCCTTAACAATGATAGCAAGCATCTATCAATTGCTTGTTGTGTGTCTGGGCTGTTTTGCATTCAATGTGTACTACCTCATTGATCCTTGCAGCCACCATATTAGGTAAAGTTTGTCATTAGTCTGTTTTCCTGATCTGGAAATGGGGGTGAGAGGAGTTAAGCACTGTACCCAAGGCCACTTAATAAGTGGCAGAGACTTAATTTGAACTTTATAGGCAATGTTCTTAACCTCTACATTTGTTTTCTTGCAAGATAGTCATCTGAGGAATAATGGTACTACTGAGAGTTAAATTGCAACTTTCAGCACTGAAATCACCATGTTTTCCTAATCAGCCTCCATATACTCTCAAAATAAAAGTGATGAAACAATGAGTAAAAACCCAGATTTCTTTCTTAATTCCACATTATCCATTTTTTAATTCACATTGTGAATTAAAACTTATCCTTTTTTTCTTATCAGCAATGATTTTATTTTGGTTTTGCTGATTCCCATTACCTATCTCTTGTTTTCCTTACATTGATTTACTAATGTGTATTCAAAAAACAGTAAGTAATTTCATTAGAAATGTAACCCCTGAGTTAATAAGAAACATGTCTTCATAATAGATAGAAGATATTTTCCATCATTTTATACTTTAAAATTATTTATTCTTTTGGAATAGTTAATACATGCATGTGACATTTAGAAGGCAAATTCTCATTATCCAAAAAAGTAACACGTGAAGAATGAGTCCCTCTTTGGCCCTTTGTCCTCCAGCTACCATTTCTCCCCATAGAGAGGACCACTTAGACCATGTTTGGGCATATACTGAGATGTAGAAAGGAGAAATTCACTACCTTGTAAAATACATTTATCTCTTTTAGAAGCTTTAAAGTTGTTGCCCCATATTTGTTTTGATAGTTTACATATCCCCTGCATAGTAACTAGTATAATAATGAGATTTAACTCATCATCAGTGATCTGCAGCTTTTGTAGAGTATTTAATCTTGTTAAGTGCCTGTTGTTACTTTACCATAAATCTCTTGAAAGCTGAGGAGAGGCAACTTGCCTAACTGAAGTACAGTTATTGGTCTGTTAGACTGTAATAAAACAGATATTTTAGAAAGAATTATAAACCCTCAACATCATAAATTTTTGAAAATTCCAGAACAATTGCTAAATGACAGTTACTTGCTACTCTATAATTATAAGTGGTATTATATCATATGTATAAGAACAGTCTTGTACCTAATAAAAAACATCAAAACTAAAGAATGCAATTGGTAGCCTAATTATAACCCTTAGAAAATTTTAAGAGTATTTATTTCCTATTTTGTGTGTGGGCAAATTTAAGTAAGATGTAATAGGATACAGAACACAACTATTTTTACTATAACTGTGTCATTCTAGGAAAAATCAGCAGGCATGATCCATTCAGACCTGGTATATTTCAAATAATTATGGGACAGTTCTCTGGGCCCAGGACTTTGATCTTGAAGCTTTTCTTTTATCTAGGGCTGGGAGTTTAAACCTTTAAACTTTTGGTTTGTGTACCTACTAAATTTTTACAAACTGCACATGCCCTCACAATTTTAAAATTGGTATCTTAAATTTTTAATCATGTTAAAAGTTAAGTATGTCATTTCCCATATACTTTTAATGTTGATGATTTACACAAAGCTGTTTTTATCTCTCTTTTTAATATACCTGCTGCTGCTGCTGCTAAGTCACTTCAGTCGTGTCTGACTCTGTGCAACCCCATAGACAGCAACCCACTAGGCTCCACTGACTCTGGGGTTCTCCAGGCAAGAACACCTAATAGATAAACACACACAAATAAGAGGGCTTTCCAGGTATGGCAAAGTAAGTAGTTTGGAGAAATGCCTCCAAAACAAGAAAGTATAAAACTACACATAATTAAAATAAAAAACAACCACTTCCAGGCCCATGCAAATTCAATGGAACCAGATGGAAAATTGAGAAGCATTTACTACTGAAATAATTCTAGAGCTTCAGGTAATAACATCAGGATATCTGCAGCCTTCTTGCCTGGGGCCTGTCCCAGTCATCCTTCCCAGCTGTAGTTTTGTCAGTTTACCAGAGTAAAGATGGATGCAAAATAAAGAAACAAACAGCTTCACTGCTAGAAGGAGCAAACAATTTGAGGTAGAGTGGAAAATCACTATTTTGTCAACTAAAACTTACAGACTCAGTGGAAACTTTGATGGTCCAAAGTCCTGTTTGAGTGAACTATGGGTCATCCAGAGAATTAACAGTGAGAATCTGCAAGTGAGAGTGTCATAGAAGGGCTGACACAACCTCTACACTTGTGCCCAGTTAACTAAAACACTACATGCAAGCAAGCAGTAAAACGCAAGGCAGATCTAAGAACTGGCTGTAATTTTGAATGTGCTCCCCAAAACTCACAAAGATTGACTCATGGAAGATGGAAGGTGTACAGCTCAAGATAGTTAGGCAATGTCTGCCCAAGTCATTAGGTAACCTCTAAGGCATGCAGACCCAGAAGCAACTCCTAGGAAACAAAACCAAAAAATAAAGACAGAATTAAAAATTAAGCAGAAACGTCAGTGGCTACATACTGCAGGGGAAACAAATTCCAAAGTTCAAGCAAGTTACAACAAATAACAACAATAAAACCTTCAGAAAAAATAAAATAGAGTTTGTGATTTCTATAATATGTCATCAGAAATGACCAGTTTTCAACTGAAATCTCATGAAACTTACATTTAGGGAAAAAAAGAAAAGGAAATAACACGGAGAAGGCCCAAATACTGGATTTATTAGACAAACACTACAAACCAGTCCTTATAATGCTAAGAATTAAAGGAAACTATATTCTGAGAACTAAAATATGACAATAACTCAACAAATATGGAATATCATTAAAGAAATAGAACCTAAAAAGGAACCAAAAGATATTCTACAGTTGAAAACAACTTAAATACTCCCTAGATTGTCTCAATAGCAGATTTCAGATGACAGAAAAAAGAATCATTGAACTTGAAGGTAGATGAATAGGAATCATTCAATCCAAAGATCATGAGAAACAAAGATTGAAGAAAGTGAATGGAGCCTAAGGGATTTATACAAAACTGTCCTGTCTGTCAGTATATGCTTCATGAGAACTCTAGAAGGAGAGAAAGACACAAAAGAAAAACTAGGACTTATAAGTGATTCCAAGTTTGAAGAAAGATATTAATCTGCAGATGCAATGAACACCAAATTTAAAAAAATAGAAAGCAACCCACACCCAGATATATATTGTGAAACTACTGAAAGCCTGCCTAATTTTAAAACTAACTGTATAACACCATAGTAATCAAGATCATGTATTATTGGTATAAGGAAAGATGTATAGATCAAGAAAGAATTTCCAAGGCTGCTCAGTGCTAAAGAATCTGCCTGCCAATGCAAGACTCACAGGAGATCCAGGTTTGATCCTTTGGTTAGGAAGGTCACCTGGAAATGACAACCCACTCCAGGAAATGACAACCCACTCAAGGAATTTTCTTGTCTGGAAAATTCCATGGGCAGAGGAGCCTGGCAGGCTATAGTTCATGGGGTTGTGAAGAGTCAGACAAGGCTGAGTGACTGGTCACACACACATGTAGATCAAGAGACAGTATAATGAGTGCAGAAAAAAAAAAAAAAAGACTTGTTTACAGTAAATTGACCCCTTCATGGATCATAGTCTTGTGGTGAAGGAGCTCGTGTAACTCAATGAAGCACTGAGCCATCTGTGCCATACAGAGCCACACAAGATGGACAGGTCATAGTGGATAGTTATGGCAAAATGTGGTCCACTGGAAGAGGGAAGGGCAACCCACTCCAGTATTTTTGCTTCAAGAACCCCATAAAGAGTATGAAAAGGGGAAAAAAGGAAAAAGAAGAGTATGAAAGGTGAAAAGATAAGCTCAGAGGTGAAATGTGTCCAGCATGCTACCGGGGAAGAGTGGAAAAATAGCTTCAGAAAGAAAGAAGAGGCTGGACCAAAGCAGAAGTGAAGCTCATTTGTGAATGTGTCTGGTGGTAAAAGTAAAGTTTGATTCTGTAAAGAACAATATTGATAGGAATCTGGAATGTTTAATCAATGAATCAAGGTAAATGGACATGGTCAGCAAGAGATGGCAAGAGTGAACATTGACATTTTAGGAATTAGTGAACTAAAATGGGTATGAACGGGAGAATTTAATTCAGATGACCATTATACCTATTACTGTGGGCAAGAATCTTTTAGAAGAAATGGAGTAGCCTGCATAGGTAACAAAAGAAATGCAGTACTTGAGTGAAATCTACAATACAACAGAATGATCTTGGTTCTAACACACACCATTCAACGTCACAGTAATCCAAGGATATGAGCCAGCCATTAATGCACAAGAAGCTGAAGTTGAGTGGTTCTATGAAGACCTACAAGACCTTCTAAAACTGACACAAAAAGAAAAGTCCTTTTCATTCTAGAGGATTTCATCCCAGAGGACTGGAATGCAAAAATAGGAAGTCAAGAGATACCTGGCATAAAAGGCAAGTTTGTTCTTGGGGTACAAAATGAAGCAGGGCAAAGTCTAGCAGATTTTTGTGAGAGAATGCACTGGTCATAGCAAACACCCTCTTCCAATAACACGAGATGACTCTCCACATGGACATCACCAGATGGTGTGTATCAAAATCAGGTTGATTATGTTCTTTGCAGCCAAAGATGGAGAAGCTCTATACAGTCAGCAAAAACAAGACCTGGAGCTGACTGTGACTCAGATCACAAGTTCCTTATTGTAAAATTCAGGCTTAAATTGAAGAAAGTAGGGAAAACCACTAGGCCATTCATGTATGACCTAAATAAAATCCCTTATAATTATACATTGGAGGTGACAAACATATTCAAGGGATTAGATCTGGTACAGAGTGCCTGAAAAACTATGGACAGAGGTTTGTAACATAGTATAGGAGGCAGTGGCCAAAATAATGCCAAAGAAAAATGCAAGAAGGCAAAGTGGTTGTCAGAGGAGGTTTTAAAAATAGCTGAGGAAAGAAGAGAATCAAAAGGCAAGGGAGAAAAGGAAAGATATACCCAAATGAATGCAGAGTTCCAGAGAATAACATGAAAATAAGAAAGCTTTCTTAAGTGAACAATGCAAAGAAATAAAGGGAGCCAATAGAATGGGGAAGACTAGAGATCTCTTCAAGGAAATTGGAGACCAAGGGAACATTTCATGCAAGGATGGGCACAATAAATGACAGAAATTGTATGGACCTAACAGAAGCAGAAGATATTAAAAAGAGGTGGCAAGAACGCACAGAAAAACCATACAAAAAAGGTCTTAATGACCTGGATAACCATAATGGTGTGGTCACTCACCTAGTGTAGACATCTGGAGTGTGCAGTCAAGTGGGCGTTAGGATCATTACTAGGAACAAAGCTATAGGAGGTGATGGAATTCCAGCTGAGTTATTCAAAATCCTAAAAGATGATGATGTGAAAGTGCTGCACTCAATATGTCAGCAAATCTGGAAAACCCAGCAGTGGCCAGAGGACTGCAAAAGATCAGTTTTCATTCCAATCCTAAGAAAGGACAATGCAAAAAAATGTTCAAACTATCAAACAATTGTGCTCATTTCACGCACCTGCAAGGTAATTCTCAAAATCCTTCAAGCTAGGCTTTAGTAGTACATGACCTGAGAACTACCAGATGTGCAAGCTGGATTTAGAAAAGGCAAGGAACCAGAGATCAAATTGCTAACATTCATTGGATCATAGAAAAAGCAATGGAACGCCAGAAAAATTTCTGCTTCATTGACTACACTAAAACCTTTGTCTGTGTGAATCAAAATGAACTGTAAAAACTGTTAGAGTTGGGAGTATCAGACCACCTTACTTGTCTCCTGAGAAATCTGTATGCAGGTCAAGAAGCACAAGTTAGAACTGGACATGGAACAATGGGCTGGTTCAAAATTGGGAAAAGATTACATCAAATCTGTGTATTGTCACTCTACTTTTTAAATATTTATGTAGAGTACATCATGCAATATGCTAGGCTGGATAAATCACAAGATGGAATCAAGATTGCTGGGAGAAATATCAACATCTAAGATATCAGAGGATACCACCCTAATGGCAGAAAGCAAAGAGGAACTGAAGAGCCTCTTGAGGAAGGTGAAAGAGGAGAATGAAAAAGCTGACTTAAAACTCAACATTCAAAAAACTAAGATCTGGTCCCATCACTTCATGGCAAATTGAAAGGGAAAAAATAGAAACAGTGACAGATTTTATTTTCTTGGGCTCCAAAATCACTGTGGACAGTGATTGCAGTCATGAAATTAAAAGATTCTTAGTCCTTGGAAGGAAAGCTATGAGAAACCTAGACAGTATTTTAAAAAGCAGAGACATAACTTTGCCAGCAAAGGTCCCTATAGTCAAAGTTTTTTCAGTAGTCACATACAGATGTGAGACTTGGGCCATATAAATAGCTGAGCACCAAAGAATTGATGCTTCAAACTGTGGAGCTGGAGAAGATTCTTGAGAGTTCCTTGGCCATCAAGGAAATCAAACCAGTCAATACTAAATGCAGTCAACCCTGAACATTCATTGAAAGGTTTGATGCTGAAGCTCCAATATTTTGTCCACCTGATGTGAAGTACTGACTTACTAGAAAAGACCCTTATGCTGGGAAAGACTAAGTGGAAGAGGAGAAGGGGATGACAGAGAATGAGATAGTAGGATGGCATCATTGACTCAATGGACACGAGTTTGAACACACTCTGGAGGATGGTGTAGGACAGGAAAGCCTAACCTGCTGCAGTCCATGGAGTCACAAGAAGTCAGGCATGACTTGGTGACTGAACAACAAAATTAGAGTCTTTCAACACCAAATGTTGGCAAGAATATGGAGAAACTCTCCTGCATTTCTAGTAGGAATGAAAAATACTACAAACTGTTTGGAAAACAGGCACGCACAGTTTTTTAAAAAAGATATTAATAAATACACATTTCCCATTCTACCAGCAATTACACTCCTAGGTATTCATCAAAAGAAATGGTAACATATGTCCACAATAGACTTTCATGTGAATGTACCTAGAGGCTTCATTCATCATTACCAGTCAAAAACTGGAAACAAACCAGTTATCCATCCATCATTTGGTGAACAAGTACACAAAATATGGAATATTCACACCATGAAGTACTACCCAAAAATGGAAAGGAACAAACTACTGAATAAGCAACAATCTGGGTGTAATTCAGACATCACTCTAAGAGAAAAAAAAAAACCCAGCTATGAAATACACATAATAGATGAGTCAAATTTATTGAGATAATAGGAGAATGGAAAGTTATACAGGTAGAAAGCATGTTAGTGCTTGCCAGTGACTGGGGATGGAATTGAGGGTTGGTTGTAAACTGTGCATGGGGTTTCTGGAATGATGGCGTAAATTAAAACTGGCTTGTGAAAATCATTGCAGAATTTTTATAATTCCTCATACTGTCCATTTAAATTATTATATTTAATACAGCTTTATAAATTGAATGAATTGATACCTTTGTGATAAGAAAGTATACAAGTATAAGAAAATATTAATCTAGAGTGTATGTGGTGGGTTTAGAATACTCCATACTCCATATAAAATTCTTATTTTTCATTGTAATAGTATTTTATTTTTTAAATATTTAATTTGGGGAAAATTGCTTTACAATGTTGTGTTGGTATCTGCCATACAACAATGTAAATCAGTTAGATATAAATATAAATATAAATATAAATATATATATATATATCCCCTCCCTCTTGGGACTCTCTCCCTGACCCCATCCCATCCCTCTACATCATCACAGTGTGCCAGGCTGGGCTCTCTGTGTTACATAGCAACTTCACACTAGCTAGCTGGATTTCCCAGGTAGCTCAGTGGTAAAGAATTGCCTGCCGGTACAGAAACTGCAGGAGACACTGGTTTGATCCCTGGGTGGGGAAGATCCCCTGGAGAAGGAAATGGCAACCCACTCCAGTATTCTTGCTGGGATAATCCCATGGAGAGATGAGCCTGGTGGGCTACAGACCATGGTGTAGCAGAGTTGGACACAACTGAGCAACTGTGCATGTATGTATGCACTGGTTTACACATGATAGTGTGTATATATATATATATATATATATATATATATATCAATACTACTTTCTCCATTATTCCCACCCTTTCTTATCCTGCTGTGTCCATAAGTCTGTTCTCTACATCTGTGTCTCCATTGCTTCCCTACAAATAGGATCATTAGTAACATTTTTCTAGATTCAATTTGTATGTGTTAATAAATGATATTTGTTTTTCTCTTTCTGACTTACTTCATTCTGTATAAGAAGCTCTAGGTTCATCCACCTCACTACAATTGACTCACATTCATTTCTTTTTATGGCTGAGTAACATTCCATTGTATAAATTTACCACATCTTCTTTATCCATTCTTTTATCTGTGGATATCTAGGTTGCTTCCATGTCCTGGCTATTGTAAATATTGCTTCAGTGAACACTGGGGTACATGTGGTCAAATTGTGTTTTATGTAGCATATATGTCCAGTACTGGGATTGCTGGATCATATTAGAAATTTATCCATTGTTTTTAAAGGAATTTCTGCACTGTTCTCCACAGTGACTGTATCTGTTTACATTCACACCAACAGAGCAAAAGGGTTCCTTTTTCTCCACATCCTCTCCAGCATTTACTGTTTTTAGATTTTTTGATGATGGTCATTCTGATCAGTCCAAAGTGATAGCTCACTGTAATTTTGATTTGTGTTTCTCTAATAATGAATGATGTTGAGCATATTTTTATGTGTTTATTAGCCCATCTGTATGTCTGTTTTGATTGTTTTTCTGATATTGAGCTGTATAAGTTGCTTATATATTTTGGATATTATTCCTTCATCAGTTGCTGCATTTGCAATTATTTTCTCCCATTCTGAGGGCTATCTTTTCATCTTGTTTATGGTTCCCTTTGTTATGTAAAATATTGTAAGTTGTATTAGGTCTTACTTGTTTATTTTTATTTTTATTTCCATTACTCTAGGAGGTAGGTCAAAGAGTATCTTACTGCAATCTATTTCAGAGAGTATACTGCCTATGGTTTCTTGTAAGAATTTTATAGTTTCTGGCCTTACATTTAAGTCTTTAACCCATTTTGAATGTATTTTTGTGTATAGTGTTAGGAAGTGTTCTAGTTGTATTGTTTTATAGGCAGCTTTCCAGTTTTCCCAGCACCACTTATTGAAGAGAATGTCTTTTCTCCATTGTGTAGTCTTGCTCCTTTGTTAAAGATGAGGTGCCAGTATGTTTGTGGGTTTATCTCTGTGGGTTTATTTCCATTTTGTTCCATTGGTCTATATTTCTGATTTTGTGCCAATACCATGCTGTCTCAATGACTATAGCTTTGTAGTATAGTCTGAAGTCAGGGAAGTTGATTCCTCCAGTTCTGTTTTTCTTTCTCAAGATTGCTTTGGCTATTTGAGGTCTTTTGTGATTCCATACAAATTGTGAAATTTTTTGTTCTAGTTCTATGAAAAATGCCATTGGTAATTTGATAGGGATTTCATTAAATCTGTTGATTGCTTTGGGTAGTATAGTCATTTTGACAATATTGATTCTTCCAATCCAAGAATATGGTATGTCTCTCTCCATCTCTTTGTATCACCTTTGATTCATTTACTGAGTGAATTAAGTCAGACAGAGGAGAAGAAATATCATATGACATACCTTACATATGGAATCTAAAAAGAAAAGATACAAATGAACTTACTTACAAAACAGAAAGAGACATACAGACTTAGAGAATGAACTTATAGTTGCTGGGGGGAAGAATGCGGACAAGGTAGGTTAGGGAGTTTGGGATGGACATGTACACACTGCTATATTTAAAATGGATAACCAACAAGGACCTTCTGAATAGCACATGGAACTCTGCTCTATGTTATGTGGCAGTCTGGATAGGAGCAGAGTTTGGTGGTGAATGGATACATGTATATGTGTGGCTGAGTCCCTTATCTGTTCACCAGAAACTATCACAACATTGTTAATTGGCTATACCACAATACAAAATAAAAAAGCTTTTTCAAAAATCAAATGACTTTCATTGACTACTCTATCATATTTATTCACAATAAAAATTTGTATACACACTTTCAAATTTTAAATTATGACTGTAAATTTCTAAATATGGAAAAATGTTTGTGGATTTGGTTATTAATACAAGTAACCTAAATATACTTATTATAAATGCTCTGAGACAACACAAGGTATGGTTAAGAACACACACTCTGGAGTCAGACTGCCTAGATTCAAAAGCTAGCTCTTCCCAGATATGTAGCCTTGGAAAGTTTCTCAACCTCTCTATGTTTTTATTGCCTCAACTGTAAGATGCAATAAAAATACTATTAAGCTTGGAGATCTTAACAGAGTCCAGTGAGATAAAAATATATAGCACTTAATGTCCATAGTAAACACTATATTTATATTATTTTCATGTTGATACTTTTACACGGAAAATAAATTTTATTGGAAATTCATAATAAATATCAGTTATTTCTCAACATCAGTGTTATCCCTATTTTCCATTGCAGTATTACAGAGAGAAACTTTTCTCATAAATCAGTAAATGGTTTTCTTAATTTTCTAAATGTATAACAAAATAATCCAAGTTACATGCCAAAAAAGTCACTTCCCATTTTCGATCAAATATTTTAAAATGATCCTTCACTAGATGACCTGGTTCAATTATATTGAAAGCAAGGATTTGGAAACCATCTGCTTTGCAAAGTATTTCTTCTCCATGTTTCCAGTCATTTTTCTTTGTAATCATAACAGAAATTTTCTTTGTGATGCCTCATCAGATTTTACCCTCCAGGGCAGTGGTCTTTTGTGATGTTCTCGAGGAGGGGAAGTTTTGCCTTCCCTCTAGAAGGTGGTAGGAACAGCTATTGGGAAGGAGAAATAACATAATACATGGACTGCTTACTATCTCAGGCAAACCTAAGGAAAAAATATATGTAGAAAGCCTTTATATGTGTCCTGAGGGCAAGGACTTCAATTTAAGGACTCACTCTACAGGGCCTCTTTTCTGTCTCATGTTGAATTAGGAACATATCATGCTCAGCATCTGCAAACTTGAGTTTCCTGTTCTTGTTCCCATTGGTTGTGGACACTGAGAGTGGCCTGTGAGCCAACAGTAGGGAAATGAAGTTAGCAAGAAAATAATTGCTATTGTGGCTGAGAACATATTGTGGTTTAAATTTTGTCTTTAGGGATTAACCTATTTGGACATTTTTGCATAGAAAACAGTGTCTTACAGAAAAAAGTACTCTTTTTTATGTGCATATTCTTTTATGTGCATAAGTCATGTCTGACTCTTTTATGATCCCGTGGACTGTAGCCGTCCAGGCTCCTCTGTCCATGGGATTTCTTAGGCAAGAATACTGGAGTGGGTTGCCATTTCATTTTCTAGAAGATCTTCTTGACCCAGGGGTGAAACTCTCACCTCCTGTATTGGCAGATGGATTCTTTATATCTGAGCCACTAGAGAAGCCCCTATAATACTATTATCACCCTAAAAGAAAGATTGTGATTTTTCTATTAAAGTTATATGTATACAGTTTATTTATTTTGTTTTTGACGATCTTAAATTAAAAAAAGAACTTTTGGAAAATTTTTGATTTATAGGAAAGTCACTATGGCAGCACAATGTTCCCTTATACTTTTCACAAGCTTTCCCCTAATGTTTCCTCCCAGGTTTTATTGAGGTATAAATGACAAATTAAAATTACATATATTTTACCAAACCAAACTTGGGTCTGCTTATCTGCACACAGTAAAGCCAATTTACTGGCACTGGGTTGTGAAGGAAAGTGTATGGTTTATTACAAGTGCCAAACAAGGAGTCTGTGTGACAAACGCTGAAAAGACCCTAACTCATCAATGGATTCCAGGGAAGAGCTTTAAAGGCAAGGTGAAAGAGGGGAGGTGCAGGTGTGTGATCAGCCCACACACAATTCCCTGGTTGATAGTGAGGCAATAGGGTGGAGGCACAGGGACAATCACCAATCTTCAGGCTCCAATCTGCCTTGGGACCACATGCGCATGATCATCGTGCAGTTAATTTCTTTCATCTAGTACAGGTTTGGGGATCTGTAAAATAAGTGACGAGTGTGTATCAGACACTGTTATCTATGTCCTTCCGGGAGGAACTAAAGATTCTGTGACTCTACCATATGGTTGATCTGGTTAACTTGTCACCAGTTCTTCTGGCCCAGGTACTATCTTCTGTTACATGTTCACATTCTTCCAATCATTAACCCTTGAGCCAGGTTTTTGTGACTCAGGGGAAGTCTGAGAGACTAAAGCTGGGGTAAGGTCCTGATCTGGGAAAGCCCTATAGGGTCCTATTTGGTTGCATATATTTAAAGACAACATGATGATTTTATGTACATATACATAGTGAAATGATCACCACAATCAAACTAATTAAGAAATCCATGCCCTCACATAGTTACCAGTTTTGTTTTTTGTGTTAAGAACACTTAAGGCCTATTATCTTAGCAAATTTCAGATATACAACACAGTACTCCTAACTGTGGTTGCCATACTGCACATTAGATCCCCAGAATTTAGTCATCTTATAACTGGAAGTTTGTACCTTTTGTATGATATCTCTCCATCCTCCAGCTCCATTCTACTCTTTGTTTCTATGAGCTCACCTGTTTTAAAATCTGCATGTAAGAGAGATCATACAATATTTGTATTTCTACACTGTTGATTCTCTTAATATGTTTTCTGTTTGTTGTAAATGATCTGAAAGTGCCATTCATTTTTAGGATTCTCTTCCATGTATTTTTTTCCCCAGGCCATGGCTGCAGTATATTTGAGAATGGTGGGGCCTTATGAAAAGAGTATGTTGAGATGAACCAGATGACATAGGGCAGCTTTATAAAGTGGCTTTGGGAGGATTTTGCCAAGAGCATGCAGAAGCTCAACAGTTTATCTTTCATGCCCTGCCTTTCAGCCCTATATCCCTGAGTATTTCCTATGTACACTCCTCTGATTTCATTAACTTCACTCATTATAGCCATGTTAGAAATATATTATCATTTTTAGTTTATAACTTGAGTTAAAAAAAAAAAACACTAGGGAGCTTCCAAGGTGGCACAGTAGTAAAGAATCTGCCTGCAATGTAGGAGACTTGGGTTCAACCCCTGGATCAAGAAGATCTCCTGGAGAAGGAAATGGCAACCCACTCCAGTACTCTTGCCTGGAAAATCCCATGGATAGAGGAGCCTGGAGGGCCACAGTCCACTGTGTCACAAAGAGCTAGACACGACTTAGCAACTAAATAACAACAAAAATTAACAAAATCCTAGCTCAATGTGTTTAATTTTTTAGCATTAGAATTTATGGAACAATGAAGAACATTTCAGTAGGTTAGAGGGAATAGAAAAACAACATTTGGATTAAAACCCAGAAATCTATTTACTTTGAATGCTTGTTTATTCTACCCACACCCCACAATCGTCACATAAATCTTCTTGTGTAAATACTTCCTCTTACCTTGTAAAATAGGTAAATTTCATAGTACCTGTTCTGAAAATGGTCTGCTAAGGGTTCAGGGTTTGCCAAGGCCATTTGAGGTCCAGGTTGATGACAGACACTGGGCATCAGCATCGTTTGGTGTCTCAGTCGTATGGTTCCTGAGACATCCCTGATTCAGGAGTGTGGTTCTGATGGCTGAAGAGAAAGAGCAGCCTGCAGACTAACTGGCATGCAGCGGGAGCACGAGCAGCCAGGTGACTTACAAGGCATCCACTGTGTCCTAACAGGCCTACAGATTCTCGGCACACCCTGGCCAGGGTGTGCGGGCTGAGTTTGGAGTAGCTCAGTCTGGAAGCCAGCTAGCTGTGTGTCAGCTGCTTGATTAAGGAACATTGTTTAGTAGAATCAACAGGAACAGAAGTCAACTATAAACTCTGCTTGCTTCTCTGAAGAGGGACAAAGTGTGCTCGGCACAGCAGACCAGTGAGGAACCCAACATGTTTAGTGCAAAGCTGCCAAAAAAAACCTTTAAGCTGGCCCTATCATAATGTTGGTCCCTCCCTTAGCAAATCAGCCATTTCCTTGCCTCATTATGGGAGTGCCTGTCTTTTTGTGCATAATTTCCTTCACTTATGCTTTCACAAGATGGTGAAACATTTGATAGCATTTTTAACTTTTCACTGTGATTTATGTTCATTTAAATTGCCAACATCTGCTGGATCATGAAAAAAACAAAAGAGTTCCAGAAAAACATCTATTTCTGCTTTATTGACTATGCCAAAGCCTTGGACTGTGTGGATCACAATAAACTGTGGAAAATTTTGAAAGAGATGGGAATACCAGACCACCTAACCTGCCTCTTGAGAAATCTGTATGCAGGTCAGGAAACAACAGTTAGAACTGGACATAGAAAAACAGACTGGTTCCAAATAAGAAAAGGAGTATGTCAAGGCTGTACATTGTCACCCTGCTTATTTAACTTATATGCAGAGTACATCATGAGAAACGCTGGACTGGAAGAAACACAAGCTGGAATCAAGATTGCCAGGAGAAATATCAATAACCTCAGATATGCAGATGATACCACCCTTACGGCAGAAAGTGAAGAGGAACTAAAAAGCCTCTTGATGAAAGTGAAAGAGGAGAGTGAAAAAGTTGGCTTAAAGCTCAACATTGAGAAAACGAAGATTATGGCATCTGGTCCCATCACTTCATGGCAAATAGATGGGGAAACAATGGAAACAGTGGCTGACTATATTTTTGGAGGCTCCAAAATCATTGCAGATGGTAACTGCAGACATGAAATTAAAAGACACTTACTCCTTAGAAGGAAAGTTATGACCAACCTAGACAGCATATTAAAAAGCAGAGACATTACTTTGTCAACAAAGGTCCGTCTAGCCAAGGGTATGGTTTTTCCAGTGGTCATGTATGGATGTGAGAGTTGGACTATAAAGAAAGCTGAGCACAGAAGAATTGATGCTTTTGAACTGTGGTGTAGGAGAAGACTCTTGAGAGTCCCTTGGACTGCAAGGAGATTCAACCAATCCATCCTAAAGGAGATCAGTCCTGGGTGTTCATTGGAAGGACTGATGTTGAAGCTGAAACTCCAATACTTTGGCCACCTGATGCGAAGAGCTGACTCATTTGAAAAGACCCTGATACTGGAAAAGATTGAGGGCAGGAGGAGAAGGGGATGACAGAGGGTGAGATGGTTGGATGGCATCATCAACTCAATGGACATGGGTTTGGGTGGACTCCAGGAGTTGGTGATGGACAGGGAGGCCTGGGGTGCTGGGGTACATGGGGTTGCAAAGAGTCAGACACGACTGAGTGACTGAAATGAACTGAACTGAACTGATGTATATTATAAACCTCATACATTTACATATATTGTAAATCTTACATGTCAGCCTCAATAAACATAGAGCTGTTCAAGTTTTCTTTTTTAATGGAGTGTTAGTTGCTCAGTTGTGTCCAACTCTTTGGGACCTTATGGACTGTAGCTTACTAGGCTCCTCTGTCCATGGAATTGTCCAGGCAAGAATACTGGAGTGGGTAGCCATTCTCTTTTTCAGGGGTTTTTCCTGATCCGATGATTGAAACTGGGTCTCCTGCATTATAGGCAGATTCTTTACTATCTGAGCCTCCAGGGAAGCCCCAAGAATACTGGAGTGGGTAGTCGTTTTTGTGTCTCAGATGAGTTCAACTATAACAGTTCTCTGGTTTCTTTTCCATGGTTTGCTTCTATCTTTTGGACATCTGTGAAATTTCCTTTCCTCAACCTTTGTTTCTGATATTATATTTTAAAAGTATTTTAAAAGATGTAGTTTTATATGGAAACATCTTATTCTCATCTTAGCTCTCTCTAATGTGGAAATTTTCCTCTTTTCTACTTTCTTTCTTGCATTTTTGAAATGCGTCAAGTATCCTTCTAAGTATTTTATATGGATTATTTATTTAATATTTACCGAGCTCTATGTGAAACTATTATTATTGCTATTGTTATTATTATTATTTTCCCCATTTTACAGAAGAGGAAAGTATGCTCTGAAATGTTAAATGCATAGACCAAAGCTGTTCAGTTCAAAAAGGATTCAGATTTATTTGTATGCAGCAGTTTCAGTCCAAAACCTATGTCTTTATAACCATTCTTTAAAATGGGTTCCCTACATTTTGAAACTTTTCTCTAAATTTGAAACTTATGTTTTTCATTATGTGGTGTAAAAAGAAACAAAAACAATGATTTCATCTCTCTCATTTTGTGTTTCTACACTTGTTCAGTATCCTTTCATGCTGAGTTTTCTCCTGCTAGAGAGAACTAGTCTGGAAGCATGTACAATTGGCAGACACAGTACTTTCTTTTATTTCCATGTTTACAAGAGAAATAAAATAACTCACTTTACTCAAAAGAAAACTAAGATAACATTTTGTTTTGACTTGTTCCTAGTTAAGGTATGGATTTGATTTGTAAATGTTCCAAACATCTTGAATCTGTCTTTTTAACTGATTGTTCTCCTTTTTGGCATCTCCTTCCCCCCTGCCCCCACCCCCCCTGCCAAACAAAGTTTAAGAGAATATTTTCTAGATTTGTCTTTAGAGCCTTGTGGATATTTATTTTTCAAGGAAAGCTTCTTTTCTTAGGAGTTTATTGAACAAATCAAAGTTTTGGGGAGGACCTGCTCTTCTGGGTATGCTATAGCTCTGACTGGAAAACTATTACCTACCCTGACTGTATATATCTCATATATCTAAAAGTATTGTAAGAAAAATGCTTTTTAACTCAGCATGGCATTCTTGAGCTTTAGCGGGGGTCTCACTGCAATTGTCTGCAGACATTTATTTGTCTTAGAATTCTAAAGTGTCCCTCAAATGCTAATAGTACAGATTTGGATGATGTCTAAAGTTACTTCCAGTCAAATTATTTATTTTATTATTTTTATTGATTATGATTAGCAGTTTTTCTTTTTTAATTTCACATGAGTTTTTTTAATAAAGAAAGTGTATTAGATTTGTTGAGAAGTTCCTTGCACATATTTCCTGTTCTTAGCTGTATTCATTCATTCACTCATTTGTTTGTTAAATTCACACTGTGCCAAAGCAAAAACATGTTCCTTCAAACTAAGTAAGGTGACCCCATTACAAGCTCATTATGGCATTCTATAGCTTTCTGAGGTTATTTTACCACTCTTTGTAAATTAAATATTTGTATGACATCGCCATCACTGGACTGAAAGCTGCAGGAGGCCAGGGTCCACATAATAAAGATTGAAAATATCACTGTGGAATGAATATATCTCTTTGTCTCCTTACAATGTCTTGTGTCTAACTGAGACTCATTCTATATCTGTTGTAAACAAGTAACCACCTGGAGGGGTAGAAAAGAAAACATATAACATGATTGCTACCTCAGGGTGTATACAGTTGAGCCCAGGAAAATGAAGAATCAAACCCATAGCTATCAGTGTAGTGATGTGGGAGTTGGAAAAAAGGGGAAGTGGGAGTAGGCAGCTAGAAAGGAGGGCTTCTCAGTGAAGGGAGGCCTGACGTGGAAAATGAGTTGTGAGGAGAAACCCTGTCAAGGTCACCTGAAGAGCAGAATCAGCAAGAAAGGTGATGCTAAAACCAATGCAAGGATAACAAAAACATCTGAGGAACTTCCCCAATTGCTCTTTTGTCTCAACTTCTCCCCTTGTGGGGCTTCCCAGGTGGCTCAGTGGTAAAGAATTTGCCTGCAGTGCAGGAGAACTGGGTTTGATCCATGGGTTGGGAAGATCCCCTGGAGAAGGAAATGGCAAATCACTCCAGTATTCTTCCGTGGAAGATCTCCTGGACAGAGGAACCTGGTGGACTACCGTCCATGGAGTTGGAAAAGAATCACACACCATTTAGTGACTAAACAACAACAACAACAACTCCTCTTGTGAGAGAAACAAGTACTTTGCCCAATGTCAGTAGGTGAATAGCTGCAGCCATGACAAGCTGGGAAGAGGAGGCTGTTGGAAATTTGTGGTGGGAACAAAGGTTTTCAAAAAGAATAAAGGGCAGCCCTGAGACCAGTAGCAGGGCTCTGAGTGATAGCCTTGGAGCACAGGATGTCCTGGGTGGAGAGCAGAGGAAGGTGAGATTTGTGTAGGAACACAAGGGTGAGAGGCTAAAAGAAACGCATAATGGCAGCTAGGCAAGCTTTGTCCTAGGGGACACAATACTCATGAGCCAAGCATCATCTTTGTGTCTCATGAATCTCATCAGGATGAAAATAAGGATGGTTGGTGAAGAAGCCAAGCCAAGGAAGGACTGTCACTGTGCCCAGGCCTCCCTATCCATCACCAACTCCTGGAGTCCACCCAAACCCATGTCCATCAAGTCGGGGATGCCATCCAACCATCTCATCATCTGTCATCCCCTTCTCCTCCTGCCTTCAATCTTTCTCAGCATCAGGGTCTTCTCAAATGAGTTAGCTCTTCTCATCATGTGGCCAAAGTATTGGAGTTTCAGCTTCAACATCAGTCCTTCCAAAGAACACCCAGGACTGATCTCCTTTAAGATGGACTTGTTGGATCTCCTTGCAGTCCAAGGGACTCTCAAGAGTCTTCTCCTACACCACAGTTCAAAAGCACTAATTCTTCTCTGCTCAGCTTTCTTTATAGTCCAATTCTCACATCCATACATGACCACTGGAAAAACCATAGCCTTGACTAGATGGACCTTTGTTGACAAAGTAATGACTCTACTTTTTAATATGCTGTCTAGGTTGGTCATAACTTTCCTTCCAAGGAGTAAGCATCTTTTAATTTCATGGTTGCAGTTACCATCTGCAGTGATTTTGGAGCCCCCCAAAATAAAGTCAGCTACTGTTTCCACTGTTTCCCCATCTATTTGCCATGAAGTGATGGGACCGGATGCCATGATCTTCGTTTTCTGAATGTTGAGCTTTAAGCCAACTTTTTCACTCTCCTCTTTGACTTTCATTAAGAGGCTCTTTAGTTCTTCACTTTCTGCCATAAGGGTGGTATCATCTGCATATCTGAGGTTATTGATATTTCTCTCGGTGATCTTGATTCCAGCTTGTGCTTCTTCCAGTCTAGCATTTCTCATGATGTACTCTGCATAGAGGTTAAATAAGCAGGGTGACAATGTACAGCCTTGACGCACTCCTTTTCCTATTTGGAACCAGTCTGTTGTTCCATGTCCAGTTCTAGTTGTTGCTTCCTGACCTGCATATAGATTTCCCAAGAGGCAGGTCAGGTGGTCTGGTATTCCCATCTCCTTCAGAATTTTCCACAGTTTATTGTGATCCACTCAGTCAAAGGCTTTGGCATAGTCAATAAAGCAGAAATAGAGGTTTTTCTGGAACTCTCTTGCTTTTTCCATGATCCAGCAGATGTTGGCAATTTGATCTCTGGTTCCTCTGCCTTTTCTAAAACTAGCTTGAACATCTGGAAGTTCACAGTTCACGTATTGCTGAAGTTTGACTTCGAGAATTTTGAGCATTACTTTACTAGCATGTGAGATGAGTGCAATTGTGCAGTAGTTTGAGCATTCTTTGGCATTGCCTTTCTTTGGAATTGGAATGAAAACTGACCTTTTCCAGTCCTGTGGCCACTGCTGAGTTTTCCATATTTGTTGGCATATTGAGTGCAGCACTTTGACAGCATCATCTTTCAGGATTTGAAATAACTCAACTGGAATTCCATTACCTCCACTAGCTTTGTTCATAGTGATGATTCCTAAGGCCCACTTGACTTCACATTTGAGGATGTCTGGCTCTAGGCAAGTGTGAGTGATCACACCATCATTATTATCTGGGTCATGAAGATCTCTTTTGTACCGTTCTTTTGTGTATTCTTTCCACCTCTTGTTAATATCTTCTGCTTCTGTTAGGTCTATACCATTTCTGTCCTTTATTGAGCCCATCTTTGCATGAAATATTCCCTTGGTATCTCTAATTTTCTTGAAGAGATCTCTAGTCTTTCCCACTCTATTGTTTTCCTCTATTTCTTTGCATTGATCACTGAGGAAGGCTTTCTTATCTCTCCTTGCTATTCATTCAAACTCTGCACTCAAATGGCATATTTTTCCTTTTCTCCTTTGCTTTTCACTTCTCTTCTTTTCACAGCTATTTGTAAGGCCTCCTCAGACAGTCATTTTGCTTTTTTGCATTTCTTTTTCTTTGAGATGGTCTTGATTCCTGTCTCCTGTACAGTGTCATGAACCTCTGTCCATAGTTCATCAGGCACTCTGTTTATCAGATCTAGTCCCTTAAATCTATTTCTCACCTCCACTGCCCCACTCCTCACACACACAAATTCACTTCATGAGACCCAGCATGGCCCTCAAGTATGTTTTATCTTCTCAAGGACAGAAATACTGACATCTTCTTCCACAACTCTTAATCACACTTTCCACAAAAAAGTCCACTTTTCTGCTAGCAGTTTTTTATTTTCTCTGACTATTGCACTTCCTTCCACATCACATTTCATAGATAAAGCCTAATCTATAGCCTTCATTTCCCTTGCTTGTGTGCTTAGTTGCTTCAGTTGTGTCTCTTTCGGACCCTATGGACTGCAGCCCTTCAGGCCCCTCAGTTCATGGGATGGATTCTCCAGGCAAGAATACTCGAGTGGGTTGTTATTTCTTTCTCCAGGGAATCTTGCTGACCCAGCAATCAAACCCTGTTTCCTGCATTGCAGACAGATTTTTACCGACCTAGCCACCAGGGAAGCCCTCATTTCCCTTACTTTTCTTCTTACATTTTTGTCACAATTTTAAAAACAAAACAAGAATTATACCAAAAAAAAAAAAAAAAAAACCCTCCATCAACTTACGAAAAAGGGAGGCGGTGCTTTGCAGAATGAGAAACCACAGCACAGAAACTAAAGTTTACCAAAAATGCCATTAGAGAGTGTCATCAATAGTGTCAACAATATAATCCAGGGAACTGGGAATCTGATTCTAGTCATTAATTTTGCATAGAAATAATCATTTTTTTGCATAATTGTCCCTAAGTAGTAGATGATTCCTGGACTCAGTGTTCCAGATGAAAGCATCTGTGCTAAACCCTATTAAAGTACTTCCAGAATCACTTCTTCCCATCCCCATATTTCAGTAAAGAAGCCAAAATGTAGCTCGAAGTAATTACTTCAGACGAAGCCCTGATGCTAATGGCACTACCTAATTAGAATTGTGGCTCAGTGAGGAGCCAGAGTGTATTTTTAATGGCTTTAGAATGGTGATAAAATTAAAGTGGAATTGTGCAGAAGGAATATGTAATCCTATTACACTAATGTCTCAACATAAAGGGAACAGTGAGGAGGGTTGTATAGAATTGCATTACTTTTGCTCTTGTCTCTGCCTTTAATATTCCCAGTTTCTTGAGCTCTTGCTCTTTGGGAAATGCACACCTCCCCCTCTCTAAATCCCTTCTTTCCTGCAGGTGTCAGATCAGTTTCAGTCTCTCCAGGAAGCTGTTTCTGACTATTAGGTGCATCTTTCTTTGAAAGCTGGTGGTGGTGTTATTTGGGCACCAAAATCTCAGTTGTTTCAAGCCACAGTTCTTTCTCCTTCTGTGGTAGTGCCTCATACAAGACAGCTTCAAAAACTGATTTCAGGGACCTTTCTGGTGGCCAAGACTCCACTTTCTTAATGCAGGAGAGCTGAGTGTGATCACTGGTCAGGCAACTAGATACCAATCACATGCTGCAACTGAGAGTTCACATGCCACAGCTAAATATTCTACATGCAACAACTAAGGCTTGATGCAGCCAAGTAAGTAAATACATAAAAATAAATCTTAAAGAAAGACAAGAAAATTGATTTCATTTCTAGAAAGCATATGAGGATGATATGCAGAAAATAGCAGAATTCAGTTTTGTTCAATTTTTTGGAGAAATTATTGTGAATAGAGCACAATAATTAATTAAATTAAATTAAAACTATTAATCTGAAATTCTTGCTCTTATTCAAAATGTTGTTGAATTAACAGATATGCAGATAAATCAAACTTCTGATAATTCCTTCCAGAAGAATGAAATTATCCTAATAAACATCATATGAGCTCTTTCTAATGAGAGTACCATCAATGAACAATGAACAAAGGCCTCAAAGACATGATATTATGCATTCATTCATTCATCCACCCACCTATTTAGAAGCATTATGTGTTCGCGCCAGGTGTTAGGACACAGAAATAAAAATGTGATGGGTAGAATTCTTGACCCCGTAAAGATACTGCCTCTGTAAATGCAGGAAGACAGAAATGCTGTTAGAACCAAATCATGAAGGACAGTGTAAGCCATGGGAAGGTATTTGAATTTTATTATAAATTCTGTGGGGAAGTGTTGAAGATGGTAAACAGGGAAGTAATGAGAATGATTGATGTTCTTGAAAGATCCTTCTGGGAGTTTTTGAGAGTGAAGACATGACCAAAAAATTTTCAATATAGGAGGATTAGAAAGAGACCATCAGATATTTAGCAGATTTTCTCCTAACAGAATTAAAAATAGGGATCTGGACCACTGGTTGGGAAGCTGAAAACATTTATTGATGAATACTCGACCAGTTTAAAAGCTTTTTGGTCATGAATTAAAACAATTGTGGACTTCTTGGCTTTTGAAAATAATTTAAGTTTGAAAACAAAATTTTGGTTAGAGTTATATGAATTTTTATTAAACTAATGTGCAAAAAGAAGCTATACTTATCTGATTTGTTGACTTAAACATGGAGCCTTTCAGAACAAATCCGCATTCAAAGGGAATTACAAACAGTTTGAAAGTGAAGTGAATGTTAGTCATGTCTGACTCTGCGATGTCATGGAACTGTAGCTTGCCAGGTCCCTCTGTCCATGGAATTCTCCAGGCAGGAATACTGGAATTAGTAGCCGTTCCCTTCTCCAGGGGATTTTCCTAATGCAGGGATCGAACCCCAGTCTCCTGCTTTGCAGGCGGATTCTTTCCCAACCACCATAGAAGCCTTTCAGTTCAGTTCAGTTCAGTTCAGTTCAGTTCAGTTGCTCAGTCGTATCTGACTGACTCTTTGCGACCCCATGAATCGCAGCACTCCAGGCCTGCCTGTCCATCACCAATTCCCAGAGTTCACTCAAACTCACGTCCATCGAGTAGGTGATGCCATCCAGCCATCTCATCTTCTGTCATCCCCTTTTCCTCCTTCTCCCAATCCCTCCCAGCATCAGAGTCTTTTCCAATGAGTCAACTCTTCACATGAGGTGGCCAAAGTACTGGAGTTTCAGCTTTAGCATCATTCCCTCCAAAGAAATCCCAGGGCTCATCTCCTTCAGAATGGACTGGTTGGATCTCCTTGCAGTCCAAGGGACTCTCAAGAGTCTTCTCCAACACCACAGTTCAAAAGCATCAATTCTTCGGCACTCAGCTTTCTTCACAGTCCAACTCTCACATCCATACATGACCACTGGAAAAAAAGCATAGCCTTGACTAGATGGACCTTTGTTGGCAAAATAAAACTTTTTTGTTCTTTCATATAGGTTCTTGTTAAGAACAAGGTACACTAAAATTTCATTTGTTTCCTTCACCTTTATTGTGTTCTCTGCCAAAAGTGGAAGTACTATTTTCATGTAGAAGAATGTATACAAAACAATTTATAAAATTCAATGAAAGTAATAAAATCTTGTCTAGAGCTATAAAGGAAAGAACTTTACAGAAACAAAAATTCTTTGGTTGGCACACCAGAGAAATTACAGATCTTGCTTTGCACAGCTTTACCTGCCCTATTGTAAATTTGGTTAAAATGAAATAATTCCTTAGTCCATATCTAATTCTTTCATCTCCTCTCACTCCTACCTTGGAACAAAAAGGACATTCCTAAGTTGAGCGTCTTGTGGGGTCCATAAAGATTGTGCTTATGCACATAACTTGTCCTCTCCTGTCTTCATGGTAGATTTATAGCTCCAAGTATCAAAGGGTCAAAATTCCATTGCCTGTTAGTCCTAATAAAGCAGCAGGAGTTTCCTGAAGGGAGTGCTGACAAGCCTAATTGTTCATAACTGGAGAGTGAAGGATTCATTCTATCAATGAGATTTTAACCCTCTCTTTACTCATTTCCTTCTTGACTTTACAGATAAGAGTTGGATTCACAACAGAAGTATTCATATTTTCAAGATAATGAAAGACTGTAGCAAGACTGAGATATTTATTTGGATTTGGTGATACAGTGATGGGTAAGGTCAGAGGTCTGTGCAAGAGTGTCAGTGTCTGAGACAAAAGTCAGTGCTGAAGTGTGACTGTTTTGGAGGGTCAACCAAATGGGATAATGGATCAGCTACAGAAGAAAGGTCTCTTCCTGGTTTTCCTAAGAGTTCTGAACAAAATATAAGAATGAAGAGACAGGTTATATATAAATGTCTTCAGAAAAATATGTATCATGCAAGTAGAGGACTTTGAAGACCAAATTTCTTAGAAATACTAGGGACGTTTTCACGAACTACACTTGCTGGCATCCACAAAAACTTCTTGATATCTATTGCGAGAGGGTGCTGTGACACTGACAATGCAAGAGAGTCTTACGGTAGAAATCTAGGGAGGCAGGCTGTGTCCATGTAAAGGTAGGAGGCATATCAAGGTAGAGCCTATGACAAGTGCTTCAGGTCTAGAGGGAAAAGGGGGACCAGCAGTAGAAGCAAAGGAAATCGCAGAGAATGACATGTATAGTACAAGGAAGGTCAGGAAAGCAAAGAATGGGAATTTCAGAAAGGAGAAGATGACCAGCACTATTGATTATTCCAGAAAGTCAATGAGACTGAAGACTAAAAATTAGTAAGAAAATTGTGACAGGAATATGTGGTTTTGGTTGAATGGGGATGATGAATGAGAAGAAGTAAACATTGTTTGACATGGGACAAATTTGAGATTATAGTCATCATGTGTAAAAAAATATTAGCAAATTGAATTCAACCATACATGTAAAGATAATACACTGTCATGATCTATTGGCATTTATCTCAACAAGACAAGATGGTGGTAAATACACATACCCATACACAAGGACACACATATGTGTAAATAATTGGTTTATCTATTAATTACCATATTAACATAATAAGAAAAAGATTTTAAAGTGCTCACATGATCATCTAAATAGATGTAGAAATACATTTGACAAAAATCTATTATGTATCCATTCATGATTTAATGAAACAACTCTCAGAAAATAAAAAATCAAAGGGAACTTTCCTGATAAGCACATCTATAAAAACTATAAAACTAAAATCTTAGTGGAAAGTCTGAACAAAATTGGGAAAAAGATAAGGATGACTACTCTCATCATTTGTGTTCAGCATTGTACCGGACATCCTAGCAAGTGTAAAACAACAAAGAAAATGTAAAATGCATACAAATTGGAAAAGAAACAAAACTGGATTTACTCTCAAACAATGTGATCATGAAATTAGACATTCTAAAAAAATCTATATATAAAAAAGCTGTTACAACTAATAAGTGAATTTAGGAAGGTGACGGGATAGAAAATGAATGAAGTATTTCCATATACTAGCAATGAGCAACTACAAAATGAAATTAAAATAATATCATTTACAGTAGCCCCCAAACATGACACACTTAGGGATAATTTTTATCAAAATATATGCCAAAGCTACACACTGAAATTTACAAAACATTGCTGAGAGAAATCAGTGAAGAAAAAATAAATGTAGACATATACCATGTTCATGATTCAAAACATCAAATGTGATTAAAATGTCAATTCACTTCAAATTGATCTAAAGATTCAATGTCATTCTAATTAAAATCCCACCAGACTTGTTAAAAATTTTTTTTTCAAATTTTACAATGCAAATTTTGGGGATTCAAAGGACTTTGAATGGTTAGAGCAATTTTAATAAGAAGAAAATATTGGAGAACTTATATGTGATTTCAAAACTTACTGATTTGGTCTATGACATATGGACCAACACAGCAGAGTAGAGATCTGAAACAAACACACACATGATTTGTCAATTGGAGAGGATTATTATGTTAATACATAGTGCTAGGAAATGGATATCCTTATAGGGAGAAAATTTCAACCTCAGTTATTCCCTTATGCCATGCCTGCATGTGTATGAAGTCGCTTCAGTGGTGTATGACTCTTTGCGACCCTATGGATGGGATTCTCCAGGCAAGAATACTGGAGTGGGTTGTCATGCCCTCTTCCAGAGAATCTTCCCGACCTAGGCATTCTTTACCTCTGAGCCACTGGGGAAGCCCTCCCTCACCTTATATCATATTCAGAAATTAATTCTAAATGAATGATAGACATAAATCTATAAAACTTTTGGAAGAGACCAAAAATGGTGTTTTTATGACATTGAAGTAGGCAAAGATTTCTTAGATAAGAGAGTTAAAGCCCTAAACATAAAAGAAAAAGAAACTGATAAATTACCTTTCATCAAAGTGTAAAGCATTATAGAGAAAATAAAGATGAAAAGGCAAGCTTTAGACTGGAGGAAAATACCAGAGTAGGTATGTAGGACTTGTATTAGAAATAGATGAAGACAGTTTACAGCATGATAGTAAGAAGCCACACAACCAACTTGAAAAAATGGGCTTAAGATTTGAACAGCCATTTCAGAAAACTAGATCTAAAAATGACCAATAAACACATAAATGATGTTTGACATCATGATTTGTCAAGGAAATACAAATTAAAACACAAAAGCACGATTTCCCTGCTAGATGGTTAAAATAAAAGACTCACAATATTAACTGTGAGGAGGTGAGGGAAATGGACTTCTCAGACATTCTTAGTAAAGCGTAAACTAGAACAAGTATTTAAAAAATAATTGATAGTTTTCAACGAAGTTAAATATACACTTAGCATAAGACATGTCCACAAAAAGACACGTAAATGAGTATTTATGAAAGGTTTAATCATAATAAATGGAGACATAATAATGTCTCCAAAATGGAGACAGTTCAAAATGTCCATCAACAGGTGAATTTATAAATGAATTGTGGTATATCCATGCAATAGAATGCTACTTAGCAATAAAAATCTATGAAATGCTGATACATACATTGATATGAATTCATCCTAAAAATTATAATGCTGAGTGAAAGAAGCCAGACCGAAAATGCCATTTGCATAGAGCTGTTCCTTATGCAGGGGAAGATAAGAATGAATTCAAAAGGACACTTCTAAAGGAGATGGAAAATATATATCAGACAAAAAGTATCTAAATGTATGCATATAACTTGTGAATTTTATTTCATGTAAATTATATCCAATAAAGTTGATTCATAAGTAAAAACATGGTATACACAAATGGTATGGCTTGGTTTTGTCTTTTAAAATAGGATTAATATTATAGGTACCAAGCATAGTGTCCAATATAGCAAGATATGATGTAATTAAAACTAATGGTAGAATCCTTTTGTTGTTCATTTGTTCACTAGCTAAGTCGTGTCCAACTTTTTGTGACCCCTTGTACTGCAGCACACCAGGCTTCCCTGAATTCTTTTAGTCCATGATATATATTATATTTGAGTTCAGTTCTTAAAATATGAACCTCCACTGTAATAACTAAGCAGCTTTTTGGTTCACTAAGTGAACTCTTAAAAACATTAGATTGTACATAATAATTCATTCCAAATAGTCTTAGGAGTTATGAAACTCTTGTTTCTTCCATTTCTTTCTTTAAGATTAAAATATAAAGTATGTTATATTGGCTGACTTCAGTATGCTTAATTTGTCTGATAGCAATAAAGTACGGATGTGTATTGGACTTCCCTGGTGGCTGTGGCAGTAAAGCATCTCCCTCAATGTGAGAGATCCGGGTTTGATCCCTGGGTTGGAAAGATCCCCTGGAGAAGGAAATGGCAACCCACTCCAGTATTCTTGCATGGAAAATACCATGGACAGGGGAGCCTGGTTGGCTATAGTTCATGGGGTGGCAAAGAGTTGGACATGACTGAGTGACTTCAATTTCATGTTCATGGATGAGAAAATTCTAGTTCTCTTATTTGCATAATGAATGAGCTTAAACCAGTTAGTATTTACTTTTCACCAGAGAAACACTTGCTTTTGATACATTTTTTATAGACAGTGGGTGAATTACAGATCAAAAAGACATGTTCAAGGAAAAATGAAGGAAGCGCTGTTGGTTTTTTATTTGCACTTTTGGTTTATTGCTTGTGTTGTACCTGCTTATTGGAGTATGGCAATTTAGTTTCACTAGTAACTTTTAAGAAGCTACAACGTCATGGTAGAAATTTTTCAGAGGAAATTTGATTTGGCCATGGGCTTAGGTTTAGGCCAAAAAGTGTATCTTTTTAAATATGACTATTTTAAATATGATCATGATATTATTAATATTTTTGAAAGACAAGATATTAATAAAATTTTTCTTTCATAAATTCAGATGAATGAATTAAATGCTTACTGTGTAGAGCCCTGGGTTGGAATGGAAACACAGATAAGATACTCATTGCTCCTAAATAACTAGAAAAATTAAATGATTTTCTTTATTTGGACATTAATTCACACATGGTGACTAATCTAGAGCCATACATCTTGGAATGTGAAGTCAACTGGGCTTTAGAAAGCATCACTACGAACAAAGCTAGTCGAGGTGATGGAATTCCAGTTGAGCTGTTTCAAATCCTGAAAGAAGATGCTGTGAAAGTGCTGCACTCAGTATGCCAGCAAATTTGGAAAACTCAGCAGTGGCCACAGGACTGGAAAAGGTCAGTTTTCATTCCAATTCCAAAGAAAGGCAATGCGAAAGAATGCTCAAACTACCGCACAATTGCACTCATCTCACATGCTAGTAAAGTAATGCTCAAATTTCTCCAAGCGAGGCTTCAGCAATACGTGAACCGTGAACTCCCTGATGTTCAAGCTGGTTTTAGAAAAGGCAGAGGAACCAGAGATCAAATTGCCAACATCTGCTGGATCATGGAAAAGCAAGAGAGTTCCAGAAAAACATCTATTTCTGCTTTATTGACTATTCCAAAGCCTTTGACTATGTGGATCACAAGAAACTGTGGAAAATTCTGAAAGAGATGGAAATACCAGACCACCTGACCTGCCTCTTGAGAAATCTGTATGCAGGTCAGGAAGCCACAGTTAGAACTGGACATGGAACAACAGACTGGTTCCAAATAGGAAAAGGAGTACGTCAAGGCTGTATACTGTCACGCTGTTTATTCAACTTATATGCAGAGTACATCATGAGAAACGCTGGACTGGAAGAAACACAAGCTGGAATCAAGATTGCCAGGAGAAATATCAATAACCTCAGATATGCAGATGACACCACCCTTATGGCAGAAAATGAAGAGGAGCTAAAAAGCCTCTTGATGAAAGTGAAAGAGGAGAGTGAAAAGTTGGCTTAAAGCTCGACATTCAGAAAATGAAGATCATGGTATCTAGTCCCATCACTTCATGGGAAATAGATGGGGAAACAGTGGAAACAGTGGCAGACTTTATTTTTTTTGGCTCCAAAATCACTGCAGATGGTGACTGCAGCCATGAAATTAAAAGACGCTTACTCCTTGGAAGAAAAATTATCACCAACCTAGATAGTATATTCAAAAGCAGAGACATTACTTTGCCGACTAAGGTCCGTCTAGTCAAGGCTATGGTTTTTCCTGTAGTCATGTACGGATGTGAGAGTTGGACTGTAAAGAAGGCTGAGTGCCAAAGAATTGATGCTTTTGAACTGTGGTGTTGGAGAAGACTCTTGAGAGTCCCTTGGACTGCAAGGAGATCCAAACAGTCCATTCTGAAGGAGATCAGCCCTGGGATTTCTTTGGAAGGAATGATGCTGAAGCTGAAACTCCAGTACTTTGGCCACCTCATGTGAAGAGTTGACTCATTGGAAAAGACTGATGCTGGGAGGGATTGGGGGCAGGAGGAGAAGGGGACGACAGAGGATGAGATGGCTGGATGGCATCACCGACTCGATGGACGTGAGTCTTAGTGAACTCCGGGAGTTGGTGATGGACAGGGAGGCCTGGTGTACTGCGATTCATGGGGTCGCAAAGAGTCAGACACGACTGAGCGACTGAAATTAACTGAACTGAACTGAACTGAACTTGGTGATTGGAAATTCAGCAACAGTGCAATAGCATATCAGTGAAAAAATGAAATTGACTGTAAACAAAATGGAAGCTTCCCTAATGACTCAGTGGTAAAGAATCAGCCTGCAGTGCAGGAGACATGGGTTCGATACCTGGGTCAGGAGGATCTCCTGGAATAGGAAATGGCAACCCACTCCATTCTTGACTGGAGAATCCCATGGACAGAGGAGCCTGGTGGGCAACAGTCCACGGGGTCTCAAAGAGTGGGACTCAACTTAAAAGACTTAACACATGCACACAAACAAGTCTCTGTGAAATCGTTAGTAATATGAAGCTGTCTAGTCCCTAAGTGTTAAATAATAGTGAGGTCAGGACATCCATATATGCTTTAGAATGAAGTGTGGGCACAGAACCCATGATTGCTGTGTGGAGGACACCTTTTGTACAGTTAGTATATGAGCTTCCCTTCTCCAGGATAGATGCAGGTTCTGCCTCATTTGTCCCCTCAGCAAGGCACCCTCTCACAACAGCATTGTGATGGTGACCGCAATATAAATGCTGAATTTATAAGGAGAATGTTGAAAGTCAAATAAAGTTTTATCTTTTGGAACAAAAGTGTGTTTCATTGTGCTTTGCCTTCCAGTAAAGAGGAAATTAATAGACTTTCTGAGAGCTTAGAATGAGAGGAAGCAGTAGAGATGACTGTGGAAACAGGCCCAGAAAGCCCAGAAACTTACCCAGATTCACAGAGTACTGAAACTAAAAAGTTTGCAAAAAAAAAAAAAGGGGTCCTGATTAAAGTATTTTAAGAATCAGAACACCACCATCATTAGGAAGACCAGAGAGTAGCTTGGACCAGTATGAAGTTACTTCAGGGCTAGAAAGAAACAGATCACTGCCATGGATAAAGGCTCAGGCTCCTGGGGTCAACTGGGCCAGAGTGATATTTCAGGTCTTCTGTTCAATTGCTGTGTGACTTTGGGCTGTGTGACCATCTGTTTTCCAGCAGAGGATGGGATATTAGCTCCTGCCTGCTTAGAGGGAAGATCATTTGGGGCCATCACTATTCACAACTGTTATTTGCAGTCTGAATCATACAGGAAACCAGAGACTATGTCTAAATTAAAAACTCAAAAAAACTACTTTTGATAAAGACACAAAGGTTTGGGGGATAAATTTGGTTTTTGTTTTATTTTTATCTGCGTTTGTATTTTAGTGTTTGTCCTTTACTTTGTGGCCATGTCATGGCTATTCACTCCCACACCCAGACCACCTGGAGGACCAGGGTGGGGGGTGGGGCTCTGCAAACAGGATTCCTCATTTTCAGGATGCAGCACAGTATGGACCACTACAGCTGGACAAACTGGGGTGTTTTCTACTGATTCCTGATTTTCACGTTGGAAATATACTTTGGTTGATTTGATCAGAAATGTGACAAGCAAATATGCAAACATACTGCATAATAAAATAGACCAGATTTTCTAGATTTTAACAGCTTTCCAATGTAAATGTCCTTTCCACCAAATATAGACTTATGGGTCTATGGAGGAATTAGGTTTCAAAAACTGCATAACCTAAAGGAATGCATGGTTTACATGTATATAAGCCATGATTAAGCTGTATACATTATTTCTGCAATACTGATAGACATGGTAGCCAAAGTTTTATATCCTGACATGAATAATGTTTGTATGTATGTCTTGAATACTCAGTGCTGGGCTCAATGTGGTTCTTGTTTCTACTTCAAAATGTTACTTATGGCATTTTTCCAAGGAGCTAGCTTTCCATGTGAGTGAAAATTCAGAATAAAAGAAAAAATCAAATTGAATATACATTAGGAAATGAAGCCTTACAAAAAAATCTACAGGCTGTTTTTAACATGACACAGGTCTTTGTCCTCAAGGTAAAAATAATCTGAGGTTCAAGTGAAGAGCACTTTGTCCAGGTAGCTCTCTCCTCCATGATCTCTGGCCACTGTCAACTGCTGGGCCGCCCAGTTCAAGTCCAGCTCAGGAGACCTTTCTCAGTCTCCACTGTGGTCTGGACTCATTGTCCAGGCCAGTAAGTTGGGATGATTGCTTCCATCTCTCAGGAGTCACTGGCTTTCATTGCCTAATGTTTTAGGTGGTTTTTGTTTGTTTGTTTGTTTTTTTCAGGAACAATTAACTTGAAAGGTGCTGGCAAGATTGTGTAGAGAATGACTTATTCCTGACTTTCTACCCCCATCTGCAACAATGATCAAATCATCATACCTCAAATTTAAACCTTAAATATAAAACTACATTGAGAGCAAGATGGGGAATGTGACCTGTTCTTTGGATGAGTTTTGTTTGGGCTAAAAAAAGATTTATTTCTTCTTGTTTCAACATTATTTATACTCTTTAAATTGCACTGTATTTTATAAGAGTTGCCTCTGCTGAAGGACTTTGACCCCAGCTCTGAGGTGATCTTTTTGAGGACAAGCTGTGGTCTGTGGAAAGCTGAGGCTGCAAAACGTCTTCCATGGCCCCTGTGTGAACTCAGCTCAAAAAACAGATGGGTTTTATTTTTTTTTTTAACTCTTCATTTTGAAATTATTTTAACCAGAAAAAAATTGGGAAAAAATCATACCAACTAAAAAACTAGCACTGATACAATGTTATTAACTAATCTACAGGTCTTATCAAAACTTGGCACTGTTTCCACTAAAGTCCTCTCTCTGGTCCAAGGTACAACCTAGAATGCTTGTGTGCCCAGTCACTTCAATCATGTCCGACTCTTTGTGACCCTGTGGACTGTAGCCCACAAGGCTGCTCTGTCCATGGGATTCTCCAGGCAAGACTACTGGAGTGGGTTGCCATGTCCTCCTCCAGGGGATCTTCCTGACCCAGGGATTGAATCTGCCTCTCTTATGTCTCCTGCATTGGCAGGTGGGTTCTTTACCATTAGCACACATAAAAATGCATCCATCCTAAGTGCACATCTCAATAAACAAATTTATATGCTATGTGATGACTACAAAAATTAACAAGTAGAGCATTTCCACCAATCCCAAAAGTATTCTTTATACTTGCATCACCCTGCAAAATCTATTGTATTCCTTCCTGGCTAGCCACTTGCAGCCCTGGTAACAACTGGCCTATTGTTTGTCACTACAAATGATTTGTCAAGTATTTCAAATAGGTGGGGTCATATAGCACATATGCCTCAGCATCTGGCTTTTCATGTGCAGTATAGTTACTACTTGTTGGAAGGACTGATGCTGAAGCTGAAGCTCTAATATTTGGTCATCTGATGCAAACAGCCAACACATTGGAAAAGTCCCTGGGGCTGGGAAAGATTAAGGGCAGAAGGAGAAGAGACCATCAGAGGATGAGACGGCTGGATGGCATCAGCAATGCAACTTACATGAACTTGGGCAAACTTCGGGAGATGGTGAGGGACAAGGAGGCCTGGTGTGCTAAAGCCCATGGGATCGCAAAGAGTCAGACACAATAGGACAACTGACCAACAATGCAGTTACTTGGAGATTCATCCATGTTGTAGGATCAGTAGTTCTTTTCTTTTATTGCCAAGTTTGGAAATACCCTACAATTTATCTATTTGCTTGCTGGCTGATGAATGGCTTGTTGCTGGGTTTAAGATATCCAGAGGTGGAGTCATAGGGGAAGTGAACCCTTCACCGCCCTTCTGCTTATTCTTCTAGGTAAAATTTTTGGCTAACAAACGTAAGTAAAGAGAACAGTAATAGACTGGACATCAGAACACCATTAGATACCTCTGGTTCATGTCCCTCTCTTTATGGTTGCATTGGGATGAAATTGCTTTGGGTTCAGGGCTTCTTTCCCTGCTTTAAATCTGAGATGTATGAGGTAGTCCTAAGATGGAGGAGTAATAAGACAGGGAGACCACTTTCTCTCCCACAAATTCATCAAAAGAACATTTGAACGCTGAGTAAATTCCACAAAACAATTTCTGAATGCCAGCAGAGGACATCAGGCATCCAGAAAAGCAGCTCATTGTCTTCAAAAGGAGATGTTTTATGAACGGTGCTGTATAGATGGAGAAGTCTTGAGGCTACTGTAAAAATAAGACTGAAAACCAGAAGTAAGAGGCTTAAGTCTAAATCCTGAGAACACCAGATAACTCCTGACTCCAGAGAACATTAATTGACAGGAGCTCATCAAACACTTCCATACCTACGCTGAAACCAAGCACCACCCAAGGACAAACAAGTTCCAGAGCAAGACATACCACTCAAATTCTTCAGCAACACAGGAACACAGCCCTGAGCTTCAATATACAGGCTGCCCAAAGTCACTCCAAACCCACTGACATCTCATAAGTCATTACTGGACACTTCATTGCACTCCAGAGAGAAGAAATCCAGCTCCACCCACCAGAACACCAACACAAGCTTCCCTAACCAGGAAACCTTGACAAGCCACCCGTACAACCCCACCCACAGTGAGGAAATGCCACACACACACACACACACACAAAAGGACTTCGCAAACTGCCAGAATATGGAAAGGCCAAAACACAGCAATATAAACAAGATGAAGAGACAGAGGAATACCCAACAGGTAAAGGAAAAGGATAAATGCCCACCAAACCAAACAAAAGAGGAAGAGATAGGGAATCTACCTGATAAAGAATTCTGAATAATGATAGTGAAAATGATCCAAAATCTTGAAATCAAAATGGAATCACAGATAAATAGCCTGGAGACAAGGATTGAGAAGATGCTAGAAAGGTTTAACAAGGACCTAGAAGAAATAAAAAAGAGTCAATATATAATGAATAATGCAATAAATGAGATAAAAAATACTCTAGAGGGAACAAATAGTAAAATAACGGGGACAGAAGATAGGATTAGTGAGGTAGAAGATAGAATATAGAAATAAATGAATCAGAGAGGAAAAAGGAAAAATGAATTAAAAGAAATGAGGACAATCTCAGAGACCTCTGGGACAATGTTAAACAACCCAACATTTGAATCATAGGAGTCCCAGAAGAAGAAGACAAAAAGAAAGATCATGAGAAAATACTTGAGGAGATAATAGTTGAAAACTTCCCTAAAATGGGGAAGGAAATAATCACCCAAGTCCAAGAAACACAGAGAGTCCCAAACAGGATAAACCCAAGGCGAAACACCACAAGACACATATTAATCAAATTAACAAAGATCAAACCCAACGAACAAATATTAAAAGCAGCAAGGGAAAAACAACAAATAACACGCAAGGGGATTCCCATAAGGATAACAGCTGATCTTTCAATAGAAACTCTTCAGGCCAGGAGGCAATGGCAAGACATACTCAAAGTGATGAAAGAAAACAACCTACAGCCCAGATTACTGTACCTAGCAAGGATCTCATTCAAATACGAAGGAGAAATCAAAAGCTTTACAGACAAGCAAAAGCTGAGAGAATTCAGCACCACCAAACCAGCTCTCCAACAAATGCTAAAGGATCTTCTCTAGACAAGAAACACAACAAGGGTGTATAAACTCGAACCCAAAACAATAAAGTAAATGGCAGTGGGATCTTACTTATCAATAATTACCTTAAACGTAAATGGGTTGAATGCCCCAACCGAAAGACAAAGACTGGCTGAATGGATACAAAAACAAAACCCTTATATGTATTGTCTACAAGAGACCCACCTCAAGACAAGGGACACATACAGACTGAAAGTGAAGGGCTGAAAAAAGATATTCCATGCAAATAGAGACCAAAAGAAAGCAGGAGTAGCAATACTCATATCAGATAAAATAGACTTTAAAACAAAGGCTGTGAAAAGTGACAAAGAAGGACACTACATAATGATCAAAGGATCAATCCAAGAAGAAGATATAATAATTATAAATATATATGGACCCAACATAGGAGCACCACGATATGTAAGACAAATGCTTACAAGTATGAAAGGGGAAATTAACAATAACACAATAATAGTGGGAGACTTTAATACCCCACTCATACCTATGGATAGATCAACTAAACAGAAAATTAACAAGGAAACACGGACTTTAAATGATACAATAGACCAGTTAGACCTAATTGATATCTATAGGACATTTCACCCAATAACAATGAATTTCACCTTTTTCTCAAGCAACAAAGGTCCATCTAGTCAAGGCTATGGTTTTTCCATTGGTCATGTATGGATGTGAATGTTGGACTGTGAAGAAACCTGAGTGCTGAAGAATTGATTCTTTTGCACTGTGGTGTTGGAAAAGACTCTTGAGAGTCCCTTGGACTGCCAGGAGATCCAACCAGTCCATTCTGAAGGAGATTGGTCCTGGGTGTTATTTGAAGGAATGATGCTAAAGCTGAAACTCCAGTACTTTGGCCACCTCATGGGAAGAGTTGACTCATTGGAAAAGACTCTGATGCTGGGAGGGATTGGGGGAAAGAGGAGAAGTGGATGGCAGAGGATGAGATGGCTGGATGGCATCACCAACTCGCTGGACCTGAGTTTGAGTGAACTCCAGAAGTTGGTGATGGACAGGGAGGCCTGGTATGCTGCAATTCATGGGGCTGCAAACAGTCAGACACGACGGAGTGACTGAACTGAACTCAAGCGCACACGGAACCTTCTCCAGAATAGATCACATTTCGGGCCATAAATCTAGCCTTGGTAAATTCAAAACAATTAAAATCATTCCAAGCATCTTTTCTGACCACAATGCAGTAGGATCAGATCTCAATTACAGCAGAATAACTATTAAAAATTCCAACATATGGAGGCTGAACAACACGCTGCTGAATAAACAGCAAATCACAGAAGAAATCAAAAAAGAAATCAAAATATGCATAGAAATGAATGAAAATTAAAACACAACAACCCCAAACCTGTGGGACACTATAAAAGCAGTGCTAAGGGGAAGGTTCATAGCAATACAGGCATACCTCAAGATACAAGAAAAAAGTCGAATAAATAACCTAACTCTACACCTAAAGCAACTTGGAAAGGAAGAAATGAAGAATCCCAGAGTTAGTAGAATGAAAGAAATCTTAAAAATTCGGGCAGAAATAAATGCAAAAGAAACAAAAGAGACCATAGCAAAAATCAACAAAGCCAAAAGCTGGTTCTTTGAGAGGATAAATAATATTGACAAACCATTAGCCAGACTCATCAAGAAACAAAGGGAGAAAAATCAAATCAATAAAATTAGAAATGAAAATAGAGAGACCACAACAGTCAATACAGAAATACAAAGGATCATAAGAAACTACTATCAGCAATTATATGCCAATAAAATGGACAACTTCGAAGAAATGGACAAATTCTTAGAAAAGCACAACTTTCCAAAACTGAACCAGGAAGAAAGAAAATCTTAACAGACCCATCAAAAGCATGGAAATTGAAACTGTAATCAGAAATCTTCCAGCAAACAAAAGCCCAGGTCCAGGCAGCTTCACAGCTGAATTCTACCAAAAACTTAGAGAAGAGCTAACACCTATCCTACTCAAACTCTTCCAGAAAATTGCAGAGGAATGTAAACGTCCAAACTCATTCTATGAGGCCACCATCACCCTAACACCAAAACCTGACAAAGATGCCACCAAAAAAGAAAACTACAGGCCAATATCACTGATGAACATAGATGCAAAAATCTTTAACAAAATTCTAGCAATCAGAATCCAACAACACATTAAAAAGATCATACATTTTGACCAAGTGGACTTTATCTCAGGGATGCAAGGATTCTTCAATATCTGCAAATCAATCAATGTAATATACCACATTAACAAACTGAAAAATAAAAACCATATGATTGTCTCAATAGATGCAAAGAAGGCCTTTGACAAAATTCAACATTCATTTATGATAAAAACTCTCCAGAAAGCAGGAATAGAAGGAACATACCTCAACATAATAAAAGCTATATATGACAAACACACAGCAATGGTGAAAAATTGAAAGAATTTCCCCTAAATTCAGGAATAAGACAAGGGTGCCCACTTTCACCACTACTATTCTGTGGGGCCCTAAATGAGAAACCTTAAAAAAGATGGGTTAGCTTTCTGGTCGGAAACTAAGATGGCACCTGGCGGAAGAGATAGGGGTGTGGTCTATGTTACAGTTTTTGATCGGCTCTGATTGCCGTGCACGTGGACAGCGCGTGATCACTATAGACTCCTGTTATAATGAAGGCACATGACGATTTGACCTTTACCGAGATTGGTGCAACTATGGCATATTACGATTTGACCTTTAATGTGATTGGTGCAACTATAGAAAGTCCCTCGCAAAACCCCCTTGCTTGCCTATATAAACGAAGAGTTTGTGGCAATCAAGCGGAACTGCTTAGACGGAACCTCTGTCACCTCTCTCGCTCACCGAGGGGCTGGGTTGGCGGACAGCAGGCTCACCTCTCCTCAGGACCTCTCGGCTTTGCTGAGGGAAGTTCCACTGCCTCTCTTTCTGCAGAGTGCCTCCCGCACTATTCGACACAGTTTTGGAAGTTTTGGTCACAGCAATCAGAGCAGAAAAAGAAATCAAAGGAATCCAAACTGGAAAAGAAGAAGCAAAATTCTCACTGTTTGCAGATGACATGATCCCCTACATAGAAAACCCTAAAGACTCCACCAGAAAATTACTAGAGCCATGAAATTAAAAGACGCTTACTCTTTGGAAGAAAAGTTATGACCAACCTAGATAGTATATTCAAAAGCAGAGACATTACTTTGCCGACTAAGGTCCGTCTAGTCAAGGCTATGGTTTTTCCTGTGGTCACGTATGGATGTGGGAGTTGGACTGTGAAGAAGGCTGAGCGCCGAAGAATTGATGCTTTTGAACTGTGGTGTTGGAGAAGACTCTTGAGAGTCCCTTGGACTGCAAGGAGATCCACCCAGTCCATTCTGAAGGAGATCAGCCCTGGGATTTCTTTGGAAGGAATGATGCTAAAGCTGAAACTCCAGTACTTTGGCCACCTCATGCGAAGAGTTGACTCATTGGAAAAGACTCTGATGCTGGGAGGGATTGAGGGCAGGAGGAGAAGGAGATGACAGAGGATGAGATGGGCTGGATGGCATCACTGACTCCATGGACGTGAGTCTGAGTGAACTCCGGGAGATGGTGATGAACTGGGAGGCCTGGCATGCTGCGATTCATGGGGTCGCAAAGAGTCAGACACGATTTAGCGACTGAACTGAATCAGTGAATATAGTAAAGTTTCAGGATATAAAATCAACACACAGAAATCCCTTGCATTTCTATACACTAATAATGAGAAAATAAAAAGAGAAATTAAGTAAACAATTCCATTCACCATTGCAACGAAAAGAATAAAATACTTAGGAATATATCTACCTAAAGAAACAAAATACCTATACATAGAAAACTATAAAACACTGGTGAAAGAAATCAAAGAGGACACTAATAGATGGAGAATCCGTGTTCATGGATCGGAAGAATCAATCTAGTGAAAATAAGTATACTACCGAAAGCGATCTATAGATTCAATGCAATCCCTGTCAAGCTATTAATGGTATTTCTCATAGAGCTAGAACAAATAATTTCACAATTTGTATGGAAATACAAAAAAACCTCTAATAGCCAAAGCAATCTTAAAAAAGAAGAATGGAACTTGTGGAATCAATCTGCCTGACTTCAGGCTCTACTATAAAGCCACAGTCATTAAGACAGTATGGTACTGGCACAAAGACAGTAATATAGATAAATGGGACAAAATGGAAAGCCCAGGGATAAATCCATGCACCTATGGACACCTTATCTTTGACAAAGGAGGCAAGAATATTCAATGGATTAAAGACAATCTCTTTAACAAGTGTTGCTGGCAAAACTGGCAAACCTCTTGTAAAAGAATGAAACTAGAACACTTTCTAACACCATACACTTAAATAAACTCAAAATGGATTAAAGATCTAAATGAAAGACTAGAAACTATAAAACTCCTAGGGGAGAACATAGGCAAAACACTCTCCAACATACATCACAGCAGGATCCTCTATGACCCACCTCCCAGAATATTGGAAATAAAAGCAAAAGTAAACAAATGGGACCTAATTAAACTTAAAAGCTTCTGCACAACAAAGGAAACTATAAGCAAGGTGAAAAGACAGCATTCAGAATGGGAGAAAAGAATAGCAAATGAAGCAACTGACAAAGAATTAACCTCAAAAATATACAAGCAACTCCTGGAGCTCAATTCCAGAAAAATGTACGACCCGATCAAAAAATGGGCCAAACTAAATAGACATTTCTCCAAAGAAGACATACAGATGGCTAACAAACACATGAAAAGATGCTCACCATCACTCATTATCAGAGAAATGCAAATCAAAACCACAATGAGGTACCATTTCACACCAGTCAGAATGGCTGCTATCCAAAAGTCTACAAGCAATAAATGCTGGAGAGGGTGTGGAGAAAAGGGAACCCTCTTACACTGTTGGTGGGAATGCAAACTAGTACAGCCACTATGGAGAACAGTGTGGAGATTCCTTAAAAAATGGAAATAGAACTGCCATATGGCCTAGCAATCCCACTGCTGGTCATACACACCAAGGAAACCAGAATTGAAAGAGATGTGTACCCTAATGTTCATCGCAGCACTGTTTATAATAGCCAGGACATGGAAGCAATCTAGATGTCCATCAGCAGATGAATGGATAAGAAAGCTGTGGTACATATGCACAATGGAGTATTACTCAGCCATTAAAAAGAATACATTTGAATCAGTTCTAATGAGGTGGATGAAACTGGAACCTATTATACAGAGTGAAGTAAGCCAGAAAGAAAAACACCAATAGAGTATCTGTTCTGTTCTGTTCTCTTCAGTCGCTCAGTCGTGTCCTACGCTTTGCAACCCCATGAATCATAGCATGCCAGGCTTTCCTGTCCATCACCAACTCCCAGAGTTCGCTCAGACTCCTGTCCATTGAGTCAGTGATGCCATCCAGCCATCTCATCCTCTGTCATCCCCTTCTCTTCCTGCCCTCAATCTCTCCCTGCATCAGAGTCTTTTCCAATGGGTCAACTCTTCGCATGAGGTGGCCAAAGTACTGGAGTTTCAGCTTTAGCATCATTTCTTCCAAAGAAATCCCAGGGCTGATCTCCTTCAGAATGGACTGGTTGGATCTCCTTGCAGTCCAAGGGACTCTCAAGAGTCTTCTCCAACACCACAGTTCAAAAGCATCAATTCTTCAGCACTCAGCCTTCTTCACAGTCCAACTCTCACATCCATACATGACTGCTGGGAAAACCATAGCCTTAACTAGATGGACCTTAGTCAGCAAAGTAATGTCTCTGCTTTTGAATATGCTATCTAGGTTGGCCATAACTTTCCTTCCAAGGAGTAAGCGTCTTTTAATTTTACTAACACATATATATGGAATTTAGAAAGATGTAACAATAACCCTGTATGCGAGACAGCAAAAGATACACAGATGTATAGAACAGTATTTTGGACTCTGTGGGAGAGGGAGAGGGTGGGATGATTTGGGAGAATGGCATTGAAACATCTATAATATCATATGTGAAATGAATCGCCAGTCCAGGTTCAATGCAGGAAACAGGATGCTTGGCTCTGGTGCACTGGGATGACCCAGAGGGATGGTATGGGGAGGGAAGTGGGAGAGGGGTCCAGGATGGGGAACATGTGTGCATCCGTGATGGATTCATGTTAATGTATGGCAAAACCAATACAATATTGTAAAGTAATTAGCCTCCAATCAAAATAAATAAGTGTATATTTTAAAAAATCTAAAAGATAAAACATTTAAAGAAAATAAGTAAATAAATAAATCTGAGATGTAGGGGACGGGGAAGAGGGAGATGGAGGGGGTAGCAGGGGGAGTTTACATACAGCCCCAGACTAAATTATTCACAGAATAATTAAACCTAGTAAGCTTAAAATTAGGACAAAAGAAAGAGAACATGGTTTCAGGAAACTAGACCGTTCTGCTCTCTGTTCTGCTAATTACTGAACAGGTGACCCTGGGCAAGTGAATTCATGGCTCTGTGTCTTAATTTTATTTTCTCTAAAATGAGAATTACAATAACACTTGCTTCCTCGAATTTTTGTGAGGTTTAAGAAAATTATACACACATGTTTAGAACAGTGACTGGCCCCAGTGTGCATTCAGTAGTTTTTAGCTATTGTTTTCCAAATACTCAACGTGTATATCTCTTTCAGGCTTCCCTGGATGTTCCTGTGGTCAGAAATTAATGATGTGTTTTTTATCATTTGTATTACTTCTAGGTCTACCACAAGCCTGGGGAGATAGTAGCATTATAGAATATTCATATTTGAATTGTTCATCATTTTCACAGTGATGAAGTAATAGCTGTTCTGTTGTTTCTCAGCTTGAGCAGTGATATCCTGTTATCCTGAGTTATCATTCTTTCTAAAATTATCATTGATCTATATTTCTGAGAATAGTATTTGAAGTTCAATTACCCTCCTGGGAAGGTTGAAGAAAGAGAAATTTGTTGTTGATAATTGAGAGGTAGCAGAGTATCAGTGGTCAAGGGCACAAGTTCTGGTTTACCATGGCCTAGGTTTAAATGTGACTTTCAGTTCAGTTCAGTTCATTTCAGTCACTCAGTCATGTCCAACTCTTTGAGACCCCATGGACTGCAGCACGCCAGGCTTCCCTGTCCATCACCAACTCCCGGAGTTTACTCAAACTCATGTCCACTGAGTCGGTGATGCCATCCAACCATCTCATCCTCTGTCGTCCCCTTTTCCTCCGGCCTTCAATCTTTCCCTGCATCAGGGTCTTTTCAAATGAGTCAGTTCTTTGCATCAGGTGGCCAAAGTACTGGAGCTTCAGTTTCAGCATCAGTCCTCCCAATGAATATTCAGGGCTGATTTCCTTTAGGATGGACTGGTTGGATCTCCTTGCAGTCCAAGAGACTCTCAAGAGTCTTCTCCAACACCACAATTCAAAACCATCAATTCTTCGACACCCAGCTTTCTTTATAGTTCAACTCTCATATATGAATACTGGAAAAACCAAAGCTTTGACTAGATGAAGCTTCGTTGGCAAAGTAATGTCTCTACTTTGTAAGATGCCATCCAGGTTGTTCAGAACTCTTCTTCCAAGGAGCAGGTGTCTTAATTTCATGGCTGGGGTCACCATCTGCAGTGATTTTGGACTCCTCCAAAATAAAGTCTGTCACTGTTTCCACTGTTTCCCCACCTATTTGCCATGAAGTGATGGTACCAGATACCATGATTTTAGTTTTCTGAATGTTGAATTTTAAGCCAACTTTTTCACTCTCCTCTTTTACTTTCTTCAAGAGACTCTTTAGCTCTTCTTCACTTTCTGCCATAAGTGTCATACTTACTCATTTACTAGCTGACAGACATTGAGCAAGTTTCCACTCAGAACCTTACCATCCTCTGTAAAATAAAGGTAGTAATACTGTCCATGTCATTGATTTATACTGAGGATTGACATATGAATTCAAGTAAAGCACTTAGAAAAGTCCCTTGCACAATGCAATTCATTTGATAAATGTTATTATAACATTTGATAATTGTTATTATAAGGTGGTGTATACCCAGATTTACAACAGAGTCCCAATGTCAAATAATCTGTTTCATTATCTTAATTGCACTGTATCCTAACTAAGGATTCAGAAACTATCATTACAATTGTTTTGGCTGTTTTTAATCTTCTTAGCACTGTTTCCTTACACACCTACATGAGAATGTGCTGCAAGTAGCAGTGATTTTATTTGCATGAATTCCTTGAGTCCATGTTGTGCAACAAGTTTAGACAGATGGAGATCAAAGAAAAAACATGCTCTATTCCATATCTTTATGGTCATATAGCTAAGAGAAATATGAATAGAAAACTCAAATTCTTGTTCACTGTTCACTGCCTCTGGCCATTTTAGCTCTGTGAGCATCACTTGTGATATGGGAACAATGCTTGCTGTCCTGCCAACATCACAAAGATCCTTCAAGGATAAAATAAGATGGATAGAAAAGCCCCACATAAGCTATGAAATGATATACAAATACATAATGGGTCTATTTAAATATTCTAGCAAATTAAATGTTACAATAATAGAGAAGTTTTATACATAACAGGTTATAATCAATTAGCAGAACATCATTTTGAGAAAATACTTAGCACCTAAATCATACTGATATATACATATGTACACTTTTCTCATTTCACTCTGTTCCACAATTAAGGGAGAATTGTGCATGCTCAGTCACTTCAGAGGTGCCCTACTCTTTGCAACCCCATGGTCTGTAGCCCGCCAGGCTCCTCTGTCTGTGTAATTCTCCAGGCAAGAATACTGGAGCGGGTTGCCATTTTCTATTCCAGGATCTCCCCAACCCAGGGATCGAAACTACATCTCCCACATTCGTATGTGGATTATTTACCACTGAGCCACATGGGAAGCCCACGGGAGTCTTTGCTTCCTACCATTACAACATTCTCAACATTTCTAAAAGTGCCCTTGATGTTCCCCCAAAGCACTGCTATCTACTTTGTTTCTGGCTCTCATCACTGTTGTCTCTGGTCCTTGGGCCTTTCTTTGCCATACCTTGTCCTATGCCATGGTGATTCTTTCTGCCATGGACCCAGAGTGGCAGGGCACCAATGTTGTATGCTGCAGATGCTATATTGCTTGAAATCTGACTGTGTCACTTATGTGCTTAAAGCCCTTTCCTGGGTCCTACCTGACTTCAAAATAAAGGGCAGACTCCTCAATAGGCCTCAAAGGTCCAGTTTCTTTTAACCTTTCTCTTTTTTTTTCCCCCTAGTTTCACTTCTCACATTTAGCCAGTGGTTGATACTCCCACTATATTTGATCTCCTTGAGTTATTCCCTTGTTCCCTGCTTTCTTTCGAGCCTAAGGTTTTTTATATGCTCTTCTCTCTAAGTCACCTGCAGTCATCTCATGAATTCTTCATCATCCTTCTTGTGCTAGCTGCAATCTGGGCTGCAGATTTGAGTCTCTGGGACTGGTTGGCTGACTCATCACAGAAATTATAATGCAGCAACTGGCCTCGGGTTTGTCTTCTCCTCTGTGTATACTCTCTGTGTTCAGCCGTTTTCACTTAGGGATTCTGAATCAGCCTCTTCTTCGGATTCTGTTTTACCTTTCAGTATCGAGTCTATGAGGCTTCCCAAGTGGTAAAGAATCCGCCTGCCAATGTAGGCAATACAGGAGACACAGGCTTAATCCCTGGGTCAGGAAGATCCCCTGGAGGAGGAAATGACAACTCACACCTGTATTCTTGCCTGGGAAATCCCATGTCCATAGGGTTGCAAAGAATTGAACATGACTGAGAGACTGGGCACACATGCGCACACATCCGATAGGCATATTTATATTTTAAAATAGTTTGTAAAAGGCCCTTCAGAGCTGCACATTGCCTAAGTTCATTCTTTTTGTGACAAACACTTATTCTGTACTAGCTATGTGCCAGGGATTAATCTCATTTTAGGATGCTCCAAAGATACATGAACGATACTGCTGATTTGCATCAACATGAATGGACCTGGAGGGCATTATACTAAGTGAAATAAGTCAGACAGAGAAAGACAAATACTGTATGATATTATTTATATGTGGAGTTTAAAAAATAAAACCAATTATGAATATAACAAAAAAGAAATAGACTCATATATAAAGAGCAAATTTAGTGGTCACTATTGGGGAGAGAAAAGGAGGGAGGGGCAACATAGAGGTAGGGAATTAAGAGGTACAAACCAATAAGAATGAAATAAGGGATAAAGATATGTTGTACAATGCCAATATTTCATAACTATAACCTTTTAAAAATTGTGAATCATCATACTGTATACCTGTAACATATATAACATTGTACATCCACCATATTTTTTTTAGAAAAACAAATAAATAATAATCATTGTATTATAGACACTCAGAAATACCAGTGACTAAAAACATGCTAGATAAGCAAAACTTTGTTTTATCTGCGGGGGGTATAGATTAGTTGATGGCTTTGTGTCCTACCTCCATCACTTTCCAGACTCCTGGATAAGAGTTTCTTAACTCTATAACTCAAAACTCTGAACTTCACAACTCTGTAAAACAGATGTATGACTCTGTGAAGCACATTTGCTTCACACAGGGAGCAATAAATATTAAACACAGCAAATATCAGATTTTGTTATTAAATTGAAACTTCTCTGACAGAAGTGGTCAACAGCACCAAACTGATTAAATCTATTAAGTAAATTTTTGGCCATGGCATGAGACCGGGGATGGAATCTAAGCTCCCTGCTGTGGAAGCTTGGGGTCCTAACCACTGGGCCTCCCAGGAATTCTCTAAAGGTATTAATTTATAGAGAATAGATATTATTAATCTGGCATCTCTGACTAAATTGATCATACAGTATATTGAGGAAAAAAGCTGAAATAAAGAACCTGAACCCCAGTTGACCTTTGACACTTTGACAGTAAATGATGAAAGTTTCATGCAAGTCATTTCATTTTTCTTACCTGTAAAACTACAAAAGCTCATATGGTCCCTTCTAATTACACTAGAATTTTGGCATCTCTTGAATGATTTTCAAATTGGTTTAGAGAACTGAAATTATATTCTACTTGATTCTCACATCTCTTATCTCTATATTTCCTAGTAGGATAAAGGGAAATATTTTCTTGTACATAATCCTTTCTTTGTAAGTAACTTGCTAGGATAAGAGTTTCACAGTTCAGGAAGAAACATTATTGTAGTTGTGGAACAGTATATTGAAGGTTAATTTGAGCTTTGGTGCAGGGGAGACATTTATGAGTGCATTCTTTGACTGGTTGAACAACTTCTTTCCTTCAGAATCTGCCTTTGAATATCAAAGGAGACATCAAAGGTCGTTCTGCCTCTCTGTAGCTACTGGTTATTAAGGTGTACATGAAACACTTCATTTGTTCAAGGGAGTGCATTCCAGGGAGAACTCATAGGCACAAATTCTCTTTGTTGTTTTTGTTAAACTGTAATCTTTCCCAATGTGAGCTGTGTCTTTGCTACTTTGGTCAGCTGAGAAGTCTTTTTTCCTACTGTTGAAAAGGAAATCATATTTTTGAACTTTTATTCTAAAAACTTTAAATTCAAATTCTTTCTTAAAGCTCTGAGTCTCTTCTTATCCTTTATTGTGTAAGAAAATAATCTTACTATGATTCATATTTTAGAAGAAATTTTATATAAAGCTATTTTGCAATTTATGGGTGTAATGTAGTTACTGTTCTTTGCAATGTGATTATTTTGGTTACTGTGGGCACTATTTAGGCAAAAAGTTATTAAATGTTTATATATTCTGTGAAGGGCTTGAGACTCTAATAGGATATTTTCGTTTCAAACACCAGAATTAAGATGAGGAAATGATATTTTCCAAGTGATTCTTCTCCTTGATCCTGCTGTCCATATGCCAAACTTAATTAGCTCTAGATGGTAAGAAAATATAAAGGGAGAGCAAGAGAGAGAGAGAGAGAGAGTTAGCAGGAGTGATGAGAGAAAATTTTAATTAGAAGAACAATAAAGGTCATGTAAATTCGTTTCAGCTTGGTAAATATTCATCGATCATCTTGTTATGTTTAAGGTATATAGCTGTCATTTGGTAGTGCAAATGCATAAGAAAGAAAATTCCTTGATTATCCAGGTACTCACAAACTTGTGAGAGAGATGGAGAGACACATTTTTTACTACTACCAGGCTGATTATGGTAAGGGCTGTTATATAGACACTGAGAATCTCTGTGTACAAAAGTTAAGGGCAGAAGCTCCTAAAGACAGACCTGGCCAAGCCAGACTCTGCACTGTATATTTTGTGTAACCTTGGCCAAGATATTGACTATTCTAAAGACCCAGTTTCCTCATCTGTAAGTGGAGATAATAATGTTGACCTCTAAGGGTCAGTGTGAGGATCACAGGCATAAAATGATTATATAATTTTACACACAGAAGATTATATGCATAAGTAGTTATATGCATTGGCACAATGTCAGACATTTAGTAAGAGTTCACAAAATGGTAACTATGTGGTGAAACTCCAGAGAAGGAGGAAATCAAATCTTACTGGGGTTTTGCAGACACCTTCTCAGAGAAGGTGATGTCAACTGCAAACTGGCGCTTGCCAAGAGCATTTGCCAGTGACTGAACAACCACAAGAACATTTGCCATCTGCCTCTGCAGAGATTGAACCCTGTGCTGCTGCAGCTGCCAACTTTCAACACCGCCTGAGGGGAATCCATGGTGGAGAGTGAAGCATTTTTCTGTATTCCAGGGAAACCGGTGGAACAGATCTTTAGATAGTTAGATATTTTCAGGAACTGATTTCATGATCCCAATCCTTGCATCTCTTTATATCTGGAAAATCACTGAATCCCTTCGTGGTTACATCAGCTCCTCATGACTAGCAGAAAACCTTTTGTAAAGTAAGCACTTGATTACATTGAATTCCCCTTCACCAAAATCTTATATATTGCCCTTTCCCCACTGCCTCTTTGGATCAGTCTCAGACCTATGTGAGGTGCTGTCTCCTGAGCTGCAGCCCTCATTTTGCCCCAAATAAAACTTAACTTACAACTCTCAAGTTGTGCATCATTTTAGTCAACAGTGAGATTTTATTTTGGTCTTAAATATTGAGCAGCTCTCAGGAGCCATGGAAAGGAAAGGAATTCAGGGCACAGGAAGCTGTGTATTCAGAGGTTGCAAAATATACAGAAGAACCTAGACAGCATTAGTAAAGGAGATTTGGGTGTGTCTGCCATGGGAGATCATTTGTATATATAGCTCATGGTTAGGTTTTGGAGGCTCTGAATCACAATAAATTTAGACCTTAGTGAGAGTTACATATTTGGGATGAGTTTCATAGTTTTCAAAGAGCCTTCTCAAACATTAAAAATAACTTTATAGTCTATGAGATAGGTCAGGCAACTATTACATAATCCCGTTTTATGCCTAAAGAAATTTAGCTTTGGAGAGGGTAAACATCCTGTTCCAGACCACAGAATCAGTAATGGTGGATCTAGAACTGGGTCTCAAATTGTTTGAGCTAGATAAATGTTTTGCCCAAGAAGCTACCTGTGACTGCTGTGAGGACTACTGCAGGTATTAAGGGGAGAGATAACAGGGGCCTGAAATAAGAAACTTCCATGGAAAGTAAAAAAGGAAGCACAGAGTGAAAAGCCTCTGTGAAGGTAGAATCAACAACCTGGAAGGGCTGGCTAACTATGGAGGGTAAACTAACAGAAAGCATTTTAGGGCTCTGAGGTTTGGAATCTGATTAACTGAGAAGGTGAACGCTAATGCTCAGGGAGTTTGAAGTGCTTTTATTGTTGGAATGCTGGCTGTCTTTGCAGCAGCAAATCTTGGAGCAGTGGCAGAAATAGAAAAGTAACTAATGGCATTTGAATAGTGTCTCATGTTTACACATCACAATCAGGTTCTTTATCTCATGATTTATCTGAGTAGCTGAAAACACCTGATATAATGATTAAGTATTGTTTTTAGTTCTTTGTTCTTCTCATCTATAAAATGGATATTATAATGATTTGCCCCCTGGAATTATATTATATGAGAAATATATTTGAATTACAACAGTGTCTGGCACATAGAAATTGTTTTCCATCATTGCTTTGATTTTGTTGTTGTTAAGTTCCAGTTCTGCAGATCATATATAATGGATTGATGAGGAAAACCCAAAAGGCCAGTTTTTATAGGGGTGAGGGGCAGAGTGAAGAGATTAAGTAACTCAACTCCAGGAGTGTTCTCTGTACTAATTTATGAATTTCAGCCTCCAACTAGAGGGGGGAAGCCAGATCATTTTTGGCTTATTTTCTGTTTTATTATGGGTTGAAAAAGAAAAATAGAAACTTTGAAATAGAGGTGTTTATTTAACCATTGATCACTCTCCTCCTTCATTTCTATGAGAAGCTAACTTTTAATTGAGAAATTATTTGATCCCCTTAGATTCACTTCTTGAGGGAATGGAATTTTTCATGGGGAAAGAATTGTCAAACAAGGGAGAGCCTCATATATAAAATTCCTCCAAATAATACCCCCAATATACTTTCCGGGAAGTAGAATACAAGAAATTTACTTCAATATCCCATTTTAAAAGAAATCCCCAAACCTGAAATTTGTTGTTTTAGGAAAAAAGAAACCACTTCTGATTTTATCCGTTGTGTTAAAATTAACAGAAGTTGAGAAAATGAGCCTTCAGAGCACTTATTCATTCAGCTCTGCCCTTTTGAGCACTTTATCCCACACTGTCATTCTCTCTCTTCCTACTGTTTATTTTAACTCCTAAAGAAATTTCAGGAATAACCAGAGTTTAGTCTTTGTGGTGTTCAGCCGAAAATAATACCCATAAGGGAGTCTGGGCTGAGATGGAGGATATGCTTAGGAGAGTTCTAGCAATTTAGTATCACACATCCTGTTGACTGAAAATCAAAGTTAGACTTTTATCTCAGAAAAATGTATGTGTGCACATATATTCAAAATGTTACTAATCACTTCAAGGGCTGTGGACTCCCTTAACCCCTTCTTGGCTCAGGAACTATGCCTGTTTCGTGAGTGCAGGTCAGGAAGCAACAGTTAGAAAAAGACATGGAACAACAGACTGGTTCCAAATAGGAAAAGGAGTACGTCAAGGCTATATATTGTCACCCTGCTTATTTAACTTATATGCAGAGTACATCATGAGAAATGCTAGGCTGGGTAAAGCCGAAGCTGGAGTCAAGACTGCTGGGAGAAGTATCAATAACCTCAGATATGCAGATGACACCACCCTTATGGCAGAAAGTGAAGAGGAACTAAAAAGCCTCTTGATGAAAGTGAAAGAGGAGAGTGAAAAAGTTGGCTTAAAGCTCAACATTCAGAAAACGAAGATCATGGCATCTGGTCCCATCACTTCATGGCAAATAGATGGGGAAACAGTGGAAACAGTGGCTGACTTTATTTTGCGGGGCTCCAAAATCACTGCAGATGGTGACTGCAGCCATGAAATTAAAAGACGCTTACTCCTTGGAAGCAAAGTTATGACCAAACTAGATAGCATATTGAAAAGCAGAGACATTACTTGGCCAACAAAGGTCCGTCTAGTCAAGCCTATAGTTTTTCCAGTGGTCATGTATGGATGTGAGATTTGGACTGTGAAGAAAGCTGAGCATGGAAGAATTGATGCTTTTGAACTGTGGTGTTGGAGAAGACTCTTGAGAGTCCCTTGGACTGCAAGGAGATCCAACCAGTCCATTCTGAAGGAGATCAGCCCTGGGATTTCTTTGGAGGGAATGAATGCCGAAGCAGTCCTGATTCTTCTCATTTTCTCCATTCGCTAAACACTTGGACAGTTTTCTCAGTACATACCACTTCTGTCAGAATTGTTAGTATAGTAACAGAGGACCTGATGTTAGGAGAGAGAGGGAGAAAAATGGGGAAAAAAGACATGATCTGAGTTGGTCATTTGCTCTCTGTGCCAGTTAGGCACATTTAACTATTAGAAAATATATGAGGCCACGGATATTTTCTAAGTATCAAAGCAAGTTTCTTTTGGAGTTGTTAATTCATTAGGTCTTCCAGGAAGATTTTCCTAGAGGATCTGATTCAAGTTCAAAATTTTGAGGGAACCAGAAAAATCTCCTCTGAGGAAAAATATTTTTGAAAAAAACAATAAAAGGGCAGGGGAAAATCAAAAGTGGGTGGACTGTAAGGGTGAGGGAAATGGTTGCAAGATTTCGGGATTAGATACAATTCTTTTTGTCTCCTCTCTACCCTTTCAGTTCAGTTGAGTTGCTGAGTCATTTCTGATTCTTTGTGACCCCATGGACTGCTGCACGCCAGGCTTTCCTGTCCTTCACCACCCCTTGGAGTTTGCTCAAACTCATGTCCATTGAGTCAATGAAGCCATCCAGCCATCTCATCTTCTTTTGCCCCCTTCTCCTCCTGCCCTCAGTCTTTCCCAGCACTAGGGTCTTTCCCAGTAAGTTGTCTCTTCACATCAGGCGGCCATCTACCCTTTAATATTTGCATAGTTAATTGGCATGCAGTTTGCACATGGAAATTACCCCTGGATATAACCAAAGAATCTATGCAAAAATTGATATTGAATAGAAAGTAAACAGTCATATATTCTAAAGTTGTGAGGCTTGCAGCCTCCTTCCTCTCCCCTTTATTTGTCCTCGGTCAGTTGGCAAGCTAATATACAGACATGGACTGAGCAGCCCTACCCTCTGTCTGCCCATTCTGGAAGATTATATTCTGGCAACCAAGGAGAATTCTCTGCATATCATCAAAGAATCTATGCAGAAGTTGACACTGGAAAGAAAGTAAATTATCACATAATTTAAAGTTGCGGCCTGAAGATCACAGAGAAAATGACACATGATGTAAAGCAGGAGGCCACTGAGCCCACGTTTGATACTTATTAACTTTGTGACTTTGTAGAAATCATATAACCTCACCTGACCATGGTATTTCTTCCATTTTTCAGTATAAGATAGTGACCCCCAATCTTTTTGGCACCAGGGACTAGTTTTGTGGAAGACCATTTTCCCATGGACCCAAGGAGGGGGGATGGTTTTGGGATGATTCAAGGGCATTATATTTATTGTGTGATTTATTTGTATCTATTATTACATCAGCTCCACCTTAGATATCAGGCAGTAGATCCCAGAGGTTAGAATCCCTGGTATAACATAGATTATTTGGAAGATATTCAACAACATAAAATAACTCATTTACTCTTCTGAACAGAATTATCCAGTAGATGTCATTTCATAGTTGAGAAAAATATGGAGGTGTAAAGAGATTATGAAACTTGCTCAGGTCTCCTAGACAGGGCTGGGGGGCTGAAACAGGTGGTCTGGCTTCAGAGGCCATGCTCTTATCTTTGGTCATTGTTGGTCTGAAAATTGAGCACAAAGGGCAAGGGGCAAGTGAAGAAAGATAGGGATGGGAAGGCATTGAGTTTAATAAGCAAGGGAACTCAGGTTCGAGACTTGTCTTAGGTGGCTGCAAGATGAATATATCTCTGTCCCTACCTGCCAGAAACTTAAAAAAAAAAAAAATAGAGATACCTGAACTGGGTTCAGTCCACATGGCCTCATCAACAGTTTACTCTCTCAGGGCTATGTCCTTGGAACATCTCCCACTCTGGAAACCATGGGCAGAGTGTATACTCCAAGCATGGGAGTTGCGGGTGGGGCGGGGAGGGGAAGAGCCTCTGACTGCCCAGGTCTAGGTCATGGATCAACCATCAGTTACATCTTCCAGTGACCTCCTGCAATAGTCTTTTTCATTAACTACAATTAATGCAGATTAAATGAAACAGTTTTCAGGACCACGGTATATTTCTTTTGAAAGAAGAACATTACATATGTGGTAGACTCTTAGCATTGTTTTGGGGAAATTTTTTCTTTCCTGTTTCAGGTATACGGCTAAAAGCAGCATGCATGCTAAGTCACTTCAGTCATGTCTGACTCTGTGACCCTGCTGTGTTCTGTAGCCCACCAGGCTCCTCTGTCCATGGGATTCTCCAAGCAAAAATACTGGAATGAAATTGCCATACCATGACAATTGGAATGGGTTGTCATGCTTTCCTCTTCCTAGGGGTTGCCATATCCTCCTTCTCCTAGGGGATCTCACAGTCTAGGAATTGAACCCCTGTCTCTTTCATCTCCTGCAGGTGATCTCCTTACATCTTACATCTCCTCACATCGCCTCTTACATTGGCAGGTGAGTTATTTACCACTAGTGCCGCCTGGGAAGCCCCAAAGCAGCATGAGACTGTTTTTAAAAAGACTGTTTTGGTCATAAGCTATGTAAATACATATATACTTTTGGACTGACAGAGACTGTTTTTAATTTAACTGACTTGGAGACATGACCCAGAGTATTTAATAAACACTACACTGGAGTCCAATAACATGATCTAGTAACACGATCTAATAGCAAAGGATATTTCCACATCCACTTCAAGTTGTTAAATCAATAAATAGTCCTACAGACCCAGTCACTCTCTTCTGCTGTTAGAGTATCTTAATCGGCCAATTCAAGAGACCAGCCTTGTGAGATGCTGCTCTTTATCACAAATTTCCTATTAAAAGTTATACATAATGTTGATGTATGGCAAAACCAATACAATATTGTTAAGTAATTAACCTCCAATTAAAATAAATAAATTTATATTTAGAAAAATGTCCTTCTGGTTATATGTAATTTCAGCCACTAACATAATAGTTATTTACCCAACATTAAAATATATTTGTGAGATAAGATTATCCTAAAAATGGAATAAAATGAAGATTATTTTTTTAAAAGAAGCAGAAACATGTGTCTAGACTCTTGCAGATAGGATTAGGATGCCACTGCCTGCACTAAAAATCCTTATTGTGTTTTCATGTGTGTGATATGGGAATTGTGCACGTTATAATGATGAAAACTGTCAAATTTCAATCCATCTGTTCATTGAATAGCTTATGTCTCAAAAGCCCCTTTTCTACTTGATTTTCATTCATGCTTTTGCTTCCATTATCATATTTTTTTCATACTGTGTTCAGTGAAATCATGTTCTTTGAAGATACTTTTCCTACCAGTTTTATAGTTGGTGTTGCCTCTAAAATGTCTTTAAGAATTTAAATTTAGTCTGAGAATTTGTCAATTACCTTGATCCACCCTAAAAGAGGACTTTGCATAAGTGTGAAATTGAGATGATGTCAATTTATGCATACCCACTGTTAAACTGATGAGATAATTGGACTGATGCCACATATTTATTTCAAGTTTTGGATTTGGGCCACTTATACAAATAGGTCTAGATATTCATTTTTAAATATCTAGTCATGACTATTTCAAAATATAATTTTTTACTTTTATTCCACCAAACACCACCCAGTAACTTCAGCATTGGCAGTGTAATTGAATGCCCAGACTTACTATGAACAGAATTCATCCTGGCATCACTGTCACCTCAGCCTCTGTAGATTTTTGGCCAAGGTGGCCACACAACCCCAGTGGTCAAAGAGGTTAAAAATGAAAAGAAAAATCTTTTCTTGACATCTGTTGAAATAAAGCTTTGCTAGTGTTTTGTCTCAGGTCATTCAAGATTTGGAGTTCTTCCAACTGTTTTCATGCAAAAACAAAAATAACCAATATTATGAGTCACATTAAAATTACTTTCGGAGGCTGTGTGAGCAGAATGGTTGAGAGCTTTGTCTTTGAGTTTTAAAGATTAGCCCCTACAATTTACTAGCTCTGTGTCCCTGGACACATCACCTAACTTCTCTACGCCTTGATCTGTTTGTAAGAGAGTGGTAGAAATAATGATGCTTAGCTTCCAGAGTGCTGTGAGGATAAAACAAAACATGAAGCATTCAGCACACTGACCACAAGGGCGGAGTGACCAGCAGCTGTTCCCTTTACTCAGCTTTGCCTTTGCTCCATCACCTCATTACTGATTCTCTTTTGGCACAGCTACTTCCACTTTTCTTACACAGTTCATCATTGGGATAGAAATGCTCACCATAAGAAGTGTTTGTAAAGTGTCTTGAAATGTCCGCTGGGTGATTATTTACTCACCACATTTTGTGTTCTCTGCTGTGATTGTGCTCAGGCTATTGTATTTCTGCCTGTAGGTAATGAAAGGGTCTGTCCTACTCTTTCCAGAGAATCCAGTCTAAATGACTTGCAGTTTTGCAAAATCAGTAGAAATCACATTTTTGGAAATTTATCTTGGTATTCGTTAGATAGTTTTTAATAATCCTCCCATGTTATCTTTTGGTTTTGTACTTTGAGGAAAAAACAATCATATCCTATTCAAGGAGAGGAAAGTTTAGAGTGGCAAATAAAAACAAATAGTTATTTTGTAAAGATACATTTGGTTATGTCACCATTTGTCTGCAAGAGTTACAGATATAATTAGGACAAAGGGAAATGTCTGATTCAATGACAAGGCTTTCATAGAAATTGATGGCATTATTGGCTTGGTTAAAGGGCTATTTAAACATTCAAATGTATAGAATATCTAGCATATGGTATTTATGTGGGAAGCTGTATAAATAATACAAAACTAGTTTATTTTGTAGTACATTTTGTTTCTTTACCTTTAACCTCACTTTCAAGTTCAGTCAGTTCAATTCAGTTCAGTTCAGTCCATTCGCTCAGTCGTGTCCGACTCTGCGACCCCATGAATCGCAGCACGCCAGGCCTCCCTGTCCATCACCAACCCCCAGAGTTCACTCAGACTCACGTCCATCAAGTCCGTGATACCATCCAGCCATCTCATCCTCGGTCGTCCCCTTCTCCTCCTGCCCCCAATCCCTCCCAGCATCAGAGTCTTTTCCAATGAGTCAACTCTTCACATGAGGTGGCCAAAGTACTGGAGTTTCATCTTTAGCATCATTCCTTCCAAAGAAATCCCAGGACTGATCTTCAGAATGGATTGGTTGGATCTCCTTGCAGTCCAAGGGACTCTCAAGAGTCTTCTCCAACACCATAGTTCAAAAGCATCAATCCTCTGGTGCTCAGCCTTCTTCACAGTCCAACTCTCACATCCATACATGACTCCAAGAAAAACCATAGCCTTGACTAGACAGACCTTAGTCTGCAAAGTAATATCTCTGCTTTTGAATATGCTGTCTAAGTTGGTCATAACTTTTCTTCCAAAGAGTAAGCGTCTTAATATTCTATAAATAGGACCTCAAGAGTTTCTTTCTGTGGAGTAGATTATTAATTGCCAACATGCTATCAATGATGATTGTAACAAAAACTATGAAAAATATGTTTAGACTCTTTCATGTTCTTTTGAAACTTCTAAAATCAGTTTTGAAGAGCATATGGAGAGCTAAAGGCAATTATTTAAAGTGAGACTAAAGCATAGTTGAAAATCACTTGACAAAGTGAAATATTAATGAATATCAACATCTTAATTTTTGTACCATTGAAACTGTTTATAAAAGCATGATGTGTAATATAAATAACACGATGTCATGTTTAATAAAACGTCACACCAGATTCTTTCCCTTTTATCTTACGACCAGTTTCTTTTGATGTTTGTTTTAGCTGCTTTAGAATGACTTAAGTTTTCTGTTTGTCATTCAAATTTACCATTTAACGAAAGCCCCCTGGCAGTGTTATGCCAGCCTTCTACCCTTCCTCTCTTTAATAGGCCAGTTTCTATCGCGTGTGATTTGGTAAAAGCTGAGAGTAACAAGCGGTATAGATAATGGAGAGTTGGATGATAATGAGATAAAAATGAAAAGTGTCCAGTACTGTGACTGGTCTAGATTAAATGTTTCATATATGAGAATTTTATTGCTTCTTCTTATAAATACATTTATAGTATTTTTTGTCTCCAAAGCCTTGATAAATCTTATGAAACAGACACACACACAGAGCAAAGAAGTTTGCCTCCTTTGGATCTTACTTCCACAGGACTCTACTCCATGATTTGTAATAAATTTAAGCACCTTTCCACTAGGAAAAAAATAAAACAATGAGCCTTAGATTCTATTTATATCTCCTTAGCATTTACTATCCTATGGTAATATTATATTATATTATATCAATATATACCTAGTAGCATGTTTCTTATTCTGTATGTAAATTTTATGTATACATATATATATCCTTTAAATGATACTTTATTATAGTCTGGATTTTTTCCATAACATAGACATTAGGGTATAATTTTTAAATGCTTACATAGTTGAGCAACCTTACAGTCTGCTTTTGTTATTTATCATATGACAAGGTAATATAGGATATATATATATATATAGTCTCCCTTTCTGTTATTTATTGTATTTTTCTTTTCTAAGCAAGTCTAAAAAATAATCTGTATGGACTTAATTTAAAAAGTTATTTTTCTGTTTTGTCATTAAATTTTTACTATTACAGGGTTAGTTTTATGTTATTTGTTATTTGATGCAGATTTTAAAATTGCATTTATCTTTACTTTTAATTTCATATTTACTAAACTTGATATTATAAACTGATAAGGCTTCCAGGTACAACTATGTTTTTCATTTTTAATCAATAGTTCTTCAGAATATATTGTTACTAACTATATTGTTTGGAACTGACACATGTAATATTGTTAGACATTCTCTTATTTAATATGACTTCATGAAAATTTATTTAAAGTAATCATAACCTGATTAATTTGTCTTAGTTTTTTGCCATAATAGAAAACTCTAGGTTTTTCCTTTTTGTATTTGCACAGATACTGCATGCTTGAAATTATTCTGTAGATTTTAGCCCACATATATTTTTGTGTGTCTTGTATAGGCATTAGATTGTCATCAAGGAGAAAAATCATATTTACTGGATTCTATTTTTATTTCTGTTGGAACCAGCCTTGTGCCTCAAGTTTGAGCATCAGGGCATTCTTAAATTTATAGTAATATATGCTACCCATCTTTCTTGAGGTTACAGTTTCTAGAAAAGTAAGATGTGTAGTCAAAAGAGACAGGAGGACCAGAACAAATATAATCTGCTACGCCAGACTGCTCTCAACTCACCAGAGTGATTTCTATCAAATGTTCTGTCATCATTAAGGAAGTGCTTGCCCTATACTCCTTTGAGCTCCAGCTTACTCTTCTCTAAACCATCTCATCTTAGCAGCTCCAGGTTTGTGTTGCGGCTTCTTCCCATGTGGAGACCTGAAAAAAAAAAACACAAAAAAAACCCCTAACTCTTCTTTTGGTGAATCTCAAGGCAAAATTAATACCTCAGGACATTCACCAGGCCCTGGCCTTCAGTTCCCAAGAATCCAGACATAAACATATTCTAAAATTTCATCTCAAGACCTCATATTCTTTTTCTTCCCCCCTTTACAATATTGTATTGGTTTTGCCACACATCAACATGAATCCACCACTGGTGTACATGTGTTCCCAATCCCAAACCCCCCTCCCTCCTCCCCTCTCCCACACCATCCCTCCGGGTCATCCCAGTGCACCAGTCCCAAGCATCCTGCACCCTCATCGAACCTAGACTGGAGATTCGTTTCTTATATGATATTATACATGTTTCAATGCCATTCTCCCAAATCATCCCACCCTTTCCCTCTCCCTCTCCCACAGAATCCAAAAGACTGTTCTATACATCTGTGTCTCTTTTGCTGTCTTGCATACAAGGTTCATTGCAGCACTGTTTATAATAGCCAGGACATGGAAGCAACCTAGATGGTCCATCAGCAGATGAGTGGATAAGAAAGCTGTGGTACATATACACAATGGAATATTACTCAGCCATTAAAAAGAATACATCTGAATCAGTTCTAATGAGGTGGATGAAACTGGAGCTCATATTCTTTTGTTTATGTGTTTCAAACTTTAAAAATGTGACAAGTAGGCACCCAAGTATATTTCACTGAAGATCGTGCCCAGCTGGTTTTTCATACTTCTCCAAGGTCAATAGATATAATATTGATATGTATATATCAATCTAAATTATATTCTATTAATAATCTATTATTAATCTATATTGAAGTGAAGTTGCCCAGTCGTGTCTGACTCTTTGCAACCCCATGGACTGTAGCCTACCAAGTTCCTCCATCCATGAGATTTTCCAGGCAAGAATACTGGAGTGGATTGCCATTTCCTTCTCCAGGAAATCTTCCCAACCCAGGGATTGAACCTGGGTCTCCCACATTGTAGGCAGATACTTTACCATCTGATCCAGCAGGGAAGCTCAATCTATATTAATAAACTGTTAATATTATTAGAATTAATAATAATTCTAATAATTCTGATTTAGAATTAGATATATTTACAGTCCAAAATTACCTTTATTTCTTAGGTAAGACTTCCCACTTTGCTTGCATTTTTATACCCTTTAGTACACAGATTATTTTCAAATTGGATATGCTTTTTTCTTCAGGTTTCTCTTTCTTTACAATGGTGTAATGGTGCTGTGTTTTTACCTGTTTTATTAATCTGTTTTTATTATCCACAGTTTCTTCATTCTGGATGTCAGTTCTCCTCCTAATGGTCTCCTCTTATGCTTGATTTATTTTCTAGCATTTGTAAAGTTCACGAAAATTTTAATACCCTTGTCCCTTGTTTTGGTAATAATTATCTCTTCTTTTAAAGTAGTGAGAGTAAATTGCTCTACAACCATATAAAGCAGATTCAGAAGATGGATGTTTTCTCTGACTTCCCATCCTTTTAGTAGTTGCTCTACTACTAAACTTGGGTTTTCTAAAATCTTATTTGTGTTCTATATGTAACTTGTTGACACTCCTTATTACATTTTCCTGGTTCAAATACTCTTTCATGAATTTCTCTCTGAGTTTCCTTCTCCTTTGGATTTTCTCTTTTTCTGAATTTAGCTAGGAGAAAGTACTCTGTCATTTATTAGTTTTTCTCAGAATTTTTTTTTTTTTTGCTTTTGCTTTAACTGAACTGAGGAGAAAGAAAATATGAAGTATGTAGAAGGCAGAGAGTACTCTCTCACAATTAATCTTTCCTTCATAGTCATCTTAAATGCATTTGTGTGATAGATTATAGAATAATCCCTTCTACCATATCACTTTTATTGAAAAGGTCAAGATAATAATAATGACAATAGTACTTATGAAAATTTGTCAACAATGAAAAATTATATAACTATAGAGTGCTTTCCATTTATCATCTACTTTATACTCTTGGGTGGTAAGATACATGGGCGAATGGTTTCCCAAATTTACCAATGTGCAAACAGCCATGAAATTAAAAGAAGCTTACTCCTTGGAAGGAAAGTTATGACCAACCTAGATAGCATATTAAAAAGCAGAGAGATTACTTTGCCAACACAGGTCCATCTAGTCAAACCTATGGTTTTTCCAGTGGTCATGTATGGTTGTGAGTTGGACTGTGAAGAAAGCTGAGTGCTAAAGAATTAATACTTTTGAAGTGTGGTGTTGGAGAAGACTCTTGAAAGTCCCTTGGACTGCAAGGAGATCCAACCAGTCCATTCTAAAGGAGATCAGTCCTGGGTGTTCATCGGAAGGAGTGATGCTAAAGCTGAAACTCCAATACTTTGGCCACCTCATGCAAAGTGTTAACTCATTGGAAAAGACCCTGATGCTGGGAGGGTTTGAGGGCAGGAGGAGAAGGGGATGACAGAGGATGAGATTGCTGGATGGTATCACCAACTCAATGGACATGAGTTTGAGTGAACTCTGGGAGTTGGTGATGGACAGGGAGGTCTGGCGTGCTGCGATTCATGGGGTCACAAAGAGTCGGACATGACTGATTGACTGAACTGAACTGAAAATGAATTCAACAGCATATTGAAAGGATTATACACCATAATCAAGTGGGATTTATCCCTGGGATGCAGGAGAATTCAGTAGTAACAGTAATGCATTCATTGGTAAATTTGGTTCAATGACTTGCCCTTGGTCACTCAACCTGGCCAGATTGTGAACTTATATATTCTGGCTATAAAGCTTGATATCTTTATACTATAACATCTTAATTTTAAGTTAATGCTAAGATTATCTCTTAGTCCAGTAAAGATAATGTTTTCCTAGTAGGGTCATTCTAATGCACGGACGTCATGCTGAGCTAGTAACTAATCACCCTGGCTTATAAGTAAAACAATCTGAAGATCAAGAGCATAACACTTACCTAAAAAGAGCATGATTGCAAAATAATTTATGCTACCAAACAGTTTGGATGCATTATGGAACTTACTTCTTAATTTTGATCAGTTGGCCTGTCAAATCACACAGAGGACCACTACTAATAGGGGAATCACCATTCAAGATATGCTAGTGCCAAGAATACTTTCATCGTTCACACTTCTATTTTATCTCCAGAGGCCAATTGTACGCTGTCAGCACTTCTGTGTGTTTGATCAATAGCTTTTCTGGCCTGGAGTGAATAGTGTGCTGATCAATTGAATGATGTGACATTGAATGGCAAATGTGTCTACTTTCAAGTTGTATAGGAATCTGTAATTAAAAGTTAGAGGATAAAGGAGTCATTGTATTTTGTAAGGCAGCCTCTGCATTTATCACTCTATGAGGAGTGAAGTATAGTCTCTGAACAACTTACCCCACCCTATAGAGACCTCTAAGATTCAGATCACCATAATGGTTGCCCAGGCTAGAACACCTGGCAATCATTTTATCAACTGTCTCTTTCACCGCTCACAGTCAAGTAGTCACCAGGACTGTGGTTCTGATCATTCAGTTTCTCCAGAATTTGACCACTTATCTTCCACACTCTGGCACCATCTTGGTTAAGGCCCTCATCCAGTCAACCAGTCTTACCTGGGTTACTGCAAATAGACTCCTACCTTGTCTCCCTGCCCCCAGTTTTGCACCTCTTCAGATCCATTCTCACACTGCTAGCACTTGATCCACCTAATTATCTTAAAATAGTAAGTGGTTTCCTGTGAACTTCAGAGTGGAGACTAATATTCCTGTGCAGGATATATGATTTTGATTTGGCCCTTGCTGATTTTTTGGCCTTACCTCTTGACATCTCTCCTTTAATGTTAGGCATTATCCATCCTAAAATACTTTCAGTTCCCCAAATATACCAAATTTCATTTGGCTCAAAGCTTTTTCACAGACTTCTTACTTTTTCTGGAATGCCCTTTTCTTTATCCTTAGCTCATACTCCTTTAGGTATTGTTTCTATGACTTCTTACCAGAACTTTCTTATCCATAGTGTTTGATACATCTGTTGCTCCAACAGCATTTACTTCTATCTTATTATACTTTTCATTCTTTCTTTAAAAAAAAAAAAAAACTTTTCATTGTTTCTTAATGGCTGTGACTCTTTCCTGCTTTGATGTGAGGTCTTCTAGGGCTGGGACCATGCCTTCCTTTTTATCTCCAGTAGACTTTATAGAGTTGAACCCAGAATAGACCTACAGTAAGTGTTTTTTCCCCAGCTTTATTAAGCTATAATATACAAATAAAATTATATATATTTAAAGCATGCAATGTGATGATACATATACATTCTTATACATTGTTAAATAGTCACAACTGTCAACATAGTTATTACCATCATTTCACTTAGTTAACTTTTGTGGGGGGAGTGCAAACACTTAAGCTCTACTTTCTTAGAAAATTTCAAGTATACAATACAATATTATTAACTACATTCAGGGCTTCCCATGTGACACTAGTGGTAAAAAACCTGCCTGCCAATACAGGAGACATGAGATGCAGGTTCCGTCCCTGAGTCGGGAAGATCCCCTAGAGGAGGGCATTGCAACCCGCTCCAGGACTGTTGCCCAAAGAATCCCATGGATGAGGGAGTCTGGTGGGCTACAGTCATAGGGTCACAAAGAGTCAGACCTGACTGAAGTGACTTAGCACAGCACAGCACAACTACATTCACCATGCTGTACATTAGATTCCCAGAACTTATTCATCTTATAACTGAAAGTTTTACACTTTAACCAATGTCTCCCCATTCTACCCACTGCACAGCCCCTGGTCACCCCCATTCTACTCCTTTTTTATGAATTTGACTATTTTTAAAGATTCTACATGTAAGGTAAATCATACAAACTTTCTTTCTCTGTCTGGCTTATTTCTTTTAGCAAAGTGTCCTTCAGGCTCACCCACATCATTGCACAGGGCATGATTTTCTTCTCTTTTTGGCTGAATAATATTTCACTGTGTATATATCTGTATCTATACATCTTCTTTTTCCAATCATCCATTGACAGGCACTTAGGTTGTTTTCATGTCTTGGCTGTTGTGGCTAATGCTAATACTTCATGAACATGGAAGTACAGATGTCTCTTCAAGAGAATGATTTCCTTTCCTTCAAATATAAAACTAGAAGTGGAATTGCTGGGCGATATTAGTTCTGGATTTGTCACATGTGACCTTTTTTATGTTGAGGTACATTCCTTCCATATCTAATTTTTTGAGACTTTTTACTGTGACAGGATACTGAATTTTGTCAAATACTTTTTTCTGCATTGACTGAGATGGTCATCTGAATGTTATCCTTCATTCTCTTAATGCAGGGTATCACTCATTTAACCTGTGTATGTTGAATCATCCTTGCATCCCAGGCAGAAATCCCACTTGATCATGATGTATGGTCCGTTTCGTGTGCTGTTGAATTGTTTACTTTGTTGAAGATGTTTTCCTCTATGTTCACCAGTGATATTGGTCTGTAGTTTTCTTTTACTGTAATATTCTTATTTGGGTTTCATATCAGGAAAATGTAAGCCTTGTAAAATGAGTTTAGGAATGTTCTCTCCTCTTCACAGTTTTGGGAACAGTTTGAGAAGGATTGGTATTAATTCTTATTTAAGTACTTTATAGAATTCACCATGAAGCCTTTTAGCCCTGGGTTTTTCTTTGTTAGGAGATTTTTGATTACTGATTTAATCTCCTTACTCTATTGATGCACCAAGATTTTCTATTTCTTCATTATATAGTCCTGATTGGTTTTATGTTTTTACAAATTTGTTTCCTTTAGATTATCTAACTTGCTAGATAGTTCTATTTTTTAAAGTTTTATAGCCACCCCTGCCCTGGGTGATTTCTTAGTTGATTTTTTTTTTCTGTAAGTCCCTTGCCTTCCATATGGTGCCCAGCTATTCCCTCTTGCCATCAATCTGCATCTCTGTGTTGTGCCTCCCCAAATTCCTGCTAGTTTCTTATGCAGGCAGTTATTTTATATACTATCTTTTTTTCTAGCTCCAGACCGTATAGGGTTTTCCAGGCTAAACTATTTTCAAAATCAGCTCTCTCTATGTGTTATTCATGTTAGGATATACTGACATATCAAGCAACTCCCAAATCTCAGAGAATAATACACAAAGATTTAGCTCTTGTTCACACAAGATCCACTTTGGGTCATCATGACTACTCTGTTCTAAGCTGTGACCTGGGATTTCATGCTGTGATGTCCTACAGCCTTGCCTCTGAAATAGGTAGTTTATTGGTTATAGGAAGGTAAATATTTCCTTTTATTTAGGCAGTATTGCAGGAGGGGAAGGCAAGAGGGTCTCACACCAGCTCATCTTTTAAAAATGTTTTATGATAGTAAATTTCAATTGTATACAATAGTAATCAATCCAGGGTGAATTTTGCTTCACTTGTATTCCCACTTACCTTTCCTACCCTCACTGGACTGTTTTTAAACTGGTCCCAGAAAGTTCTTCTCTATCTACCTTTAAAAGATATGGAGGAACTTCCCTGGTGGTCCAGTTGTTAAGAATCCACCTGTCAATACAGAGGATATGGGATTTTATCCCTTGTTCAGGAAGATCCCACATCACACAAGGCAACTAAGCCTGTGCACCACAACTACTGAGACACATCCTAGAGGCCAAGACCTGCAACGACTGAAGTCCCTGCACCCAAGAGGCTGTGCTCTGTAATGAGAGAAGACACCTTGATGAGATGCCCATGCACCTCAGCTAGAGAGTAGTCCTCACTCACCGCAACTAGAGAAAGCCAGTGAGCAACAGCGAAGACCCAGCAGAGTCAAAAATAGTTAAATAAATAATTAAAAATAAAAGATAATTCTTTCTAAAAGCATAATCTGGATATCATTATCACACCTAAAAGATGACATAATATCCTAATATCATTAAGCATTCAGTTAGCCCCAACAGGGGCTAGGTATTTTAGCTAGGAAATGACACATAACAATTCTGCTCACATCTATTGGCTTAAACTAGTCACAAAGCTCCAACTAAATGCAAGGATGCTGGGAAATGCAGTCTTTTGGTGTACCCAGGAAAGGCATTATGAAGCAGGACTTGGTGAATGCAACCTAACATTAGACAAATTTCTGAGCTAACATTGCCTCTTTTCAAGGATGTTTTTCTCCCCTTATACTTAGATATCAACAAATGTTCTCAAACATGTGGAGTGATGCTGGATTAACTACTGGCACAGTCCGTCTCAGAAATTTGGGACATACACACATTGTTTATTTAACCTGTAGGTGTTCCATTCTGATTCCTGCCCATAAGTTTCACCCATTCATAAAGGTCTAATTCAAGTATTCACCTCTTTCAGAGAAAGGTTTTCCTGACATAAAACTCATAGAGAACTTTCACTTCCCAATTGTTGAAACACACTAGTTATTTGTACCACTTGTGAATCACTTCAATCAGATTGTTTTCTTTTTGAAGTATGTCTAGGATCTGATCCCTGAGTGTCAGGGTGTTCTGGCTGGTGATTTTGCAGTATTAGCCCTCTCTGGGAGAGCAGATTGAGGCATAGGTGATGTGATAAGAGGTCTGGGGCAGGCATATGCTCTGAGGGAATGCAAGTCTTAAGAGAAGATACCCTCCCATTCACAGAAATGTATCAGTAAGTTAAGTGGGAGGGTGTGCTAATGACAAACCTATTGTCTGATTTTTCTTATATTCCTAGAAGTAGCAGTAGCACTATGGACACCTAAAACTTAGAATACTTATTGGCCTTGGCTAATTGAGATGATTTAGCTGATTATGCAGTGACTAAATCCTGTCTTATCCAGTGAAGGAGTGATGATGCCTGTGATACACCTAGCACCAAGACAGGGGTGAGATTTATTGAGGTATTTTCTGAATGAGTGCCAACTACCTACTGTTTCATGCTGCATCAGAATTTTGATAGTAATTTAAAATGTAATGTCCTATTCCTTTCCTGTTTTCTGTCTTAAAATATAGTATCTACAGAAGTTTGTGCATTTGTAGGTTTATTTGAGAGTTCCTAAACTTATGAAATAGAAAGGGAAACATGACTTTAATTAATTTGTTTAATTTCATACAAAACAAGGTACGAATTCCCTAGAGAGTTGGTGGTCCCCTCTGGCTAACCCAGTCTGTCTTGATTTCTGCTTTTGTCAGGCTGTTTCTCTGAGACTCACCAAATGGGTTCTACAGATTTCTCCCATCTTGAAAGTCTGAAGAAGTGAGGGTGCTTTTGTCTAATAGCATGATTAAATTAATATGAGATTTCTCTATATCTTGCATGTAGTTCTGCATTAATTAGCTATTAAGTCATTTTTTCCTAATTAAAATGTTTAACTTTCACATGTCCAAAATCCTGTATCTTTCCTACCCCAGAAGGAATTTCTATAGGAGCAAGTGCTAGATGAGAAATTTTCACCAACAACAAAGGAAGTGAGTGGAGGCAAAGCAATGCATGAAGACAGGGAGAAGAAAGCCCAGATGCTTATCTGCAGACTCTTGAGAGTGCAAGGAGGTGAAAGCCGGCTGTCAAGAGTGAGGATAGAGTCAGTAACCCTGAAGTAAAAAAATTGGAAAAGGGCGTATAAAAATGACCAAAAGTGGAAGATAAGGTTGAGAGCTGGGCAATTGTCAAGAACAAACTCTGGGATTCTTGGCTTGACTTTACGAGCTGGAAGGAACTTGATAAGTGAGTGGGCCGGCAGGTGAGAAACCCAGTGGAGCAGACAGAGTACACTCTTCATTCCTATGTTACCCTCTGGTTTTGGATGTTCTATAATCTGCCAGCTCATGCTTTGTTCAGTTTGTTCTGAGTGGGAACTTTGGGTTTCATTGCTACTATTGTTGTGATGAATAACTCAGAATTATAGTTCCATTTGAAAATCTTTCCTTCATGACCCAGAAACATGGTACAATGCCACTTCCTGAGCCTGATCATCCAAACTCATGCTGTGGCCAGAGCCACACAGGCTCTCTGATTCACTTTCTAACCAACCACAGTTTAGAGAGAGGTTTCCAAAGTTGACTGGGCATCAAGGACACTAGGGGGCTAACTCTGGGCACTGTGCCTAGAGTTTCTGAAAATATACTCAATGGACTTGAATTTGGGAACTGACATCATAGATTCATTGTGTCACATGTCCTGTTTGAGTAGTATCATGTAATTGCTGTGGTTTTTAATCTTTAGAAACTGGACATTTAGAACTTAACTGTGGAAATCTGAGATATGGATGGACCTTAGAGCATCCATCAGCTCAGGGTGCTGTGATGACCCACATGGGTGGGCTGCAAGGGGAGGTCTATGAGGAAGGGGATGTATGTATACATATGGTTGATTCACCTCCTTTTATAGCAGAGACTAGCACAGCATTGCAAAGCACCTATACCCCAACTGAAAAAATAAAAAGCCTCAGTTAACTACGAATCTTCAAAGGATTACAGCCTGCAGCAATTGACGAAGCTGGCACTTTTCTGCAGACTAAATGTTGTCCAAGTAGTAGTCAATCTCTGCCTCCTACTACTTGAAGGAAAGGAGCAATGCAGTGTATGTTTGATAAAGATGTTCTGCTTTTATAGTACTGAAAGTCTTGGCTTCCATAATGGGTAAAACTGGATCCATAGGGAAAGAACAGAAAGACCTTCTGTCAGCATCATGCTATTTTCATGAGGTGTGGTATGGGAGAGAAGACTATATATATATATATATATATATATGTATGTATGTATGTATGTAAGTGATCAGATATGTTTCTGCTGATGAGAAATGGAAGAAAAGACATTTTTCTTTAGGAAAAAAAAATAGAAAGTGACCAAAAAGGCTATTTAAAACAGAATCCAACATTTTTCTTTCCAAAAAACTTTTTCCTGACTTTTAAGTTTCTATTGATGACATTACAGAGACTCAAACCCTCAGATTTCATTAGTTACTGCCTTATTGACTTTACTTTAAAGGGAACTACCATCAAAGGACAATTCTGTCCCCTACATGTTTATGTAAGACCTTCCAAAATCATTTTTGCGTTTTCAAATTGTTGGCAAAAAAATCTGAGATGAGTGATATTTCATGACATGTGAAATTGACTACATGAAATCCAAATGTTAGTATCTATAAAAGCAGTTTTATTGGAATGAAACCAAGCTCATTCATTTACATGTTATCTCAGACTGCCTTTATGATGGCAGAACTGAGTAGTTACACAGAGGCCAGGTGGCTCATAAGCCAGGAACCCTTACTTTCTAGCCCTTTATAGGAAAAGTTTGTCTGAGTAGATTGTAAGCTCCTTGAATCCAGGAACTATGTTTCAAATCCTAAGAAGCTTCTAACAGACTGTTTAGCACAGAAAATTCTCAATGAACGTTTGAAGAACTATACTTCAAAAGCATAAAATGAGCTGCTTTTTTCCTTGCAGCAATTAACCCAGGGACTCTACCCAAGGGGATTTCAGTATATATTTCTTTTAATTGAAATTTAATTATTCCTTTGCTTAAGTCAGTGGTCCTAAAACTACCTTGTATCAAAACCACTTGGAGGACTTAAAAAAGCATAGATTCTGGGGCCCTGCCCTGAGAGTCTGATTCAGTAGGTCTGGGGCAGGACCTGAGAATTTTCATTCCTAAAATGTTCCCAGGTGATGCCGCTGCTGCTAGTCCAGGCACCACACTTTGAGAACCATTGATTTCATTAATACCTCCCAAACTAGGATGAAAACCAGCATCACCTGAGGAAGTATGTTAAAAATATAAATTTCTAGGCTTCCCTGCCAGATATTCTGATTCTGCACATATAGGATTGGGGCTGGTAATCTATTTATTTAACAAAGCATTCAGGTGTTTTTGAGATTTCCAGAAGGGTCACTTTTTGGAATCCATAGGTGCAACAACATCCTCTGAGGTGTGATTTCTGCTTAATATTCAAATACTTAGTGCTTTATTCATAGAATAATAGTTTCACGGGTTTAGAAGAGATCATCTAGTTTGCTAGTTTGGTTTTCAAAACTCAAGTGACAAAATGGTTGGGTGAAGTATTTAATTAAAAAAAATCTCAATTAGAACTGTGATTAGACGAGATAATATGAAGTAGAGTGAACAGGAGGGCTGAGCAATCTATCTGGTCTCAGGATGGTGTCTGCAAGGGAGCTGTTTTGGGTGACAAAATGTGCCTTCCAGCAGCTGGAAAGTACTGATTCAGTCTAACAATTGGCTTTTTACTTTTCAGAGAAAAATGACATAATCCTACATACTAATATTTTCACTGAATTTTCAGTTGCTAAGAAACCAATGGAAGTTAAGGGAACAATCCTTTTCTTCAAAAATTGGAACATAATGACAAAAATAGTTTTTATAATGACAAAGTGCCAGGCTCTAGTGAATGCTCTGTAGAGCTTTTAATTTACAGTTTTATTTCTGCCTGTGTGATGCTCCAACAGAAATTTTCAGCAGGGTAAACGTCTATTGACCATGCTGTTTGAAAAGATTATACACCCATTGTAAGCTCATGTCAGCCCTGATTTAGCCACATGGAAGGTCAAGTTCACCTGGGCTGCACTGCTGGACAGCCTGGGGCTCAGGCAGGTGCTTCTGCAGAAGCAGTATTTGACACAATATATTCCCTGTCCATTCTCCACGTTAATAAAGAAGTGGGAATGAGAGACCGTGTGAGGCAGCACAGAACTGAATTTGGAGCTAGCCAACCCAGTGGGACTCTGCTGTGCACTTGGAGTGACCTCAAGAAAGTCACACAACCTCTTGAGCAGTCTCTTCCACCATAAGATTGAAGGGGTTTGTTGGCATCACGTGATTCTTAAATGAAGGTACTTCATAGACCAGACAGCTTTGTCCCTGCTTATGGCGTTGCTGATGTGCTCCAAATGTGTCATCATGAGATATGCAAGGTTCTTGTCTGAAAGTCTTAGAAACATGTGCTTGGTGCAGACTATATAGTCTGTACATGTTTCCTGAGTGAAACTGAGAGAATAAAAAGAGAGGAAAAAAAATATCAGTTTAAAACAAACTTAGTAAGAGCTTTATAGAGCAGAACTAGAATATAGGTAAGAAATGAACCAAGTGGATATTTTGAAGAAGATTCATTTACTTTTTTCAGGCCTGTAACTTAAATTCATGGTTAGCAGTGTTGGACATAGAACTTTACCTTTTAAAAATCCCTATGACTCTGTCTCTGTTACAAAGATAACTGTATTAATGTCACGTTAGAAAAGTCAGTCTTAATGTCATTTCAGGTCCACTTTAGACTTACCCAGGGTAAGAAAAATTCATTTTTAGATTATGTTTTTGTTCAGTGAGAAATAAAAAAGAGTCTGGCATAACTTTACTTATATGTTGATATTTCTGTAGCCTGTAAAGGGAAGTGAATCCTCACTCATTGCTCACTAATTAATGCCACAGAGTACTAAAGGGCTATACAAAATAAGCAGGTCTTCAATGTGTGCTCTCTGCCAGGTGCCCAAACAACTGGAAGGATAGCAGGTGCTTTTGTAGAAATATTGAGATTTACAAAGTGGCCTCAGCAAGAACAAAAAGTACAGGGAAAGTATTTCTGTATTTGTAGGTGTTGCTTTAATATAGGCTACTTTATCAAAACATATTGAGTCCATATTTAGTTATTCAAAGATCTGGGAGCTGGGGTGGTAACTATACTCTCCTGCCCCCTGAGCTTCTGGTTTAGTGGGGAAACAGGCACATTAATAGGCCATTATGGGGCTGTGTGTATGCCCTGAGCCTGTAGGAACTCACAGTGAGGACACCAACAAGGCTAAGGAGGGGGCTGTGACCAGGAAGGTTGGTCAGAGGAAGTGACATCTATGCTGGAACTTGAAAGATTAAGAGGAGGTGGTGCTTAGCAATCTGTGAGATATGTTTCCAGATGAATTGAGCTAATGGGTGCTGCTCTTAAGAATGTAAAACCTGGGAATGAGCTGTGAAGACAGTAGTGACAGGTGTGCAAAGCCAAGAGGAGAAGGGGAGAGGCCAGTAGAAGCCCAGAGGACCCTGCTCCAGCCCCAGTTATGAAAAGGAGGAAGCCCATGAGCAGAGGGAGGAAGTAAAGCCAGAGGGAAGCAGGGAAGGAGGGAGAGTGCTGCCTAGTCTTTACAGGGACTGCCTAGTCTGATTCCCGAGACAACTGGAGTTACTATTATTCCCAGTCTTTGGCTTCTGTGAGATTCCTCAATTCTCAAAACAACCTTCTCTGTACTTGAACTAGCTTGAATAGGCCTTTGTCCTTCATGAGCCAGAAGATCTTGAACTGAGTGGGAGGCCAGTCAGAATGTCTTAACATGTCTCTTTCTGAACAGTCTTGCTTTCCCTACTCCCAGATGCAGAAGCAATATGCTCCTGTTGAGTCAAAACCTTGGAACCCTGCCCACCCCCCACCCACCCCCGACTCTAGGAGAGCTACACCTCGTGTCTGGACCTGCTCCTCCTCTCCATGGGTTCCAGAGGCTCTTCTGTGCCCTACTGGGGGATAGGTCACTAAGAGGCACCTTCCTCTGTCTTATCAATTGACTGTGAATTGCCTGGCCTGTGACCCTGAGGTTTGTCTCAGTCAGTCCAATGTTAGCTTTATACCACTTTCCTTAAGTGAACCTCCTTTGTTGCACATTCATAACCTGTTCCCAGAGCTTTCAGAGTACCATGGTCTGTGCCTTTCATCTTGATACCTGATTTGTGGTTACTGAAACCTGCCATGACTCTACTTCAACTTTATCTATGATTGTTACCCCCTCTCAAGGTGACACTGCTGCTGCAACATTGCCATGTGACCCTTACAAAGTCCTTAAGAGACAATCTGAGCACCACTGTTTTCCCAGTTTAACCTTTCCATGTCAGTTGATTGAGCTTATTATAATATATAAAACTCTCAGATATATAAAATTTCAACAGAAAAAAGTATATATTATGATTCTTCCAAAATAAGAATGGAGCAAAAGGGTCATTATCGTTGGTCACTGCATGATGTGTCAGTGAGATAGTGTCAGTGAGTGGGGAATGGATAGATGATGGGTAAATGTAAGGCCAGCCAGCATAAAGACACAGACTGGGACATTCCCAGTGAGAACAGGATGGAAATAGAATCTCATGGTTTGCAAGAAGGGGAACTTGTGCCCAACTGAAACTGTGATTTGATTATCCATATCTGACAGATTTAAAAGCCTGGAGGTGACAGAGATTTAGCCAGTAACAGAACCTACATCTTCTGGCTCTTGAAGCTACTCAAACTTCTGAGATAATCAAGAAAACAACTTCTCCTCTAACTCCACACACACCAACTACTGGGCTAAACATGTAAGAATTAGGCAGGACATGGGGTGCATCTAGTCTGATACACTGCACTGTCTGAAGCAAATATTCTCACTACAACATCCTTTAGCAGTAAGCTTCTTGCCATAATTCCATAATTCCTGTAATTCCAAGCTCAGGTTACTAATAAGAGAACCTTTTCTCTCCCACCATGCTCTATCCTATAAACTTGAATTTCCTTCCCATAGGCTCTATTTTGGCAATGCACTACCCATTTCTAATCACCTAAGCCAGAAACAGCCATCTCTGATAAACCCTTTTACTTTTCTGTATGTTAATAACAGAATCCTGGTTTGATTTGTTTTGTTCTGTTCCTTTGGTGCAGTTTTTCTCCTCTTCTCTTTTCCTCTGTTATCATTCTTTATCCCTATCAAGAACTTCATTGTTTTGTGCTCTGTTGATAAATTTCAAGCCACATCAATTTCTCTATCTGAATGATTTTGTCAGAGCTCTCCTGTCCTTTTCAAAATCTTCTCCAGAGAAAGGTGCAAAAATGAGTTTTATTGTGCCATCTGGATTTTAAGGCTCTTTGTAGCTTTTGTAAATGGCAACCTCTCCTATTTAATTTCAGTGTGTATACGTTACATTTTGACAATATTTTTACTATTCTCAGAAAAATATCACATTTGTGCATAATAGGAAGCCTTTTGTATTCAGTGGTTCCTGCCAGAGCTGGCTGTGTCCCACCCTTCCAAATACATTGTCTAGAAAATTGACAGATCTTCTCATATTCTCCCTTTTTTCATTGATTTCTCATTTCTTCGTTGACACCTGATGTTGGTGACATCCAACCATTTAGTTATCTAGTGAGAGTATGTATGCGTTTGATATTATTATCACCGGAGTGTAAGCATGAGCATAAAGGGGGCAGATTTGGAGTTGTGCTTCCATTGAGGCAAGAAGTGCTGAGTAAATTTCTTTAATCCTGGAGAAGATAATTGACAAGGAAATGGGAAGGGAGAAATGTAAATAAGTAGAGGGCAGGTGATACCCGCATAGAGTTATTGTAGCTGGGGTAAGGCCTGGAAGCCCTTTGAAGCATCGGTGCCTAACTCAGGAGGATTGAGGGCAAAAATAGAGGACAGTCTTGGCAGGTAGGTTAGATCACCAATACCTGGTAAGTAGAAAACAAGGAGGTGGGGCAGAGTGATGGGCCACATGCTTGTCTTAAAGGTTTTAGATATTGAGACTGATGTCTTTCCCCAAGAAAGCAACTTCTGTGGAAAAGATCAACCTTCTGTGTCTTTACAGAAGCAAGGAGTTTTAAAGTGAAAGAATCAGAGAGATCTTTTGGCTTTGAGCAGTAACATTCTGACACAGGACAAATCGTTGATGTTTTTGTTTTTTCATTTTTAACATACTTATCACAGGCATATTCCTATGCTGAGGAAGTATTTTGGGCTCCTATAATTTCTTCCCTGAAAAGGATTTCTCAAAGGCAAAAGAACAGTGCTCTGATTATATTTTTTAAGTTAATGCATTCTGGAATATTTAAAATTTTCTTGATTAAAATGACAATTTGAATTCAAAGGGCCACACAATATTAAGTGCCAACTGATGGATGACAATTGCCCCATAGTCTCATCTTCCCTTTCCCATTCATGTGTTCTTATTATGAATTCCTTTGCTCCTTCCTGATTAACAAATGGAAATACATGACTAAATTGTTTAAGCTTAACTCATGGCTTATTTTTGCTGTATATTCTATTTTGTTGGAAGACATTTTAACAGTTTTTCTTCCATTAGCAGAATTTGTGGTAGAAACTTGCTTTTGATTTGAAAAAGAGACCTGGCAGAGCAGACATTTTAAGCTGATCACTTAGTTTCTGAAATTTTAGAGGAAATAAACAAGATGATTAGTTTGAAATGTAATTCATAGTCAATGAGTTAAGAAAAAAATACTTGAGTTGCTGATTACAGCTAGCTCAAGCAGATCTTCTGAAAAGCAATTCACTTTTGGAGAGATTCCAAATGGATTCTTTCTGCTTAAATTTGCAAAATTTCCCAATGCTGTGTCAATATTTCAAACAGCATTGAAAAAAAGTTTATAAGCAGAATTGATCTGACTTCAACTGCTCTGAATGTAGACGGTGTCTTGAATTTTCTGAGCACAATATTCACAGATTGAAAAGAGACTCGAGTTTACATAAATAGTTCTGATTCTCTCTAGTGCACTTGCAGCTCTATTGCCCCTCTCCCATAATGCTTTTCTTTTTCTTTTTCCCTTTTGAAATTTTTATTATGGATGATTTCAAACATATACAAAAGGAAAGACAACAGAATAGTAAACCTCCAAGTAACCAGTGCTCAACTTCAAGAATCATCAACTCAATGGCTATCTTGTTTCATCTGTACTCCAACCAGTCAATATTTTCTCCTTTCCCCTATAGTCAATTATTCTGAAGCAAATTCTAGACATTCAAGTCACTTCATATTTAAATATTTTAGCATGATATCTAAATTATGATTCCTTTAATATTATTACCATATTTTTAAAAATTCAGAGTAATTTCCTTCAGGAAATATCCAACTCAAATTCTCTGTTTTGTCTGATATAGTTTTTAATAGTGTATTTATTCAGATCAGGATCTAAACAAGGTCTCACATATTGTATTTGGTCAGCATGTCACTTAAATCATTTTCAGTATAAGTTTTCCTTTCTTCTTTTTCCCCTTACAATACATTTTTGGGTGGGGGGGGGGTGCTGGGGAAACTGGTCATTTATTCCTGTAGATATTCTCACAATATGGATGTTTTTATTTAACATCTTGCTTTGTCTCTTGCATTTCTTTAATAATCTGATCATTGCATGATCCACCCCTGCCTGATTCTTCAGTCTTATCTTACACAGAACTGTCTGCACTCCACCCACATCAGCATTTGCTCACCTGTACTTAGAATGGTCTTTGATTGCTTGGCTGAATCTCTTTCATTTGTTTATTCGTTTGGTTGCATCATGAGGAATCTTTCTTTGTAGCACATGGACTCTATAGTTGTTTCTTGTGGACTCAGTAGGTATGGCACATGGGCTTAGCTGCTCCATGTGAGATCTTAGTTTCCTAAACAGGGATCAAACCCAGGTCCCCTGCAATGCAAGGCAGATTCTTAACTGCTGGATCATCAGAGAAGATCCTGAAATATCTCTTTCTTATTGTTTAGTTGCTAAGTTGTGTCCAACTCTTTGCAAACCCATGGGCTGCAGCCTGCCAGGCTCCTCTGTCTATGAGATTTCCCAGGCAAGAATACTGGAGTGGGTTTCCATTTCCTTCTCTAGGACTTTACCTTATTAAATCATATTTAATACAAAGGACGTAATCACGAGGTGTGCTTTGATTATTTTTTATTTTACTCCTATCTCCAGGCCTTCTACTTGAGGTCACTGTGGTTACTTTTTATTCCCAGTATCCTGTGACACTACTCACAGGTGGTTAGTATTCTGGCAGAGACCATAACTGACATGTGGAATTCAGTCACTTCTTTAGGTCTTGATGGCCTTGGGGCCTACATTGCTTAGCTGTCTCCACAGAGTTTCTCAAAATGCAAATAATTCTCCATGTTTAAAAGGAGATGCTTATGCTTGTTTATTAGTTTGCTCAGGTTGCCATGATAGAATGGCACAGACTGGGAGACTTAAACAACAGAAGTTAATTTTCTCATAGCTCAGGCTGGAAGTCCAAGATCAAGGTGCTGGGAGGGTTGGTTTCTGCTGTGACTTCTTCACTTGCAAACAACTGCTTTCTGTTTTTCCTGTGGGCATGCAGAGAAGTCTCTGGTGTTGCTTTCCTTTTTCATAAGGACATCAGTTCTATTTTCAAATAAATTCACACTGTGGGTTAGGGCTTCAATACATGAGCAGCCACAATTCAGTCCATAACTATCCAAATAACACATTCCCCAGGAGTCTGGGTCTAAACTGAACCTACTCTGCTAACTACAAAACATTTCATTCATTTCAATTCTTAGCAATAGGTGACTCACATTTTATTTTATTTCATTTTTTAATTCAGCTTAATAATATACTTCCATGGCTATTCCTTTTAATAATTAAATTGTCCCAAAGCAGTCTGTTCAAGGAGGTTTCCATTCTTTTTGACACAGCTGTTTCCACCACTACTTCCTTATTTTTTGCTTTCTGACACAAGATGTTCCAGGCTCAACTTTGACTTTTCTCAGCCCCAGCCCTAGAGTCAACCACTTCTCCAAGGAACCCTGATTCCTTTTAGTGAAGAATGCTATTTAGAAACCAAGATCTGAGCATTAGGTGGGCTCACCATTACTGGGTTGACCTTTAGTTAGTGAACCTTTGTTCACTGACAACTCTCTTTTGAATCATGGAGTCATAATGTTACAACCAGTCCAATCCATTACTATTGGATTATGTTCTTTCTTTACATATTCATGCCTCTCCTTCGCTGAGAATCCTGATTTCCAACATCAAAATACTCATTCACTTGCTCAAACTGCATCACACAGTATAGTTCCAGAATTATACCAATGTTACTACTAATGAATACTAAGTTTAAATGTTCTCTGTATTTTTTTGTGTGTGTGTGTGTCCTTAGAATATATCCTATTCACTATATACAAAGTACTATGTTCTAAAGTCTGTGAATTAATTCTTTCCTCCATGTGGTCAACAATTTGACATAAAGTTAGGTTAACTTGTTTCTGCTGTATTCAATTTTAGGGTTTGCTTTTCTTCCTTCTTTTAGATTTTATATTTTGAATATGTTGAACATTGTTTACAGTTTAAAAATCAAATGATATAAAGAGATATATCAGGAAAGTGTCACTCCCATTACTATCCCCTACACCCCAAAATCCTACTTGCCTATCATTGTTAACCATTTAATTAATTTCTACCTTATCCTTATTTCTTCAAACACACATACACACACTATTTGCAGCTTACTTTTTCAGGATATCCTGGAACTTTATACCAATTCACAAAGATATTTCTTATTCTTTCTTAGAGCTGCATAGTAATTCATTGTGAGAGTATAGTAGCCAGTCTCCTACAGACGGGCATTTAAGTTGTATTAAATATGTTGCCATTACAAGTTACACAGCTGTAAAATGTTTTCTGTATTTATTTTACATTTGTGGGATTATACCTTCAGAGTAAAATTTCTAGAAGCAGGCTTGCTGGACCGAATGGTAAATACACATGTGCTCTAGATATTGCAACATTCCTCTTCACAGAGATTGAGCTATTTTCACTCCTGACAACATTGTGTAAGAGTGCCTGTTTCCTCACAACTTTATCATCAGAGTGGCTTGGCAAAGTTATTTTTTCTCAGGCTAACAAAAGAGAGAACTTGTCTCTCAGGAAGCTTTAGTTTCTATTTCTGTTATTATAAGTCAGCCTGATGATCTTCTCATATAGCAAAGAATTGCCATATAACATTTTTGTGAACTGTCTATTCATGTCTTTTGACTTTTTTCTAGACAATTTTTGATATTTTTAACTTTGATTTTCAAGAGTTCTTTCTGTATTAGCCACATTAAAACTTATGTGTGGTAGGTGGTACTTCAGTTTGTCCTTTTCATGAATATTTTTAAGATGCAAAGCTTAAAATTTTGAAGACATTTAATGGCATCAAATTGATCACCACTTTATTGTTCCTGGAGTTTGATTCTTAGTTAAAATGTCTTTCTACTTAAGAAGGAATCTACTCTTGTTTTATTCTAGTGGTTATATAAATTCATGTTTCTTACATTTGGACCTCTAATCCATCTTGAGTTGATTCAAAGAAAACTTTTTTACTGAAGGCAAGTGTAACCTTTATTTTCAAGGCCATGGTATGCTAGTCTTACAAGTAAATATCAAAATTATACCAACCGTTAGGTACACTTCCAATTAGGTACACTCCTCAGTAAGAAACAGCCCACCAGCTCCTCTCCCAGCTCCATCCAGGAGGCTTCTGTCCAGACAGAGCACAGGGATTTAGGAGAGCTGGTTGGGTACAATTTTGATAACCTCCTTTTTAAGCTATCAGCTATTTCAGGTATAGTATCAACTATTTCAGGTCAAGAATTTATTTTACTATTTAAGTATCTAGCCACTAATAGATAAGCATTAGGGAGTTCTTTGGGGTGTAGCAATGCTCTGTTTGTTGTGGTGGTGGTTTTTACATATGGATAAAAACTCATCTAACTATACATGTGAAAAGGGGTAAATTTAGCTGTATGTCAATTACCCCTCAATAGATAGGACTTTAAGAAATTGTGTCTATAAAGTGTGTTTGTGGTAGAGGAAATGGGGAGAGGATGATAATATATTTCTTAAAACACTAGAGCTATTTCAAAACAAAAGTTACCCCCCCGCCCCCCCCCCCCCCCAAAAAAGCCACAAAATCAAAGAAAAGGAGAAAAGAAAGCAGAAAGAGTGTCTCTCTGGGTATTTGATGAGAGCCTCTTTCGTTTACTCCCTGTAGTGCTGCTCTATCCCCGTGCACCTTTCACCAGGCAGTCACCTGCCTGCATCCGAAAGTTGTCTGCAGTAAACTTGTGATACTGATGCAGAAGAAAATGGACCCGCTGAACTGGCTGGTGCCCCTCTGGTCACACCCTACTCACATGGCTTCGGCTGGTAGAAAGGGTACAGCGATCATGCTGCTGAAGCCTGTCAGGTAGGTCTACAACCCCAGAAATATGCACAGGTACCAGGGAGGAACTTCTTCTATGGTGTAAACCATGTTCAGTCTCTGGGAGTCTAGACTGCCAGTTCTATCCAAGGACTCTCGGCGAGAGAGCTCTTTTCTATGATGTCGTTTTCCATGGGGCATTTGCCGTGAGCTTGGTGTCTTCGTTTTCATGTTCACCATTGGATGTGGCACCCCCATTGATCACCAGTGGTAGAGTAAAGAAAGCGGAGCACTTCGCTCCATCTTTGTATTTTCCTTCAGTCGTACTTACAGCCTCTGTGGATATGGACGTAGTGTCCTTACTAATACTTGTGGTGTACTTACTAATACTCTTACTAATCATTAAGAGATAAGGAATAGCTTGGCCTTTGGACTGAAGTGGCTGGAAGTTGTCTTGCTCAAGCGAGGAGCCCAGGATCAGAGTCCAGTGCCTGGAGCCTCCGATTCTCAGGCAGAGAAGAGCCCCACTGGAGGCAGCTTGGGAGGCTCCAGTCCTGCCGCTGCTCCACAGTACCTGCCACCACCTCCAGATGACTCATTTTAAAAGACGCGATTGGAGGTTAAAAGGCCACGTTGACTATAGCCTTATTTCATTTGTTTCTACCAACCCTAGGAAAATTGGATCAAAAATTTAAAATTAATACATATGAATTATATTTTTCTGTGATTAATTTTTAAATAGTTGATCTAATATAATGATCAGATTAATTTTAAGTACTAAGAGGGCTTCCCAGGTGGCGCTAGTGGTAAAGAACTCACCGGTCCAAGCAGGAGATCTAAGGTGGGTTCCATCCTTGAGTGGAGAAGATCCCCTGGAGAAGTATATGGCAACCCACTCCAGCATACTTGCCTGGAGAATATCATGGACAGCGGAACCTGGCAAGCTACCTTCCATTGGGTCCTAAAGACTTTTTGAAAGGTACTTAAAATATACTTGCTTAAAAGAAACACTGACATCAATATCTCTGTAATCAATTTATAAATGGACCTTATAAAGACGATGTAGAAAAGCTCTAACAAACTCTGACATACTAGTTTTATGACCCAAAGTTCAACTTTTATCTACTCAAAAATGCACACGTTGAACACCTTATTCACGCCTCTCATCAATTCCCCATCTTCTTATCATTACTTTATTTCTTCCACAACAGATCATCTTCTGAGATACTGGATATCAGATATGTCAAGATTTAACTTGCTTATTTTGTTTTTCTGCCTACTTCAACTAGAATGTAAACTCCATGAGGTCAGAGTTTGTATCTATTTTGTTCACTGGTATATCCCGAGCCTCCAGAACAAGGCTTATCATATGATGTGTGTGTGTGAAGTTGCTCAGTCGTGTCTGACTCTTTGTGCCCCCATGGACTGTAGTCCACCTGGCTCCTCTGTCCATGGGATTCTCCAGGCAAGAATACTGGAGTATGTTGCCATTTCCTTCTCCAGGGGATCTTCCCAACCCAGGGACTGAACCCGGGTCTCCTGCATTGTAGGCAGATGCTTTACCGTTTGAGCCTGATGGGCACTTGGTATTTATTGGCTAAATACATTAATGAATTAATAGTATGTCAAATTATTTGGTCCAATAATTGTCCATTATTGACACACAGATCTTTTCTTTTAATGTAAGCTAAATAGAAGGATGGCATCAGAATCAACCAGAGAACTTGTTACAGCACAGATTATTGAGCTCTACTCCCAAATTTTTGGATTCTATAAATCTGGCAGGAGGCCTGAGAATTTGCATTTCCAGTGAATTCCTCCATCATGCTGATGCTAGAGGTAGAAGAAACACTTCAAAAAACACTGCTTTACAGAAACCAAAACTCAATAGCATTGTGAAATTTGGGGGATGGATGTGAATTACTAGCATCTGGCCTTAGCTTTAGGCTTAGTACATCTGCTATATTGTGATTAACCTACAGGAGCAAATGTGGTGGGGCATAGGATTGGTATGGCAGTAAGTAGTTTCCTTGACTCTCTCCCAACAAATTAAGAAGCATGCTGAATCCCCACAGGCTGTCATTTTGTTCAAATGTGTTTTGAGCCTCCTTGATGGCAATAGACTTTCATAAAGCAAGCCCTGGCCTTCCCCAGAGTGTCTTGGTTAACATGATGAATGAGTGGAAATTTTCCCATTGGAAGGCTGTTATGGCTTTTCTTTTGGTGAAATCTTCTTAAAAGATTCTCTAATGCAACATGAAAAAAAAAAATGGCATTCCAGTTACTGAGACAGTAAGCCCTTCTACAGTGGCTTTCATCCTGATAAGTCTTTGCAAACATCAACTAATACCTCAGGCAATCCTTGGAGGCAAGTTGTATTCTTTACATTTTGTTCTTTTAGAGATTGGAGACAGAGGTTTGGCTTCCAGCTCATGTTTTTGTGGCCTGGCCTCTCTCCTTTTTGGTCTGTTTATTCGCTGGAAGAGAGATGAGAATTAGGCCTCAAAAACCAGATTCTCTGCTGCTTAGTAACCTCCTGAGGCAGGTTATTTCCTGCCTCAGTTGTTATTTCCAACAATCCTGTTTTTCATGTGCAATGATTAATTATTAAGGCAATGATCTTAAGGACTATGACATTGTTTATTATTCAGTAGGGGTGAACTTACAAGAAAACAGAAGTCTTGGTTTTATGAACATCCTTCTGTGTTAAATAGAACAATGAAAGAGATATATGCAAAATTATCAGCAGAATAAGCACAACTCTGTTGACCTAGAAGTGTTTTCAGTAACATCGACACATATTCAGTAAGTACCAGGTTAAATTTATCTTATAATTTCTAAATATGGTCTTAAATTTTGATAAGGTGGGAAGTCCATTACTAGAAAGAATACCTTTTATTGGGTAAGAAAGCACATACACTGAGTCTAGAGGATCAAACAGAGTATTTCTTGATTCTCAATCACACTAAATCCACCATTAACAGTACAGAGAAGGCAGCCCCTCTTTCTAGTCTTTCTTCTTTTTTCTTCCTTCATGTAATATTTTCTGAGTGCCTAGTATAGGCTTGGTCCAGTTGCTAGGATTAAAGCAGTAAAAAAAACAAAGTTCTGACCTCAAGGATTTAGATTATAGTAAAGAGAAATCATTAAATAACACTGTATATGTATATCAGAATGAAGAATGATAAATGCTGTTTAGATATCAAGAAGGAACTCGCAAGTAAGATGACACTTGGCACACGAAGGAAGTGCAGTCATGAGCCAATGAATATTTGAGGGAAGAGCATTTCAGAAAAGGGAAATTAGGTGCCAGTGCCCTGAGGGAGAAGCAGGGCTGACATGTTCAGGAGCAACAGAGTGGCAATGGGCTGCAGGAGAGTGAGTCAGGGGTGAAGAGGCACTAGATGAAGTGAGAGAGGTGCAGAAGTATACCAAGATACGGATCAAGCCTCCCATTCTTTTTAAATTTCCTATGACTTAGATGGAGTGTTAGCATGGGTAGGAGATCCAATGAGTAGATGTTTGAATTTTACAAGATACTGTCCAGAATTGGGTAGAAGAACTAAGTTATGTTAGTTTTTCTCTAGAATAACTACAGATTGAAAATAAATATTATTTCAAATTTGTGCTATTTTTCATAAAGTCAGAAATTTAAGACCTCAAGCTTAACTTATTTATCAAAGAGCTTAGGTTACATCTCTAAGGATTATGTCCCTTAAAGTGAAATGAAGTCACTCAGTCGTGTCTGACTCTTTGCGACCCCATGGACTGTAGCCTGCCAGGCTCCTCTGTCCAGGGGATTTTCCAGGCAAGAATATTGGAATGGTTTGCCATTTCCTTCTCCAGGGGATTTTCCTGACCCAGGGATCGAATCAGGGTCTCCTGCACTGCGGGCAGATTTTTTACCATCTGAGCCACCAGGGAAGCCCATGCCCCTTAAAGGGAATCACAATGAGAATTTGTGTAAAGAATTTGGCCCATTCTGTGCCTTTCCGTCATATCCTCCTACTATTCCCATTTTGCATGCACTAAGATTGAATTTGAACTTATATTAGCACATGTGCTAACTTATATTAGTACATGTTCCTAAACAATAATTTAAGAATTTAGTTTTGGATTGAATCCCTTGTTAGCAGTACATTTTTAAATAGACTAATTTGTTGCTGACCATTATGATTAGCATAATCACCCCATTGGAATGTATGTACAGTAGAGATAAAGGGAATTAAAACTATGAAGGCTGATTATTCCACTTCCTTTCACAAATACTTAATGTTATACCCCAAGAGGACCATAGTCTGAAAATACACTACAGTTTCTTTTATGACTTGTACAGATTGAAACTGGACTAAATATGTTGGTTTGTAATAAATAGTGAGATAAATCAGGAAAATAACCAGTTTTGATTGACAGCCAATTTTGATTGGTAGAATTAATGTCCTTAAATCTATTTCTTATAGTTCTCTGTTTCCTATGTCTTCTAATGTGGTTTCTCTGCAAAACATGAAGAAATGTCATCGAATTTTATTTATGAGTATTTTATTTTGTATTGGTTTTTCATTACATTCTCACAGGGTGTCTTGAGGTTGTTTTCACTATGCATTTACATTATTATTTTTATTTATTAATTATACTATATAATATATAATTTATATTATATTATTTTTATTACATTATTATTTTCATTATGCATTTACATTCATGTGGTGTACTCTAACTGGAGAACTCTGTGTAAGGTTGTGTATACAACAGAGAACCTAACTTGCCTGAAACAATATGTCCCTTGATATAATGATATCCTTTCAGCCTCTGTCACTGCAACCCTAGCTCCAGTCACTATCATTGCCTGAGACAGTTTTGGTTGACCTTTTACATTTTTACAGCAATGTATAAGAGTTCCAGTTTCCTAACTGATATTTTCTTTTATCAGTCATTTTCATTTAGCCAGTTTAGCTTGCATGAATTGCTATTTCATTGTGCTTTTAATTTCCATTATAATTAATACTGTTGAGCAGGTTGGCCATCACATTTAATTACAACTCATTCATGCCCATGCTACCTTCCAGATATTCTTTATTTAATTTCTATTTTTGTTCATAGCACTTATCACCTTCTAACATGATACATAATTTACATATTATATATATATATAAGTAAGTAAGTAAAGTCACTCAGTCATGTCTGACTCTTTGTGACCCCGTGAACTGCAGCCCACCAGGCTCCTCAGTCCATGGGATTCTCCAGGCAACAATACTGGAATGTGTTGCCATTTCTTTCTCCAGGGGATCTTCCCGACCCAGGGATAGAACCCAGTTCTCCCACATTGGAGGCAGACGCTTTAACCTCTGAGCCACCAGGGAAGCCCTATTATATATATATATACACTATTCTTTTTTGGCTTGACTTTTATTTATTTTTGTATTGAAGTATAGTTAATATATGATATCAAGTTAATTTCAGGCATACAGCTCAGTGATTCATTTATACATACATATATGAAAGTGATCCTTGGGTCGGGAAGATGCCCTGGGGGAGGAAATGGCAACCCACTTCAGTATTCTTACCTGGACAATCCCATGGACAGAAGAGTGTGGCAGCCTAAAGTTCATGGAGTTGTAAGAGTTGGATACAAGTTAAGACACAAGTTAAACCACTACCACTATGATTTTTCCAGTGGTTATGTATGGATGTGAGAGTCGGACTGTGAAGAAAGCTGAATGCCGAAGAATTGATGCTTTTGAACTGTGGTGTTGGAGAAGACTCTTGAGAGTCCCTTGGACTGCAAGGAAATACAACCAGTCCATTCTAAAGGAGATCAGTCCTGGGTGTTCTTTGGAAGGACTGATGCTGAAGCTGAAACTCCAATACTTTGGCCACCTCATATGAAAAATTGACTCATTGGAAAAGACTCTGATGCTGAGAGGGATTGGGGGCAGGAGGAGAAGGGGACGACAGAGGATGAGATGGCTGGATGGCATCACAGGATCGATGGACGTGAGTTTGAGTGAACTCTGGGAGTTGGTGATGGACAGGGAGGCCTGGCGTGCTGCGATTCATGGGGTCACAAAGAGTCGGACATGACTGAGCGACTGAACTGAACAGAACCATATGAAAGTTTAATGTTAGTCACTCAGTCATGTCCAACTCTTTGCTACCCCATAGACTGTAGCCCAGCAGGCTCCTCGTCCATAAAATTCTTCAGCAAAGAATACTGGAGTGGGTAGTCATTTTCTTCTCCAGGGGATCTTCCTTACCCAGGGATGGAACCCAGATTTCTCACATTGCAGGTAGATTCTTTACCATCTGAGCTACCAGGGAAGGCATATATGTATGTGTATATATATATATATATACACACACACACACACATACATACATACACACACACTCAGTGATATATGTATTCTTCAAATTCTTTTCCTTATATATTATTACAAAATATTGAGTTATATTTTTTACTTGTTGTCTATTACCTTGACAATCTCCCTTCCCAACTAGAATGTTAACTTTTGCCATTTTGCTCACTGATGCAGCCCAGAGAATCTAGAATGGGCTTCCCTGGTGGCTCAGAGGTTAAAGCATCTGCCTGCAATGCAGGAGACCTGGGTTCAATCCCTGGGTTGGAAAGATCCCCTGGAGAAGGAAATGGCAACCCCCTCCAGTATTCTTGCCTGGAAAATCCCATGGACAGAGGAGCCTGAAATATTGCGTTGTATTTTTTACTTGTTGTCTATTACCTTGACAGTCTCCCTTCCCAACTAGAATGTTAACTTTTGCCATTTTGCTCACTGATGCAGCCCGTAGAATCTAGAATAGAACCTGGCGTATATTTGGTATCGGATGTACACTGGCTGGAAAAAATGAATAATCAATAGCCTCGTATTACTTGGAGTACCATTGCTGAGAAGGGAACATTTTCAGATTGTTTCCCTTCATCATCCATCTGTTTCTTGTGCTTTCTGTGTCTCATGAGCCGAGGCCAGGTATCTGAGTTGCATGACTGGTTGCAATTAGCCCCTATGTATATTGCTATATGTATTAAACCATACAGGGATCCTCACTTGGAGGAAATGAAAAATTACTGTGAAAATGGCAAAGTAGTCAAATAAAGCAGAACAGTTTTTGCAGGGCACTGTCTTTGCAGAAAAAAAAAAAGGGGGGTAAAATACAAGACAAAATCTTAGATATTTTGCTGACAGTGATGAATAAAGTTAGAATAAGACCTAAGAGCTGCCTTGAGGAACTTGGCTTTCTCTATTTACATTCCATTCACTCTACTATGGATATGATCTAAACATACAACACCTATCCCAAGAAATTTCCATGGTCTCTTTGTTCTCTATTAAGTCTGCATTCCTTAGCAAAGTTTTCAAGGTCCTTCACAACCTGAGCTCAGCCACCCTTCCAGTTTCAGTTCTTGTTTCCCTTCTCTGTCCAACCTTACAACAGCATAAGGAGCAAAGTTACAGATTGTGGGCTCTTCCTTTGACAGGCTTTTCACTTCAAGTCTATTTGTCTTTTCTCTTGCTCCATTGGTATAAAATTTGTCCCCTCTATATATCTGGACATGAGCACACACACACACACACACACCCCTACCTTTCTGAATTTAGAAAAAATCCTTCTCATTGTATAAGGCCTGATTGAAAGATCACTTCTAAGGGCAGTATTAGACTTAGAATGAATTTCTTCCCATTCTATATTATTATGATACTTAATGCAATCCTATTTGGATTTTAGCTTTTATAATTTTGTCCATCAAATATGAAGTCCCAAACCAAGGGTTGGGTCATGTTCATCTTTTTGCCCAACAAGTCCCCCACTTTTTACATACAATAATTTTTAATTGAATATTTACTGAAAGAAAAAAAAACTAAATAAAAATAATGGTTCTTCTTCCCTTGTATTTCAAAGATATTGAATAGGTTTTTTAAAAAAATTAACTACTATGATAATCAATACATTTTGACATATAGCTATTTGCATCATAGGTAATTTATACAAATTCAACTACATGATCAATTTTTTTTGTTTTTTGCTTTTAAAAATTTACTTATTTTTAAATTCAAGGATAATTGCTTTGCAGAATTTTGTTGTTTTCTGTCAAACCTCAACATAAGTCAGCCATAGGTATACATATATCCCCTCTTTTTTGAACCTCCCACCCATCTCCCTCCCCATCCACTCCCTCCCATACCCCAGGTTGATACAGAGCCCCTGTTTGAATTTCCTGAGACACACAGCAAATTCCCGTTGGCTATCTATTTTACATATGGTAATGTAAGTTTCCATGTTACTCATTGCATACATCTCACCCTCTTCCTGTGTCCATAAGTCTGTTCTCTATGTCTGTTTCCTCATTGCTATTCTGCAAATAAATTCTTTGGTACCATCTTTCTAGATTCAATATATATGTGTTAGTATAGGATATCTCAGAGAAGGCAATGGCAACGCACTTCAGTACTCTTGCCTGGAAAATCCCAGGGACGGAGGAGCCTGGTAGGCTGCAGTCCATGGGGTGGTTAGGAGTTGAACACGACTGAGCAACTTCTCTTTCACTTTTCACTTTCATGCATTGGAGAAGGAAATGGCAACCCACTTCAGTGTTCTTGCCTGGAGAATCCCAGGGGCGGTGGAGCCTGGTGGGCTGCCGTCTATGGGGTCGCACAGAGTCAGACATGGTTGAAGCGATTTAGCAGCAGCAGCAGCATACGATATCCACCTTTCTCTTTCTAACTTACCTCACTCTGTATAATAGGCTCTAGGTTCATCTGCCTCATTAGAACTGGCTCAAATGCATTCCTTTTTATGGCTGAGTAACATTCCATTGTGTAATGTGCCGCATCTCCTTTATCCATTCACCTGTCAATGGACATCAAGGTTGCTTCAATGTGCTAGCTTTTGTAAATGGTGCTGCAGTGAACACTGGGGTATGTGTGTCTTTTTCAATTTTGGTTTCCTCAGGGTGTATCCCTAGGAGTGGGATTGCTGGGTAATATGGTGGCTTTATTCCTAGTTTTTTTTTTTTTTTTTTCAAGGAATTGCCATACTGTTTCCATAGTAGCTGTATCAGTTTACATCCATGCCAACAGCTCAAGAGTGTTCCCTTTTCTCCACACCCTCTCTATCATTTATTGTTTGTAGACTTTTTGATGATGGCCATTCTGACCAGTGTGACGAGACTCATTGCAGTTTTGATTTGCATTTCTCTAGTAATGAGTGATATTGAGCATCTTTTCATATGTTTGTTAGCCATCTGCATGTCTTCTTTGGAAAATGTCTGTTTAGGTCTTTTTCCTTCTTTTTGATTGGATTGTTTGTTTTTCTAGTATTGAGTTGTATGAACTGTTTGTATATTTTGGAAATTAATCCTATATCAGTTGTTTCATTTGCTATCATGTTCTCCTATCCTGAGGGTTGTCTTTTCACCTTGCTTATAGTTTCCTTTGCTGTGCAAAAGCTTTTAAATTTAATCAGGTCCCACTTGTTTACTTTTGTTTTTATTTCCATTACTCTTAGGAGGTGGGTCATAGAGGATCTTCCTTTGATTAATGTCATCAAGTGTTCTGCCTATGTTTTCTTCTAAGAGTTTTATAGTTTCTGGTCTTACATTTAGGTCTTTAATCCATTTTGAGTTTACCCTTGTGTATGGTATTAAGAAGTGTTCTAATTTCATTCTTTTACATGTAGCTGTCAGTTCTCCCAGCACCACTTATTGAAGAGGCTGTCTTTGCCCCATTGTGTATTCTTGCCTCCTTTGTCAAAAATAAGGTACCCATAGGTGCATAGGTTTATTTCTGAGTTTCCCATCTTGTTCCATTGGTCTATATTTCTGTTTTGTGCCAGTACCATACTGTCTTGATGACTGTAGGTCTGTAGTATAATCTGAAGTCAGGAAGGTTAATTCCTCCAGCTCCATTTTTCTTTCTCAAGACTGCTTTGGCTCTTCAGGGTCTTTTGTGTTTCCATATGAATTGTGAAATGTTTTGTTCTAGTTCTGTGAAAAATGCCATTGGTAATTTGATAGGGGTCTCACTGAATCTGTAGATTGCATTTGGCAGTATAGTCATTTTCACATTATTGATTCTTCCCACCCGGGAACATGGACTATTTCTCCATCTTTTTATGTCATCTTTTATTTCTTTCATAACTGTCTTATAATTTTATGTGTACAGTTCTTTTCTCTCCTTAGGTAAGTTTATTCCTAGATATTTTATTCTTTTTGTTGCAATGGTGAATGGGATTGATTCCTTAATTTCTATTCTGATTTTTCATTGTTTATATAGGAATGCAAGTGATTTTGGTGTATTAATTTTGTTTCTGGAGACTTTCTGGAATTCACTGATTAGCTCTAGTAAATTTCTGATAGTATTTTTAGGGTTTTCTGTGTATAGTATCATGTTATCTGCAAACAGTGAAAGGTTTACTTCTTCTTTTCCCATCTGGAGTCCTTTTATTTCTTTTTCTTCTCTGATTGCTGTAGCTAGGACTTCCAAAACTATGTTGAATAATAATGGTGAAAGTGGATAACTTTGTCTTGTTCCTGATCTTTAGGGGGAATGCTTTCAGTTTTTCACCATTGAGAATAATGTTTGCTGTGGGCTTATCATATGTGGCCTTTACTATGTTGAGGTAGGTTCCTTCTATGTTCATTTTTTGTAGAGTTTTAATCATAACCTAGACAGCATATTAAAAAGCAGAGACATTACTTTGTCAACAAAGGTCTATCTAGTCAAGGCTATGGTTTTCCAGTAGTCATGTATGGATGTGAGAGTTGGACTATAAAGAAAGCTGAGTGCCCAAGAATTGATGCTTTTGAAGTGTGGTGTTGGAAAAGACTCTTGAGAGTCCCTTGGACTGCAAGGAGATCCAACCAGTCCATCTTAAAGGAAATCAGCCCTGGGTGTTCATTGGAAGGACTGATGTTGAAGCTGAAACTCCAATACTTTGGCCACCTGATGTGAAGAGCTAACTCATTTGAAAAGACCCTGATACTGGGAAAGGTTGACGGCAGGATGATGGAGGATGAGATGGTTGGATGGCATCACTGACTCAATGAATGTGGGTTTGGGTGAACTCTGGGAGTTGGTGATGGACAGGGAGGCCTGGCATGAGATTGCAAAGAGTTGGACACAACTGAGCGACTGAACTAAACTGAATGATAAAGGGGTGCTGAATTTTGTCAAAGACTTTTTCTGCATCTACTGAGATTATCATATGGCTTTTATCCTTCAACTTGTTATTACAGTGTATCACATTGATTGATTTGCCTATATTGAAAAATCCTTGCATCCCTGGAATAAACCCAACTTGATCACGGTGTATGAGTTTTTTAATGTGCTGTTGAATTCTGTTTGATCAAATTTTGTTGAGGATTTTTTCATCTATGTTTATCAGTGGTATTGGTCTGTAGTTTTCTTTTTTGTGTTGTCTTTGTCTGGTTTTGGTATCAGAGTGATGGCGGCCTAGTAGAATGATCAAGTACACTAGATCAGTTTTTTAAGTCAGAAGCAAAAATAAATAGAGAAGGAGAAAAAGAGAAAAACAACTTCAGTAGTGTGTGGTTGATCTCTTACTATTGCCTGCATTAAGCACAGTCCCAGGGGAGGGCAGAATGAGAGTTATGGCTTTGTCCTCTTAATCAGTTTCAGTTTCAGTTCCTGCGATGCCTCATGGTATGAGTCTCTACTGTGGTGAACAGGATTCTATTGTTTAAAGATGTACATTTTTCATGCTACATGGCCTCTGAGAAGAAGCCAACCAGCTTATTTGGTACAGTCATCTGATCCAGATCTGGACAGTGACCCATTTCTTTGAGGCATCTTTAGAGATGGCTTGTCCTGATCCACCATCAAGAATTTTGAATAGGATTTAGGAGTCATTTTGACTTTATATGGGCTTCCCTGATGGTTCAGATGGTAAAGAATCTGCCTGCAATGCAGGAGACTCAGGTTTGATCCCTGGGTTGGGAAGATCCCCTGGAGAAGAGAATGGTTACTCACTCCAGTAATCTTGTCTGAAGAACTCCATGGACAAATGAGCCTGATAGGCTACAGTCCATGTGGTCTCAAAAAGAGTCAGACATGATTGAGTGACTAACACTTTCACTTTTTTGACTTTATATAATTTTGCTTCATTTCCTAACTTTTGAACTCAACTCCCACACAAGATATTCAACTTCACAGTAATCTGTAAGCAACATGGTACAAAGAACTTTTGATAGGGTAACTAGAATGGTTTTTATAACTTAAAAACATAATGGAAAAAGTAGATGACTTCAAATAGAGACACAGAAATTGTTAATAAATAAAAATTATAGAGGATGTATACCTAAGAAAGATTTAACCATTGTATTTGTTCCTTCTGTTTTGGCAAAGAAGGTTAGATGGATGTCCCAAGAAAGGTCTCTGAATGGATTATGATTTCTTACACAGAAAGTGGTGACCAGTTGTTTTTCTTCACTAAATACACAGCAGCAGGAAACATTTAAAATGTAGCATGAAGGATTTATCTCAGATACAGAACAGTTTTTTGTTTGCTAGACACTGTGACAACTTCTTGTGAGATGTTATAGAATCTCCTACTGTGGAAACTTCTTTTTAACCTCATTCTGTCTGGAATAGTTTATGTCAACATTTTTCAAAGTATGTTTTAGTATTTTATGGACTGGTAGGGGAAGTTACTCAAAATAAAGTCTCTGTTATCAAATACATTTCAGAAACACTAGTTTTAATATAGTTAAACAAACTTCTTTACTTTGGGCTTCATGGGCTTTTATTCTGCTTGATGTTTCATGAGTATCTAATGGAAAGTAATGTTATATGTAGTAAAATGCATTTATAAAATTTATTTGATAATACAACCAATGTAAGAGGCTTTTACAAAAAGGATTGCTATTCTATGTTACTTTTATGGAGATACATTGGTGTATATTTGAAGTGGTAAATTAAGTGAACTTTTGTAAAATGTTAAAAAAAAATTCTCACCTGCCACATTCCTCCTCTTAAAACAGCAAATTTCTCCACAGAAAATATCCATTTTAAGATTTGAATAAAGGTAATGTACAATATTATATTAGCATGAGGTGTACTAAAGGCTGATTTGGTTCTGCATACTTAATGATACAATCACAAGTCTGATAGCCATTAATCCCCATGCAAAGCTATTGCAATATTGTTGACCATATAACTTATGCTTTATATTACATCCCCATGACTTATTAATTATATAACTGGAAGTTTGTAATCTTAACCCCTAATACCTATTTCAGCCAACCTCTAATCCTTTGCTTCAGGCAACCACCTCTTTGTTCTCTGTATCTATGATCTATTTTCATTTTGTATTGTTTGCTGATTTTTTATTCCAACTTAAGTGTAGTATTTGCCTTTCTCTGTCTGATTTATTTCACATAACATAATATCCTCTAGATCCACCCATGTTGCCGCAAATGGCAAGGTTTTGTTTTTCTTTACAGCTGAGTAATATTCCATTGTATGTGTATATACAAACAACATCTTATTTATTCACTCATCTATTGATGAACGTCAAGTTGCTTCCATATATTGACTATTGCACATAATGCTGCAGTTGGTGGACACAACTGCAGTGTGTCCAGCAAAAGACACACTAATCTTTTCAAATTAGTGTTTTTCATTTTCTTTCTGAAAGTACCCATAAGTACAATTGCTGGATCACATACCAGTTCTATTTTTGATTTAATAGATGACCCTCTATACTGTTTCCATTAGTGGCTGCACCAATTTACAATCCCATCAACAGTCCACAAGGGTTCACTTTTCTCCATATCCTTACCAACACTTTTTATTTGATGTCATTTTCATGACAATCATTTTGACAGGTGTGAGGTGAAATCTCCGTCTGGTTTTAATTTGCATTTTTCTTATGATTAATGATTTTGAGTATCTATCCATGTGTCTGTTGACTATCTCTGTTCCTTATTTGGAAGAATACATATTCAGGTCCACTGCTCATGTTTTAACTGGGTCCTTTCATGTTTTTGATGTTGATTTGTATGAGTTTTTATATAATTTGAACATCAATCCCTTTTTGGGTATATTATTTGCAAATATATTTTCCCATTCACTAGGCTGCTTTTCATTTTGTTGATAGCTTCCTTTACTGTGCAAATGCTTCTTAGTTTGATGTACTTTCACTTTTTTGTTTTGTTTTTGTTTCTCTTGCCTGAGAAGCTACCCAGAACAATATTACAAAGATCGATGTCAAAGAGCATATTGCCTATGTTTTCTTCTAGGCATTCTATGGTTTCAGGTCTTATATTTAAGTCTTTCATCCATTTTGAGTTTATTTTTCTATTTGCTGTGCGAAAGTACTTCAGCTTGATTCTTTTGCATGTAACAATCCATTTTCCAATACAAGTCCATTGCCCATATAAGCATGGGCTCATTTTTGTACTCTCTCTTCTCTCCTGCTGATCTGTAAGTCTGTTTTTATGCAATTAACATTTTGTTTAGAACTTACCTATAGCTCAAATTGGGGCTTCCATGGTGGCTCAGAGGGTAAAGCATCTGCCTACAATGCAGGAGGTGCGGGTTCAAAAGGATCTGCATGTGATGCAGGAGACCAGAGTTCAATCCCTGGGCTGGGAATATCCTCTGGAGAAGGGAACGGCAATCCACTCCATTATTCTTGCCTGGAAAATTCCATAGACAGAGAAGCCTGGCAGGCTACAGTTCATGGGATCGCAAAGAGTAGGACATGACTGAATGACTAACACACACACGACATCTTGTTTTGATTCTGGCAGCTTTGTTGTTGTTCAGTTACTAAATCATGTCCAACATTTTGTGAGCCCATGAACTGCAGCACATCAGGCTTCCCTGTCCTTCACTATCTTCCAGAGTTTGCTCAGACTCATGTCCATTGAATTGGTGATGCTATCTAACCATCTCATTCTCTGCTGCCGTCATCTCCTCCTGCCCTCAATCTTTCCCAGCATCAGGGTTGTCTCCAATGAGCTGGCTCTCTGTACCAGGTGGCCAAAGTATTGGAGTTTCAGCTTCAGCATCAGTCCTTCCTGTGAATATTCAGGATTGATTTCCTTTGGGATTGACTGGTTTGATCTCCTTCCATTCCAAGGGATTCTCAAGAGTCTTTTCCAATACCACAGTTGGAAAGAGTCAATTCTTCCATTCAATTCAACCTTCTTTATGGTCCAATTCTTACATCCGTACATGACTACTGGCAAAACCATAGCTTTGACTATATGGACTTTCGTCAGCAGTAATGTCTCTGCTTTTTAATATGCTGTATAGGTTAGTCATAGCTTTTCTTCCAAGGAGCAAGTGTATTGTAACTCCATGGATGCTGTCACCAATTGCAGCAATTTTGGAGCCCAAGAAAAAAAATCTGCCACTATTTCCACTTTTTCCCTATCTATTTGGCATTAAGTGATAGGACTGGATGCCATGATCTTTGTATTTTTTGAATGTTGAGTTTTAAGCCAACTTTTTCATTCTCCTCTTTTGTCCTCATCAAAAGGCTCTTTAGTTCCTCTGCTTTCTACCATTAGGGTGGTATTATTTGCATAACTAAGATATTGATATTTCTCCCAGCGATCTTGATTCCAGCTTGTGATTCATTCATCCCAGCATCTTGCATGATATACTCTGCAAGTAAGTTAAATAAGAAGGGTGACAATATACAGCCTTGACATATTCCTTTCCCAATTTGGAACCAGTCCGTTGTTCCATGTCCTATTCTAATTGTTCCTTCTTGACCTGTATATAGGTTTCTCAGGAAGCAGATAAGGTGGTCTGGTATTCACATCTCTTCAGTAATTTTCAACAGTTTTTTTGTGAGCCACACTGTCAAAGGCTTTTATGAAGTCAGTGAAGCAGAAGTAGTGTGTAGTTTGAGATCAAGAAGCATGATATCTCCAGCTTTGTTCTTCTTTCTCAAGATTGTTTTAAGCTATTTGGGGTCTTTTGTATTCTCTTACAAATTTTAGAATTATTTGTTCTAGTTCTGTAAAGATGTCATTGGTATTGCATTGAATCTGTAGATTGCCTTGGGTAGTATGGTCATTTAATGATATTAATTATCTCAATCAATGAGTATGGTATATCTTTCTGCTTGCTTGTTTCATTTTCAGATTCTTTTATCCATGTCTCATAGTTCTCTGACTACAAGCCTTTTACCTAATTGGTTAGATTTACTCACAAGGATATTACTCTTTTTGATGCAATCATAAATGGTGTTGTTTTCTTAATTTCTCTTTCTGATAATTTGCTGTTAGTATGTAGAAATGAGACAGATTTCTGTATACTAATTCTGTATCTTGAAACTTTACTGAATTTATTTATTAGTTTATTAGTTCTAATTATTAGTTTATTAGTTCTATTTATTATTTATTAGTTCTAACAGGTGGCAGCTTTAGGATTATACACACACACATGTATAAGTGTGTGTGTGTGTATATATATATATATATATATATATATATATATGTTAAGTCACTTCAGTCATGTCTGACTTTTTTCAATCCTATGGACAGTAGCCCGCCAGGCTCCTCTGTCCGTGAGATTCTCCCTCCAGGCAAGAATACTGGAGTGGTTTGCCATGCCCTCCTCCAGGGGATCTTCCTGACCCAGCGATCAAACCCTCATATCTTATGTCTCCTGCATTGGCAGACGGGTTCTTCACACACACACACACACACACACACACACACACACACACACATATCTATCATCTAAGCAGTGACTGTTTTATTTCTTCCTTTCTGATTTGCATTCCTTTTACTTCTTTATCTTGTCTGGTTCCTATGACTAGGACTTCCAGTACTAGTGGTGAAAGTAAGCATATTTGTCTTGTTCTTAATTTTAGAAAAGACGCCTTGGAACATTAGTCCATCTACATTTAAAGTAATTATTGGTGGGTATGTACTTGCTGCTTTTCTTGTTAATTATTTTCTAGTTGTTTTGTTTGTTGTTGTTACTTTCTTCTTTTGCTCTCTTTCCTTTTGATTTGATGACTGTTTTTAGTGCTACATTTGGAGTCCTTTCTTTTTTTTTAATGTGTTTATCTATTATAGATTTTTGGTTTATGGTTAGCAATCATGTATACTAATCTATGTATATACGTAATTATTTTAAGTTATTGATCTCTTAAGTTTGAATGCATTATAACAACTCTTCTTTTTTACCCCCTCACCTTGATGTGTTTGACATAATATTTTAATTCCTTTTGTTTTGTGTGTCCCTTAACTACCTAATGTGGATATAGATTATTTTACTACTTTTATCTTTTAATCTTCTAGCTAGCTTTATCAGTGGTTGATCTTCCAACTTCATTATATATTTGCCTTTGCAAATATATATAAAGTCCCTTTAACTTCTTGTAATGCCAGTTTAGTGATACTGAACTTTCTAAGCATTTTCTTATTTGTAAAAATCTTTTATCTTTTTTTTTTTTCCAAATCTGAATGATAGCCCTGGTGGCTAGATTGGCTTAGATTATTCCATATTATAGGCTTTTTTTTTTTCATCATTTTGAATATATTACATCACTCCCTTCTGACCTGCAGAGTTTTGGCCAAAAATTCAGCTGATAGACTTGCAGGAGTACCTTTGTGTGTAATTTGTTGCTTTTCCCTTGCTGCTTTTAATATTTTCTCCTTATTTTAATTTTTGCTATCTTAATTATAATGTGTGTTGGTGTGGATTCATCTTGTTTGAATTCACTGTACATCCTGGACCAGAATATTTCTTCTTTCCCAGCTTAAGAAAGTTTTTAGGTACTATGCTTTCAAATATGTTCTCTGCCCCTTTCTCTCTGTCTTCTCCTTTTGGGATCCCTATAATGCAAATATTAGTATACTTGATGTTGTCTCAAAGGTTTCTTAAACTATCGTCATTTTTTTTCTTTTTCCTATTCAGCTTGTGTGATTTCCACTACTCTGTCCTCTAGTTTGCTGACCTATTCCTGTTTATCATCTAATCTACTACTGATTCCATCTAGTATATTTCTAAATTTCTGTTATTGTACTCTTCAGTTCTGTTTGTTTCTTCTTTAGACTCCAGCTCTTTGTTAAAATTCTCACTGTGTTCATCCATTCTTCTCCTGCGTTCACTAAGAATCTTTATAAGCATAGTTTTGTGCTATTTATTGGGTAGATTGTTAATGTCTCAGTTGGTAAAGAATCTGCCTGCAATGCAGGAGACCCTGGTTCAATTCCTGGATTGGGAAGATCTGCTGGAGAAGGCACAGGCTACCCATTCCAGTATTCTTGGGCTTCCCTTGTGGCTCAGCTGGTAAAGAATCAATCTTCAATGTGGGAGACCTGGGTCTGACCCTGGGTTGGGAAGAGAACAGCTACCCACTCTAGTATTCTGGCCTGGAGAGTTTCATGGGCTGTATAGTCCATGGGGTCACAAAGAGTCAGACATGACTGAGTTACTTTCACTTCACTTCACTTGTTTATATCCATTTTTATTTATTTATTTTTCTGAGATTTTGTCTTATTCCTTTGTTCAGAACATATTCCTCTATTACCTTATTTTGCCCAATTCTCTTTCTTTGTTTCTATGTATGATGTAACTCTGTTACATTTCTTGATTTGGAGGTGGTCTTATATAGGGGACAACCTATGGGGCCCAGCATCAGACCCCACTCTGGGATGCATAGGTCCTTCTTTTGTGGCAGGGCCAACTATTATAGGTGTACTGATAGGCAGTGATGACTCCCAGCCTAGCTGGCTGCCGGACACTGACTTGTGTGGCTGTTGCTGGGTTCCAGTGTGACTGGATCTGTGGTCCAGAGTTCCTGGGACTTGTGTTGACTTGCTAATGAGCAAGTAATCTCCAAGCACTAGTAGGCTAGAAGGAGGATTACAAAATGGTACTAACCAGCATCAGAGTTTTTATGACAGAATTACTTCTCTGTCTTCTCATTTTGCCTAAATCTCTGTGTTCATTTGTATGTTTTGGGTAGGTCATGACATTTCCTGATATTGGAGAAGTAGCAGATGTTCTGTAGGCCCCAGCAGAATATGCCCCTCTAGTCACCAGAGCTCTATGATCAAGGAGTGACCCCTATGTGGGATGCTTGGGCCCTTCTTTGGGGAACCAGGTCAGCAAGGCAGACAACTCTGAACAGCTCTGAACAGCTCTGAATGAGACTGGTTCGCAGCCTGGTTGGCTGCCTGGTGTTGTCTCCTACTGAGGTTGCCAACTGCTGATGGGTGGGGCCAGACCTTGGCCCTACTAGCTATGGCACCAGGAGGTCCAGGTGCTGTCGCAGGCTTACTGGTACACAGGGTTAGGGCCTTGTAAGTCCCAGAATGGGTGCTGGCCCTCTGGTGGGTGGGCCTAGGTGCCCATGCGATTGTCTGCTGAGCCTTTGAAGGTCACAGGGCTAGTGCCAACCAGCTGTTAACATTCTAGATGAATGATTCCAAAATGACACATACCAACATCAGTGTCCTCGTGTTAGAACAAGCTCCCCCCCCCCCCCAAATAGCTGGTGACATTGCCTGTTCCCATAGAGAATTGCTCTGACCTCCTCCTCTCTGAGAGTTTTCTCCAAGATCAGTAAACGGACCATATGCAGACTCCTGAAAATTACTGCCTCTGAGCTGGGTCTCAGAGTGTAGAAGATTTTGTTTGTGTCCTTTAGGAATGAAGTCTCTATTTTCCACAGCCTTCTGAGTCTCCCATTTGCAAGCCCTGTTGATCTTCAAAGTCAGAGATACTAGGAACTTGTTTACCTGGAAGGACTCCTGAACTGAGGAGTCCAATGCAGGGCTTAGATGCCTTACTCCTTGAGCAGAGTCAGTACAAACACCTTGGGGAGAGCTGGTTAGTACCATTTTGTAATCCTTCTAACCTATTAGTGCCAGGAGATTACCTGCTTATTAGCAAGTCAACACAAGTCCCAGGAACTCTGGATTACACACCTAGCCACACTGGAAATCAGCAACAATCACACAACTCAGTTCAGTTCAATTCAGTCACTCAGTGGTGTCCGACTCTTTGTGACACCATGAATCGCAGCATGCCAGGCCTCCCTGTCCATCACCAACTCCTGGAATTCACTCAAACTCACGTTCATCGAGTCGGTGATGTCATCCAGCCATCTCATCCTCTGTCGTCCCCTTTTCTGCCTGCCCCGAATCCCTCCCATCATCAGAGTCTTTTCCAGTGAGTCAACTCTTCACATGAGGTGGCCAAAGTATGGGAGTTTCAGCATTAGCATCATTCCTTCCAAAGAACACGCAGGGCTGATCTTTAGAATGGACTGGTTGGATCACCTTGCAGTCCAAGGGACTCTCAACAGTCTTCTCCAACACCACAGTTCAAAAGCATCAGTTCTTCAGTGCTCAGCATTCTTCGCAGTCCAACTTTCACATCCATACGTGACCACTGGAAAAACCATAGCCTTGACTAGATGGACGTTTGTTGACAAAGTAATGTCTCTGCTTTTCAATATGCTATCTAGGTTGGTCATAACTTTTCCTCCAAGGAGTAAGTGGCTTTTAATTTCACGGTTGCACTCACCATCTGCAGTGATTTTGGAGCCCCCCAAAATAAAGTCTGACACTGTATCCCCATCTATTTCCAACGAAGTTATGGGACCAGATGCCATGAACTTCGTTTTCTGAATGTTGAGCTTTAAGTCAACTTTTTCACTCTCCTCTTTCACTTTCATCAAAAGGCTTTTGAATTCCTCTTCACTTTCTGCCATAAGGGTGGTGTCATCTGCGTATCTGAGGTTATTGATACTTCTCCCAGCAATCTTATTCCAGCTTGTGCTTCTTCCAGCCCAGCGTTTCTCATGATGTACTCTGCATAAAATAAGCAGGGTGACAATATACAGCCTTGATGTACTCCTTTTCCTATTTGGAACCAGTCTGTTGGTCCATGTCCAGTTCTAACTGTTGCTTCATGACCTGCATACACGTTTCTCAAGAGGCAGGTCAGGTGGTCTGGTATTCCCATCTCTTTCAGAATTTTCCACAGTTTCTTGTGATCCACACAGTCAAAGGCTTTGGCATAGTCAATAAAGCAGAAATAGATGTTTTTCTGGAACTCTCTTGCTTTTTCGATGATCCAGCAGATGTTGGCAATTTGAACTCTGGTTCCTCTGCCTTTTCTAAAACCAGCTGGAACATCTGGAAGTTCACAGTTCATGTATTGCTGAAGCCTTGCTTGGAGAATTTTGAGCATTACTTTACAAGTGTGTGAGATGAGTGCAATTGTGCAGTAGTTTGAGCATTCTTTTGCATTGCCTTTCTTTGGAATTGGAATGAAAACTGACCTTTTCCAGTCCTGTGGCCACTGCTGAGTTTTCCAAATTTGCTGGCATATTGAGTGTAGCACTTTCACAGCATCATCTTTCAGGATTTGAAACAGCTCAACTGGAATTCCATCACCTCCACTAGCTTTGTTCATAGTGATACTTTCTAAAGCCCACTTGACTTCACTTTCCAGGGTGTCTGGCTCTAGGTAAGTGATCACACCATCGTGATTATCTTAATCATGAAGATCTTTTTTATACAGTTCTTCCATGTATTCTTGCCATCTCTTCTTAATATCTTCTGCATCTGTTAGGTCCAGACCATTTCTGTCCTTTATCGAGCCCATTTTTGCATGAAATATTCTCTTGGTATCTCTAATTTTCTTAAATAGATCTCTAGTCTTTCCCATTCTGTTGTTTTCCTCTAATTCTTTGCATTGATTGCTGAGGAAGGCTTTCTTATCTCTTCTTGCTATTCTTTGGAACTCTGCATTCAGATGCTTATATCTTTCCTTTTCTCTTTTGCTTTGTGCTTTTCTTCTTTTCACAGCTATTTGAAGGCTTCCCCAGACAGCCATTTTGCTTTTTTGCATTTCTTTTCCATGGGGATGGTCTTGATCCCTGTCTCCTGTACAGTGTCATGAACCTCATTCCATAGTTCATCAGGCACTCTATCTATCAGATCTAGGCCCTTAAATCTATTTCTCACTTCCACTGTATAATCATAAGGGATTTTAATTAGGGCAACCTGAATGGTCTAGTGGTTTTCCCTACTTTCTTCAATTTAACTCTGAATTTGGCAATAAGGAGCTCATGATCTGAGCCACAGTCAGCTCCCTGTCTTGTTTTTGCTGACTGTATAGAGCTTCTCCATCTTTGGCTGCAAAGAATATAATCAATCTGATTTCAATGTTGACCATCTGGTGATGTCCATGTGTAGCGTCTTCTCTTGTGTTGTTGGAAGAGGGTGTTTGCTACAACCAGTGTGTTCTCTTGGCAAAACTCCATTAGCTTTTGCCCTGCTTCATTCTGTATTCCAAGGCCAAATTTGCCTGTTACTCCAGATGTTTCTTGACTTCCTACTTTTGCATTCCAGTCCCATATAATGAAAAGGACATCTTTTGGGGATGTTAGTTCTAAAAGGTCTTGTAGGTCTTCATAGAACCATTCAACTTCATCTTCTTCAGCATTACTGGTAGGGGCATAGACTTAGATAACTGTGATATTGAATAGTTTGCCTTGGAAACAAACAGAGATCATTCTGTCATTTTTGAGATTGTATCCAAGCACTGCATTTTGGACTCTTTTGTTGACCATGATGGCTACTCCATTTCTTCTAAGGGATTCTTGCCCACAGTAGTAGATATAATGGTCATCTGAGTTAAATTCACCCATTCCTGTACATTTTAGTTCGCTGATTCCTAGAATGTTGACGTTCACTCTTGCCATCTCCTGTTTGACTGCTTCCACTTTGCCTTGATTCATGGACCTATCATTCCAGGTTCCTATGCAATATTGCTCTTTACAGCATCGGGCCTTGCTTCTATCACCAGTCACATCCACAACTGGGTACTGGTTTTGCTTTGGCTCCATCCCTTCATTCTTTCTAGAGTTATTTCTCCACTGATCACCAGTAGCATATTGGGCACCTAGCGACCTGGGGAGTTCCTCTTTCAATATCATATCATTTTGCCTTTTCATACTGTTCATGGGGTTCTCAAGGCAAGAATGTTGAAGTGGTTTGCCATTCCCTTCTCCAGTGGACCATGTTCTGTCAGACCTCTCCACAATGACCCACCCATCTTGGGTTGCCCCGCGAGCATGGTTTAGTTTCACTGAGTTAGACAAGGCTGCGGTCCTAGTGTGATTAGATTGACTAGTTTTCTGTGAGTATGGTTTCAGTGTGTCTGCCCTCTGATGCCCTCTTGCAATACCTGCCGTCTTACTTGGGTTTCTCTTACCTTGGACGAGGAGTATCTCCTCACCGCCCCCCCTCTGATCTTGAACTTGGAGTCGCTCCTCTGGGCCCTCCTGCGCCCACGCAGCCACCGCTCATTGGACGTGGGGTTCCTCCCAAGTCAGTGTCTGGCAACCAGCTAACTGTGATCCACTCCATACTTTGGGTTATAGATCTTGACTCTACTGAGTCTCTGCTCCTCCTATCCATCTTGTTGGTTTTTTTAAAATACCTTTTGTTATGGAAAATGATTTCTGCCAAACTTCAGGTTGCTCATTGATAATCGCTCTGTAAATAGTTGTAATTTGGTGTGCTTTTGGGAGGGTGTGAGTCAGGGTCTTATTTCTCTGCCATTTTTGAAAGTGAATCAAAATATCCTTTTTAATAAATCATGTAAATATCTGTTCCTTTGGAATGATTTCTTTTATAGTGTTAAATATTTTCCAGTGAGCCATAATGAAGTGTCATCAAATAGTTTTCGGAATTAGAAGTTGATTCATGGAATCTTAATTCTTATTTTGGTTTCTGAACATTTTATTTTTGTTTTCAGTGGAGGCAGAGGCTATAATTAAAATTTGCATATTTTTTCTAATGATGAATTCAACTCTGAAGTCTCCTAATGAAATGAGACATAAGTACAAGGCCATTCATAAGATGGCATAACCCAGAGAGATGTTGTGGGGAGGGAGGTGGGAGGGGGGTTCATGTTTGGGAACGCATGTAAGAATTTAAGATTTTAAAATTTAAAAAAATAAATAAATAAAAAATAAAAAAATAAAAAAATAAAAAAAACAAAAAAACAAACAAAAAAAAAAACAAAAAAACAAACAAAAAAAATGATGGCATAATTTTGACAGAATTTCACCTAGAAATCCTACTCATCACTATATTAAGTGACAGTGTCCCCATGGAAAATGAAAGCATCATAACTCTTTACATTCTTAAAGTTACCTTAGCCATGTATTTATAAATACCTTAATAAGTATTCTCAAGTTTCTGAGTGCATCTTTCAGAAGCTATATATAAATAACAGAAATATCTTCTGGGGAGAAGTTATCTCTGCATCTACCCGTGTGTCAATTCAAAATGAGGCATTAAATAGAAGGGACAATGAGGGAAAAGACCCATAGAACAAAGTGATGCATTGTTTGGGTGGTAATTTACTTTAACATTGTTTTGAATATGTATGAGATTAAGTGAATTAATGTTCACTCTAAAAACTGTGTGTATGTATGTATGTGTATATATATATGTATATACTTATATATGTGTGTGTGTATATATACTTATATATATATGAAAATGTTAGTTGTTCAGTCATGTCCAGCTCTTTGCAACCCCATGGACTGTAGTCCATCAAAGTCTTCTGTCCATGGGATTCTCCAGGTAAGAATACTGGAGTGGGTAGTCATTCCCTTCTCAGGGGATCTTCCTGACCTAGAAATTGACCCTGGGTCACTCACATTATAAGGAGATTCTTTACCATCTGAGCCACTAGAGAAAGATTTATACAGTTACACATACATATATATGTATATATACATATATATGTATATATGTGAGAAAGATTTATACATTTATATATATGTGTGTATATATATGTATGTATGTATGTATATGAAAAAGATTTAAGTAATTGGCTTATATGATCATGGAGACTAGAAAGTTTGAAATCTCCTATAAAATAAACAAGAAGAATTTCTATGTTGCAGTCTTGAGGCAGATTTACTTCCTTTGGAAATTGCAGCTTTTGCTCTTAAGGCCTTCAACAGATTGGATGAGGCCCACCTACATTATGGGGGGTAATTGCCTTTACTTACAGTCTACTTAGTATAAATGTTAATCACATCTAAAAAAATTAACTTCACAGCAATATCTAAACTCATGTTTAACCAAACACTGGACATCTTAAGTTAGCCAAGTTGCTGTATGGACACTATAACAATATAGTGTTATATCAATTATATCTCAAAAAAAGTTAGTATTTCAGTAGAATTTTATTTAACACTTGCTTCATGATTACATCCCATCTAGCTTTTATCTGTGGGGGCTCTTATAGACTATGGTTGTTTTTAGATGGCCAAATTGATCTATCTTATTTGTTACCAGGAGGACTTCAGAATGCAATATCAAAAGGCAACCCATTGGGTTTGCCTCTCCATTCCAGTCAACTGTAGTCCTTTTTTGATGTAAGTGACTTTGGTCATTGAAGACAAATTCTTTGTCTTCTTACAGATTTAGTTTCCTCACTATAAATATGTCTTCCCATAGGAATGATTGAATGCCAAGAGTTGTAGGAAAAACAGTTTCACTCTTTTCATTCCATGACACTCTTAGAATTCCCAAAAGAACTTATCAGGGGAGAAATAACTCTTGATTAATAATTACTCTTTGGGGCTTTCATTATTATCTTTAGTGTCATTTTAAGCATTATATGAGTCATAAAATCTCCTTTTGATTGGATTTAAGAATATAGTCTCCATACCATGCAAATAAGTGTAAAGGTGTCTGAATTCAGAAAAATACAGATATATAAACAATTTTAAGGCATAGGACTTTTACTATATTTTATTAGCTCTTTGGAATTTCTCTTTTTTTAATATAAATTTATTTTAATTGGAGGTTAATTACTTTACAATATTGTATTGATTTTGCCATACATCAACATGAATCCGCCACAGGTATACACGTGTTCCCCATCCTGAACCCCCCTTCCTCCTCCCTCCCCATACCATCCCTCTGGGTCATCCCAGTGCACCAGCCCCAAGCATCCAGTATAGAACAGTCTTTTGGAATTTCTCTTCTAATCTGTGGAAGGTAGGCATTTTCAGTTAAAAGTAGAGAAAAGGAGCTACTCAATCAAGTAAGTTTTCTCTCATAGTGTTTTAACCAATCTTTTAAGAAGCTAAATAATCCATCATGCTTTATCACCATAACCTTGGAAGTCAGAAAGTGAATATTGTCCAAAGAGACACACTATATTTTGATTTAGAAGATATTTTACTTTTGGATGAATACATTGATTGATAACAGGAATCAACTACACTATTAATAATAGTTCCTCTCAAAGCTCCACTATACAAATAAATCTCTCATATATTTTTAGCTTCTAAGATAGATGCTCACTAAATTATCTCTCCTTTCATATATTGTGGCCTTGAAGTAAGCCAAGAATTTCACTACAAGTTTGTTTGATAAAGTGTGGAGAATTCTTATCTGCCTTCAGGAAATGTTGCTATAAACTATTTGGATTTTGGATCTTCATTAAGTGAGTGGAACTGTGGAGGTTTTTCCACTTTCCTTTATTTTTTTTTTAGATTATAGAACAAAATTAACCCTTTCTCTGTATCAAAATTTAGTGATAGATGAAAGAGAAGTCATTCCTTAAGTAAAGTTGACTCAGAAGGTTTTGCTTGACAAATTTTTTCCTAAAGCAATGCTAAGCATTGGTAGAGCTACTTGTCCAAGTATATACCTTTTCATAGAAATAAAACTATTAACACCCGCATCTGATTTACATAAATATGTGTTCTCTTCTCATTTTCTCTACCTCTGTTTTCTTCATATCATCAGAGCTAACTTCACTGATGACTCCATATTGAAATTTAAGTGCTCTGGACCTAGGAGTCCAAGCCCAGGTCTTAATTGAGCCTGGTTGGAACTCATCTCCAACTAGGACCAAGGTATGGTGAATGAAGTGCAAGGCTGGGCTTCTGGGAAGCCCTTGAATTGTTGCTCACCCTCCTATTCCCTCTCAGCTCTTGATGGGCCCTGAGCACAGAAATGGGGCTTTGCTTAGGTGTTCTCTCCTTAGTCCTCATGGGTTACCCTGTGTAGTGCCCTGCCTGGTGCTTATGCCATGGCTTTTCCCTAGGTCTGGTAGGCCTGATGGGGGTCCTTCTTGAATACCAGTTCACCCCAGTTGGCTTTGATACTGCATGTAGACACCTCTCTCTTCAGGGACTGCTTGGATTTTCCAGCTCTGCCCACCAGAATGAATATCCACCACTGGATACTCTGAAAGTATTATGAAAACCTAGCCATCCTCAGCCAGTGAAAGTTGGTAGCTGAGTGGATTTTCTCTCCTGCTTTTTCGATGACATCTGCCTGGTTTCATCTCCTCCCCCAGTGGCTTCCTGTTGCCTTAGGAACCATACTGCTTATGATGACTAATTTTTATTGCTAACTTGGAGGGGGTTTTGGGATGAGACTGACATTTAAATTGATGATCTCTGAGTAAAGCAGATTGTCCTCCACAATGTGGTGGATCTCATCCAATCCATTAAAGGCCTGAGTAGACCAAAAAGACAAGCCTCCCCAGGCAAGAAGAATTCTCCAGGAGAATTGTCTTTGGCCTTCATCTGCACCACCAGCTCTCCTGGGCCTTAAGTCTCCCAATCCACACTGAGGTTTGGACTTGGCCACCTCAGTAACTGCATAAGCCAGTTCTCTATACTGAATCTCTTTCTGTATATATGTATACATCCTCTTTCTCAAGATTTTTTTTCAGTCACTAAGTTGTGACTCCGTGACTCCATGAACTGCAGCATGCCAAGCTTCCCTATCCTTCACTATCTGCCAGAGTTTGCTCAAACTCATGTGCACTGAGTCAGTGATACCATCCAACCATCTCATCATCTGTCACCCTCTTCTCCTCCAGCCCTCATTCTTTCCCAGCATCGGAGTCTTTTCCAGTGTGTCAGCTCTTTGCATAAGGTGGCCAAAGTATTGGAGTTTCAGCTTCAGCATCAGTCCTTTCAGTGAATATTCAGGATTGACTTCCTTTAGGATTGACTGGTTTGATCTCCTTGCTGTCCAAGGGACTTTCAAGAGTCTTCCCCAGCACCACAATTGAAAGCATCAGTTCTTCAGCATTCAGCCTTCTTTAAAGTCCAACACTCATATCCATACATTACTACTGAAAAAAAATAATAACTTTGACCATACAGACCTTGGTAGGTAAAGTAATGTCTCTGCTTTTTAATATGCTGCCTAGGTTGGTCACAAACAAAATCTTGTGGGACAGACAAAACCATGAGGGCACAAACAAAACCTTGTGCACACCAGGACCCAGGAGAAAGGAGCAGTGATGCCACAAGAAACTAACCAAGACTTGCCCATGAGTGTCCAGGAGTCCCCAGTATAGGCGTGGGTCACCGGTGGCCTGCTGCAGAGTTGGAGGCACTGAATGCAGTAATGCCAGCATGGGACCTTTTGAAGGAGGTCACCATTATCTTTTCTCCTTTGCTTTTGGCTTCTCTTCTTTTCACAGCTATTTGTAAGCCTTCCTCAGACAGCCATTTTGCTTTTTTGCATTTCTTTTTCTTGGGGATGGTCTTGCTCCCTGTCCCCTGTACAATGTCATGAACCTCCATCCATAGTTCATCAGGCAATCTGTCTGCCAGACTGAGTCCCTTAAATCTATTTGTCACTTCCACTGTATAATCATTAAGGATTTGATTTAGGTCAACCTGAATTGTCAAATGGTTTTCCCTACTTTCTTCGATTTGAGTCTGAATTTGGCAATAAGGAGTTCATGATCTGAGCCACAGTCAGCTCCCGGTCTTGTTTTTGCTGACTGTATAGAGCTTCTCCATCTTTGGCTGCAAAGAATATAATCAGTCTGATTTCAGTGTTGACCATCTGGTGATGTCCATGTGTAGAGTCTTCTCTTGTGTTGTTGGAAGAGGGTATCTGCTGTGACCAGTGCATTCTCTTGGCAGAAATATATTAGCCTTTGCTGTGCTTCATTCTGTACTCCAAGGCCAAATTTGCCTGTTACTCCAGACGTTTCTTGACTTCCTACTTTTGCATTCCAGTCCCACGTAATGAAAAGGACAGATGCTTTACCTTCTTTTTGGGGTGTTAATTCTAGAAAGTCTTGTAGGTCTTCATAGGACTATTCAATTTCAGCTTCTTCAGCATTACTGGTCAGGGCATAGACTTGGATTACCGTGATGCTGAATGGTTTGCCTTGGAAATGAACAGAGATGATTCTATTGTTTTTGAGACTGCATCCAAGTACTGCATTTCAGACTCTTTTGTTGACTATGATGGCTACTCCATTTCTTCTAAGGGATTCTTGCCCACAGTAGAAGATATAATCATCATCTGAGTTAAACTCACCCATTCCTGTACATTTTAGTTCACTGATTCCTAAAATGTCTACATTCACTCTTGCCATTTCCTGTTTGATTGCTTCCTTGCCTTGATTCATGGACCTAACATTCCAGGTTCCTATGCAATATTGCTCTTTACAGCATCAAACCTTCCTCTATCATCAGTCACATCCACAGCTGGGTGTTGTTTTTGCTTTGGCTCCATCTCTATTCTTTCTGGAGTCATTTCTCCACTGATCTCCAGTAGCATACTGGGCACTTACCAACCTGGGGAGTTCATCTTTCGTGTCCTATCTTTTTGCCTTTTCATACTGTTCATGGGGCTCTCAAGGCAGGACTATTGAAGTGTTTTGCCCTTCCCATCTCCAGTGGACCACGTTTTGTCAGAATTCTCCATGACCCATCAGTCTTGGGTGGCCCTACACAGCATGGCTCATAGTTTCATTGAGTTAGACAAGGCTGTGGTCCACGTGATCAGATTGAGTAGTTTTCTGTGATTGTGGTTTTCAGTCTGTCTGTCCTCTGATGGAGGATTAATCGAGTTTTCTGTTGATGGGTGGAGCTGTGTTCCCTCCCTGCTATTTACCTGGGGACAAACTTCCCTGGTGGCTCAGAAGGTAAAGCATCTGTCTACAATGTGGGAGACCTGGATTTGATCCCTGGGTCGGGAAATTCCCTAGAGGAGGAAATGGCAACCCGCTCCAGTACTGTTGCCTAGAAAATCCCATGGACAGAGGAGCCTGGTATCCATGGGGTCACAAAGAGTCAGACACGACTGAGCGACTTCACTTTCTTAAACTATGGTGCAGGTAATGAAGATAATGATGACCTCCTTCAAAAGATCCCACGCATGTACTGCTACTGTCCATGCCCCCAACCCTACAGCAGGCCACCATCGACCCACGCCTTCACCAGAGACTCCCAGACACCCACAGGCAAGTCTCCTGTGGGGTCACTGTTCCTATCTCCTGGGTCTGGTACACAAGGTTCTATAGTGCCCTTCAAGAGTATATCTCCCGGTTCTATATAAGTTCTGGCAGGTCTCTGGTGGGTTTAATGGCGACCTCCTCCAAGAGGACTTATGCCATACCCAAATCCAAAGCCCCTGTCTCTGCGGCATTCCACTGTGACCCGTACCTCCACAGGAGATGCTCAAACACAGTTCTGTCTCAGTCTCTGTGGGGTCCCTGGGTCCTGGTGTGCACAAGATTTGTTTAAGTCCTCTGAGCATCTCTGATGGGTATGGGGTTTGTTTTAAATGCGAATTCGCCCCTCCTACCATCTTCCTGGGGCTTTTCCTTTTCCCTTGGACGTGGGATATTTCCTCACAGCCACTCCAGTGCCTACCGTCTTATTGGAATTTCTCTGACCTTGGACGTGGGGTATCTCCACACTGCTGGTCCAGCGAAGAACAGGCACAGCTCCTGACCTTGGATGTGGCATATCTCCTCATGGCTGCTGCTCCTGACCTTGGATAGGGGTATCTCCTCTCTGCCACCCACCACTCCAGCAAAGCAAAATGGCTGTCTGAGGAGGCCTTACAAACAGCTGTGAAAACAAGAGAAGCCAAAATCAAAGGAGAAAAGGAAATTTATACCCATTTGAATGTAGAGTTCCAAAAAAAGAGCAAGGAGAGATAAGAAAGCCTTCCTCAGCGACCAGTGCAAAGAAATAGAGGAAAACAATAGAATGGGAAAGACTAGAGATCTCTTAAAGAAAATTAGAGAAACCAAGGGAATATTTCATGCAAACATGGGCACAATAAAAGACAAAAATGGTATGGGCCTAACAGAAGCAGAAGATATTAAGCAGAGGCGGCAAGAACACACAGAAAAACTGTACAAAAAAGATCTTCACAACCCAGATAATGACGATGGTTTGATCACTTACCTAGAGCCAGACATCTTGGAATGAGAAGTCAGGTGGGCCTTAGGAAGCATCACTATGAACAAAGCTAGTGGAAGTGATGGCATTCCAGTGGAGCTATTTCAAATCCTGAAAGATGATGTTGTGAAAGTGCTACACTCAATATGCCAGCAAATTTGGAAAACTCAGCAGTGGCCACAAGACTGGAAAAGGTCAGTTTTCACTCCAATGCTACAGAAAGGTAATGCCAAAGAATGCTCAAATTATGGCATAATTGCACTCATCTTACACGCTAGCAAAGTAATGCTCAAAATTCTCCAAGCCACGTTTCAACACTATGTGAACCATGAAATTCCAGATGTTCAAGCTGGTTTTAGAAAAGGCAGAGGAACCAGAAATCAAATTGCCAACATCTGCTGGATCATCGAAAAAGCAAGAGAGTTCCAGAAAAAACATCTATTTCTTCTTTATTGACTATACCAAAGCCTCTGACTGTGTGGATCACAATAAACTGGAAAATTCTGAGATGGGCATACCAGACCACCTGACCTGCCTCTTGAGAAACCATTATGCAGGTCAGGAAGCAATAGTTAGAACTGGAGTTGGAACAATAAACTGGTTCCAAATAGGAAAAGGAGTGTGTCAAAACTGTATATTGTCACCTTGCTTATTTAACTTCTGTGCAGAGTACATCATGAGAAATGCTGGGCTAGAAGAAGCACAAGCTGGAATCAAGACTGCCAGGAGAAATATCAGTAACCTCAGATATGTAGATAGCACCACTCTTACAGCAGAAAGTGAAGAAGAACTAAAGAGCATCTTGATGAAAGTGAAAGGGGAGAGTGAAAATGTTGGTAAAGCTCAACATTCTGAAAACAAAGGTCATGGCATCTGGTCCCATCACTTCATGGCAAATAGATGGGGAACATTGGAAACAGTGACAAACTTTATTTTGGGGGGCTCCAATATCACTGCAGATGGTGACTGCAGCCATGAAATAAAAGATGCTTATTCCTTGGAAGAAAAGTTATGACCAATGCAGATAGCATATTAAAAAGCAGAGACATTACTTTGCCAACAAAGGTCTGTCTAGTCAAGGCTATGGTTTTTCCAGTAGCCATGTATGGATGTGAGAGTTGAACTATAAAGAAAGCTGAGAGCCAAAGAATTGATGCTTTTGAACTGTGGTGTTGGAGAAGACTCTTTAGAGTCCCTTGGACTGCAAAGAGATCCATCCAGTCCATCCTACAGGAAATCAATCCTGAATGTTCATTGGAAGGACTGATGTTGAAGCTGAAACTCCAATACTTTGGCAACCTGATGCGAAGAGCTGACTAATTTGAAAACACCCTGATGCTAGGAAAGATTGAAGGCAAGAAGAGAAGGGGACAATAGAGGATGAGATGGCTGGATGGCATCACTGACTCAGTGGACATGAGTTTGAATAAACTCTGGGAGTTGTTGATGGATGGGAGGCCTGGTGTGCTGCAGTCCATGGGGTATCATAGGGTCTGACACAACTAAGCAACTGGACTGGACCTTTATTGTCATTACCCCCACCATAGTTTGGCCTCAGGTAAAACAACAGACAGGGAACACAGCCCCATCCATCAACAGAAAATTGGATTAAAGATTTACTGAGCATGGCCCCATCCATCAGAACAAGACCCAGTTTCCCTCTCAGTCCTTCCATAAACCTCTTATCCTTTTCCATCAGAGGACAAAATGAATGAAAATCACAGTCACAGAAAACTAACCAATCTGATCACATGGACCACAGCCTTGTCTTACTCAATGAAACTATAAGCTATGCCGTGTAGGGCCACCCAAGTTCTGACAAAACGTGGTCCACCGGAGAAGGGAATGGCCAAGCATTTCAGTATTCTTGCCTTAGAACCCAATGAACAGCATGAAAAGGCAAAAAGATATGACACTGAAAGATTAACTCCCCAGTAGTCAGTAGGTGCCCAGCATGCTACTGGAGATCAATGGAGAAATAACTCCAGAAAGAATGAAGAGATGAAGCCTAAGCAAAAACAACACTCAACTGTGGACGTGACTGGTAATGGAAGTAAAGTCTGATGCTGTAAAGAGCAATATTGCATAGGAACCTGGAATGTTAGGTCTATGAATCAAGGTAAACTGGAAATGTTCAAACAGGAATCAGCAAGAGTGAGCATCCACATTTTAGGAACCAGTGAACTGAAATGGACTGGAATGGGTGAATTTAACTCAGATGACCATAATATCTAGTACAGTGGACAAGAATCCCTTAGAAGAAATGGAGTAGCCATCATAGTCAACAGAGGAGTTCAAAATGCACCTCAATTCAGTCACTCAGTCATGTCTGACTCTTTGAGACCCCATGAACTGCACCACACCAAGCTTCCCAACACCAACTCCTGGAGCTTACTCAAACTCAATATCCATTGAGTCAGTAATGCCATCCAACTATCTCATCCTCTGTCGTCCCTTTCTTCTTTGGCCTTGAATCTTACCCATCATCAAAGTCTTTTCCAATGAATCAGTTCTTCGGTTCAGGTGGCCAAAGTATTGGAGTTTCAGCTGCAGCATAGTCCTTCCAATGAATATTCAGGACTGATTTCCTATAGGACTGACTGGTTGGATCTCCTTGCAATCGAAGAGACTCTCAAGAGTCTTCTCCATCACCACAGTTCAAAAGCATGAATTCTTTGGCTCTCAGCTTTCCTTATGGTCCAACTCTCACATCCATATATGACTACTGGAAAAACCATAGCTTTGCATAGATGGACCTTTGTTGGCAAAGTAATGTCTGTTTTTTAATATGCTATCCAGTTTATACAGTGGAAGTGAGAAATAGATTTAAGGGCCTAGATCTGATAGATAGACTGCCTGATGAACGATGGAATGAGGTTCATGACATTCTACAGGAGACAGGGATCAAGACCATCGCCATGGAAAAGAAATGCAAAAAGGCAAAATGGCTGTCTGGAGAGGCCTTACAAATAGCTGTGAAAAGAAGAAAAGCACAAAGCAAAAGAGAAAAGGAAAGATATAAGCATCTGAATGAAGAGTTCCGAAGAATAGCAAGAAGAGATAAGAAAGCCTTCTTAAATGATCAATGCAAAAAAATAGAGGAAAACAACAGAATGGGAAAGACTAGAGATCTCTTTAAGAAAATTAGAAATACCAAGGGAATATTTCATGCAAAGATGGGCTCGATAAAGGACAGAAACGGTCTGGACCTAACAGAAGCAGAAGTATTAAGAAGAGGTGGCAAGAATACATGGAAGAACTGTACAAAAAAGATCTTCAGGACCCAGATAATCATAATGATGTGATCACTCATCTAGAGCCAGACATCCTGGAATGTGAAGTCAAGTGGGCCTTAGAAAGCATCACTATGAACAAAGCTAGTGGAGGTGATGGAATTCCAGTTGAGCTGTTTCAAATCCTGAAAGATGATGCTGTGAAAGTGCTGCACTCAATATGCCAGCACATTTGGAAAACTCAGCAGTGGCCACAGGACTGGAAAAGGTCAGTTTTCATTCCAATTCCAAAGAAAGGCAATGCAAAAGAATGCTCAAACTACCACACAGTTGCACTCATCTCACACGCCAGTAAAGTAATGCTCAAAATTCTCCAAGCCAGGCTTCAGCAATACGTGAACTGTGAACTTCCAGATGTTCAAGCTGGTTTTAGAAAAGGCAGAGGAACCAGAGATCAAATCGCCAACATCCGCTGGATCATGGAAAAAGCAAGAGAGTTCCTGAAAAACATCTATTTCTGCTTTTTGACTATTCCAAAGCCTTTGACTGTGTGGATCACAAGAAACTGTGGAAAATTCTGAAAGAGATGGGAATACCAGACCACCTGACCTGCCTCTTGAGAAACCTATATGCAGGCCAGGAAGCAACAGTTAGAACTGGACATGGAACAACAGACTGGTTCCAAATAGGAAAAGGAGCATGTCAAGGCTGTATAATTTTCACCCTGCTTATTTAACTTATATACAGAGTACATCATGAGAAACGCTGGACTGGAAGAAACACAAGCTGGAATAAGATTGCCGGGAAAAATATCAATAACCTCAGATATGCAGATGACACAACCCTTATGGCAGAAAGTGAAGAGGAACTAAAAAGCCTCTTGATAAAAGTGAAAGAGGAGAGTGAAAAAGTTGACTTAAAGCTCAACATTCAGAAAACGAAGATCATGGCATCTGGTCCCATCACTTCATGGGAAATAGATGGGAAAGCAGTAGAAACAGTGTCAGACTTTATTTTTCAGGGCTCCAAAATCACTGCAGATAGTGATTGCAGCCATGAAAATAAAAGACGCTAACTCCTTGGAAGAAAAGTTATAACCAACATAGATAGCATATTCAAAGGCAGAGACATTACTTTGCCGACTAAGGTCCATCTAGTCAAGGCTATGGTTTTTCCTGTGGTCATGTATGGATGTGAGAGTTGGACTGTGAAGAAGGCTGAGCACTGAAGAATTGATGCTTTTGAAGTGTGGTGTTGGAGAAGACTCTTGAGAGTCCCTTTGACTGCAAGGAGATCCAGCCAGTCCATTCTGAAGGAGATCAACCCTGGGATTTCTTTGGAAGGAATAATGCTAAAGCTGAAACTCCAGTAGTTTGGCCACCTCATGCGAAGAGCTGACTCATTGGGAAAAGACTGTGATGCTGGGAGGGATTGGGGGCCGGAGGAGAAGGGGATGACAGAGGATGAGATAGCTGGATGGCATCACCGACTGAATGGACGCGAGTCTGAGTGAACTCCGGGAGATGGTGATGGCCAGGGAGGCCTGGCGTGCTGCGATTCATGGGGTCACAGAGACGGACATGACTGAGCAACTGAACTGAGCTGAACCTATCCAGTTTGGTATAGCTTTTCCTCCAAGGAACAAGCATCTTTGAATTTCATGGCTGCAGTCACCATCTGCAGTGGTTTTGGAGCCCAAGCAAATAAAGTCTGTCACTGTGTCTATTGTTTCCCCATCTATTTGCCATGGGAAGTGATGGGACCATATGCCATGATTTTAGTTTTCTGAATGTTGAGTTTTAAGCCAAATTTTTCACTCTCCTCTTTTACTTTCATCAAGAGGCACTTTAGCTCTTCTTTGCTTACTTGGAGGCCATCTCAAAAATGACAGAATGATCTCTTTTTTTCCAAGGCAAACCATTCAATATCACAGTAGTTCAAGTCTATGTCCTGAACACTAATGCTGAAGAACCTGAACAGTTTTATGAAGATCTACAAGACCTTCTAGAACTAACACCCCAAAAAGATGTCCGTTTCATTACATGGGACCGGAATACAAAAGTAGGAAGTCAAGAGATACCTGGAGTAACAGGCATATTTGGCCTTGGAGTACATAATGAAGCAGGGCAAAGGCTAACAGAATTTTATCAAGAGAACACACCAGTCATAGAAAATACCTTCTTCCAACAACACAAGAGAAGACTCTACACATGGACATCACCAGATGGTCAATACCTAAATCAGATTGATTATATTCTTTGCAGCCAAAGTTCGAGAAGCTCTATGCAGTCAACAGAAAGACCAGGTGCTGACTGTGGCTCAGATCATGAACTCTTTATTGCCAAATTCAGACTTAAGTTGAAGAAAGTAGGGAAAATCACCAGACCATTCAGGTATGACCTAAATCAAATCCCAATACTTTGGTCATCTCATGTGAAGAGTTGACTCATTGGAAAAGACCCTGATGCTGGGAGGAATTGGGGGCAGGAGGAGAAGGGGACGACAGAGGATGAGATGGCTGGATGGCATCACTGAGTTGATGGACATGAGTCTGAGTGAACTCTGGGAGTTGGTGATGGTCAGGGAGGCCTCACGTGCTGCAATTCATGGGGTCGCAAAGAGTCAGACACAACTGAGCGACTGAACTGAAATCAAATCCCTTATGATTATATGGTAGAAGTGAGAAATAGATTTAAGGGATTAGATCTGATAGACAGAGTGCCTGAAGAACTATGTATGGAGGTTCATGACATTGTACAAGAGGCAGTGATCAAGACCACCCCCAAGAAAAAGAAATGCAAAAAGGCAAAATGGTTGTCTGAGGAAGCCTTACAAATAGCTGTAAAAGAAGTGAAGCTAAAAGCAAAAGAGAGAAGGAAAGTTTTCCCCATTTGAATGCAGAGTTCTAAAGAATAGCAAAGAGAGATAAGAAAAACTTTCTCAATGGTCAATGCAAAGAAATAGGGGAAAACAATAGAATGGGAAAGACCGCGGTCTCTTCAAGAAAATTAGAGATACTAAGGGAATATTTCTTGGAAAGATGGGCACAATAAAGGACAGAAATGGTATCAACCTAACAGAAGCAGAAGATATTAAGAAGAGGTGGCAAGAACACAGAGAAGAACCATACAAAAAAGATCTTCATGACCCAGATAATCACAATGACGTGATCACTCACCAAGAGCCAGACATCCTGGAATGTGAAGTCAAGTGGGCCTTAGGAAATGTCACTATGAACAAAGCTAGTGGAGGTGATGGAATGCAGTTGAGTTATTTCTGATCTTAAAAGGTGATGCTAGTAAAGTGCTGCACTCAGTATGCCAGCAAATTTGGAAAACTCAGCAGTGGCCACAAGACTGGAAAAGGTCAGTTTTCATTCCAATCCCAAAAAAGGCAATGCCAAAGAATGTTCAATCTATGGCATATTTGTATTCATCTCACACACTAGCAATGCTCAAAATTCTCCAAGCCAGGCTTTAACAGTATGTGAACCGTGAACTTCCAAAAGTTCTAGCTGGATATAGAAAAGGCAGAGGAATGAGAGTTCAAATTGCCAACATCCGTTGGATCATTGAAAAAGCAAAAGAGTTCTAGAGAAACATCAGCATCAGTCATTCCATTGAATATTCAGAACTGATTTTCTTTAGAATGGACTGGTTTGATCTTTGCAGTCGAAGGGACTCTCAAGAGTCTTCTCCAACACCACAGTTCAAAAGCATCAGTTCTTCAGCACTCAGCTTTCTTTATAGTCCAGCTCTCACATCCATACATTAGAAAGAAAGTGAAGTCGCTCAGTTGTGTTCAACTCTTTGAGACCCCATGGACTGTAGTCTACCACGCTCCTCTGTCCATGGGATTTTCCTGGAGTGGATTGCCATTTCCTTCTCCAGGGGATCTTCCCAACCCAAGGCTCGAACCTGGGTCTCCCGCACTGTAGACAGACGCTTTACCGTCTGAGCCACCAGGGAATCCCTACATCACTACTGGAAAAACCATAGCTTTGACTTGACGGACCTTTGTTGGCAAAGTAATGTCTCTGCTTTTTAACATGCTCTCTAGGTTGGTCATAGCTTTTCTTCCAAGAAGCAAGCATCTTTGAATTTCATGGCTGCAGTCACCATCTGCAGTGATTTGGGAGCCCAAGAAAATATAGTCTGTCACTGTTTCCATTGTTTCCCCATCTATTTGCCATGAGTTGATGGGACCGGATGCCATGATCCTAGTTTTTTTAATGCTGAGTTTTAAGCCAGCTTTTTCACTTTCCTCTTTCAGTCTCATCAAGAGGCTCTTTAGTCCTCTTCACTTTCTGCCATAGGGTGGTGTCGTTTGCATATCTGAGGTTATTGATTTCTCCTGGCAATCTTGATTCCAGCTTATGCTTCATCTAGCCCAGCATTTTGCATGATGTACTCTGCATATTAGTTAAATAAGCAGGGTGACAATATAGAGCCTTGACATAGTCCTTTCTGAATTTGGAACCAGTGTGTTGTTCCATGTCCCATTCTAACTGTTGCTTCTTAACCTGCATACAGATTTCTCAGGAGGCAGGCAAGGTGGTCTGGTATTCCTATCATTTGAAGAATTCAAATTTTGTTGTGATCTACACAGTCAAAGCCTTTGGTGTAATCAGTAAAGCAGAAGCATATATTTTTTCTGGAATTCTCTTGCTTTTTCTAATCAGCTATACCCCAATACAAATTAAAAAGTTAAAACATTTTCAAAATAAATAAAATAACATCCTCCATCACCCTACAAAGTCTTACCTTAATTGATATTTCTTCATAGTGCCTACAACTACCTGACATTTTACTATGCATGTATTAGTTTCTTTGTTGTCTAGCTCCTCACTAGTATGTGAAGTCTATGGACTTTATTCGTTTCTGCCTCCCTGCTGGCAGAATAGGGCCTTGCACAGACTAGGTGGTTGGAAATTATTTGTTAAATGAATGAATAAATGTTCTATATAATAATAGAGGAATTTGCACAAGGCTTATGAGTTTTATACTACTTAATTTGAACAAAGTCAGAATTCTATTACAAATATTTTATTACTTCAGTGAAAAATATAATTTCTTATAACAAATACAAGCTTGAGAGATCATGATAAGACTACAATACTGAGTAGTTATAAAAATTTTTTGGAGTATAGAATTTTGTATTAAAGAGAAACACTGCGGTTGTGATGACAAGGAATAGAATATGTATGAACTTAAAGTGTAAGGAGAACTTTGACCCACCTGGCTGATTGCCAACTGTGTGGTTTGTTCATGGGCCCTCTGTGGTCCCTGGAATGTGAATGTTCTCCAGCCTTTTCTGGCATTTCTTACTGAAAAGTGCAATTTCAACAAAGCATTTGAATGCTTAAGTTGAAATAAACTGGGGGCAGGGAGAAGCATTTGAATGCTCAAGTTGAAATGCGTGGGAGGGGATACACACACACACACACACACACACACACATATGGCTGATTCACTTCCTTATACATCAGAAATTAATGCAATATTGTAAAGCAATTATACTCCAATAAAATAAATGTATAAATGAGAGAAGGATGTCAGTATGTAATTTTTTACTCCTAAGGTAACATATTTTGGCTAGTGCATAACACGGGTCTCTATTATTTCAGTGCTAGAATAAGCAGGTAATCTGTACTAAATAATGGAGTTGCATCTGTCTAGGTATAGCTTTGTCTACATTCAGTTGGCAAAGTGAAGCCGTTGATTCCCTATGTTAGAGACCCAGAGAGTCGACATAGTCCTAAGACATCATTGCAGTCTTACCTGGCAGCCTCTGACCATTGCATCTCATCTGCTGGCAGTCAAGCCATGGAAAGGCTGGAATTTCTTCCTATATTTGGGAGTAGCTTTGGGGCTCAATGCTAGATGAGCTGTGGGAAGAGTACAGGCTTTGGAGTCAACCAGACATCTGATTGAAACTTGGCCTTGCCTCTCATTGTTTGGGGAACTTGCCTCTTGCCTAAGTTATTAAATCTCGGGCCGTAATCTCTTCATCTTTATTATAGAAATAATTGTACTTACCTGGTAAGATTACTATGAGGATTCATCTGGCATCTGGTAAACACTTGAGAGATGATCATTTTTCTCCTCTTCTCCTATCATTTGCAGTTTATTAGGTGTCTTGAGTTTTTGTTTGTTTTTCCCATGGCAAGTCTACCTCTCACAGCACATATAGAATAGATAATGTGAAAGGGATCTTAGAGGTGATCAAGGCCAACCATTTCTTTCCATCCACCACCTTTTTTCCATTCTTCTCTTAAGACACACACACACACACACACACACACACACACACACACACACACGTTTTCTACTTCCTTTCCCACACCTGATCATAACCATAGATGATAGAGAAAGTTCGTGTAGTCAGATACCCCCCAGATGTCTGTAAAGCCCTATAGTGGTTTCTTTCCAATTGGAATAAGATTTATTTATGTTTGTAATTCCCTGAAACCCTCTTCCTTCTAGCAATTGCTTGCTTCACATCGTAACTGGAGTTCAACATAAGCCCCTGTGTTTCTCCTATCTTGCTGCTTCCAAAGAAGTGATTTTTTAAAGGGGGTTTGACTTGTTTTTCTTTGAATATTTGAAAGCATATAAGCAGAATGTATCCCACATTTCCAAAGAGAGCTTGTTCATTTATGTTTATAGTAGAAATTTTTGTTCATAAAGTTGTTCCTTCATGTTTATGGTAAAAACATGAAGCTCTAAAAATCTTAGAGCTTCAGTATTCCACTCTGCTTAACTCAGAAAAGTAAATTTTTGTTCTTATAAGATTAAAGAGTTCTACTTTTAATTGAGGTGTAATTTACACACAATAACATGCACTGATCATAATTTTTATGAGATAATTTTTAACTCATGGCCTAGTTTTTGAGAGATTTAAGACTACCAATTAAAAACAAAACAACACCAAAAGCACAATGTCTATGTCAGAACTCCAAACCAAAAATGTAATATAGCATATGAACACTCAGAATTTTCCTCTGCATTTAGCTCCTTGAACATTACTGCATGGGGTTGTGCCTCTTGCAAAAGAAGTTGGCCTTTAAAAATTTCAAATAACTATAAATTATAAAATCTGTAGATTGTAAAGGCTTGTTGTGATCCTAATTAGCTTCACCATTGGTAGTATTAACATGTATAAAGAGTTTCTTAGATTCAAAATTCTGCGCTGTTTTAAATAAACCTGACCCTCTGATTTACTCTATTAAAAACTCCCTGTTTCATTTTCTGTGTTCAAGACAGGAAGGGGATTGGACTGCGGAACATTTTTAAGAGGGATACAGCAGTTCCTGAGTTGTTCTGTTTTCAGACCTTTCACTGTCTTCTCATTTGATGGCGTGAGATTTGTTATTAAAATTATTTGTGAGGGACCCAAATCTCTAATATATATATATCAGTTTTGAATGGTAATAATAATACTTGCCTCCTCCACAGTGCTTATGTGGATGAACTGAGCATTCTTTTTCATACCTGGCATGAGTTTGGATTGCCATGTTCAAGATTCACACATGAATGCATTTAACTATCGAATTCCTATCTGATGACCCATTTTTCTTTAATTTCTAAAAACTTTTTATACCGTTTGCTTTGTTGAATCCTTTTAACAGTCCCAAGAATTAAAAATCATTCAACACCCTCACCCACGTAACTGGGATCAGAATACATTTCTCAGGAATGTCAAAGGATTGTGCAATCAGATGTGGTATACAGATTTCAGTTGAAAAAGACTTAAGATTTTCTAATTTAAGATTATTTTTATAATGAAAACAGTGACTGTCTCTGAAATGTTGATTATTCCAAGCATGAAAATTAGGAAACAAATAGTAACAAAGAGTAATGAATATAATTTAATAACTAAAAAAAATAAAAAATAAATAAAAAAAATAAAAATTTCAGACAGCGCACATTTTATCATGCTGAAAAACTCTCCTAGAAGCATCAAATCTCTCAGACTGTCTGAGACATTCCTGTGTGCTCAAGCCCTAAGAGCTCGATGCCTCCGCGTCATGTCCCATCTACTGTGGTATTTGTGGGTTATCAGTGATAGATTAGCTTTATGGGAAGACCTGTAAAGTCACACATGTGCCTGAAAATAATCTCAGTGATAAACATGCAGCATTCATTGTGAATTTTTCCTAACACATCACATTTTTTATTGAGTACCTATTTTGTGTGTGCCTGGACCTGAGATGACAGATTTTAATACATTGGGCATATCCCTAAGGAATTCAAGTGTAATGGGAAAAACAGCCACACAGATACAAAACAGGGGGTTAAGGGCAATAATAGAAGTTTGTAGAGGATGGAGGAAGTATCCAGGAGATGGAGGAAGTATCCAGGAGATGGACATCGAATCTTGACCATGGATAGGGAAGAAAAACAATCTCAAATGATGACTGGGAGACCAGAAATGCTCATGATTTATTTACTCCAAATTGCCAGCTGTCTTACAAAGCATAAAAACATAAACACAATGGTAAAAAAATACCCGTAAATTTAGATCTGTGTCTACCATGTTTCACTCTGGATTATAACAGAAAGCGTGAGTAAAGACATAGTATGTTTATTCCCAGAGGACAGGTAGAAAGGAGAGGAAGCCCCAAACAGGGATGCTGGGACCCTTAATTGCAGATTTGGCTGTTTCCTGGTTTGTCTCACACCTGTTGGGCATGCCTTTCCTGAATGGCTGAATCTAATACTTGTCAGTGGGAAAGATTATGAGTTTTCTGAATCTGTGAAATGCTCTGATGTGAAGGCAGCAGGGAGTCTAAGTAAGCAGAGATGCAGCCCTGCCAGTTGTCAGCTTGGCAAGTGTCTTAATCCCGGGATGAAGTGGGGAGCTTGACTGTCATCAGCTTCCCAGAAGATTGATAAATTAAATGTAGACAGCTAGGGCCTAGGGCTGCCAAACTCATCTTTAGGATCAAAACATAGCTTCTATATGTGGAACTGTGAGAAGCACCCCCATGCCCCAAATGCATGAGGATCTCATTTAGAGTTAAAATGTGTTATATTAGAAATGATAATAATCAACGGCCTGCAGGGGAAGGCATATGCACTGGGTGGGCAAGAGGCCTCGTCTCATGTACACTCACCTCCACACTGCCTACCACAGCAGCATCTGGAAAGAAGGTATCGTGTGTGTACATGTGTTTTTGTGTGGTCTATCTTTGTGTAGGTGTATACAGTGTGTGTGTGTATATATGAGGAGTGTGTGTGTATTTGTGTGCATCTGTCTGTGTACACATGTGTGTCTGTGTCTGTCTTGTCTATGTGTGTGTGTGTGTGTGTGTGTGTGCATCTGTGTGTATATCTTTATGTACATGTGTGGGGACTGGGCATGTATCTGTGTGTTTGTCTTCATATACAAGAGTGAGGGTGTGTATGACTCTGTCTCTGCCTTGTTTGTGGGTATGTGTGGTTATCTGCATGTGTGTGTGTGTCTTTGTGCACATCTGTGACCTATGTGTATGGCTGTGAATCTGTCTGACTGCCTCTGTGTGTGTGTGCGTGTTTGTTTCCCCCACCTTGCCCCATGCTCCAGAAGCTGAGCCTGCAACCCCAGACTGGGTTTTCTCTGTGATCATTTACAGCACAAGCAAGGCCACTGCTGTTCTATTTGCTGTTTGGCCAGATGCACAGCTGCACCAATGGCAGCTGAGCTGCTTTCTGTGCTGACATTCCATCACCCCAGAGACTCTAACAGGAGTGCTGAGAAAATGTATTTACCTCCTTACAGCTCAGAATGACCCACCACAGCCAGAAAATGAAATTCAAGCTGAGTGATACCTGCTGCAGGGAATCTTAATATCTCACCAGTTGTTTTCACAGGTTTGCTAGGAGGTAGACTAGGTCTATAATTATGGTATTTTTAAACATGCACTATGTGATAGAAGGTATAGAAAGTCTAAAGCCACACAGGTAATCAAAGGCAGAGATACTGTGTGTCATTGGTGTTGGTGCCATTAGCAGTCTTAATTCTCCTGTTTCTTCCATTCCTTGTAATTGGAATATGGACCTTTCTTTTTGGTCTCTTTTCCTAGAAACAAATGCACTATGTTTATTTTGGAATATGTCACAAATACCTTGTTTATGGTCATTTGTATTGTGTTTGAGTTTCATCGCAATTTATTTGGTTAAAATAAGCTATAATTTTTTAGACTATTTTGTCAAATAAGCTACAAAAAAGTTCAGCCAATGTTTGATTCCCCAGTTTCAAAACTAGGCTCCTTTCCCAGTCTTTCTTGTCCTTAGAAATTCAGACTTATCTCAGTGACATATTTTCGCTTAATTTTCCAAATTTCTACTTGGCAGATGCATGTGCAATTTAAAGAAATATCATCTTAAATATTTTAAGTCCACCTTGGGGAGGGAGGTGGGCAAATAGTGTTATGAGCAATAGAATTTGAAGTTAAAGAAGCATTCGTGATTATTATTGTTTTCAAAATTAACCACATGGAGGGTGGGTATTTTGTCATGGTCTTGAATATTTTAAAAATAAAGAAAAGTATAGCTCTGTTCCTCCCCCATCAGGGAAGAACCTGTAAAGTGTAGACATGGTGCCCTGTAGCTCACAGTCATGGTGTACAATCTCCACTTCCTTTACCCCTGTCTCAGGGTAACACCTTATAGCTCAGATAAGGTGAACTCTCAGAGCTGGAGAATCTTTGCAATCAGTTAGCCTCACTGAGCCCTGAGCCTCATCAGGCACCTGAAACAGGAAGAGCCAGGAGTTGATTCCCAGTCTGCTGATCCTTGACCCGGATATTTTCCTCCACTGCTCATGGGACTCTTCTGTAGCTTATGAATGATTCCAAGGAGAGGGCTGATGGCACCACAGAGCATGTGAAACACTCCCTTTCAGTTGCCCGCCCACATGTCTAGTCTGATTTCCTGCCATTCCTCCCTCGTCACAGTACACTCAACAAATACAGAATGGCTTCTAAAAACACTTTTGCGTTCTAAGTCTCCCTGTCTTTGTACTTTCTGGAGCTTCTGCCTTAAATGTTCCTATGAAATTTGAAAAGTGCCAAGGGAACTCTCCAGCTTAAACACTGGGCAACTGAAACAGCCATTAATTAATTCTCTTTATGCTTAACTTTTATTTTTTTATTATTATTTTATTTACTTATTTTTAAATTTTAATTGGAAGCTAATTACTTTACAATATTGTAGTGGTTTTTGCCATACATTCACATGAATCAGCCATGGGTGTACATGTGTTCCCCATCCTGAACCCTCCTCTGACTTCCCTCCCCAACCCATCCCTCAGGGTCATCCCAGTGCAGCAGCCCTGAGCACCCTGTCTCATGCATTGAACCTGGACTGGCGATCTGTTTCACATATGATAATATATTTTGCTTCTCTTTGTCCTCCCCACCCCCACCCCCGCAGCCCCATAACTCATCCTGTTGCTCAGAAGACAACAACTTAACTTTTTGCTTGTAGCTTCATGTGATTGGCTTTTCCAACTGCTTTGTTGCGGAGGAGGATGAGCGCCTGGTGACTGGGGTGTTCAAAGTGGCAGAAAGCAAAGAACAGGGGCTGTGGAAGGCCATCTCTCTGATTAGGGTTTTGTGCTGACCTAGTCCTGACTCATGAGTGTGTGTGGCCAAGTCCCTTCGCTGTTCACCTGACACTATCACAACATTGTTAACTGGCTATACCCCAATACAAAATGTTTTTGGCATTAAAAAAAAAAATTAAATTTAAAAAATTCAATGGAAATTCATTTGTATTTCACGACTATGTCTTTCAAAAACTAGATGCTCTGCTTATCTATTGCTGAGTAACAGACCACAAAAGCAATGGCTCACAAAGACATTTATTTTGCTCAGGAAGCTGTGAGGTGGGCAGCTCCATGGGACGAGCTCATCTCTGCTCCACTAGGTGTTAGCCAGGCAGCTGGTAGGCTGGGCTTGAATTACACAAAGGCTCCTTCCTCATGTGTCAGCAGATGATATCGATCATCAGCTGAGAGCTCAGCTGGAGCTGCTGCCTGTGTCACCTACGGGTGGCTCATTTCTGTGGCCTGTGCTTCCTCACACATTGTGGCTGGATTCCAAGGTGAGCATCCTGAGGCAGGGAGTCAGGCAGAAGCATGTCTCTTTTATGATCCAGCCTCGGAAATTATACAGAATCATTTCTGCCACATTCCATGCATCCTGGTTGCCACAAAGACCTGCTCAAATTCAAGATGAAACATGTGGGACCAGAAATATTGCCATGGTCATTTTTAGAAATTACAATCTGCTACCCTGAAGCATAAAGAAATTTTAATTGACTTGTTATTCTTGGTTTTCTTGTTCTTTCCAGCCAAACTCTTTTTCAGGGTGGGTTTTGTGGTGGCGCAGAATGTTTTTTACATGCCTAAGTGATTACTATATTTGGTTTCTTTTTAAATGAGACCTGCCCTCCATCACCAATATCTATTTGTCCAGAGAGAAAATCCTTTGTGTGTGGAACAATTAAACCCATGTGGAGCTAAGGTTTTTATTACAGCAGCTTTAAGAATAACCTGACAAACTTTTATACAAGATTACATTCAGGCTCATCCACTTTAGTTTTTAATGTTTTGTACAATTAAAACATTACCAGGAAATTTGAAATATTGATTTGAGTACATATACGTTCTTAGCAGCAATAGCTTAATACAAAGTCTTTGACCAAACATCTATGTTTTCTGAAATGTAATTAAAGCAGTTGTCCAGAAACATGTTGATTTACATAAAATCATTACTTGGGTTTAATTGAGGAGCTTAGTTTTAATGAAACTTCTCTTCTTTAAAGTCTCATAAGACTTTAAACCTTACAAGGTTTAATTTTTAACAGTATGCAGGTATTTATGATTAGATCATTGCCATTATTGATAATAGCCATAATCAATGCCAATTGACTATTGTGATAGATTAAATATGACTGCAATGAATATTCATGATCATTCTGGACAGCTTTGACTTCAACTGATATTTATAGACTACCTACTCTAAAGCAGGTGCTTAGTATTAGAATCTGAGCAACAAAAGTAAATGTCATTCCATATGTTTCTAAGGAATCTAGTCATTGTCAGTTTGTAAGCAGAACACTCTATAAGCTGTAATATCCCTTAAAATGTTATTATATTAATTTTCCTTTTATTAATTGAAACATTCTTTTGATACTGACAAAAAATAGCAAAGTTTTACTGAGTCCTTATATATGTCAGATATGCCATGCATTTTATATTTATTGCCTCATACAGTACTCATTTTAAGTCATCTTTTTCAACATGGCTTCTAGAGTCAGAGATTTCAGATTTGAATTCCAGCTTAAACACTAGCTGTGATAGCTTCAAATTTCATTGTGCTGAATGTAAAATATTAATATTTGCAATATCTGGAATGCCATTTAATCGATTTTGGATATTTATCATTACTTTTGTCATTGTTGGAGAAGGAAAAGGCTACCCACTCCAGTATTCTGGCCTGGAGAATCCCATGGACAGTTCAAGTCCATGGGGTTGCAAAGAGTCGGACACGACTGAGTGACTTTCACTTGTCATTGTTAGGCTATCAGATAGGTAATACAAAAGAGAAATGTATAGTTTTGAATAATGAAGTAATTTTTCTGGTCACACAGCTCTTAAACAGCAGAGTTTGGGGTGTTAACTGGTATTTAATGATAGATTTCTTACATTATACAGTACATTTCTGTCTAATAGTGAAAAATGATAAAACTTTAAAAAATATTTAATTGGAGGATAATTACTTTACAATATTGTGATGTTTTCTGCCATACATCAACATGAATCAGCCACAGATATACATATGTCCCCTCATCCTGAACCCCACCTCCTACCTCCCTCCTCACCCTGTCCCCCTGGGTTGTCCCAGAGCACTGGCTTTGGGTGCCCTGCTTCATGCATCAAACTTGCACTGGTCACCTATTTTACATATAGTAATATACATGTTTCAGTTCTATTCTCTCAAATCATCATCCCACTCTCATCTTCTCCCACAGAGTCCAAAAGTTTGTTCTTTACATTTTTGTCTCCTTTGCTGCCTGCATGTAGGATCATCATTGCCATCATTCTAAATTCCATACATATGTGTTAATATACAGTATTTGTCTTTCTCTGTCTGACTGACTTTACTTTGTATAATAGGCTCCAGTCTCATCCACCTCATTAGAACTGCCTCAAATGAGTTCCTTTTTGTAGCTGAGTAATATCTCATTGTATATGTGTACCACAAACTTCCTTATCCATTCATCTGCTGATGGACATCTAGGTTGCTTCTATGTCCTAGCTATTGTAAACAGTGTTGCAATGAACATTGGGGTACATGTGTCTCCTTCAATTCTGGTTTCCTCAGTGTGTATGCCCAGCAGTGGGATTGCTGCATCATATGACAGTTCTATTTCCAGTTTTTTAAGGAATCCCCACACTGTTCTCCATAGTGGCTGTACTAATTTGCATTCCCACCAACAGTGCAAGAGGGTTCCCTTTTCTCCACATCTTTCCAGCATTAATTGTTTGTAGACTTTTTGATGACAGCCATTCTGACCCATGTGAGATGATACGTCATTGTGGTTTTGATTTGCATTTCTCTAATAATGAGTGATGTTTAACATCTTTTCATGTGTTTATTTGCTATCTGTATGTCTTATGACTTCTTTGGAGAAATGTCTCTGTAGCTCTTTTGCCCACTTTTTATTGTGTTGTTTGTTTTTCTGGTATTGAGCCACATGAGCTGCTTGTATATTTTGAAGATTAACTCTTTGCCAGTTGTTTCATTTGCTATTATTTTTCCCATTCTGAAGGCTGTCTTTTCACCTTGCTTATAGTTTCCTCCATTGTGCAAAACTTTTAAAGTATAATTTGGTACCATTTGTTTATTTCTGTCTTTGTTTCCATTACTCTGGGAGATGGGTCATAGAGGATCTTGCTGTGATTTATGTCAAAGAGTGTTCTGTCTATGTTTTCCCCTAAGAGTCTTATAGTTTCTGGTTTTACACTTAGATCTTTAATCCCTTTTGAGTTTATTTTTGTGTATGGTATTGGAAAGTGTTCTAGTTTCATTCTTTTAAATGTGGTTGACCAGTTTTACCAGCATTGCTTGTTGAAGAGAATGTCTTTTCTCCACTGTATATTTTTCCTCATTTGTCAAAGATAAGGTGTCCATAGGTGCATGGATTTATCTCTGGACTTTCTATTTCGTTCCATTGATTTGCATGTCTGTCTTTGTGCCAGTGTCATACTGTCTTAATGACTGTAGCTTTGTAACATAGTCTGAAGTCAGGCAGGTTGATTCCACCAGTTCCATTCTTCTTTCTCAAGATTGCTTTAGCTAGTCAAGGTTTTCTGTGTTTACATACAAATTGTGAAATTAGTTGTTCTAGTTCTGTCAAAAATCCTTTTGGTAGCTTGATAGGGATTGTGTTGAATCTATAGATTGCTTTGGGTAGTATACTCATTTTCACTATATTGATTCTTCCAATCCACAAACATGGTATGTTTCTCCAACTATTTGTGTCATCCTTGATTTCTTTCATCAGTGAGAAACAATAAAATTTAGAGAAATATTTCAGTTTTTGTTAAGTTCTGTTAAGTGATCAAAACTTTATATCTCCTAGTTTCTTGACATCAAAATCCTAGTGGTCTAGTTTTGTGTAACAAAGATTTGAAAGTGAACAATTTCAGCTTTCTCATGTAGAGTTTCCAGAACCAAGAAAACGGTTTATTATGGGGGAGAAAAATGGGCAGAAAAAAAGAGCAGAGATTATGGGTGCCCTTTTTAAACAAGCCGGAGACTTTGTGGCTTGTATTATTCTTTCTGAAAGTTTTGATCTCTTATTCTTTCCCTAAGAATAAAATATATTTATGCTCCTTTTCTGTCTTTTATCAAACTCATGTTAGAATGGGTCAAATGTTCAAAATTCCTTAGGATTAATGAAACAAAAATAGCTTATGGGAGCTCTCAAAATAAAGTCATAGCATGTGATCAGCTATTTATTCACATGACAAATTAAGGGTGATTTATTCACATCATGGCCCAAGAGCAAATTCCTAAACTACTTTAGGAAAACATGAATGAGAAGAATGTAGAAAATAGACTGGAAGGAGAAAATCTTCTCTATATCTCAAGATAGAACTGCTCAAAAATAACATAGAATATGGTAGTGGAAATTGAATAATGTTGTTAGGGAAAGAGAGGAAAAATTAAAAATAGCCCTAAACTTACAAAAAGATTCTGTCTGACTGCTCAGTCCCCTAGCTTTCATGCACATAAGATATGAAAAAAATTTTGAAAAGAGTGGCCTCTGTTATTTTCAGCTTTGAGTAAAATCTTTAAATCATGTTGCTCAATTTAAAAAGAAAATTTTTATCATTTATTACTAAAATGATTCTACAGTATTTATTTATTGGAATTGCAAAACCAGGGATATTGCTATTAAAGTCACACTACTTTTGATATCTAATATGTGAGATCCCATCTAATGTTATATCTTTGGATATGAACTTCTGATTCTCAAAGTTTCAGTGATTCTAGAGAAGAGAGATGGTTAATTCAGATTAAATAATGTTGTTCATTTAACATGATGAGAAATTTTACTTAACAGTGTTGTAAAAAGAACATTGAACTTTTGAAATCGTTATGCCCCAACATGCCATTGACTGGTTAGCAACCTTCGGTAAGTCAGTCATTTTCTCATCTGTAAAACAAGAGCCTTGGGCTTACTCAGTTATTCCCAAATACTGGTTAGGTCCATGAAAGAGTTTTCATGAGCATGAGACCAAATAAGTCAAAAAAAAGAAGAAAAAATGGGACAGATGGTTACTAGACTTGTCGTGGTAATCATTTCATAATATATGCAAATATCAAATCACTATGCAGTACACCTAAAACTAACATAATATTGTATGTCACCTGTATTTCCATTTTTAAATTGGTAGTGACAATTTTTGCCTGGGATTTCTGGCCAAAGTAGGGTACTTATTGTCTCATAGTGTCCTGTCTTGCCAGATTGCCCCTTCCTGATCCTTTGGCTGGAGAGGGTAGATTCTGGTGGACATTTTGTGTCTGTACTGTTAGAATCTCTGAGTTGCTGGTTTCTCCATTTCTAAAGAGGCATACAAAAGGCAAGGAAAGAGCCCAGGAAATTATCACCAGCCATTCCCTGGGTCTTGAGCTCCCTAGACAGTCTGCCTTCTTCTTACCATCTTTCAGAGTCTTACTTGTTTTGTTTATAAAGCTTAGAAATTTTATTTGTACTTAACAAGCAGAATATGGAAAAGCATGTGTATTCCATTCTCCCAGAAGTGGAAGTCAGTTGTTTACATTTGATATGAAATTAGTTAAAAGACTCATCCTTCTCCTTGCACTGTTTATTTACTTGCTCAGTCACTCCAGCACTGATTGAGAGCAGCCACTTAGCGCCTGTCAGTATAGGAAGTCTTTGTGCTGGGAGGAACAGCCCCAGGAATGAGGGAGGCCATGCTCTGGCCTCTTTCTGCCCAAGCATCTTGATGTCTCCGGCTCTGTTGCCAGCTGCCACAGTGACTCAGCCAGGCTTCCCCAGACTCAACTGAAACTAATAGGATTATAGTAGGGCAAGGAAAGTAAATATTAAATATTTACTTATAGTACATAGCTAAACTTGTGAATAATGCATGAAAGAATTTTCCAGGGGGAAAATGTTCTAAGGGTTTTTTTTTTTTTTCTTTGTAACATGCCATTTAAAAAACTTCCTATTAGAAAATAATCTCCAGCTTACCAAAACATTGCAAAAATGAGAATAGTAAAAGGAAACTCATATTGTCTTATCCAGATTCACCTCTAACTAATACTTAACACTGTATTCTATTTTCTTTATTATTTGCATTCTCTCACTTTCTACACACACACACACACACACACACACACACACACACACACTAATTTAACATGCCACCTGTGCTCCAATTTTGTCAACTGATCCAATAATGTCCTTTATAGCATTGTTTAGACGTTAAAGTGTCTGCCTAGAATGCAGGAGACCAGGGTTCTATCCCTGGGTCAGGAAGATCCCCTGGAGAAGGAAATGGCAACCCATTCCAGTACTCTTGCTAGGAGAATCCCATGGAGGGAGGAGCCTGGTAGGCTACAGTCCATGGGGTCGCAAAGAGTCGGACACGACTGAGCGACTTCACTTTCACTTTCCCTCTGGTACAGGGTCCAGGATAACATTAAATATTGCATATATTTGTAGAGTCTCTTTGTGTCCTTTAATCTGGGAAATGTTCCTGTGATTTTTTTTAAAACAATAAGATGGTAAAACTGTATCTGTCTCATGTTATTAATGTTATTTATAGGTACTTTCAGCAGATTGTGAACTTATTAACATGCAAAAAGGTAGGATTTCAGTAATCTGTGGAAGAAAAAGCCTCTTTTAGCAGCAAGTAATTAAATCAAAAAGTGAAGCCACAGCAAAATCATGAAAACCATAATATGCCTGACCCAAAATTAGAAAGTTGTTTATGTAAGTTAGAATAGAAATCATTGTTCTTTTATCTCTTAAAAGCTTCTGGAGATAATTAATGAAAGTGTCTTTGTATGATTTATAGAAAAGCTAAATGTTCATAAACTTCTAAGATGACAGATTTTAAAACTTAGCTAGACAATTTGTTTTATTCTAACTTAAACTGCCAAATGTTGCTAATTTGCTTGTCGTGATAAATCCCTTTTTTAATATGTACCATAAATGTATAAGCCAGAGAAGTACAGAATTCTTACTTGTTCTAAGTGCTGAATTCTGAACAGCCAGCTGACACAATCATATTCAACATTAGAGGCACCATTAGCCTGCAAAGGAATGATCATTTTCATGTGCCGGAGACAAGCTTCATTCCCTGAGACTGCAGTGGTGTTTCTTGAAGTGATTTGACAATGCATCTTATATCCATATTCTTAATATGGAGCAAAACCAAATATTTGCAACCAGAGTTTATTTATGGTTCTCTTGTGTCAGTGGTTTTCACGGGCTTTTTTGTGCTCTGGACAAAGATCTCTGGCCAGAGCCCAGAGTTTTCCTCACAATCAGAACCAGCTGAAGTCTGGTTTCATATCCCAAGGGGCTAGAAAAGCACACTGTTTCTTATTCACTTGAATTCTCATTTTCAAGAAGAGGCCCTCCTCCTACAGATGGAGAGAGTACTTCTGTCAATACCTTGGGCTTATGAGGTCTGGATTAAATCAGACATTGAAATATCTTTCCTATTGGTGAACCATCTTAATCTCTGTTATTTATGGTTGGGTTTTAAGCCACGAGACTCCCAAAAAGATATTTTCAAAACTGAGTAGTGATTATTTCATTTTAATTACAGTTTCTTTAAACCATATCTCCCATATCTCATCTCAGTGGTTTTGAAAAAGTTATCTCAGTTTTACTCTCTGCATACATCTCTAGGTTATGTATTGTGTTGGGGCAGGCTCTGGAGGTGAGACTGCCATGATTTCATCCTACTATTAGTAGGCATCTAATTCTGCTTCACTGACTACACTAAAGCCTTGACTGTGTGGATCACAACATACTGTGGGAAATTCTGAAAGAGATGAGAATACCGGACCCCTTATCTGCCTCCTGCGAAACCTATACGCAGGTCAAGAAGCAACAGTTAGAAAAACGGACATAGAACAACAGACTGGTTCAAAATTGGGAAAGGAGTACATCAAGGCTGTATAATGTCACCCTGATTATTTACTTTATATGCAGGATGAAGCACAACTGGAATCAAGATAGCCGGAAGAAATATCAATAACCTCAGATATGCAGATAACACCACCCATATGGGAGAAAGTGAAAAGGAACTAAAGAGCCTCTTTATGAAGGTGAAAAAAGCAAAAAGCTGGCTTAAAACTCAACATTCAAAAAATTAAGATCATGGCATCTGGTCCTATCTCTTCATGAAAAATACATGTGGAAACAATGGAAACAGTGACAGACTTGATTTTCTCGAGCTCCAAAATCACTGCAGATAGTGACTGCAGCCATGAAATTATAAGATGCTTGCTTCTTGGAAGAAAAGCTATGACAAACCTAGACAGCATATTAAAAGGCAGAGAGCAACATTACTTTGCTGTCAAAGGGCCGTAGAGTCAAAGCTATGGTTTTTCCAGCAGTCATGTATGGATGTGAGAGTTGGACCATAAAGAAGGCTGAGTGCCAAAGAATTGATGCTTTTGAACTGTGGTGTTGGAGAAGACTCTTGAGAGTCCCTTGGACTGCAAGGAGATCAAACCTGTCAATCCTAAAGGGATGCAGCCCTGAATATTTATTGGAAGGACTGATGCTAAAACTCCAATATTTTGGCCACCTGATGCGAAGATCTGACTCATTAGAAAGGACCCTGATGATGGGAAAGATTGAAGGCAGGAGGAGAAGGGGATGACAGAGGATGAGCTGGTTGGATGGTTCTGTTCAGTTCAGTCCAGTCGCTCAGTCGCGTCCAACTCTTTGCGACCCCATGAATCGCAGCACGCCAGGCCTCCCTGTCCATCACCAATTCCCGGAGTTCACTCAGACTCGCATCCATTAAGTCAGTGATGCCATCCAGCCATCTCATCCTCTGTCGTCCCCTTCTTTTCCTGCCCCCAATCCTTCCAAAAGACTCCATCAGAGTCTTTTCTAATGAGACAACTCTTCACATGAGGTGGCCAAAGTACTGGAGTTTCAGCTTTAGCATCATTCCTTCCAAAGAAATCCCAGGGCTGATCTCCTTCAGAATGGACTGGTTGGATCTCCTTGCAGTCCAAGGGACTCTCAAGAGTCTTCTCCAACACCACAGTTCAAAAGCATCAATTCCTCAGCACTCAGTCTTCTTCACAGTCCAACTCTCACATCCATACATGACTACTGGGAAAACCATAGCCTTGACTAGATGGACCTTAGTCAGCAAAGTAATGTCTCTGCTTTTCAATATACTGTCTAGGTTGGTCATAACTTTTCTTCCAAGGAGTAAGCCTCTTTTAATTTCATGGCTGCAATCACCATCTGCAGTAATTTTGGAGCCCCAAAAAATAAAGTCTGACACTCTTTCCCCTGTTTCCCCATCTATTTCCCATGAAGTGATGGGACCGGATGCCATGATCTTCATTTTCTGAATGTTGAGCTTTAAGCCAACTTTTTCACTCTCCACTTTGACTTTCATCAAGAGGCTTTTTAGTTCCTCTTCACTTTCTGCCATAAGGGTGGTGTCATCTGCATATCTGAGGTTATTGATATTTCTCCCAGCAATCTTGATTCCAGCTTGTGTTTCTTCTAGTCCAGCATTTTTCATGATGTACTCTGCATATGAGTTAAATAAGCAAGGTGACAATATACAGCCTTGACATACTCCTTTTCCTATTTGGAACCAGTCTGTTGTTCCATGTCCAGTTCTAACTGTTGCTTCCTGACCTGCGTACAGATTTCTCAAGAGGCAGGTAAGGTGGTCTGGTATTCCCATCTCTTTCAGAATTTTCCACGGTTTATTGTGATCCACACAGTCAAAGGCTTTGGCATAGTCAATAAAGCAGAAATAGATGTTTTTCTGGAACTCTCTTGCTTTTTCCATGATCCAGCAGATGTTGGCAATTTGATCTCTGGTTCCTCTGCCTTTTCTAAAACCAGCTTGAACATCAGGAAGTTCACAGTTCACGTATTGCTGAAACCTGGCTTGGAGAATTTTGAGCATTACTTGACTAGTATGTGAGATGAGTGCAATCGTGTGGTAGTTTGAGCATTCTTTGGCATTGCCTTTCTTTGGGATTGGAATGAAAACTGACCTTTTCCAGTCCTGTGGCCACTGCTGAGTTTTCCCAATTTGCTGGCATATTGAGTGCAGCACTTTCACAGCATCATTTTTCAGGATTTGAAATAGCTCAACTGGAATGGCATCACCTCCACTAGCTTTGTTCATAGTGATGCTTTCTAAGGCCCACTTGACTTCACATTCCAAGATGTCTGGTTCTAGATGAATGATCACACCATAGTGATTATCCGGATCATGAAGATCTTTTTTGTACAGTTCTTCTGTGTCTTCTTGCCATCTCTTCTTAATATCTTCTGCTTCTGTTAGGTCCATACCATTCCTGTCCTTTATCGAGCCCATCTTTGCATGAAATGTTCCCTTGGTATCTCTAATTTTCTTGAAGAGATCTCTAGTCTTTCCCATTCTGTTGTTTTCCTCTAATTCTTTGCATTGATCACTGAAGAAGGCTTTCTTATCTCTTCTTGTTATTCTTTGGAACTCTGCACTCAGATGCTTATATCTTTCCTTTTCTCCTTGGCTTTTCACTTCTCTTCTTTTCACAGCTATTTGTAAGGCTTCCCCAGACAGCCATTTTGCTTTTTTGCATTTCTTTTCCATGGGAATGGTCTTGATCCCTGTCTCCTGTACAATGTCGCGAACCTCATTCCATAGTTCATCAGGCACTCTGTCAGATCTAGGCCTTTAAATCTATTTCTCACTTCCACTGTATAATCATAAGGGATTTGATTTAGGTCATACCTGAATGGTCTAGTGGTTTTCCCTGCTTTCTTCAATTTGAGTCTGAATTTGGTAATAAGGAGTCCATGATCTGAGCCACAGTCAGCTCCTGGTCTTGTTTTTGTTGACTGTATAGAGCTTCTCCATCTTTGGCTGCAGAGAATATATCAATCTGATTTCGGTGTTGACCATCTTTTGATGTCCATGTGTAGAGTCTTCTCTTGTGTTCTTGGATGGTATCATCCACTCAATGGACATGAGTTTGAGCAAGCTCCAGGATATGTTGAAGTTCAGGAAAGCCTGGCATGCTGCAGTCCATGGGGTTGCAAAGAGTTGGACACAACTGAGAAACTGAACAACAACAACAATTACTGGGAAAATTATAGACCCCTCTAAGTTTCCTCATCTGCAAGCAGATAATAATTACAAGTTCATGGGATGTTAGGAGTAGTTAAAATTTTAAATTAGAAGTGAAGTGAAGTGAAAGTAGCTCAGTCGTGTCTTACTCTTTGTGACCCCATGGACTATACAGTCCATGGAATTCTCCAGGCCAGAATACTGGAGTGGGTAGCCTTTCCCTTCTCCAAGGGATCTTCCCAATTCAGGGATCAAACCCAGTTCTCCCACATTGCAGTCAGATTCTTTACCAGCTGAGTCACAAGGGAAGCTCAGGATGCATTTAAAGCCATTGTACCTCAAACCCAGGCACAATGTCCCCATCCTGGGCCTTAGATTTCAGAGACACCACTCTGGCCTTCCTGTAACTAAGCTTTCTTACAATGTGAAGAATCTGGTAAGAGTGGAGAAGAGGCAAGGAAGTGGTCTCTCCCTGCCAGTCTCCAGTTCATGCTACCCCTTCTGGAACTCCAGATCCCTACCCAAATGTCCGACATTTCCTTGCAGGGCCTTGCTGCCTTCTTTTCTGCTTTCATCCTCCTGAAGGCTCACCCCTGATGTTGGCAGCATAGCTCCTCTGAAAAGGAGCCAAAATTGGCAGTTAGTAAGGTTGTGGCGGTTGGGGGATGGGGGAGGTTTGTCCTTATGATGTGGGTGTTCAAGTGTCACACAGTGAGTGGGAGGAGAAAGGGGTGAGATGGAGGCTGCCTTTTCCTGGGCCCCTGTGATCCATAGAATGTCAGGGAGTCTGGGCCTTATAGCTTCCCAGGTTGTTATGAGGATTATGTTATGTCTTCCTATTTGACAAATAGGAGAACAGTCTTATTTTAAGTGTTTAGCTTGATTAATAGTTTTTTTTTTAAATACACAAACACAGAGCATATGTCTGCTATTTGTACTCTCACCCTGCACCCTACAAATGTGGGGCATGAGTACATGCTGAGGTAGTGACTGACTCTCAGTGAAAACTCAGTAAAAACCAGCCACCACCATCAGCATCAGCACTGTCATCTTCTACCACGTGTGGCATATAGTTATTTCTCTGAGATGGATGGAAACCAGCTCCTTCCCTCATCCTTGCATTATCAGATGCCCTTTCAGTTTCTTTCAAGAGGCAGTAAATGACTGCTGAGGCTCCAGGGATGGAGGGGAGGCAGTGGGAAGCAGTGTCATAGTGGATAGAGTGAGCAGATTACCCAGGATGGCTCACCCAGCCCTTTGCTCTGGTTTCTGATCAGTCACTATGGTCCTGTAGGTCCCTACTCAGCTTGGTTCTCATATTTCAACACCCGTTTCCTTAGACTGTGCCTTAACCAAGATCATTTGGTAAATGGTTTCACTGACATTCAGTACTTCAGCTTCCTCTTAGCTTCTACTTAAGTTTTTCTTTCATCTTTAAATGTTTGTGCTTTTAAAGGAAACTTGAAGGTGGTTCTGTCCCAGGGCAGGCTGCTGCTTGAACAAAAGTACCCACAGTCTAACAGCAGCATTGTCTTGGTGACTGGATCTTTGTCAGACAGCTATTTATTTAAAGGATTAAGGGCTGGGGCTCAAGTGCTCCACAGAAGATACCAGTAACCGCAAAATATCTCACTGATATCTCAACGTTGCATCTAGAATGGCTCTGTACTAGAAGCAATCTTACAGAATACCCTGGCATAATCCTTTGTGTTGGAGAATATACAAAATTTCAGATCCCAGCCATTTTCAAATGACCTTTGCATGAGAGAAATCCTAATGTCTGATGCATATTCAGAAGAAACAGATATAAGGTCTGTATCCTCAGCCTTGTGAGTGATGTGCCTCCAATGGTAAGGAGCAGCAGGATGGGAACACAGCACTTAGGGATTATCAAACTGGGTAATGCTAATGACAGAGACCATTTACAGGGGTGCTGCCTGTGTGCCAGCCTTGTGATCAATGATGTACACAAAGCGTTTATCAATGAAGGCAATTAATGGTCCAAATTAACAAAGCTGGTAAAACAAGACACCAATATTTGAACCCACATCTGATTTAAAAGCTAAAAGATGTTATGCCTCACCCCTTTTTGCTTGGGAGAAGGGCATTTTCCAACCAAATCTATGCCCAATATAAATAAAAGATTTTATCTTCCCTCCTGGCTGCTGTTTACTATCTCAGTCTACTGTGTACCAGCTGTGTGACCTCAAGACAAGTAACTCCATCTCTCTGTGTTCAGTCTTCTTTTTTTTTTTTTAATTTTATTTATTTTTTTATTTTTTAAATTTTAAAATCTTTAATTCTTACATGCGTTCCCAAACATGAACCCCCCTCCCACCTCCCTCCCCATAACATCTCTCTGGGTCATCCCCATGCACCAGCTCCAAGCATGCTGTATCCTGCATCAGACATAGACTGGCGATTCAATTCTTACATGATAGTATACATGTTAGAATGTCATTCTCCCAAATCATCCCACCCTCTCCCTCCCTCTGAGTCTAAAAGTCCATTATACACATCTGTGTCTCTTTCCCTGTCTTGCATACAGGGTCGTCATTGCCATCTTCCTAAATTCCATATATATGTGTTAGTATACTGTATTGGTGTTTTTCTTTCTGGCTTACTTCACTCTGTATAATCGGCTCCAGTTTCATCCATCTCATCAGAACTGATTCAAATGAATTCATTTTTACGGCTGAGTAATACTCCATTGTGTATATGTACCACAGCTTTCTTATCCATTCATCTGCTGATGGACATCTAGGTTGTTTCCATGTCCTAGCTATTATAAACAGTGCTGTGATGAACATTGGGGTACATGTGTCTCTTTCAATTCTGGTTTCCTCGGTGTGTATGCCCAGCAGTGGGATTTCTGGGTCATAAGGTAGTTCTATTTGCAATTTTTTAAGGAATCTCCACACTGTTCTCCATAGTGGCTGTACTAGTTTGCATTCCCACCAACAGTGTAGGAGGGTTCCCTTTTCTCCACACCCTCTCCAGCATTTATTGCTTGCAGAGTTTTGGATCACAGCCAATCTGACTGGTGTGAAGTGGTACCTCATTGTGGTTTTGATTTGCATTTCTCTAATAATGAGTGATGTTGAGCATCTTTTCATGTGTTTGTTAGCCATCCGAATGTCTTCTTTGGAGAAATGTCTATTTAGTTCTTTGGCCCATTTTTTGATTGGGTCGTTTATTTTTCTGGAATTGAGCTGCATAAGTTGCTTGTATATTTTTGAGATTAGTTGTTTGTCAGTTGCTTCATTTGCTACTATTTTCTCCCATTCAGAAGGCTGTCTTTTCACCTTGCTTATATTTTCCTTTGTTGTGCAGAAGCTTTTAATTTTAATTAGATCCCATTTGTTTATTTGTGCTTTTCTTTCCAGAATTCTGGGAGGTGGATCATAGAGGATCCTGCTGTGATTTATGTCTGAGAGTGTTTTGCCTATGTTCTCCTCTAGGAGTTTTATAGTTTCTGGTCTTACATTTAGATCTTTAATCCATTTTGAGTTTATTTTTGTGTGGGGTGTTAGAAAGTGATCTAGTTTCATTCTTTTACAAGTGGTTGACCAGTTTTCCCAGCACCACTTGTTAAAGAGATTGTTTTACTCCATTGTATATTCTTGCCTCCTTTGTCAAAGATAAGGTGTCCATATGTGTGTGGATTTATCTCTGGGCTTTCTATTTTGTTCCATTGATCTATATGTCTGTCTTTGTGCCAGTACCATACTGTCTTGATGACTGTGGCTTTGTAGTAGAGCCTGAAGTCAGGCAAGTTGATTCCTCCAGTTCCATTCTTCTTTCTCAACATTGCTTTGGCTATTCGAGGTTTTTTGTATTTCCATACAAATCTTGAAATTATTTGTTCTAGTTCTGTGAAAAATGTTGCTGGTAGCTTGATAGGGATTGCATTGAATTTGTAAATTGCTTTTGGTAGTATACTCATTTTCACTATACTGATTCTGCCGATCCATGAACATGGTATATTTCTCCATCTATTAGTGTCCTCTTTGATTTCTTTCATCAGTGTTTTATAGTTTTCTATATATAGGTCTTTAGTTTCTTTATGTAGATATATTCCTAAGTATTTTATTCTTTTCGTTGCAATGGTGAATGGAATTGTTTCCTTAATTTCTTTTTCTACTTTCTCATTATTAGTGTATAGGAATGAAAGGGATTTCTGTGTGTTGATTTTATATCCTGCAAGTTTACTATATTCATTGATTAGCTCTAGTAATTTCCTGGTGGAGTCTTTAGGGTTTTCCATGTAGAGGATCATGTCATCTGCAAACAGTGAGAGTTTTACTTCTTCTTTTCCAATTGGGATTCCTTTTATTTCTTTTCCTGCTCTAATTGCTGTGGCCAAAACTTCCAGAACTATGTTGAATAGTAGCGGTGAAAGTGGACACCCTTGTCTTGTTCCTGACTTTAGCGGAAATGCTTTCAATTTTTCACCATTGAGGATAATGTTTGCTGTGGGTTTGTCATAGATAGCTTTTATTATGTTGAGGTATGTTCCTTCTATTCCTGCTTTCTGGAGAGTTTTTATCATAAATGGATGTTGAATTTTGTCAAAGGCCTTCTCTGCCTCTATTGAGATAATCATATGGTTTTTATTTTTCAATTTGTTAATGTGGTGAATTACATTGATTGATTTGCGGATATTGAAGAATCCTTGCATCCCTTGGATAAAGCCCACTTGGTCATGGTGTATGATCTTTTTAATGTGTTGTTGGGTTCTGATTGCTAGAATTTTGTTGAGGATTTTTACATCTATGTTCATCAGTGATATTGGCCTGTAGTTTTCTTTTTTTGTGACATCTTTGTCAGGTTTTGGTATTAGGGTGATGGTGGCCTCATAGAATGAGTTTGGAAGTTTACCTTCCTCTGCAATTTTCTGGAAGAGTTTGAGGAGGATAGGTGTTAGCTCTTCTCGAAATTTTTGGTAGAATTCAGCTGTGAAGCCGTCTGGACCTGGGCTTTTGTTTGCTGGAAGATTTCTGATTACAGTTTCAATTTCCGTGCTTGTGATGGGTCTGTTAAGATTTTCTATTTCTTCCTGGTTCAGTTTTGGAAAATTGTACTTTTCTAAGAATTTGTCCATTTCTTCCACGTTGTCCATTTTATTGGCATGTAATTGCTGATAGTAGTCTCTTATGATCCTTTGTATTTCTGTGTTGTCTGTTGTGATTTCTCCATTTTCATTTCTAATTTTATTGATTTGATTTTTCTCTCTTTGCTTCTTGATGAGTCTGGCTAATGGTTTGTCAATTTTATTTATCCTTTCAAAGAACCAGCTTTTGGCTTTGTTGATTTTTGCTATGGTCTCTTTTGTTTCTTTTGCATTTATTTCTGCCCTGATTTTTAAGATTTCTTTCCTTCTACTAACTCTGGGGTTCTCCAACTCTTCCTTTTCTAGTTGTTTTAGTTGTAGAGTTAGGTTATTTATTTGACTTTTTTCTTGTTTCTTGAGGTATGCCTGTATTGCTATGAACTTTCCTCTTAGCACTGCTTTTATAGTGTCCCACAGGTTTTGTGTTGTTGTGTTTTCATTTTCATTAGTTTCTATGCATATTTTGATTTTTTTTTTATTTCTTCTGTGATTTGTTGGTTATTCAGAAGTGTGTTGTTCAACCTCCATATGTTGGAATTTTTAATAGTTTTTCTCCTGTAGTTGAGATCTAATCTTAATGCATTATGGTCAGAAAAGATGCTTGGAATGATTTCAATTTTTTTGAATTTATCAAGTTTAGATTTATGGCCCAGGATGTGATCTATCCTGGAGAAGGTTCCATGAGCACTTGAAAAAAAGGTGAAATTCATTGTTTTGGGGTGAAATGTCCTATAGATATCAATTAGGTCTAACTGATCTAATGTATCATTTAAAGTTTGCGTTTCTTTGTTAATTTTCTGTTTAGTTGATCTGTCCATAGGTGTGAGTGGGGTATTAAAGTCTCCCACTATTATTGTGTTATTGTTGATTTCCCCTTTCATACTTGTTAGCATTTCTCTTACATATTGTGGTGCTCCTATATTGGGTGCATATATATTTATAATTGTTATATCTTCTTCTTGGATTGTTCCTTTGATCATTATGTAGTGGCCTTCTTTGTCTCTTTTCACAGCCTTTGTTTTGAAGTCTATTTTATCGGATATGAGTATTGCCACTCCTGCTTTCTTTTGGTCTCTGTTTGCGTGGTATATCTTTTTCCAGCCCTTCACTTTCAGTCTGTATGTGTCCCTTGTTTTGAGGTGGGTCTCTTGTAAGCAGCATATAGAGGGGTCTTGTTTTTGTATCCATTTGGCCAGTCTTTGTCTTTTGGTTGGGGCGTTCAACCCATTTACGTTTAAGGTGATTATTGATAAGTATGATCCCGTTACCATTTACTTTATTGTTTTGGGTTCAGGTTTATACACCCTTTTCGTGTTTCCTGTCTAGAGGATATCCTTTAGAATTTGTTGGAGAGCTGGTTTGGTAGTGCTGAATTCTCTCAGTTTTTGCTTGTCTGTAAAGCTTTTGATTTCTCCTTCATATTTGAATGAGATCCTTGCTGGATACAGTAATCTGGGCTGTAGGTTATTTTCTTTCATCACTTTAAGTATGTCTTGCCATTCCCTCCTGGCCTGAAGAGTTTCTATTGAAAGATCAGCTGTTATCCTTATGGGAATCCCCTTGTGTGTTATTTGTTGTTTTTCCCTTGCTGCTTTTAATATTTGTTCTTTGTGCTTGATCTTTGTTAATTTGATTAATATGTGTCTTGGGGTGTTTCGCCTTGGGTTTATCCTATTTGGAACTCTCTGTGTTTCTTGGACTTGGGTGATTATTTCCTTCCCCATTTTAGGGAAGTTTTCAACTATTATCTCCTCAAGGATTTTCTCATGATCTTTCTTTCTGTCTTCTTCTTCTGGGACTCCTATAATTCGAATGTTGGAGCGTTTCATATTGTCCTGGAGGTCTCTGAGATTGTCCTCGTTTCTTTTAATTCGTTTTTCTTGTTTCCTCTCTGATTCATTTATTTCTACCATTCTATCTTCTATTTCACTAATCCTATCTTCTGCCTCCGTTATTCTACTATTTGTTGCCTCCAGAGTGTTTCTGATCTCATTTATTGCGTTATTCATTATATTTTGACTCTTTTTTATTTCTTCTAGGTCCTTGTTAAACCTTTCTTGCATCTTCTCAATCCTTGTCTCTAGGCTATTTATCTGTGTTTCCATTTTGATTTCAAGATTTTGGATCATTTTCACTATCAATATTCAGAATTCCTTCTCCGGTAGATTCCCTACTTCTTCCTCTTTTGTTTGGTTTGGTGGGCAACTCTCCTGTTCCTTTACCTGCTGAGTATTCCTCTGTCTCTTCATCTTGGTTATATTGCTGCGTTTGGGGTGGCCTTTTTATATTCTGGTAATTTGTGGAGTTCTCTTTATTATGGAGCTTCCTCACTTTGGGTGGGGTTCTATCAGTGGCTTGTCAAGGTTTCCTGGTTAGGGAGGCTTGTGTTGGAGTTTTGGTGGGTGGAGCTGGGTTTCTTCTCTCTGGAGTGCAGTGGAGTGACCCGTAATGGGTTATGAGACATCAAAGGTTTTGGAATAATTTTGAGCTGCCTGTATATTGAAGCTCAGGGGAGTGTTCCTGTGTTGCTGGAGAATTTGCGTGGTATGTCTTGTTTTGGAACTTGTTGGCCCTTGGGTGGAACTTGGTTTCGGTGTAGGTATGAAGGCATTTGATGAGCTCCTATTGCTTAATGTTCCCTGAATTCAAGAGTTCTCTAATGTTTTCAGGCTTTGGATTTAAGCTTCCTGTTTCTGGTTTTCAGTTTTATTTTTACAGTAGCCTCTAGACTTCTCCATCTATACAGCACCGATGATAAAACATCTAGGTTAAAGATGAAAAGTTTCTCCACATTGAGGGACACTCAGAGAGGCTCACTGAGTTACAAGGAGAAGAGAAGATGGAGGGGGTTGTTAGAGGTAACTGGAATGAGATGCGGTGAGATCAAGAGAGGAGAGAGCAAGCTAGTCAGTAGTCACTTCCTTATGTGCGCTCTATAGTCTGGACCACTCAGAGGTATTTACAGAGTTATACAGGGAAGAGGAGAGGGAGGAAGTAGACAGAGGTGACCAGGAGGATAAGAGAGAGGAATGAGTAGGAGAGAGACAAATCCTGCCAGTAACCAGTTCCTTAGGTGTTCTCTACCGTCTGGGACACACAGAGATTCACAGAGTTGGATAGAGAAGAGATGGGGGAGAAAAGAGACAGAGGCCACCTGGTGGAGAAAAAGGAGAGTCCAGAGGAGGAGAGAGTGGTCAAGCCAGTAATCTCGCTCTCAGGTAAACTTGGGTAGTGAAGTTTGACAACAAAAACCTAAGAGCAAAGATTAAAAATCTAGAGTAGAGGTTGGATTTTCAAAGATACAATATTAAAGAAAAGCAGAAGGAAAAAGGAAGAAAGAAAAAAAAATTATTAAAAAACAAACAAACAAAAGAAAAAAAAACACACCAACAACCATCCAAAGAGTATATATGGTGTTTGCCTTAAAAAAAAAAAATAATAGTAATAATAGGTTATAGAAATAAAAATTAGAGGAGAAATAGAAGACTTAACAATTTTAAAAAAAGCTAGAAAAAAAAGAAAAAAAAACAAAAAAGCAAAAAAAAAAGGAATGATTTTAAAAATATTAAAAATATTTCTAGCCCTTCTCTGATGTTATGGACCGTGTGGGCTCACTTCCAAGGTGGTTCCCTCTGTTTAACTTCTTCTGTTTGCTGGTTTTTTAGGCTCACTAGTTCAGTCACGCTGTGGGGAGGGGGGATGCTGCAAACAAACAGCACTGTCGTGTGCACACCGCATCTCAGCCCCACTTGACCTGTCCTTTCTCGCAGCGCACAAACCGCTCCGGCTCTACGATGCTCAGCCGGGAACCGTCTGGGGCCGGCCCTAGGCTGCGTGCACTTCCCCAGTCCAAGCCGCTCAGGTTCGGTGCTCAGGCAGCCCTCAGAGGCACAGATTTGGCTGGGACTGCGCTTTGTGCCCTTCCCAGGTCCGAGTAGCTCAGGAGTTTGGCGAGCACGATCGCCGTGGCTTGTCACCTTTTCCGCCGCTGCTGCTCAGCTCTCTGGGTGGACCGCTGGCGCACCCCGTGAGGCAGACTGTGACTGTCCAGCACCCCCAGAAGTCTTAGCAAAGGAGCCTGCTTGCAGTTAGGTAAGTAAAGTCTCTCCGGGGCTGCAATGGCCCCTTTCCAGTCCTTATGGCTCTGGCTGCCTGTCCCCGGCGGGGGATGGTCTGCAGCCGGCTTTTCCCGTTCCGTCCTTTGTTCTGTGCTTGGTCCTGGCGGTGTCTTATGTTCGAGTTTTTCGCGTGGTAGCTATCCCACAGTCTGGTTTGCTAGCCCAAGTTAGATCGTTCTGGTTGTGCGTGGGGCGTTCCTGCCCGATTCTTACAAAGCTCTGCAGCCCGCGCCTCCCGCGCGTCCCTGCCCTGCCCCCACTTCCCAATGGCGGATGCAGGCGTCTGTGCTGCTTTTCCGCTGGGGGAGTTACTGTTGGGCTTGTAATCTGTTGGTTTTAATTATTTATCTATTTTTCCTTCCTGTTATGTTGCCCTCTGTGTTTCCAAGGCTCGCCACAGACTCAGCAGGGAGAGTGTTTCCTGGTGTTTGGAAACCTCTCTTCTTAAAATTCCCTTCCTGGGACGGGCTTCCCTTCCCGGGACAGAGCTCCCTCCCCACCTCCTTTGTCTCCTTTTTTGTCTTTTATATTTTTCCCTACCTGTTTTTGAAGACAATGGTCTGCTTTTCTGGTTGCCTGATGTCCTCTGCCAGCCTACAGAAGTTGTTTTGTGGAGTTTGCTCGGCGTTGAAATGTTCTTTTGAGGAATTTGTGAGGGAGAAAGTGATCTTCCCGTCCTATTCCTCCGCCATCTTTCCCTCTCTTCTGTGTGTTCAGTTTTCGATCAGTAATTTGGGAATGATAGTACATAGTTCACAGGGTCAAAAGATTAAAAATAGATAATATATTAAAAGAACTTTGCATGTTGCATAGTATAAATAAGGTGCTATTGTCTCTAGCCTCAGAACTAGATAGTCTTATTAAATCAACTACTTACTCAGAGTCATTTTAATTTTTACCTCATTTGCCAGGAAAATAATCCAAGACTTATCAGTGGGCAAATAAAGTTTTCTGACTGTCCATTCATTGGAGTGCTGGTATCTTGTCCAGTGGACCCTCCAGGGATCATCTGACTCTAGAGCTGTGGACAACTTTGACCATTTGGATTGCTTAGACCATTTCACAATATTACATGGATAGAAGTTATGTAAAACTCAACATCTTTGTAATCTAAACATCTTTGTTACCAAAAATACCAAAAGATTTTGTCTTATGACTTCTTCCCTATGGAAAAGATACCCTCAAAATATTTTATTTCTCTGCCCTATATGGTACTAAACACTTTTGCCTCTATTAGCAAATATATTTCATCCCTGATTTATGTGTGTGTGTGTGTTTGTATGTGTGTTCATGGAATTCTCCTTTGAGATAGTTTTAACTTCTACTAGTACCTTCATTAATTATTGAGTTAAATAAAATATTTGAAATGTGCAAAGCTCCCAAACAACAAAATTCAGCCAGATGAGTGACTATGATCCAAAGATTTAAAAATTTTTAGATTTTAAATATTTTAAAATCTCACCATTTTCTAAAACCCATGAAAGGGCCCCAAGATTGGCTTAAGGCAAACTGAGAACTGATAAACTTACTGTTAGTACAGTAAATCCCAAACATATGAACTTTCAAGTTGCAAACTTTCTAAGATGCAAACATGCATTCGTTCCATTGATGTCAAGCATGAATGAAACTGTAGCTTGCCCTCCATCTACTATTGCTGGTGATCCCTCAGTTCTACCATCTCTCACCTCCTCTCTCTTCTCCAGTCAGTAACTCTTCTTATCTGTTCATTCAGTGCCAACTTTTGTATACCAGATCTTCTACTGTACTACTGTACATTTCAAGGTACTGAACTTTAAGATTAAAAATGTTTTCTTTATCATTTGTATTTGTCTTTTGGGGCTTCCCTTATAGCTTAGTTGTTAAAGAATCCACCTTCAATGCAGGAGACCCCGGTTTGATTCCTGGGTCAGGAAGATCCGCTGGAGAAGGGATAGGCTATCCACTCCAGTATACTTGGGCTTCCCTTGTGGCTCAGCTGGTAGAGAATCCACCTGCAATGCAGGAGACCTGGGTTCATTTGTCTTTTATGTATTATTTGTGTGAAAAGGTGTTATTATAAACCTATTATAGTACAGTACTGGCCAGGAGGCAGCGTGAGGAACTCCACCCATGTCAAAGGTCATGAGGAAGGAGGCTTTGGCATACACAAAGGTGGGATTGAGCCTCAGGAAACCCCCTGTTCCTGAGCATCTACCCCCAAAACCAGAGTGCCTACTTTACTGTTTTATGCTCTCACCTACACCTCTGACTTTACGGGAGGCTCTCCCCTATCACCATTTCTCTCAGAGAAGGAGTTAACTTGCAGCTCCAGTTAATAGAAATTCCTGGGCGTGACAAGAGTGTTTCAACTTAAAAACTCCTCTGAAGGTTCTCTAGCCTACCTGAACAGGTTCATCCGGCCACATGCGATTGTTTACAGCCTCCCAACCGTGAGAGGCATGAGATGCTTTAAAACTTTCTAAATACAGACTCTTTTGAGAAGTTAGAAAATTATTAGCATAGTATAGTGGGTTGATTAGAAATTATATTGGTGAAGGGTTTTTCATTTGTTGAGCCAATATTTGCTGCTAAATCTCCATATTCCCTGCCCTTGTAATGAATATAATTAGCATATAGGAGAAATAAGTATTAACCTTTAAGATTAATCATGTTAAACCTTAGGCTAAGTAAATTCCTTTCTTGATTGTAACCCACTACACCCTCACCCTATAGGAATGCAACTTTATTTGTAGGGTGGTGCTTGGTTTAAGAAAAAATCACCCATGGAAAAAATGTTTTCTGGTTGACTGACCATTATCAGAAAGGGCCATAAAATGTCAGTAGGCCTCATGGCCAGAAGATGATGTAAAACCCATAAGACCTTTGTATAATTTTATACGAAGCACCTGATTGTGACAAGGGTCAGGTCTGCTGACCCCCATGTGACTCTGTATTCATCCCTATGTATAACAAAAAGTATATAAGCAAACCTGAAAAATAAAGAAATGGGATCAGTTTCTGGAAAGAATGGCTCCTCCATGTTGTTCTTTATTTCTCCCCGTTTTTCTGGTTGAATTCCCATCTGGAGCATGGGTGCTCACCACATCTACTTACTTGCCTGGCTTTTAAGTTCCACGCGAGAAGGAGCCCAAGGAGGGGCACCTTCCGATATTCAAGTGGCACTGGTGGCCCAACGTAGATGGTGCAAATTCCTTGTCTTGGAGTTTTATTGGTATCCCACATAAACCTAGTTATTCAGCATCTTTTTCTCCAGTAATATTTCCTACTACACTATACATTTCTAATCTCTCTATATATCTGTAATTAAATAAGTATTTTCCTAGGGCGCTGATTTCGTCTCCCCTTTGAATTACCCTGGATCCACCAGGGCTGGACCCTGGCAAGCATAGCTGATTGTGGTAGTTGGGTACTGAGGCTAACTTTGTTAGACTTACAGGCATATTGAAGTTATGAACATTCTCTCGGAACAGATCTTGTTCATATGTATGGAACTTACAGTATTTTTTCCTTTCTTTCTATGCTTTACTCCTTCCTGCCAACTAAAAATTGGCACTTGCCAACTGCTTCTACAAAAATTAAGTCACACACTATTGTAGCCGCTGACCTTCAACACCTGCTGAAAGGAGTTCAGAGTGGAGATCAGGAATGAGGCACTCTGTGCTCTGGAAAACTCTGGCAGAACAGGCCTTTAGATAGTTAGATATTTTCAGCAGAAGATTTTATGAACCTAATTCTTACATCTCCTCATTTAGAAAAGCACTAAAATCATTAATGGTGACACTGTTCCTCATGACTAGCAGCAAGCTCCTGCCAAAATTTGTGTTTGACTGCATGTACCCCATTTACCAATATCATATATAGTACTGACTGCTCCCCCTACCTCTTCCAAGCAGTGTCTCAGAGCTATTTGAAATGCTTTCTCCTCCAGGGTTATAGTCCTCATTTTGCCCCAAATAAAGTTTAACTCACAATCCTCAGGTTTTTCTTTTTTCTTTTTCTCCAGTGGGCATTCTCATGCTGCCCTTCCTCTCACAGGAGATGCCTGGTATTCTCTGGGCCTGAAGAACACCCCATTCACTGCAGTGACCCAGCCCCCACCTCAAACCCACCAGGTGACCCTCCTGGATTCTTAATTTATAGCACTTTGTATCCTGAATCTTCCCTCATCAGCAGCCTCACCTATCCCACAGAGTAAGGCCTACCAGTTCTGATCCTCAGTTCCACAGATCCTTCATACCTGAGAAGTAATAAGAAAGAACTCTCCATTCACTGAGCTCCTATTAAGTGCCAGGCACTCTGCTAGGTGCTAGAAATAGAAGAGTAAGGAAGATGAGAGTTCATAGCCCAGGAAGTTTCCTGCCTATGGAGGGATGTAACAAACCAGAGATTTGGATAGTCTGTAGGGACTCTGACTGTGGTGGAGACAGGAAGGTGTGGCAGCAAAGGGACCAGCTTCATGGAGGTGACATTGGGACCTGAAGACAATGGGAGATGTGGAAGAGGGCATCCTAGGAAGTACAGATTCTAGGGCTTGGTCCCCAGGAAAAGGCCAACGGGGTCCTTGAAGGTGAAGCATCTCCAAATGACCTGCAGACCTCTCTTGTGTTGTCTTTAAGAGATCAGACTTAACACATAAGTAAGGACTTAACACATTAATAGGCTTCCCCAATGGCTCAAGCAGTAAAGAATCTGCCTGCAATGTAAAAGACTCAGAAGACTCAGCTTCAATCTCTGGGTCAGGAAGATCCCCTGGAGAAGGAAATGGCAACCCACTCCAATATTCTTGCCTGGAGAATCTCATGGATGGAGGAGCCTGGTGGGCTACAGTCCATAGGGTCTCAAAGAGTCGGGCACAATTGAGCATGCACATATCAACACATAAATGGGTTAAGAACGTAATGTATATTTTATCATTTAATCCTCACAACAACTTTTGATGTAGAAACTATGTTTCTTCACCCATCTTACAAATTAGTATCTCTAAGACTGAGTCACAGAGAAGTCAAGTTACTCATTCAAAGTCTCACAGCTAGTAAGTGACAAAACCCATGGTCATATTCCAACCATCTGGTTCCAGGACTGTGTACCCAGACACTGTGCTACCAGATGGGTGGATGTATCTAATACAATGTCTCAAATATACTGAGCATTCAGTTAATTAGATCTGAACAATTCAAGCACAAACCTAGCATTTCTATACAGCCCAAAGACCTCAGCAGCTCAATACCAAGACTACCTGTGCTAGTTAATGAAAATATATCTTAATAAAAATATATATTATTAACAAAATACCATACTATCACACCTGGACTAAAATAAATTCACAATAAACCTTCACATAATAAAATACAAAAAAAGAAAAAAGAGAGAGAGAGAGAGATTAGAGTCCCTCAACAGATGGCCTCAGCCTGGAGGAGCAGAGAAAACCTGTAGACTCCTATTTTTGTTCTCATGTCTCAGTGTCCTTCCTGATGAAATATTCCACAAGAAATGAGATGAAAATGGAAAACTTGGTTCTGTGTGACCAGAGAAAAGCCTGGAGGAGGGGGTTCCTTCACTTGGGGACAGCGTTAGATCCCTCTTCTGCTAGGAGGAAACTCCAGTGGTATTTGGGTGACTGTATTTCCTGTGCTTGGCTAGAGAGCATTTTGATCTTTCTACTAGGTAAGGCAGCTTCCCAAGTGGCATAGTGGTAAAGAATCCACCTGCTAATGCAGGAGACACAAGAGAAGTGGGTTCGATCCCTGGGTCAGGAAGATTATTTGGAGTAGGAAATAGCTACCCACTCCAGTATTCTTGCCTGGGAAATTCCATGGGCAGAGGAGTCTGACAGACTATAGTCCATGGGGTGTCAAAAGAGTCAGACACCAACAAGCACACACACACACATAGTAGGTAAGGCTTTGAAGTCAAAATGAGGTTCAGAAACTAATCTGTCATTTTATGGTTGGTGATCTCATTGAGTAAGTCAATTAAACCATTCTGAGACAAACCTCTCTTTCCTTACCTGCAACTCAAGGGGTGATCATACCCACCTTTATGAAGGTGCTTGGCACAGTGCCTGGCACATGGGAAATCATAATATGCCACCTTTCAGGTAAAACTTTATCAACAGTCTACAATAACACAATCTGTGCTATGGTTTGCAAAGTTATGTACAAACATCTATACAGAGCCATTTTTATATTTGCTAGTTTGGAAATATGAGGTGATAAGTTCAAAATCTCTATGTCTATATGGATGGCAGATTCTAATGTACTGATAAATTTAGTGATACTGAAAACTTCATCTACTACACCATTCAGGTGTTTTATATCCTGTTCAAAAGTAGTTGCTTCTATGTCCTTTTCCTGTGTGTCTCAGCCCAGTGCACTCATGGTCCATGGCAGAGAGGAGCCTGTTTACAGCTCTGACTGTCTGACACTCGTGTCCCAGGTCATTTCACTAATGATGGAAAGGGATTGCAATGAGACTGCTGCAGGACTTGTGCAGTTTCTCTTTTTCTTCCAGTTTTATTGAGATAATTGGCATATAGTAGTATATAAGTTGGAGAAGGAAATGGCATCCCACTTCGGTGTTCTTGACCGGAGAATCCCAGGGACGGGGGAGCCTGGTGGGCTGCCGTCTATGGGGTCTCACAGAGTCAAACGTGACTGAAGTGACTTAGCAGCAGCAGCAGCAGTATATAAGTTTGGCACCCCACTCCAGTACTCTTGCCTGGAAAATCCCATGGACAGAGGAGCCTGGAAGCCTGCAGTCCATGGGGTCACTAATAGTCAGACATGACTGAGCGACTTCACTTTCACTTTTCACTTTCATGCATTGGAGAAGGAAATGGCAACCCACTCCAGTGTTCTTGCCTGGAGAATCCCAGGGATGGCGGAGCCTCATGGGGTGCCGTCTATGGGGTCGCACAGAGTTGGACACGACTGAAGCAACTTAGCAGCAGCAGCAGCAGCAGCAGTAGCAGCATATAAGTTTAAGAGGTACAATATAATAATTTAACTTATGTACATCATGAAATGATTACTGCAGTAGGTTAGTGAACATCATCTCATATGGATATAAAATTAAAGAAATATAAAATGTTTTTCTTGTGACTAATAATTTTCATACATAACATAAACTCTAATAATTTTCACACATAACATATAGCAGTTTTAATTATATTTATCATGCTAAATATATTACATAACATCCCCAGTACTTATTTATCCTAAAACAGAATTTGTAACTTTTGATTGCTTTCATCTAGTTCCCTCTCACCTCACCCCTTCCCTTTGACAAATCTAGTCTCTTCCTATGTTTGCTTTTGAAATATAATTGACTTATAACATTATAATAGTTCCTGTTAGTTCCTGTTATGCAACATAGTGATTCCATATTTCTACACATTTCAAAATGATCACCATGAAAATCTACTTACCATCTGTCACCGAAGACATTACACAATTATTGACTATAATCCCCACACCATGTAATTTACACACTCACGACTCATTTATTTTGCAGCTGGAAGGCTGCACCACTTAGTCTCCCTCGCCTATTTCTCTCCTTCCCCTCTACTCCTTCCTCTCTGGCAGTCACCAGTTTGTTCTCTGCATCCATGACTCTGTTTCTGTTTGGTTAATTTATTTTCTGTTTTTTAGATTCAACATACAAGCAAAATAATTCAGTATTTGTCTGATTTATTTTACTTAACATAATATCCTAAAGGTTCATTCAGGTTATTGTAAATTGTAAAGTATCATTCTTTTCTGTGTCTGGCTATATTCCATTATATATATTCTGTATGTTTTTCACATCTTCTTTATCTATAAATCTATTGATGGGCCCTTAGGTTACTCCTGGACTTCCCTGGTAGCTCAGTGGTAAAGAATCCACCTGCAAAGTAGAAGATATGGATTTGATCCTTCGGTCAGGAAGATTCCCTGGAGAAGGAAATGGCAATCTACTCCAGTATTCTTGCCTGGAAATTCCATGGAGAGAGGAGCCTGGTGGGATTCAGTCCATGGGGCCACAAAAGAGTTGGACATGACTTAGTGAGCAAACAACAACAGGTTATTTCCATATTTGGCTATTGTAAATAATACTACAGTGAACATAAGGATCCATGTATCTTTTTTCTTTTTATTGAAGTGTAGTTGATTTATGATGTTGTAGTAATTACTGCGGTACTTTGGCCACCTCGTGCGAAGAGTTGACTCATTGGAAAAGACTCTGATGCTGGGAGGGATTGGGGGCTGGAGGAGAAGGGGATGACAGAGGATGAGATGGCTGGATGGCATCACTGACTCGATGGACGTGAGTCTGAGTGAACTCCGGGAGTTGGTGATGGACAGGGAGGCCTGGCATGCTGCAATTCATGGGGTCACAAAGAGTCAAACACGACTGAGTGATTGAACTGAACTGAGTAATTACTACTGTACAGCAAAGTGACTCAATGATACATACACACACATATACATTCTTTTTCATATTCTTTTCCATTATGTTTTATCATAGGATATTAACTGTAATTCCTTGTGCTATACAGTTGGATCTTGTGGTTTTATGTATCTTTTTGAATTAATGTTTTCATTTTCTTTGGATAAATACCACAAGTGGAATTGCTGCAACTAACACACGCACACGCACACGCACACGCACACACACACACACACACACACACACACACACACACACATAGCGTTACTATTCTTAATTTTTTTAGGAATCTCCATGTTGTTTTCCATAGTGGCTACACCAATTTACATTCCCACCAAGTGTGCACAAGTGTTCCCTTTTCCCCACATCCATATCAACACTTGTTATTTTTTCACTTTTTGAAAATAACTATTCTGACAGTTGTGAGGTGATTTTAATTTGCATTTCCATGATGATTAGTTATGTTATTTTATGTGCATGTTGGTCATCTGTATGCCTTCTTTAGAAAAATGTTTATTTAGGTCCTTGGCCCATTCTTAATTGGGTTATTTATTTATTTGATCAGGTTGCATGAGTTCTTTGAATTTTGTGGATATTAACCCCATATTGGATAAATTATTTACAAATATATCTAAAGGTGCAGCTGAATCCAGGTGAAACCCCTGACTGAGTGAGCAAGGAAGACAGGAGGAGGATTTGAGGGTGTTCACAGGTGAAGTCCAACATCTCAATACAGAGTAAATGCAGTTTGCTGAGAGCAAGAAAGTGAGGTGGTTAAGGTCAAAGAGAAAAGCAATACATATTTAGATTGTTGAATTGGAGAATTCAAAAGATAGCTAGTGGAAAGTGCAGAAATAGCTCACCAGCGTGTGTGCACATGTGATAAGTTGCTTCAGTCATGTCCAGCTCCTTGCAACCCTATAGACTGTAGCCCAACATGCTCCTCCATCCATGAGATTCTCCAAGAAAGAATACTGGAGTGGGTTGCCATGCCGCCTCCAGGAGATCTTCCCGACCCAGAGATCGAACCCATATCTCTTACATCTCCTGCACTGGAGGGTGGGTTCTTTACTATTAGTGCCACCTGGGGAGCCAGCTGACTAGCATTGATGTCTAAAATGATGTGAAACCATGGGGTTATTGAGTGTCATGTTCTTCAAGTATATAGTTTCCACCAATACTGTTTGACCATTGAGGAGAAAGCAGAAAGTTGGGCTGATTCAAAGTTGGGGACTGATCAGGCTTGAGCTGCAGAAAATCAGGCTGAGCTTTCTGCTTATGCCACAGTGTGTGATTTCAGTGTTTACATAGCCATCCCATATGAAGCTATCTAGCTGTATTAGCATGAAGTGTGTGATTGTGTGACAAAGGAAAAAACTAAAACTAATTAAGATAATAGGAATTTTTTTTAAGTAACATGATTCAAGGCTTGCAACATATCTCACTGGATTGTTATTGGGATTATATAAATTAGTCCTATATAGTACATCAAATATCTTCTGGCTTCCTTGGTAGTTCAGCTGGTAAAGAATCTGCCTGCAATGTGGGAGACCTGGGTTTGATCCCTGGGTTGTGAAGATCCCCTAGAGAAGGGAATGGCTACCCACTCCAGTACTCTGGCCTGGAGAATTCCATGGATTGTATAGTCCATGGGATCACAAAGAGTTAGACATGACTGAGTGATTTTCACTCAACCTTGTCTTCATCACCTAGCATATAATAGCTGCTCAATAAAGAATCTGTTTCATCAAAATTTTCATTCTGAAACCATATCTTTGCATCTCTCCTTTTTGCTGACCATGTTGTTAGCTTTTTCCTTGTTCATATCTAGTAGAAAGTTACCTGCATTCTAGTCTCTCTCCCAGGAAGGAAAACATTCTAAATGTCTTGCAATTCATTGGTCTGATTTGGGTCTATACTAACTTCTTCGGCAAAGGGAATGTCATTTGCTTATTAACACAGTCTGCCTTTACTAGGATAATCACTGTGATTGAAGAAATAGATTTTCAACCTGGATAGAAAAATAAGAGTTTACCCTGAGTTTGAGAGGGGGTCCATTTTCTAATCCAGATTACATGATTAAAAAAATTTTTTTTATTAATTAATTTTAATTGGAGGCTAATTACTTTACAATATTGTGGTGATTTTTGCCATACATTGACATGAATCAGCCATGGATATACATGTGTTCCCCATCCTGAATCCCCTCCCACTTCCCTCCTCTTCCCATCTCACTGGGTCATCCCACTGCACTGTCTTTGAGTGCCCTGTTTCATGCATCGAACTTGGACTGTGATCTATCTCAGATATGATAATATACATGTTTCAATGCTATTCTCTCAAATCATCCCACCCTCAGCTTCTCCCACAGAGTCCAAAAGTCTGTTCTTTACATCTGTGTCTCTTTTGCTGTCTTGCACATAGAGGGTCTTTCTAAACTCCGTATGTATGCATTAATATATTGTATTGGTGTTTTGCTTTCTGACATTTCACTCTGTATAATAAGCTCCAGTTTCATCCACCTCGTTAGAACTGACTCAAATGTGTTCTTTTTAATAGCTGAGTAATATTTGATTGTGTATACTTACCAAAACTTTCTTATCCATTTGTCTGCCGATGGACATCTAGGTTGCTTCCATGTCTTAGCTATTTTAAAGGTGCTGCAATGAACACTGAAGTACACATGTCTCTTTCAGTTCTGGTTTCCTCAGTGTGTATGCCCAGCAGTGGGATTGCTGCATCATATGGCAGTTCAATTTCCAGTTTTTTTAGGAATCTCCACATTGTTCTCCATAGTGGCTGTACTAGTTTGCATTCCCACCAACAGTGTAAGAAGGTTCCCTTTTCTCCACACCCTCTCCAGCATTTACTGTTTCTGGACTTTTGATGTCCGACCTTCTGACCAGGATAAAATGGTACCTCATAGTGGTTTTGACTTGGATTTCTCTGATAGTGAGTAATGTTTAGCATATTTTCAGGTGTTTGTTAGCCATCTGTATGTCTTCTTTGGAGAAATGTCTGTTTAGTTCTTTGGCATCATTTTTTTATTCAGTCTTTTTTTTTTTTTTTTTTGGTATTGAGTTGCATGAGCTGCTTGTATATTTTGGAGATTAATTCTTTGTCAGTTTTTTCATTTGCTATTATTTTCTCCAATTCTGAAGGTTGTCTTTTCACCTCATTTATAGTTTCCTTATTTGTGCAAAAGCTTTTCAGTTTAATTGGGTCCCATTTGTTTATTTTTACTTTTATTTCCATTACTCTGGGAGGTAGGTCATAGAGGATCTTGCTGTGATCTATGTCAGTGAGTCTTCTGTCTATGTTTTCCTCTAGGAGTTTTATAGTTTCTGGTCTTACATTTAGATCTTTAATCCATTTTGAGTTTACTTTTGTGTATGGTGTTAGAAAGTGTTCTAGTTTAATTCTTTTACAGGTGGTTGGCCAGTTTTCCCAAGCACCACTTGTTAAAGATATTGTCTTTCCTCCATTGTACATTTTTTCATTCTTTGTCAAAAATAAAGTGTCTATAGGTGTGTGGACTCATTTTTGGGCTTTCTATTTTGTTCCATTGATCCATATTTCTGTCTTCATGCCAGTCTTGATGACTGTAGCTTTGTAGTATAGTCTGAAGTCAGCCAGGTTGATTCCTCCAGTTTCATTCTTCTTTCTCAAGATTGCTTTAGCTATTCAAGGTTTTTTGTGTTTCCATACAAATTGTGAAATTATTTGTTCTAGTTCTGTGAAAAATTCCATTGGTAGCTTGATAGGGATTGTGTTGAATCTATAAATTACTTTGGGTAGTATACTCATTTTCACTGTGTTGATTCTTCCCATCCATGAACCTGGTATATTTCTCCATCTATTTGTGTCATCTTTGATTTCTTTCTACATGTTTATTATATTTCCAGGGTCAGTGGGATTTTTGCTAGACAGACAAACATGAAATTTACTGTGATCCCTGAAATATTATTTTTTGAAAAAGTACAGTTAGTTTAATTAGTATTGAACAGTAAACATTCTCCTAGGCCTCCAAGGAGTCATTTTATTGTTGCAAGATAGAGATAGGATTGTTCTAAACAAATACCTGGTCTTGCTGCATAATTACTGTCAAGAAAACTTGTATTAGTTTCCTGTGGCTACCATAACAAATAATCCCAAATTTGGTGGCTTAGATTTATATCCTCACAGTTCTTTAGTCTAGAAATTCAAAATCATTATCACTGGGCTGAATGAAAGTATCAGCAGGGTTACACTGTCTCTGGAGTCTCAAAGGAAAAATCTGCTTCTTGCCTCTTTCAACTTCTGGTGACTGCAGGCATTCCTTGGCTAGTGACTGTATGACTTCAATCTTCAAGATCTACATCTTCAAATTTCTCTCTACTCTGTACTCACATCACCTCCTCCTTTGTGTTACATCAAATCCCCTCTTATAAGACTACCGGGGTTGCATTTAACGACCCCACTTGCACTACCCCACCCCACCCCAGTTACTCAAAATAGTCTTCCTTGCCTCAAGACCCTTAACTTAATTACATCTGCAAAGATTTTACCACATGAAGTAATATATACAAGGATGGGGGATGGGGACCTGATAAATCTGTGGGCCATTATTCAACTATTACAACTACATTTAGCTGAATTACTTTAAAATAAGTATCTTCAGTGTGGCAGAAATCCTTATATAACTAATGACCCAGTATAGTTCAGTTGCTCAGTCATGTCCGACTCTTTGCGACCCCATGAGTCGCAGCATGCCAGGCCTACCTGGGCATCATCAACTCCCAGATTTCACTCAGACTTGCGTCCATTGAGTCAGTGATGCCATCCAGCCATCACATCCTCTGTTGTCCCCTTCTTCTCCTGCCCCCAATCCCTCCCAGCATCAGAGTCTTTTCCAATGAGTCAACTCTTCGCATGAGGTGGCCAAAGTACTGAAGTTTCAGCTTCAGCATCATTCCTTCCAAAGAAATCCCAGGGCTGATCTCCTTCAGAATGGACTGGTTGGATCTCCTTGCAGTCCAAGGGACTCTCAAGAGTCTTCTCCAACACCACAGATCAAAAGCATCAATTCTTTGGCGCTCAGCCTTCTTCACAGTCCAACTCTCACATCCATACATGACCACAGGAAAAACCATAGCCTTGACTAGACGGACCTTAGTTAGCAAAGTAATGTCTCTGCTTTTGAATAAGCTGTCTAGGTTGGTCATAACTTTTCTTCCAAGGAGTAAGCCTCTTTTAATTTCATGGCTGCAGTCACCATCTGTGGTGATTTTGGAGCCCCCCAAAAATAAAGTCTGACACTGTTTCCATTGTTTCTCCATCTATTTCCCATGAAGTGATGGGACCAGATGCCATGATCTTCGTTTTCTGAATGTTGAGCTTTAAGCCAACTTTTTCACTCTCCTCTTTCACTTTCATCAAGAGGCTTTTTAATTCCTCTTCACTTTCTGCCATAAGGGTGGTGTCATCTGCATATCTGAGGTTATTGATATTTCTCCTGGCAATCTTGATTCCAGCTTGTGTTTCTTCGAGTTCAGCGTTTCTCATGATGTACTCTGCATATAAGTTAAATAAGCAGGGTGACAATATACAGCCTTGATGTACTCCTTTTCCTATTTGGAACCAGTCTGTTGTTCCATGTCCAGTTCTAACTGTTACTTCCTGGCCTGCATACAGATTTCTCAAGAGGCAGGTCAGGTGGTCTTGTATCCCCATCTCTCTCAGAATTTTCCACAGTTTTTTGTGACCCACACAGTCAATAAAGCAGAAGTAGATGTTTTTCTGGAACTCTCTTGCTTTTTCCATGATCCAGTGGATGTTGGCAATTTGACCTCTGGTCCCTCTGCCTTTTCTAAAACCAGCTTGAACATCAGGAAGTTCACGGTTCGTGTATTGCTGAAGTCTGGCTTGGAGAATCTTGAGCATTACTTTACTAGTGTGCAAGATGAGTGCAATCGTGTGGTAGTTTGATCATTCTTTGGCATTGCCTTTCTTTGGGATTGGAATGAAAACTGACCTTTTCCAGTCCTGTGGCCACTGCTGAGTTTTCCAAATGTGCTGGCATATTGAGTGCAGTACTTTCACAGCATCATCATTCAGGATTTGATATAGCTCTACTGGAATGGCATAACCTCCACTAGCTTTGTTCATAGTGATGCTTTCTAAGGCCCACTTAACTTCACATTCCAGGAGGTCTGGCTCTAGATGAGTGATCACACCATCATGATTATCCGGGTCATGAAGATCTTTTATGTACAGCTCTTCTCTGTATTCTTGCCATCTCTTCTTAATATCTTCTGCTTCTGTTAGGTCCATACCATTTCTGTCCTTTATCGAGCCCATCTTTGCATGAAATATTCCCTTGGTATCTCTAATTTTCTTGAAGAGATCTGTAGTCTTTTTCACTCTTTTCTTTTTCTCTATTTCTTTGCATTGGTCACTGAAGAAGGCTTTCTTATCTCTTCTTGTTATTCTTTGGAACTCTGCACTCAGATGCTTATATCTTTCCTTTTCTCCTTGGCTTTTCACTTCTCTTCTTTTCACAGCTATTTGTAAGGCTTCCCCAGACAGCCATTTTGCTTTTTTGCATTTCTTAATAACCCAGTATAGCAAGACAACTTTAGAAGGCCATTTCATGGTTACTATATTTCCTTAATTGCAAGACAACATCAGCTTAAAATGGCTTTTGAGAGGAAAAAATAGTAACTACATTAAATGTTTGCATTCATTTTTATTTTAGAAACATTATAGTGTGGGGAAATTGTGTGTTTTAGAATTGAGGATCTGTGGTAATTTATCTTGGTAGTATCACCAGGAAGTTACATTGTTTAAAGCTAAATGTTTCATGGGTAATTTATTGAGATTTTTCCAAAGAATTATCAAAGGTGAGTGGTAATGGTTCTTGAAAATTCCCAGAGTAAAATCATCATGGCTATAAGTGAAGCATAGAAACCACTCCTTTGTTGGGAATATCAGAACTATTGCTAGAGGTAAATTCAGACTTTTTCCTGAGCTGCTTCTGTTCTCATCTCTTTTTCTATATTTCCCTTTTGTTAATGACTCTGTCAGCTACCTTGATTTTTTTTTTTCCACCAAATAATGTGAGGCTAATAGGTGAATGAAGGAAACAAGATAGGAACAAACTATTGATTGAGCATAAAATGTTGATCTCTGAGGAATCATTTATCACCAAGTGGTGTTACTTCAGCTTCCTGAATATCTCCTGAATCCTTCTCCCAATACTCCCTGTGGAAAGAGGATAATCATCACCCAAAGGTGCTGACATCTTGATCCCCAGTATTTGAATGTATTATGTTTCATGGCAAGGGGAGATTAAGGCTAAAGATGACATTAAGGTTGCTTATCAGCTGGCCTTAAAAATAGATTCACCTGAATTTTCCAGACTTCCTCAATGGCTCAAGCAGTAAAGAATCCTCCTGCAATGCAAAAGACACAGCAGACACAGTTCAATCCTTGGGTTGGGAAGATCCCCTGTGTGAGGAAATGGCAACCGACTCCGGTATTCTTTGCCTAGGAAATCCCATGGACAGAGGAGCCTGGTGGGCTAGAGTCCAAGGGGTCACAAAGAGTCACACACAACTGAGCATGCACTCACACTTCACTTGCTCAAGAGCCCATAAATGGGAAGAGGGAGAGAGAAGATTCAGAACTAGAAAGATGACATTATGGGAAAGAGCTGACCAGCCACTGCTGGCCTTGAAGATGGAGGAAGGGGGCCATGGCTCAAGGACTGTGTCAGACTTTAGGTGCTAGTTAAGGCAAGGAAACAGATTCTTCTCTCAAGTCTCCAGAAAAGAACACAGCCCTGCTGATTGCTTGATTATAGCCTTAGGGGATACATTTTGAACTCCAGGTCTCCAGAAATGTAAGATCATACATTCATGTGGTTTTAAGCCACTGAGGTTACAGTAACTCTTTACAGCAGCACTGCTGTAGTTCTGGACATTCTCTTTCTTTCCTAAGTTACAGAAACAAACCCTGATATAACTTCCAATCTTGCCTCCTTCTGATCCATTTCCACTCTGCACTCAGAGCTGTCTTTCTAAAATGTTTACAGTTGGTCTCACTCATCTATTCCTCACCTTCCATTGACTCTCCATTGCTCTTAAAATAAAGCCCAAGGTCTCAAATGTGACCACAAGGCCAGGACCGCTACATTTGCAAATTGTCCTCTAGAGCCAGCCAGCCTGAATTCCTCAGTCTCTCAAACCCCCAACACTCTCTTCTCCCTGGATTCCCTGTCTAGAGGATGCTCCTCCCTGCCTAGGTGCTCCTCCTTCTCCAAAGGCCAATTTCTACCTAAAGTTTCAGCTCAGTTGTCCCTGCCTCCTGAAAGGCTTCCTCAGTCCTCACATCTAGTTAGATGTCCCTCTCTTTGCTCCCACAAGGCTCTGGTTACACTTCCTGTAAGGTCCTTGAGGGCAGGAACCAGACTGTCTCCAGCACCTACCACAGTGCTTGGCACATAGCAGGGTCTGAAAAAAAATATTGTGACTCAGTTGGTAAAGAATCTGCCCACAGTGCAGGAGATCTGGGTTCAATCCCTGGTTTGGGAAGAGCCCCTGGAGATGAGAAAGGCTACTCACTCCAATATTTTGGCCTGGAGAATTCCATGGACTGTATAATTCCTGGGGTCCCAAAGAGTCAGACACAACTGAGTGACTTTCACTTTCATATTTATTACTTAGATCCCACAAACGCTTGAAATTACTTTGACCAAGCCATTTCAACTTTAGAATTTCCCCCTTTTAATGGCTTTGTGATGGCTCACAGATTTTTTTTTTTTTACCTTTTTCCCTCATTTCTTCATAACTTAAACTGTACTCTCCCCACTGTTGTCCAGACAAGGCACATGATAATTACATCAGCTAAGCCCAGCTCTATCCCCTACCATAATTTTGTACTTGAATAGTTTTACAAATTCCCTGCACAGCCTCTGCTCTTAAATATATTTTCTCTCCAAGCATGATCCCCTAAGATTTATGCAAATAGAAGTGAAAACATGGAGAGGAAGAGAGTGAAACTTGAAACTTCATATATGCCAATTGAATTGATACTAATGTTGCAGGAACTAGAATGAAGGTCAAGAAAGCAGAGAATGAAGACAAACTGCTTATTTTTGATTTGCAGATCTTATGCTATTTTCATGTTGTAAAAAACATTTAATTCTCTTTTTCATTGTGCTCACATCCATCAACTGAAGCCGTTCTTCAAATCTTCATGATTAAAAAGCTATCCTTTTTAAATGGATAGATATGAAAGGAAGAAAGTATTTGCCTAATGCCAGCTCACCTAGCAGGATGAATACTTGTCATTGACCTCTGCAGGGTCTAGCTCTGCAGCACTGCAGATCCGGTGTCATCATGTTTTCTGCTCACCATACTCTAAGTTAGGAAAGCCAGGCTGGCCAAATAATTTTGAGTTGCATGCTGGTTGTGTGGTGTGCCCTTGGGTCTGTAACTGGGCACCATTCTGCTCCTGGAGATGCTCAGGAGATCCTTGGATGAGACAACAGAGCACTGAACAGGCTCTAAGGGTGTTTCTGGCACATACAAACCCTTGTGTTTATATGCCAGGAGCATTTTGTTTGTATGCAGTCAGCATGTTTGTTTTGATGGGCACTCTTGCTTTCACAGTTTTGAGTATGGGCATATTTAATAATTCAGGTAGTTTTCTCCTTTGGGAAGTCTTGCCTTAGCTAGAGATAATGACTCACTTCAAATATAAGTACACAAAGCCATGAATTTATAAAAGAGGTAAAATGAGAAATTCCTAATTTCACTCTGTTTTCATTATTTTCAGCTCAGAAGTTATTTCTGCCTCACAATGCCCAGGTACACTACTTATTTGATAATTTCCTAAAAGCTCAAGGTTGAAAGAGCAAAGTTATCTTCCACCATCCTCTAAGAAGTACATGTTAAAGATTAATGCTTTTCAGACTTTGTTTATTTCATTTGCTTTCTATCAGTATAGGGGATGGTTTTTGTTTGTTTCTCTTGACAGTGAACTTACCCCTGGAGGTGGTATAGTTCTGGGGCCCCAAGTCTGGTGCTCAAGTTTCAAGTCTGTTGTATTTAATAACTTTAAATTGTATTTTAGTCCTTTATATTTACTTACAAAATTTTCTGTAGTTATAGCTTAAGAAATGAAGAATAGTTTAATATATGGAAGTAAACCGAAAGTGGTTGTCAAAATGTTTTGGTGAGTTCTCTGGACATTTTTTTCCAAAAATCACTAACACAAATATGATGTAGTCTAGGCTTCCACAGTTTGGTAAAGATTTCTACAGAGACATTTGAAAAAATTTTAATAAATGTTTTCCTAAATGAAAATATTTTATCTTGCTAGTTCTTTTAGGTCAAAGATAAAATGAGACAGCACTTTGTTGTCATATTGGGAATATGAAACTTAAAAATAATTATTTTACCTTTATAAAAATAAATAGTTATTATACCCCTCTTATATTCTTCATTGGGAGCCAAGACACCAAGCCAGTTCTGACTTTATTGGAGAAATAAAGACTTAAAGTTAATCCACAGCTGATGAAGTGCTCGTGAGCACTCTGCTCACATCACTTCATTGACTTTCTACAATAATCATCTTAAAAAGATTTCCGATTAAAAATGTATTTGCCCTTAAACATGTTAGACACTTGATAAATAACTTAGTCTTTGAATGTTGCAGATGTGAGCAAGACAAGGCAAGATAAATCCTCTTCTATGCTTAATAATAGGTAATAAATCATCTATATTTAATACATGTTAATATGGTAAGCACTAGAGCAGTCCTTAAAATCGAAAAACAAAGAACTACTAAGCCAAAAGAGGAAATGAAGTAGAATTCAAAAGAGTTTCAATTATTTCAAAAGTAAGCAAGACAAGGGAGTAGGATGGGAAGAACAAAGAACAGAAGGGGTAAATAGAAAGTACAGCAAGATAATAAGCTTAAATCTAAAAAAATGATAATATCACTAAAGGAAAACAGTCTAAACACTTATGTTAAACAGCAGATATTGTTAGACTGAGCTTTTGTTAAATCAAGGACAACTATATGATGTATATTAGAAACTTACTTTGACTATAAAGATACAGATCAGTTAAAAATAATGGAAGGAGATATACTGTACTTATACAATCAAAATAAAACAGGACTGACTTTATTAAAATCAGATAAGAGTTTAGAACAAGGAATGTTACTAGCAATAAAGAAGGAAACTTCAGAAATGATAACTGGATCAATTCAGAAGACACAAAAATTCTAAATAACTTTGCACCTAATAAAGAGACTTAAAAGAAGAAATCAGACAAACATAACTTTAGCTGGAGACTTCAGCTGTCTTCTGTCAATCAATATTTGATAGACTACCTGGACAAAAAATAAGTTCTTGATAGGAAAGACTTGAACAACACAAGCAATTTTACGTAATAGACGTTTATATCAATAGTATGCTTTCCTCGGCAATAGCAGAAAACAGATTTTTTCAAATACACATAGAAATTCTCTAATAAGGTACATATTCTGAGCCATAAGATGATTCTCAAGAAAGTTAAAACACTTAAAATTATATACAGTATGTTCTTTGACCACATCAGAATCATATTAGATACCAATAGCATCCAGTAGTCATGTACAGATGTGAGAGTTGGATCATAAATGATTTAGGAGAATGGCATTGAAACATGTATAATATCATGTAAAAATGAATCGCCAGTCTAGGTTCGATGCAGGACCCAGGATGCTTGGGTCTGGTGCACTGGGATGACCCAGAGAGATGGTATGAGGAGGTCGGTCGGAGGAGGGTTCAGGATTGGGAACTCATGTACACCCGTGGCGGATTCATGTTGATGTATGGCAAAACCAATACAGTATTGTAAGGTAAAATAAAGTAAAATATTTAAAACAAAATTTTTTAAAAAGAAGCCTGAGCACTGAAGAATTGATGCTTTTGAACTCTGGTGTTGGAGAGGACACTTGAGAGTCCCTTGGACTGCAAGGAGATCCAACCAGTCAATCCTAAAGGAAATCAATCCTGAATATTCACTGGAAGGACTGATGTTGAAGCTGAAGCCCCAATACTTTGGCCAGCTGATGTCAAGAGCCAGTTCATTGGAAAAGACCCTGATGCTGGGAAAGATTGAAGGCAGGAGGAGAAGGGAGGTGGCAGAGGATGAGATGGTTAGATGGTATCACTGACTCAATGGACATGAGTTTGAGCAAGCTCCAGGAGATGGTGAAACAGTGTGCTGCAGCCCATGGGGTCACAAAGAGTCAAACATGATGAACTGAACAACAACAATAAACAGAAAGATATACAAAATTACCCAAATATTTCAAAATTAAATGATTCAATTCTAAATGATCTATTTGTCAATTTTTAAATATTTCGAAACAAATAATTAAGAAACATAAAAGCATATCATGATTTGAGTTAACATTTAAAATGTTAACTACTTGTATTAGAAAAGAAAAAAATCTAAAATTAATTATCTGAAATTCCACCTTAATGAACTGTAAAACTTTAAACCCAGGAAAGGTAGAAAAAGATTAAGAAAAATGAAAAGAAATATTAATGAAGTAAAATATGAGTTAAAAAAAAAAAGGTGAGGAAGTGTCAGAGAAACCAAAAGCAGTTCTTTAAAAAGATCGTTAAAATTTATGCACATCTAGCCAGACTGATGAAGGAAAAATGTGAGGAAACACAAATTCAGTTCAGTTCAGTTCAGTTGCTCAGTCATATCCGACTCTGCGACTCCATGAATCACAGCGCACCAGGCCTCCCTGTTCATCAACAACTCCCGGAGTTCACTCAGACTCACGTCCGTTGAGTCAGTGATGCCATCCAGCCATCTCATCCTCTGTCGTCCCCTTCTCCTGCTGCCCCCAATCCCTCCCAGCATCAGAGTCTTTTCCAATGAGTCAACTCTTCGCATGAGGTGGCCAAAGTACTGGAGTTTCAGCTTCAGTATCATTCCTTCCAAAGAAATCCCAGGGTTGATCTCCTTCAGAATGGACTGATTGGATCTCCTTGCAGTCCAAGGGACTCTCAAGAATCTTCTCCAACACCACAGTTTAAAAGCATCAATTCTTCGGCGCTCAGCCTTCTTCACAGTCCAACTCTCATATCCATACATGACCACTGGAAAAACCATAGCCTTGACTAGACGGACCTTAGTCGGCAAAGTAATGTCTTTGCTTTTGAATATGCTATCTAGGTTGGTCCTAACTTTTCTTCCAAGGAGTAAGTGTCTTAATTTCATGGCTGCAGTCACCATCTGCAGTGATTTTGGAGCCCAAAAAATAAAGTCTGACACTGTCAGTGGAAACACAAATTAGCAAGATTAAAAGAGGGGGCATCCCTCTAGATGTTACAATGTTGAAAGGCTATTAAGGGAATATTATAAACGATTTCATGACAAAAATATCTAGATTATATGACAAAAGCAAATTTCTTGAAAGACATAGACTATCAGTATTCTTTCAAAATTAAATGGATAATTTAAATGGCTCTATATCTCTTACAAAAATTGAATTCATTGCTGAAGATCTTCCCAGGAAAACCTCCAGGCCTAGATAACTTTAATGATGAATTGTATTAAACATATAAAAAGATATAACCCTACTTCACAAAGTCTTTCAGAAAAATAGAAGACAACAGATTTCCCAGCTTATTTTGTAAGACCAACATTTCTCTGATAACAAAAGTAGATCTAGACTGTTGAAAATAAGTGAGTGAAAGTGAAAGTGAAGTCGTGTCCGACTCTTTGCGACCCCATGGACTGTAGCGTATCAGGCTCCTCCATCCATGGGATTTTCCAGGCAAGAGTACTGGAATGGATTGCCATTTCCTTCTTCAGGGGATCTTCCCAACCCAGGAATCGAACTTGGGTCTCCCGAATTGCAGGCAGACGCTTTACCGACTGAGCCACCAGGGAAGTCTGTTGAAGAAAATAGAACTACAGTAAGTATCCCTTGGGAATATGGAGGCTTTATATTAATTAAAAAAAATTAAATCCAGTAACACAGAAAAAGATTAATGCACTTTGAGCAAGTGGGGTTTATCACAGGTATGCAAAGTTGGTTTACCGTGTATAAATAAAATAAATCATAGTTCAACACATTGGGATAGAAATATCATATAGTCATCTCAATACATACAGAAAAGGCACTTCACAAAATTCAACACTTATTTGTGAAAAAAATTCTCAATAAACAAGGAATAGAAAATAATTTTCTCAACTTGATAAAGAATATGTCTTTTAATAAAAACACTTGAGTGACAGACTACATATTTTCTTGATAAGGTTAGAAGAAGGTTAGGATGTATGCTCTTTCTAGTGTTACTCAACATTCTACTGGAGTTGGTAGCCCGTGCAACAATGCAAGAAAAAGCAAGGACATACATATTTATTATAAAGACAGAAAAGGCCACTGTGTACAAAATCCTAAGAACTAAAAAGTAAGGTTAGCTAAATACTGGGACGCAAGATCAGTATACAAAAATCAATATTACTATATATTAGCAACCAATACTTGGAAATTGCAATTAAAAAATAATATTTATAATAGTGCCAAAAATGTTAGGGTATTTTTAATAAAATATATGCAAAACTTGTACACTGAAAACTCTAAAACATTGCTGAGAAAAAATTAAAGTAAATCTAAAGAAATGGAACAATATATTCACTGAAGAGTCAATTTCATTAAGATGTCATAAAATCTCAAATAGATTTATGAATTTAATGCAATCACAATAAAATCACAATTGTAATAAAATCACAGTAAAGCCCTGTGATTTCTCCAGGGCTTTCTGGAGAAATTTACAAGATGAATGTAAAACCTATACAGAGATGCAAAGAAACTGCAATAGGCAAAATCATTTTGAAAAGCAAGAAAAAAAATTGGAAGAATTACACTATCCAGTTTAAAGGCATCTAATGAAGTCACATTAATTAATACAGTGTGGTATTGATTTAATCATGGATATATAGATCAATAAAATAGAACAAAGTATCCAGAGATTGAGCGAAACATATAGAGTCAATGGATTTCTCTAAATCACTCCAGGGTAACTGACTGGTGGAAAAGTTTGTCTTTTTGATAAATGATACTGGTAAATTGGATATTTGTGTGAAAACAATGAGTATTACCTTTATTTCATATCATATATAAAAATTAACCAAAGAAGAGATATCAGTGGCCAATAGCACATGAATAATTCTCAACATCTCACATGTTGTGTGCATGCATGCTCAGTTGCTTCAGTCGTGTCTGACTCCTTGCAACCCTATGGACTGTAGCCCATCAGACTCCTCTGTCCATGGGATTCTCCAGGCAAGAAATAATGGAGTGGGTTGCCAGGCCCTCCTCCAGGGGCTCTTCCTGTCCCAGGGATTGAACCCACATCTCTTGTTTCTCCTGCATTGAGAGTCAGGTTCTTTACCGCTAGTGCTACCTAGGAAGCCCTTTTAGTTGTTGCTGCTGCTGCTGCTGCTAAGTTGCTTCAGTCGTGTCCGACTCTGTGCAACCCCACAGACGACAGCCCACCAGGCTCCTCCGTCCCTGGTATTCTCCAGGCAAGAACACTGGAGTCGGTTGCCATTTCCTTTTCCAATGCATGAAAGTGAAAAGTGAAAGTGAAGTTGCTCAGTCGTGCCGGACCCTTAGTGACCCCATGGACTGCAGCGTACCAGGCTCCTCGGTCCATGGGATTTTCCATACAAGAGTACTGGAGTGGGTTGCCATTGCCTTCTCCCCTTTAGTTGTTCAGTTCAGTTTCAGTTCAGTTGCTCAGCCGTATCCGACTCTTTGCGACCCCATGAATCGCAGCACGCCAGGCCTCCCTGGCCATCACCAACTCCCGGAGTTCACTCAGACTCACGTCCTTCAAGTCCGTGATGCCATCCAGCCATCTCATTCTCGGTCGTCCCCTTCTCCTCCTGCCCCCAATCCCTCCCAGCATCAGAGTCTTTTCCAATGAGTCAACTCTTCGCATGAGGTGGCCAAAGTACTGGAGCTTCAGCTTTAGCATCATTCCTTCCAAAGAAATCCCAGGGTTGAATTCAAATTGGGCTTCCCTGGTCAGTAGTAAAAAACTAGCCTGCCAATACAAGAGATGTGGGTTCAGTCCCTGGGTCAGAAAGATCCCCTGGAGAAGGAAATGACAACCCACTCCAGTATTCTTGCCTGGGAAGTCCTATAGACAAAGGAGCCTGGTGGGCTGCAGTCCATGGGGTCACAAAAGTTTAGGACATAACTTAGTGACTAAACAGAAACAACAAATTCAAATTAAAACCTTAATGATATAGCACTGTACACTCATCAGAATGGCCAAAACTTTGGGGAAAATATTCTACCAAATATATTTCTGATGAGAATGTAAGTGGCCTGCATCACGTTGGAGGTTGCTTTGGCAGCTTTTTAATCCAGTCAAACACATATTTACCCAGTATTTGCACCCAGAAATCCCACTCTTAAGTATTTATTGAAGAGAATGAAACACACCTCCACACAGTACTTTTTACAGAAATGTTGATTGTAGCTTTAAACATGATGGTTCTAAACGGGAAACAACCTTAATGTCCATCCACTTGTGAATAAATAAACCATTGTATAACCATATAATGTACTATACTTACTAATGAAAATAACCTTGTACTGCTGCATGCAACAATATGAATGAATCTCAAACTATGATGTCAAGTGAAAGAAGGCAGATACAAAAGATCATATACTCTCTGATTCCATTTATGTGAAACTCTAGAAATGGCAAAGCTACAGCAATAAAAGGAAGATCAATTGTTGCCTGGTGCCATGAATGAATAAGAGACTGGTTACAAAAAGGCACAAAGGGATTTAACAGGGGTGATGGAAATGTTTTGTCTCAATTGTGCCATGATTACATGAGTGTATCAAGAGTTATCCTTTCCACCATATTCCACATGAGACGTTGTTAAGTTAGCCTGGCAAATAATTTAAAACTGCATTCACTAAAGATTTTCTAAAAGATTACAAGAAATATAAATTACAAAGAGATAATCAGACCAAAGTTTGATGTTTTATTGAGGAATAAAAGATATGCTTAAGATTGAACAAACATTCGTATTCCTTCACTGGGAGACAGCTTATCAAAATTTACAGTGATTAACTCAGTTATGAGATTATCTTTGCCTTTTATTTTCTTTTTAAGATTTTCTTATTTTCTAGGCATTCTATAATGAATGTCTTTAGCTATTGGAAAATGTCATTTTGAAGTGAAAGGAGATAGATTAGGTGATGTTGATTTTAACAATTAATATTTAATAATTTTAGGTGGTATTCTAGAATGAAGAAAAAATCCTAAATTTATATAAAAACTATAGGGTGGAAGGAAATGTTTTAGTAATTTCCTTTTATTCTACAAGTTTATTTTTCTGTTAGACTAAAACAGGAAAATAAGGCAGCCTTTAAAGCAAGGCTAAGAATAAGGGTATAAAATGAAAGAAAATCACTGGCAGTTAATTTTACAGGATTATTGAAGCTGGCTAGGTATTTTCAGCTTCTCTCTGCTGAAATTATACAAATAAATCATATTTTATCAACTGTGCTTCTAGAAGAAACATGTCTCTTGAGAAATGAAAAAAAAAATAAAGCTACAAAAATACTACATAGTAATTTTTGAAATATTCTATCTTCTTATACCAGGCTGAAAATGCTTTCTGCTTTGAAAATATTAGCATTTTGGTATAAAGCCCCCTGTTGCATATATTCAAATGATGTTGGTCATTTTTAAATAAGTTGTTATTTTTTAATGTGTACTAGAGAGAAAGGAGAAAATGCAGGTGGTTCATCATTTTAATGATTATTTACACAAATGATTAGAAGATTGTTTTTACTTTGATATTGCTGGGATTTGTAGCAGTTCCTGAAGGAAGGATTCCTCCTCTCCCATTTGTCCCATTCCGACTCTAATTGCAGGTTTCTAGTGTTTTCCATATTTGAACACAGCAGGGAGGAGAATAATTGGAAAATACAGGGATAAGGTGATAATATGGAAATCACTTCTAACAATGGTCCTTTGCTGCTGCAGTGAGCACACTGATTCCAAAAACAATAGCTATATCTGTCATCAGGGTTGTATTTCTCTTAACAACCAGTCTGTTTTGTCTGACTTATATTTTTCAAATTAGCACAATATTAAATTGGCATTCATAGATTACGTGACTATTCTGCTTCTTCATCTTTCTTCTTCTAAAACAATGTAGAACTACCACTGCCCCCTCTCTTTTTAGCATAGCACATTTTATTTCTGCAGTTTAAGCAAAATCACTCTTGGAAAATGCTGCTGCTAAGGTTATGGATTTAATTTTAACCCTATATCACAGAAAAATGTCAGAACCCTTTTCTTAAAACTTCTACAAACACGAGTGCTAACTTTCTTCATTAGTGAGGCAGCTTTCTTATTTTTACTGTAGTGGTGCATTAAACCTTGTGATTATGTGTTTCTGGACATCAGTGAAGCACCGGCACATCTGCCATCAGCTTCCAAAATTTGTGACCGTTACTCATTATTGCCTAACAAACCAGTCCCCAAAATCAGTGGCCTAAAAGAACAACAAATCATTTATTTGCTCAAACTTCTGCAAACAGGCTGGGCTCAGCCAGGCAGCCTGTTTTTGCTCCATGTGGTATCAGCTGGGCAAACTCATGTGTTTGCAGTCCACTGGTGTTGCGACTGGGTCCATCCAAGATAGACTAACACATGTTTGGCATTTCATCTGTGATAAGTGGAACAAATGGGTGCTAGTTTGGCCGCTGTTTCTTCAAATTGGTCTTTTAGCTTCCAGACTCTCTCTTTACATGGTTTTCAGTCCATGAGGAAGTTGGCTTGGCCTTTCTAGTATAGCTTCTCATGACAGCAAGAGAGCAAAAGATTTGAGGCTTCTTCAGGATAAGGCTAGTTGTGCAGCATCACTTTTGCCATATTCTGGCAGTCCAAGAAATTAACATTTGAAGATACTTACACTGAGAGTATGAAATCAAAGAGTGACTCAATTAGAACCATTTTGTAACGATAAACTCCAGTTATCCTGAGGAATGTTTCTATCATTTCATTACAGTGGATGGAAATAATGTTTTACATATTTTCTCTTTCAGTGACTATCTAAAATCAACTCACTCTTCCGACATGGAGCAATCCTCCAATAAAATCACAAAAGAAATTCAATGAGCCTGCCTGAATACAGTACAGCAGGAACTCTCTAAGTGAAGGGTATTTGACCCATAGTCAACTGCTTAATTTTAAAAGTCAGTTAAAAATGTGAAATCATAAAACAAATTGTACATAATCTTACACATTTTGTTTTAACTTCAAATGAGCAAATATGCATTCATCCATCAATATTTTAATGTCAGATCAAGGGCTTATCATAAGAGTCTATTGCTTACAATACACTTCATCTTTCTTGTATTCATATACACCACTGATAATGATAACTAGTGATTATCAGTCTTGATAGCTTTGAAGTGGATTGAAAACTTAAACACAGTTGCATATCAATCTGTTTAGAGAATCTGAGGTTTTCACATTTTCTTCTAGGCTTTGTCAACTAAGGTCCGTCTAGTCAAGGCTATGGTTTTACCAGTAGTCATATATGGATGTGAGAGTTGGACTGTGAAGAAAGCTGAGCACCAAAGAATTGATGCTTTTGAACTGTGGTGTTGGAGAAGATTCTTGAGAGTCCCTTGGACTGCAAGGAGATCCAACCAGTCCATTCTGAAGGAAATTAGTTCTGAACATTCATTGGAAGGACTGATGCTGAAGCTGAAACTCCAATATTTTGGCCACCTGATGAAAAAAGCTGGCTCACTGGAAAAGACCATGATGCTGGGAAAGGTTGAAGGTGGGAGGAGAAGGGGACGACAGAGGATGAGATGGTTGGATGGCATCACTGACTCAATGGACATGAGTTTGAGTAAACTCTGGGAGTTGGTGATAGACAGGGAGGCCTGGCATGCTGCGGTCCATGGGGTGGCAAAGAGTCGGACACGACTGAGCGGCTGAACTGAAATCCACAAAAAATATTTAGTCTCATGTATAAATTACCCTACTGTTCAATGATATCTTGTGATATCATTTATAAGATTAAAAATAAAATGAAAATTAGAATTTATTGAATATTTTTTTAAAAACCCACTTCTTTACATTGCTTATTTGAAAGAACCATGTGCATCAGCCTGGTACCCCCTCTTCAGGGCTGTGGAGCCAGCTGAGTATCAGTGCCCAGAAGTCCTGCAGCCAAGGGCCCTCCCTGCAGGGGGCAGGTTCAGAATGGACACAACTACAGTTAATAAACATACTGTAAATGTGAAAGAGTTAGTGGTTTTACATTAATCATATCTTTTGTTCACAAAGCAGCCCAATGAGATGTCATTGGCTCTATTTTTCAGAGAAGGAGACTAAATTGCAAACGCAAGCCCAAATCGGGCTTCAGAATTCAAATTCAATTTTCATTTTACCGTTTCACCAAAGCCATTTCCTTTCATACTATCACAAAGATGGAGGCTCATTATTCTCACCTCAAGTCACCAAGAAAAGGTTAAATTGGTGGTCACCATCATCTGCTTAAAAGAGCAGAGAATTTGTGCAATTTAGAGAGTTTCATTCAATAAAATCCCTGAGCATTGGTATTTACAAGATTATGCCCCCAGCTATCAGCCAATTCAGTTATCTATCAAGACTCATTTCCTGAGGAAATAGTGTGGTCTTACTGTAAATTGTCTTGGAAAATAAACAGGATAGAGTCTTTCTAGGTAATTCCTAGAAGTCATCTCTATTTATGTGAGGTCAGGCTACTTAGCAGATGCCTCATTTGAGAATATGTCACATTTCCCTAAGTCATCTTATAGTTCTTTCAGGTCTATCCATTATGGACCAAAAGTACAATTAGAGTTGAGAGTAACTTTTGAATCATTCATAAGAATTCCAAATTGTGTAAGATGCAAGCCAGTAAGATTAGCTATGTTTATCAATAGACACGATAATTCAAATGTTATTTCAGGAATTTAAGTTCAGGTCAAAGTCATAGATCAAATGTTTCTCATGGAAAAAGAAATATGCAAGTGCCTAATAAATGGCAGAGACTAATATGGATGAGAGAATTTCTTTTTGAGTTTTTTATTCTTGCGAAAGTCAAGTTTATAAATTTCCAGTCGTATTTTTCCTTTAATTTATTTTTAAATAAATGAAACAAAAATAAATATCTTAACTTTGTTGTTGTTGTTCAGTCACTAAGTCATGCTTGACTCTTTGCCACCCAATGGGCTGAAACACGCCAGGCTTCTCTGTCCTTCACGATCTCCCAAAGCTTGCTCAAACTCATGTCCATTGAATCAATAATGCCATCCAACCACCTCATCCTCTGTTGTCCCCTTCTCCTCCCGCCTTCAGTCTTTCCCAGCATCAGGGTCTTTTCCAAGGAGTTGGTTTTTCATATCAGGTGGCCAAAGTATTGGAGCTTCAGCTTCAGCATCAGTCCTTCCAGTAAATAGTCAGTATTGATTTCCTTTAGGACCAACTAGCTTGATATGCTTGATGTTCAAGGGACTCTCAACAGTCTTCTCCAGCACCACAGTTTGAAAGCATTGATTCTTTGGCGCTCAGCTTTCTTTATGATCCAACTCTCACATACGTACATGACTACTAGAAAAACCATAGCTTTGATTATACAGACTTATACTGGCAAAGTAATGTCTTTGCTTTTAAATACTGTCTAGTTTTGTTATAGGTTTTTTTTCCAAGGAGCAAAAGTCTTTTAATTTCATGGCTGCAGTTACTGTCTGCAGTGATTTTGGAGCCCAAGAAAATAAAATTTGCCGCTTTTCCCACTGTTTTTCCCATCTATTTTCCATGAAGTGTTAGGACTGGATTCCATGATCTTAGTTTTTTGAATGTTAAGTTTTAAGCCGGCTTTTTCACTCTCCTCTTGAACCTTCATCAAGTGACTGTTTAGTTCCTCTTCACTTTCTGCTGTTAGAGTGATATCATTTCCATATCTGAGGTTGGTGATATTTTTCCCAGCAATCTTATTTCAGCCTGTGAGTTATCCAGCCCAGCATTTCGCATGATGTACTCTGCATATAACTTAAATAAGCAGGATGACAATATATAATCTTGGTGTATTCTTTTACCAATTTTGAACCAGTCTGTTATTCCATGTCAAGTTTTAATTATTGCTTCTTGTCCTGCATACAGGTTTCTCACATACAGTTAATTTCAAACAAATTAATGTGTAAGAATGGAAGTAAAACAAATGGTAATGGACTACACTTTCAGAAATAGAATCGCAAAACAGTGCACACTTTGCAATAAGGAAATTATGAAAACAATAAAAAATTGGCTACTATCTTTGAACTTTGAACAGAGGATAAAAATGCCTAAAGGAAATCACCTAAATAAAACATTAAATTGAACTTTTAATCATATAAATGTCACCACTAAGTTTTCTTTGTCTGTTGTCTGAATTATATACAATTGTATTGCTTTCCAGACTTCAGCATTTGGACCTTTGTTTGAAGTTAATAATAGTAGAGTTGAATTGTGTTATATTTTAATTCTTACTTTCTATAATACTTATGAAGCTAAGTTTTATACAATTTCTAAATGTCACCTATTTTAAAGGGCTTTTAAATAAATAGCTTCCATAATGTCATACTTTTCAGAAATGTTCATTTTATGTAATAGGAAAGCAATTTTTTACTTAAAAACAATCTCAGTAGCCCAGTTTTCTGAAAATTGAGTTTATTTGACTTCTGTGTTTGAGAACTTGACTTTAAAAGCTGAATAGATTGGACAATGAAACAAAATGAAGCAATTATCCCAATGGAAGTTCTAATTAATAGCTACATGTTTCCTATTTCCTTAATGAGCTATTATCCCTGAAATTGTAACTGAATTGTTTTCTTTTTTTTGAAATTTCTTAGATTGACAGGAGACATTGGCCTCCTTGAATTTTCTTTTAAGGACATCAATTCTTAATAATATAGTTGGAATAATAATTATTTGGGATTCCTTGGTGGCTCAGATGATAATCTGCCTGCAATGTCAGAGACCTGAGTTCAATCCCTGGGTCAGGAATATACCCTTGTGGAGGGCACGGCAAACTACTCCAGTATTCTTGCCTGGAGAATCCCATGGACAGAGGAGCCTGGTGGGTTATCGTCCATGGGGTCACAAAGAGTCAGACATGACTGAGTGACTAGCAATTTCAATAATTATTTATATGCTTATTATTTTACTTTATCTTTTTAGGACTTCCCTGGTGGCTCAGATGATAAAGAATCTACCTGCAATGAGGGAGACCCAGGTTCAGTCCCTAGGTTGGGAAGATCCTCTGGAGGAGGTCATGGCAACCCACTCCAGTATTCTTGCCTGGAGAATTCCATGGACAGAGGAGACTGGAGGGCTACAGTCCACAGGGTAACAAAGAGTTGGGCACAACTGAGCTACTAACACTTTTCCAGACATTAAGCTCTCTGCTGAAAGTAACAAACAATAGACCAATTGTATTGCTTTCCAGACTTCAGCCTTTGGACCTTTGTTTGAAATTAAGCAGAGTAGAATGGAATATGTCCTTTATTCTAATTCATACTTTCTGTAATAGTTAGGAAGCTAAGTTGAATACACTTTCTGAATGTCACCTATTTTAAATAGTTTTCTTAATGTCATACTTTTCAGAAATGTAATGTTCATTTTATATAACAGAAAGGAAACTTTCTACTTAAAAAAAGTCAGTAGGCCAGTTTTCTGAAAATTAAGTTTATTTGACTTCTGTGCTTGAGAACTTGTCCTTAAAAGCAGAATAGACTGGCCAATGAAACAAGATGAAGCAAGTATCTCAATGGAAGTTCTAATTAGTAGCTACATGTTTACTGTTTCCTTAATAGGCTGTTATCACTGAAACTGAATTTTTTCTGTTTTTGAAAATTTTTAGATTGACAGGAGACATTGACCTCCTTGAATTTTCTTTTAAGAACATGAATTCTTAATAACATAATTGAATTAATATCTATTTATGTTTTTTATTTTACTTTATCTTTTTAATTGCAGAATAATTGGTTTACAATTTTGTGTTAGTTTCTGTTGTACAACAATGTGAATGAGCTAGAAGTATACATACATCCTCTCTCTTAAGCCTACTTCCCATGGTCCCCATCCCACCCATCTGGGTCATCAAAGAATACCAAGCTAAGCTCCCTGTTCCATATACCAGTTTCTCCCATCTATTTAACACATGGCGACCCACTCCAGTGTTCTTTCCTGGAGAATCCCAAGGACGGGGGAGCCTGGTGGGCTGCCGTCTATGGGATCGCACAGAGTAGGACACGACTGAAGCAACTTAGCAGCAGCAGCAGCAGTGTATACATGGGGAGAAGGCAATGGCACCCCACTCCAGTACTCTTGCCTGGAAAATCCCATGGATGGAGGAGTCTGGTGGACGCTGTGCATGGGGTCACTAAGAGTCAGACACCACTGAGTGACTTCACTTTCACTTTTCACTTACATGCATTGGAGAAGGAAATGGCAACCCACTCCAGTGTTCTTGCCAGGAGAATCCCAGGGACGGGGGAGCCTGGTGGGCTGCCGTCTATGGGGCTGCACAGAGTTGGACATGACTGAAGCGACTTAGCAGCGGCAGCAGCAGTGTCTAGGTTTCCCAGTGTATATATGTCAATAATCTATCAGTTCAGTTCAGTCACTCAGTCATGTCTGACTCATTGTGACCCCATGAATCGCAGCACGCCAGGCCTCCCTGGCCATCACCAACTCCAGGAGTACACTCAGACTCACATCCATCGAGTCAGTGATGCCATCCAGTCATCTCATCCTCTGTCATCCCCTTCTCCTCCTGCCCCCAATCCCTCCCAGCATCAGAGTCTTTTCCAATGAGTCAACTCTTCGCATGAGGTGGCCAAAGTACTGAAGTTTCAGCTTCAGCATCATTCCTTCCAAAGAAATCCCAGGGTTGATCTCCTTCAGAATGGACTGGTTGGATCTCCTTGCAGTCCAAGGGGTTCTCAAGAGTCTTCTCCAACACCACAGTTCAAAAGAATCAGTTCTTCAGTGCTCAGCCTTCTTCACAGTCCAACTCACATCCATACATGACTACTGTAAAATCCAAAGCCCTGACTAGATGGACCTTAGTCAGCAAAGTAATGTCTCTGCTTTTGAATATGCTATCAAGGTTGGTCATAACTTTTCTTCCAAGGAGTAAGCGTCTTTTAATTTCATGGCTGCAATCACCATCTGCAGTGATTTTGGAGCCCAAAAAAATAAAGTCTAACACTGATTCCACTGTTTCCCCATGTATTTCCCATGAAGTGATGGGACCAGATGCCATGATCTTCATTTTCTGAATGTTGAGCTTTAAGCCAACTTTTTCACTCTCCTCTTTCACTTTCATCAAGAGGCTTTTTAATTCCTCTTCACTTTCTGCCATAAGGGTAGTTTCATCTGCATATCTGAGGTTATTGATATTTCTCCCGGCAATCTTGATTCCAGCTTGTGTTTCTTCCAGTCCAGCATTTCTCATAATGTCCTCTGCATAGAAGTTAAATAATCAGGGTGACAATATACAGCCTTGACACACTCCTTTTCCTATTTGGAACCAGTCTGTTGTTCCATGTGCTAACTATTGCTTCCTGGCCTGCATACAGATTTCTCAAGAGGCAGGTCAGGTGGTCTGGTATTCCCATCTCTTTCAGAATTTTCCACAGTTCATCATGATCCACACAGTCAAAGGCATAGTCAATGAAGTAGAAACAGATGTTTTTGTGGAACTCTCTTGCTTTTTTGATTATCCAGCTGATGTTGGCAATTTGAACTCTGGTTCCTCTGCCTTTTCTAAAACCAGCTTGAACATCAGGAAGTTCACGGTTCACGTATTGCTGAAGCCTGGCTTGGAGAATTTTGAGCATTACTTTACTAGCATGTGAGATGAGTGCAATTGTGTGGTAGTTTGAGCATTCTTTGGCATTGCCTTTCTTTGGGATTGGAATGAAAACTGACCTTTTCCAGTGCTGTGGCCACTGCTGTGTTTTCCCAATTTGCTGGCATATTGAGTGCAGCACTTTCACAGCATCATCGTTCAGGATTTGAAATAGTTCAACTGGAATTCCATCACCTCCACTAGCTTTGTTTGTAGTGATGCTTTCTAAGGCCCACTTGACTTCACATTCCAGGATGTCTGGCTCTAGATAAGTGATCACACCATCATGATTATCCAGGTCGTGAAGATCTTTTTTGTACAGTTCTTCTGTGTATTCTTGCCATCTCTTCTTAATATTTTCTGCTTCTGTTAGGTCCAGACCATTTCTGTCCTTTATCGAGCCCATCTTTGCATCAAATGTTCCCTTGGTATCTCTAATTTCTTGAAGAGATCTCTAGTCTTTCCCATTCTGTTGTTTTCCTCTATTTCTTTGCATTGATCACTGAAGAAGGCTTTCTTATCTCTTCTTGCTATTGGAACTCTGCATTCAGATGCTTATATCTTTCCTTTTCTCCTTGGCTTTTCACTTCTCTTCTTTTCACAGCTATTTGTAAGGCTTCCCCAGACAGCCATTTTGCTTTTTTGCATTTCTTTTCCATGGGGATGGTCTTGATCCCTGTCTCATTTACATGTCACGAACCTCATTCCATAGTTCATCAGGCACTCTATCTATCAGATCTAGGCCCTTAAATCTATTTCTCACTTTCACTGTATAATCATAAGTGATTTGATTTAGGTCATACCTGAATGGTCTAGCGATTTTCCCTGCTTTCTTCAATTTGAGTCTGAATTTGGTAATAAGGAGTTCATGATCTGAGCCACAGTCAGCTCTTGGTCTTGTTTTTGTTGATGTATAGAGCTTCTCCATCTTTTTCTGCATAGAATATAATCAATCTGATTTTGATGTTGACCATCTGGTGACATCCATGTATAGAGTCTTCTCTTGTGTTGTTGGAAGAGGGTGTTTGCTATGACTAGTGCATTTTCTTGGCAAAACTCTATTAGTCTTTGCCCTGCTTCATTCCACAATAATCTATAGTTTACTTAATTTCTTCCATCAGTGACTTCCTCAAGGGTAAAGTTGTTGTTCATTTTTAAGTTGTATGAGATTCTTTGTGATCCCATGGACTATAGCTCCCCAGCCTCCTCTGTCCATGGGGTTCTCCAGGCAGGAATACTGAAGTGAGTTGCCATTTCTTTCTCCAGGGTATCTTCTGGAACCAGGGATTAAACTCATGTCTCCAGATTTGGCAGGCAGTTTCTTTTTTACCACTGAGCCACCAGGGAAGCTCCAAGGGTAAAGTAGGGACAATAAAATTTTGCCTTAAAAAATTGTAAAAATTATATGATCTGATGAATGAATAATAGTTTATAAACTATAAAATAGAGTACAAATATAAAGTATTAGCTCTGCTAACCTAGGTTATTTGGACCTATTATTTTGTTGTCTTTCTTGCCTTGAGTTTTTCCTGGCATAGGCTCCCTCCCAAAGACTGTCCTATTCACACCTCGCAAATTCAACAGGGTGGAAGGGAGTAAACGTGTCCTTACTTAACAATGTAAATGCTATTCGATAGAAATTAAGATTCCTCTTAAATGATCAGATAGTTGTTGTAGGTATTAGACATTTAGGTTTTCTAATGTTTTAATTAAAAGGATTAGAATTCAATGGATTAGAGATTATTTCCATGACAACTAATTTTTCCCTTTCCTCTTCATCACATTAAACTGTCTTTTTGTATTTATTCTTTTAAATGAAAATTAACTTTTTTTCATCTTGGACTACTTAAACATCAAACACTGCACCATATAATGACTTTGAAAAATTCAATTCACAAGAAAGAGTGGAAAAATAATAGCAAGAGAGTCCCCATAAACAATACAAATATTGAATAAAACTGTTAGAAGGAAAGTACGTGAGGACTGTATAATACTGTTCACACTGTCCTCAAAAGAGGGCCTGAAAATCACCAATTTGCTGCAGTTTGGTGACGCTTTTGTTAAGTTATATCAATAGGGCTCTGCTTTGTGTGTGAGGGCAGCTTCCCTGGTGGCTCAGATGGTAAAGAATCTTCCTGCAATGCAGGAGCCTGAGTTTGATCCCCAGATTGGGGATCCCTGGAGAAGGGAATGTCTACCCACTCCAGTGAATTCCATGGACTGAGGAGCCTGGTGGGCTACAGTTCACGGGGTCACAGTCAGACACAACTAAGCGACTAACACTTTTGCTTTCTTCAGGGAATGATTAACATCAGAAATTTTTGTGTGACACACCTATAGAAATCAAAATCAAGAAGAACTTCAATTTATTCAAAAAGACATCTCTTGCATTAATCATCTTTCCCAAAGAAAATACCCTTACTTGATGCATCTTGGAGAACTCAAGTCCTATTCCAGCTGAAACACACGTGTAAAAGGAAACACAAAGTGTGTTTTGTTTCTGCTTGAGTTTGTGGTAAATAAATAAAATAAATAAATGTGTGTGTATATGTTTTAAGAAAACATAATATAAAATCAAAATAAAATGTGATATTTTTCCTGACATGATAGTTAAGAATTCTTTTAATGAAATTGAGCTTGGTTTCACAACTAATACAATGCTTTCAAGTGAATAGATGAACCCCAACGGAATTTTCACCTAAACGGATACCTGGTAAGAAGCCATTACTTCCAGACATTTACAGTTACCAGGAACAAAAAAAAATACGTGCACTTTATCTATATGGAAGGCTACGCTTGGTAATAGAATCATTTGTGTATCCTCAGTCGTGTCTGACTCTTTGCGATCCCATGGAGTGAAGCCTTCCAGGCTCCTCTGTCTATGGGATTTTTCCAGGCAAGAATACTGGAATACGTTGTCATTTCCTTCTCCAGGGGACCTTTCTGACATCTCCTGCATTGGCAGGCGGATTCTTTGCAACTAGTGTCACCTGGGATGCTTAGAGTCATAATGCGGCTATAAAAACTAACAATCCCACTCTGACAGTTTGAGGCTATTTATTGAAACAAAGTCTTTCCTTCACTGTGGTCATCCTGAAGTCCGCACCCAGTAAATTTCATGATTCGGCATCTGCAATGTCTTTGTGCAAGCCATACATGAAAGGCCTTCTCTGCTGTCAGATTTTACATTTGTTTCTCTCCTAAGGAAAAGATCAGCCTTTAAGAAACTACTTCTGTGATGAGGGAGCAAAAAGTCCCAGGCCTGCTTCTATTATTGCTTGTCATCCAGGAAGTTGTCAGCATGGGAATAGCGTCACCATGTTCACTGGACATTTCTTAAATCTGTCAGTGGTCAGAGAGCTTAGTTTAACTAGGAAGGTAGATTGATATAGATAAGATAGATAGATAGATTGGAGAAACTTTTGAATGACAATCCTGGCTGTGCTGTGGATTCCAAGACATGTCGAGGAAATTCACAGACACAAGCTGTCCAGGAAAGTTCCTAGGGCAAGTGTTGTGTGATTTAGCACAAAGATGTTTTGTGCTGCAGTCATAGCCTGCACCAGGAATTTGCTGTCCCCTTGTTATTGCCCATAGTGTGGTTGGCTAAGAACTGTCCTCGCCAATTAAAGATGTCTGGAGAGAAGCAACAGGGCCTTCTGAGGCTCGCTGTGTTTTCTTTGCCCAGCTGCCTCTCATACTTCTTTCAAAACAGCTTCCTAAGATTTTGTGTGGGCCTTTTAAACTAATACAACTTGTCTTCCTTGGCCTTTTAATAGAAACTGCTTCTGCTCCTTATTAAATTGATCTTATTAGATTGGGCAGTGCAGGGGAGCAAGCTTGGCATTTAATTGTCGGGAGACTTGACAAGCCCTAATCCTGCTTTTATTGTCTGTCTTGGCTTGTCTACATTAAAAGCCTTGTTTCTCCTACTTTGAGAGAGACAAATGGAGAGAACCCATTAAATGCTGAATATGTCTACTCTAAATGTAACAAAAACTGCTAAGTTATGTAGGAGTGCTGATTTGACTTTTTTCAAAGTTTTGAGTTAAGGAAGTAGGTAATTCTCTTGCTTCCTTAATTGGTACTATCTTTCTTTACTGATGTACATACAACCAGTCCTCATTTGTAATTGCTCCTGAACTTGGGGAATGTTGGCCTAGTTTTGTTTTTCTTGGTTTTATTTTGTCTCCACATAATTGTGCATTGCTTAAATATTTTTAATAATGTTTTGCCAGAATTTCAATGCTAAAAGGTATATCATGCCAGGCACAGCCTACTGGCAAAAGAAGGGGGAAATAAAACAAAACAAAGTAGGAAATCAAGAGAAAGAACCATTTTGGCAGAAAGCTTCACCACTTTGTTTTCTTCTTAATGTAGATCTTTTAGCCAAGGAATTTCTGCCATCTTGTGAAAACAGAGAGCACTGTATGAACAAGTTGCCAACAGCCCCCCAAAAGCCAGAAACTCAGGATCTGAAGCAAGGGGACTTTCTAATATGTGGACTTGATAGTAATGTTAATACCAAGTGAACTAAAATTTATTTAATGCTGGTAGCTTTTGCCCAGTAGTTCCAAATCATTCATGCAGGGAAAGAGCAAATTAGCCAAGATGGCATAGTCCTCTCATCCCACAACCTCTGGCTCTTGCCCCAAGTTTTGTAAATAATGATTACATATAACAGCTGAGGTCACTTACAGCACTGTGCATGCGTATCATAAGGTACTCGCTAGGCTATGGGCTACTTTTGTTTTGTAAGTATGTACGAGAGTCACCTGGAAAAAGCCCTGAAGTGTTGTGTGCAGTTATGTTGTGTTATGTTATGTCTGCTGCTGTGGCTGCTGCACCAGCCAGGAGAGAATAAACACATCTGCAGTTCCTATGGCTCCTCGCATTTTCTTCCAGCCTCCTAGCTCATGCCTTGCCTACCACAGGTTCAGCAAATAGTGCACACAGTGAGATACAACTGGACAACTGGTGCTGTGAGCAGCATCAACAATACAATGCATTATGGAATGGTGATTTATCTTCACACTCTGTGTCAATTGGTTTTCTTATTGAGGGGAAATTTACCAATGTTTTATTTGGATATCTCAGGATAAAAGAACAAGCAAACCATGCCTGATTTAGAGCTTTTTGTACAATCAAATAACCTAACGTTTACTTTCAGGGTATATCTCCCTCAGGTGAGTGCCCTGAACAAGCATGGGCACCTTGGAGAAAGAGAGGTACCATCAGAGGGCTCGGCAGCTAGATCCATAGCATGACCAGGCCATTTTAAATCTTGGAAATATATCCTTCAGGAAGTAGAAGATCCAGGGGCATTGTAATTTAAGCACCTTTTTAGTTACGATGTCACAGACTCTGGCTAGGGCAGAATAATTGAGGTTTTCAAACCAGGAGGATGTGATGTCCATCTGGATTCTTTCTTTCCCTTGTGGGTCAACATTCTTCAAAATGCCTTCCTGAAAATACTAGCTTTGAAGGATTTTTACAGCTATTCTTAAATGGGCAGAGTGGGAGCAGGCTGTTTTCCTGTCAAAACAAACAAACAAACAAACAAAAAACCAGCACATGTTAGGTTAAGCAAAGATAAATAGATTTCTTTATTGCAGGAGCCTTTATTGTACTAATGAACTCTGTGAAACTTTAAGAAATATGGATACAGGGTCTCCTGAAGAATGATTTTAAGGGAAAGCATTTCTCAAGACCAGAATTCCATTTGGGGTCAAACATGCAGGATTATGTCCTGTTCAGTCGTGTCTGACTCTTTTGTGACCCCATAGACTGTAGCCCTCCTCTGTCCATGGAATTTTCTAGGCAAGAATACTGGAGTGGTTTGTCATTTCCTTCTCCAGAGGATCTTCCCAACCCAGAGATGGAACCTGGGTCTCCTGCATTGCAGGCAGATTCTTTACCACCATCATCATCTGGGAAGCCCATGCAAGATTATAATTCAGTTATAATGCCTAGTTTATGCCACAAAAAAGAGTGAGCTGGGATTAACAGTGTAACCTTGACTCTTAGGAATAATGTTTGGTTTTTGGTTACTGGCATGTTATTGGGGAGTCCTGTGGATGGATGAGCCTGGTGGGCTGCCGTCTATGGGGGTTGCACAGAGTCGGACACAATGAAGTGACTTAGCATGCATGCATGTTATGCATTGGGAATACAATTAGGTCACTGAAGACTGGATTAGAACCGGATGAATCTTCTGTATTTATTAATACAAATCTTAAGATATGTGGGTAATACTGTTAGGGATGGTAGTGGTGGTAACGGGTGCTTTCTTCCAAGCTAGTCAAAATGAAAACAACAATAAAAAAATAGAATTTTTAAAAGAATGATTAGAATCAAAGATAAGTAATGAATCTTTTTTATATACCTTCTTGAGAAGCCAAGAATTCACACAAATGATGACATTTTCTGAGTTTATAAATTTCTGGAGAGCAAAGAATATCCTTACTCGTATTTGTACATCCTATAATGCTTACTCTGGTCTCTTGCATCTACTATATAATTGATGATGCTTTTAATTGAATTTCTCATCAGAAAACAGTCAACACACACTATACTATTAGAATGTCCTCATTTATCTGCAAAGATGAAAAACTAAAATTAAACTTTTCTCTAAAACATTTTGAGCTTACAGTATCAGAAATAAAAGGTAAAACATTTTGAAAGGTTTTCTTTTAAAATTTGAAATGTATCAAACTAATTTTAATGAGACAATTTTTTTTTTTTGCTAAGTCACTTCAGTCATGTCCAACTCTGTGTGACCCCATAGATGGCAGCCCACCAGGCTCCCCCGTCCCTGGGATTCTCCAGGCAAGAACACTGGAGTGGGTTGCCATTTCCTTCTCCAATGCATGAAAGTGAAAGTGAAAGTGAAGTCTCTCAGTCGTGAGACAGTCGGATTACATTTTATTTGCTGTTATAAATGTTTTTGTCCCATCAGCATAAATAATAATCCTAAATCTTCTGGTTATTCTAAGTAGACATAATCCTATCTCATTCCTTCTTATAAAGTCACAGACACCCAAGAGAGATTTGTGCTTCTTTATGTTTTCCTTTAATCCTATTAAATGGAAGCATTGAAAGAAAGTTAAAAAGTGAAAGTGAAAGTCTGACTCTGCAAACCCATGAATTATACAGTTCATGAAATTCTCCAGGCCAGAATGCTGGAGTGGGTAGCCTTTCCCTTCTCTAGGGTATCTTCCCAACCCAGGGATTGAACACAGGTCTCCCACATTACAGGCAGATTCTTTACCAGCTGAACCACAAGGGAAGCCCAAATGGAAGCATTAGTGTTTGTCAGTTATGGGATAATTGTAATAGAGGATATGGTGATAACATTTATCATGGATGTGAAGTAAGTTGTATGCTCAACCTAGATCTCAAGATAGAACACAAAATAAAGGGGACATACGACACAAAAAGTGAATGCCATTATTATTTGATTGAAGAACATTTCAAAAGTAAAAATAAGTAAAAAACAAAAATTAAACTTAATTTGAACACTAAGTACAATTTATTAATAATAGAAGTTGAGAAAACAAACACTGAGGATGATTGAAGAAGCAGATACTGAGGCAGAAATGTCATTTTAGCACCATGAAGCACCTTAAAAAAAAAAAGAAGGAAATTTAAAAAAATGAAAGAAAAATAAGTATAGTTATTATAGTATTTATTTAGAATTCAGAACTAGGTTGTATTTATCATTTTACTTTACTATTGATACTTTTGGATTTTTATAGCCACTTATTTCTTTGGATATAGTTCTAAGGACTCATTTTTTAAAAATTATTGCTGTTTTTCAATCTGCTGTATTTAAAGCTGAAATAATAGCAAGGCTGGGAAAATTCCTTCTTATACCTTCTTGGGTCTCTAGATCATATAATACAATAAAAAATTGATTTCAAGTATCATGTAGATGTGTGTTTTGTTGTTGTTGGCTTTCTTTTTTTTTTTTTTTTTCAGGAAAGTGAGCTTTAGTGGCCTGAAATGAAAATAATGTTTCATTCTAATGAAAGATACCCTACGGTTATATTATAACATTGTGCTGCATGTGGCTCCCCAAGAGAAGGATGACAGAGATTCTTTTAAATTTCATTTTCCAAGACCTAAGCAAGAGATCAATACTATAATCTTCCCTTTTCAAGTCACATAAATTTCCAGTAACTGCTTTCTTGAATTAGTACATAGGAATTCAATTTAGAAAAAAAAAAATTATTTTGAAGGATAGAAGAGACTCCTTTAAACATTAAAAGGGGTTCAAGAAAAACCAACATAGGAATTCTTTACTGCAATTCCACTGCATCAGCTAATGACTATACTGTATACTTGTACAGTACTTTATTTTCAAAGTATGGCATCTTTATTTCATGAAAGCTGCACAATGAGTGTGCAAAGCAGATCAGAATGAAGAGAACATGAGGTCCTGAGAGAGTAAAATGACTTGTGCTGCTGCTGTGGCTAAGTCTCTTCAGTCGTGTCCGTAGAAGGTCACAAAACTAATTGATGACAAGACCTGGATTGTCATCTTGGTTTAAAGTCTGGTTTTTTGTTTGTTGCAAGCAGAATGTCTGCATTTCAGGGTAGATAATTCAATCCAGTAGTTTAAAATAATTATAATAATTAACATCTATATAATACCTTCCACTTTACAGAGTTTGTCTTATTTAATATTCGGGGAAATGTTAGCCATAACAAGGTTTTCATTCTCATCCTCTTTGTACAGATGAGGAAAACTAGGCTCAGAGATCTCATATGACCTTAGCCTAGACTGGAAGAGACTTGGGATTGAACTTCTGCCCTTAAACTTCTGTTCACTTTTCATTACTCAGCTGGCCAGTAGCTCAACAATCCAAAAAAATGCTTATGCTCAAATTTAATGGTGTGCGTTTTTCATGTTGGAGAAAAGCACACTCCTAACTCTGTCTTTCTGAAGGAGATATTAAATTTGGTTTACATTCCCCTGAGCCGCTATCTCTAAGTGCAGAGAGAACTGACCTGGAAAATGACAGGAGTAATCCACATTTAGATAACTCTGAGCTTTATTTCCACTTTCCTTAAGATATTTATATTTCTAAGTAGCAAAGGGTCAAAGTCTGAAAGCCGGGAATAATATTTTAAATTTGACTTGATTTGTTTTAGATGTGTTTTGTCTCTCTGCCTTACAACACCACACTGATTTTGCTTTGTTTCTTTCTTTAAAGTATGTCCTTTAGAATTGTTCTTTTTAAAAAGTTTTTTGAAAATTTGTTCATTCCAAGACCCAGAGTTCTTTGGTGAGTGAATTACATTAGATGGGAGCACCTCTACAAGATAGAGACTATCTTTATTCCTGTTTTAAAAATAAGCAAACTATGCCCCAGACTCCAGGAAGAAGACCTGGGAATAGAACCCAGAGCTATTCACTCTGAGGACACATTCTTTACTACCTCATCCCACTGCTTCTTGGGAGTCACCCCAGAGCTGAAATATTCCCTAGAATCCTTTATTAATGACTCTCACTGAATTAAATGTGAGATTTTTGACCAGCCCAAATGCTCTAAAAGCGAGGGCCTAACAGAACATTCCATTCCTGTGAGGAAAGTTCGATAGTACTGGCGACACATTGTATTTGGATCCTTGGACCCATATGACAGATAACTATGTTTGAGTCTTTTCACATCAAAAGATCTTCTGAATATGATTCTAGTACTTTGGCATCTTCCACAAACATGGTTCTTCCATGAACCTAGATCAGGCAAGATTCTGTGCAGTAGAGTTCCAGTGGAGAGATTGATAAGGAATATCTTTTTGTATGATATTATTCATTTATATTAATGGCCATTAGCTTTGCTTAGAAATTGAAATATAAAACAATGTTTGTTTGTTTGTTTCCTGAAACCTGGCAGAATTAGAAATTGTTTTTGTAGATAAGCAGAAGTCTATATATGCCCAGGTTAATATAATAGACTATTGCAAATTGGGATGTTAGAAAAGCATTTTGTGGACCCTTGGATGAAGTATTGCTGCTTGTTTTTGAAGCCAAAGATGAAAGGTACATGATAGAATCCCATTTTCCCCCACCCCAAAAACTACCTTTTCACTACATAAAACATGGTCATTATAATACATTAGAGGCAATATAGTAGTTTAATAATTGAAAAGTACAGGCACACCTTGTTTTACTGTACTTCACTTTATTATTCTTTGCAGATAGTTTTATTTATTTATTTTATAAATTGGAGGTTTGTGGCAATCATGCATCAAGCAAGTCTATTGGCACTATTTTTCCAACTGCATTTGCTCACTTTGTGTCTCTGTATCACATATTCATAATTTGTACAATATTGCAAACCTCTTCATCATCATTATATTTGTTACGGTGATTTGTCATCAATGATCTTCGATGTTACTATTATAATTTTGGGAGGCATCCTGAACTGCACCCATATGAGATGGCAAACTTAATTGATAAACGCTATGTTCTGACTACTCCACCAACTGGCCATTACTCTGCCTCCTTCTTCTTGGGCTGTCCTATTTCCTGAGATACAGTAATATTGAAATTAGGGCAGTCAATAACTCTAAAATGACATCTAAGTGTTCAAGTGAAAGGAGGGGCTGCACATCCCCTGTTTTAAATCAAAAACTAGAAATGACCAAGCTTAGATAGACTGAAAGTGAGGCCTCTTGCACTGACCCATTAGCCAAGTTGTGAATGCAAAGGAAAAGTTCTTGAAGGAAATTAAAAGTGCTACTTCAGTGAACACACAAATAATAATAATAATGAAGTGAAACAGCCTTATTGATGATATGGAGAAACTTGTAGTTGTCTGGATAAATCAGACTGACCACAGCATTCCCTTGAATCAAAGCCTAATCCAGAACAAGGTCATAACTCTCTTCAATCTTATAAAGGTTGACAGAGGTGAGGAAGCTGCTGAAGAAACATTTGAACTTAGCAAAAGTTGGTTCATGAGGTTTAAGGAAAGAAGCCATTTCCATAATATAACAGTGCAAGGACGAAGCAAGTGCTGATGTAGAAGCTGCAGCAAGTTTAATTACCCGGAAGATCTAGTGCAGACCATTAATGTAGGTGGCTGCCCTAAACAACACATTTTCAGTGTAGACAAAAAGCCTTCTATTGACAGAAAATGCCATCTAAGACTTTCATAGATAGAGAGGAGAAGTCAATGCCTGTCTTCAAATCTTCAAAAGACAATCTAACTCTCTTGTTAGAGGCTGATGCAACTGGTGAGTTGAAGTTGAAGCCAATGCTCATTTATCATTCTGAAATTCCCAGTGCCCTTCAGAATTATGCTAAATCAATTTGCCTGTGTTCGATAAATGAAACAATAAAAGCTGGATGACAGCACATCTGTTCACAACATGGTTTGCTGAATATTTTCAGTCCACTCTTGAGACCTACTGCTCAGGAAAAATAAAAAATCCTTTCAAAATAATACTGTTCATTGACAATGTACCTGGTCATTCAAGACCTCTGATGGAGGTGAGAGTTATACTGCTTTTATGCCTGCTAACACAACATCCATTCTGCAGCCCATGGATCAAGGAGAAATTTTGGCTTTCAAATGTTATGATTTAAGAAATTCCTTTGAGGAATCTGGGCAAAGTAAATAAAAAACTTACAAAAGATTCACCATTCTAGATGTCATTAAGAACATTCATGGTTCATAGGAATAAATCAAAATATAAACATTCACAAGAGTTTGGAAGACGCTAATTTCAATCCTTATGATGACTTTGAGGGGGTTAAGATTTTAATTGAGAAAGAAACTGATGATATGGTACAAATATCAAGAGAACTAGAATTAGAAGTGGAGCCTGAAGATTGGATTGAATTGTTGCAATCTCATGATAAAACCTGAATGGATGAAGAGTTGCTTCTAATGAATAAGCAAAGAAAGTGGTTTCTTGAAAAGGAGTGTACTCCTTGCGAAGATATTATGAAGACTGCCAAGTATTTAGAATATTATGCAAGCTTAGTTGATAAAGCAGTAGCATAGTTTGAGAAGACTGATTCTTCTTTTGAAATAAATTCCACTATGAGAACAATACTATCAAACAACATTGCATTCTACAGAATTATTCATGAAAGGGTCAATAGATGCAGCAAAATTCATTGTTGTCTTATCTTAAGAAATTGCCACAGCTATCCCAACCTTCAAAATCACTGAAGATGGTGATTGCAGCCATGAAATTAAAGACGCTTACTCCTTGGAAGAAAAGTTATGACCAAACTAGATAGTATATTCAAAAGCACAGACATTACTTTGCCGACTAAGGTCCATCTAGTCAAGGCTATGGTTTTTCCTGTGGTCATGTATGGATGTGAGGGTTGGACTGTGAAGAAGGCTGAGTGCTGAAGAATTGATGCGTTTGAACTGTGGTGTTGGAGAAGACTCTTGAGAGTCCCTTGGACTGCAAGGAGATCCAACCAGTCCATTCTGAAGGAGATCAACCCTAGGATTTCTTTGGAAGGAATGATGCTAAAGCTGAAACTCCAGTACTTTGGCCACCTCATGCAAAGAGTTGACTCATTGGAAAAGACTCTGATGCTGGGAGGGATTGGGGGCAGAAGGAGAAGGGGACGACAGAGGATGAGATGGCTGGATGGCATCACGGACTCGATGGACATGAGTCTGAGTGAACTCCGGGAGTTGATGATGGACAGGGAGGCCTGGTTGCTGCGATTCATGGGGTTGCAGAGTCAGACACGACTGAGCGACTGAGCTGAACTGAACTGATCCCAACCTTCAGCAGCCACACCCTGATCAATAAGCAACCATCAACATCAAGGTAAGATTGTTCACCCACAAAAGGATTACTACTCTCTGAAGACTCAAATGATGTTTAGCATTTTTTAGCAACAAAATATTTTTAAATGAAGGTATATAAATTGCCTTTTGACATAATGCAGTTACACTCTTAATAGACTACAGTATACTGTAAGCATAACTTTTATGCACTGAGAAATAAAATCATTTGTCTGACTTGCTTTATTGTGATATTCACCTTACTGCAATGGTCTGGAACCAAACCCATAATGTATCCAAGGTATGCTAGTATAGAAAATTGATTTGATAATTAGATATACTAAATGTTTCTTAATCTCATTCTTTGGTAAATTGATTTTCAAGAAAATAAAAGATTAAGAAAAGGATAACAACCATTCAATTTGGGGGAAATTTTTTAATATATCTTTGGAACAAGCCGCACCACTTTTCAGTTTAAAATGGATGTTCAGAGACTCAAGACAGAAGATCTCTCTTTTCTAGCTCTTTCCCTGAAGCCTCAAAGAATCTAAAACTCCAGTCCCAACTGATATGACCAGATTGCAATGCTGATACTCCAGCTAGAATCTGTGCTTGGCCAGTTGTGCACATATATCACCCCTTGATGGAAACATTAATATTCAAGCTACATCCAACCTTCTTTTTCCTTCTTCTCACCCTCCTTATGTTCTTTGCATCTCTTCCTTGTCCACACTGTACATAGCCCTTGCCAGGGCTCTTTGACCAAATTTTTGAAGTTTACACTTCATAGCATTCGACCATCCTCCTCAATGACATCTCACACTGTCCTGAACTTACACCTATATCTTCAAGCACTTCAGCCTCAGGGCCACCTATTCTTTTGCTATCCATCTTATGCTGTTGTCCTTGATGACTGCCAATACTGATCCCCCCTTCTCCTCTGCACCCTTCACTCTGGGGCCTTTCATTTCTATTGTTTCTTAGACACTCACCACTATGGTCAACCCATTGACTTCTTTATCACTGAGACTTTTTATTCTTTTAATACCTGAACATTGAAATGCTCCTTTTGACCATAACATCTTTTCTCTTTTATTCCTCCTTTCCAATACTCCTTATCCCATACTGACTGGTATCTGAGTCATGATTAAGATTGCATCCTCCACCAGCATGACAGGCCTTGGCCAACCTGAGATGGTAACTCCATGCATGCCTTGAGACAAAACTGAAGCAAATAAGCAATATAGGTAAAATGTCATAATGTTTAGAATTTGGACATTGGATTTACGAATGCACATGGGGGAAAAATACCTAGTTGGCCATTAAGACAAACAGTATTAAAGAAACTTTAAAAGAAAAAAATAATTGTTACAACAAAGCTTGGAAAAATTAATGAAGAAAGACAAAGAAAAAAAGGGTCTAAGAGCCTTTCAGTCCCTGTAGCAATTGGCAGTGACAGCTCACATAGTGGTTTTTTAGTAAGATAATGACTCAACATTCAGAAAATGAAGATCATGGCATCTGGTCCCATCACTTCATGGGAAATAGATGGGGAAACAGTGGAAACAGTGTCAGACTTTATTTTGGGGGGCTCTAAAATCACTGCAGATGGTGACTGCAGCCATGAAATTAAAAGACGCTTGCTCCTTGGAAGAAAAGTTATGACCAACCTAGATAGTATATTCAAAAGCAGAGACATTACTTTGCCGACTAAGGTCGGTCTAGTCAAGGCTATGGTTTTTCCTGTGGTCATGTATGGATGTGGGAGTTGGACTGTGAAGAAGGCTGAGTGCCGAAGAATTGATGCTTTTGAGCTGTGAAATTGGACAGGGCTCTTGAGAGTCCCTTGGACTGCAAGGAGATCCAACCAGTCCATTCTGAAGGAGATCAACCCTGGGATTTCTTTGGAAGGAATGATGCTAAAGCTGAAGCTCCAGTACTTTGGCCACCTCATGCGAAGAGTTGACTCATTGGAAAAGACTCTGATGCTGGGAGGGGTTGGGGGCAGGAGGAAAAGGGGACGACAGAGGATGAGATGGCTGGATGGCATCACCGACTCAATGGACATGAGTCTGAGTGAACTCCAGGAGCTGGTGATGGACAGGGAGACCTGGTGTGCTGCAATTCATGGTGTCGCAAAGAGTCAGACACAACTGAGTGACTGAACTGAACTGAACTGAACTGAAGAAACATTTACCTCATTCTTCTCAGAGGACAGTGACACAATGCAAACTCCTCCAATTTATCATCTTTCCCCTTCCACAAGCTCTGCTTTCTTCTCTGATTCAGACACAGATCCCAGCTCTTTCAGTAGCATCAGCACCAGCACAGATGACAATTCCAAGAATGAACCACCAAAGACGAGATGAAATTGCTCCAGCCATATTGGACTCATGAGCTGAAAACACAGATGTGAGTTTTAGAAGGGAATTTATAAGTGTGTTAAGGCCAAGTAGGTAATTACTCAAAATTTCTCAAGTTTAAAAGTTTCTAAATTTTTGCATAGTAAGAACACAATAATAATTAATAGTGGAGTACTTACATGCTTTTTATTTTAAGGGTAAATCTTGGTTTTCTTTTTCATATTTAAAATGTTATCGTTAGAACTTAATCAAAACTGAATTCCAGAAAATTTGTTTTTCTGATGAATTGTTCTCTTTTCTCCTTGTGAATCAAATGTTATTGGTATATATCACATATATGTTTAGTATATCTTAGTGGTATTTATCAGATATGTTTTCAGGATAATACATCAGAATATCTGGCAGTGAATTCCTAATGAAAGGCTGAATGTTTTTTTCTCTAAAATGATGAGCAAAACTAGGGTACTCACTTTTAACACTCCTGTTTAACACAGTGTTGGAAATCCAAACCACAGCAATTAGGCAAGAAAAATAAAGACTTTCAAATCAGGAAGAAAGAAGTAAGATTGTCTCTGTCTCTAAAGGACATGATCTTATACATAGAAAAGTCCAAAGATACCACCAAAAAAAAAAAAAAAACTGAACTAATAAATTTAGTAATGTTGCGGGATACAAAAACCAGATGCATATTATTCAATCATAAAAAGAAGGAAATCTTGCATTTGAGACAAGATGGATGAACCTTGAAGGCATTATGTTAAGCAAAATAAGTCAGACAGAGAAAGATATATACTGCATAATTTTAACTTATATGTGGACTCTAAAATGTCAAACTCATAGGAACAGAATGGTTGTTACCAGGGCTTGAGAGGTGGGGAAACTGGGAAGATGGGGGTCAAAGGGTAAAACTTTCAGTCACAAGATGAATAAGTTTTGGGGACCTAATGTACAGCATGATGACTAACATTAACAACACTGTGTTATGGATAAGAAAGCTGTGGTACATATACACAATGGAGTATTACTCAGCCATTAAAAAGAATACATTTAAATCAGTTCAAATGAGGTGGATGAAACTGGAGCCTATTATACAGAGTGAAGTAAGCCAGAAAGAAAAACACCAATACAGTATACTAACACATATATATGGAATTTAGAAAGATGATAATGATAACCCTGTATGCGAGACAGCAAAAGAGACACAGATGTTTCGAACGGACTTTTGGACTCTGTGGGAGAGGGAGAGGGTGAGATGATTTGGGAGAATGGCATTGAAACATGCATAGTATAATGTAAGAAACAAATCGCTAGTCTATGTTCGATACAGGATACAGGATGCTTGGGGCTGGTGCACAGGGATGATCCAGAGAGATAATATGGGGTGGGAGGTGGGAGGCGGGGTTCAGGATTGGGAACTCATGTACACCCGTGGCTGAGTCATGTCAATGTATGGCAAAAAACAATACAGTATTGTAGAGCAAAATTAAGTAAAAATAAAAATTTAAAATAAAATAAATAAATAAATACTTGAAAATTTCTAAGAGAATAGATTTTAAATGTTTTTAGCACAAATACATACACAAGGTTTAAGGAAACAAACAAACTTCCTAAATGATTAGTTTTTTAGGAGTTACTAAAATGAAAAACAGGAGAGGGTACTAAAAAGACATACAGGAAATTTCAGATAATTATTTTGCTCTTTCTTAATATGAAAGAGACATTTACTTTGACAACAGACAATCCCTGAAATGGCATCACCACTATGAAAAACTTCTTAATGCATGTGTTTTAACTGTGCAATAAATAATTTAGGGAAACTGGAAGCGAGTATTGACTTTGGCTTCATCTATAACTAAATATCATGGAGAAGGAAATGGCAACCCACTCCAGTATTCTTGCCTGGAGAATTCTATGGACAGAGGAGCCTGGCGGGCTACAGTCCATGGGTTGCAAAGAGTCGGACATGACTGAGCAACACACAATAACTGAGTATCATATGAGCCCTGTGAACTGGATAGATAGATACATTCAGAAAAGAAAAATAATAAAATATAACGTTCCCTGAATTAGTCAGGCACTTGTGATACATAACAAAGTCTGCACTTTTTTTGTCCACATTACATTGATAAAGCCTGAAATCCATAGGTGATATGTGTTGAACAAATGGAAAAAATGAAAATGAATGAAACTGCTATACAAGTAGGTAACACTATAGTACATATTCAGTCCAGTTAGTCGTGAATCCACTTTAGCCTGAAGTTAGAGAAAAGAATGCTTGAATCCCTTGTGAAAAGCATGTAAAATTGAGGGCAATATACTCTGAACCCACACTTCCAACTCTAAGGACTTCTGTTAAGGATGTGAAGTTGGTACTGAATGGACCTAGGAAGTTCTAGTTGCTATGGTTTGAATGTTTGTGTCCCCCCAAAATTCATGACAAACTTAGACAGCATATTAAAAAGCAGAGACATCACTTTGCTGACAAAGGTCTGTATAGTCAAAGATATGGCTTTTCTAGTAGTCATGTACAGATGTGAGAGTTGGACCATAAAGAAGGCTGAGCACAGAAGAATTGACGCTTTCTAACTGTGGTGCTGGAGAGACTCTTGAGAGTCCCTTGGACAGCAAGGAGATCAAACCAGTCAATCCTAAAAGAAATCAGCCCTGAATATTCATTGGAGGGACTGAGGCTGAACCTGAAGCTCCAATACTTTGGCCACCTCATATGGCCAAAGAGCTGACTCACTGGAAAAGACCTTGATACTGGGAAAGATTGAAGCCAGGAGGAAAAAGGGGATGACAGAGGATGAGACTGTTGGGTGGCATCACCGACTCGACAGACATGAGTTTGAGCAAACTCTGGGAAATGGTGAAGGACAGGAAAGCTTGGCATGCTGCAGTTCATTTCATGGGGTTGCAAAGTGTCAGACATGACTTAGTGACTAAACAATAACAAAAAAAAATTTCAGACACTGAAATCCTAATTACCAACGTGATGATAAATAGACAGGGACTTTGGGAAGTAATTAGGTCTTGAATGAGATTAATGCTCACATCAGTTCTTTCAGCTCAGTCGCTCAGTCATGTCTGACTCTTTGTGACCCCATGGACTGCAGCACACCAGGCTTCCCTGTCCATCACCAACTCCTAGAGCTTGCTCAAACTCATGGCCATTGAGTTGGTGATGCCATCCAACCATCTCATCCTCTGTTGTCCCCTTCTCCTCCTGCCTTCAATCTTTCCTAGCATCAGGGTCTTTTCCAATGAGTCAGTTCTTCACATCAAGTGGCCAGAGTATTGGAGTTTCAGCTTCAGCATCAGTTCAATGAATATTAAGGACTCATAAAAGACTCATTAAGAAACGCTTTCATAAAAGAGACCTAAGAGAGCCCTCTGCCCCTTCCACTGCTTGATGATGTAATGAGAAGTCTTCTACCCAGACAAGAGTCCTCACCAGTCCTCTTTGGCACCCTGACCTCAGCCTTTCAGCCTCCAGACCATTTGGAATAAATGTTTGTGGTTTATAAGCTACCCAGACAGTGGTGTTTTGTTATAGCAGTTTGGACTAGGTTTCTGGTTAAATGTGATAAGCAAAGAAAAACAATTATTCTAAGCTAAAGCAATATTACTTTCCTCTAGTAACCTCTGGCACTTCCTTAGCCAATAGTGCAAGCATGTTCTAATACATTGTTCTCTATGGCCTTTCCTCTAGATCTGCATTTACCAAATTTTAGTGTCATAAGTATTACGCAGAATACGTATTAAAATTCATGGCTCTAGGCCTTTCAATGATATAGCGAAAGTTGGGCAGGGCCCAGAAATCAACATTCATAATCAGAACCAAAAGGGGATGGCTATGGAAGTGTATTTAGGCTACATTTTGAGAAACGCTAGTATGTGGGATTTCCATGACCACTTAGTACTTGATATCTTACAAAAGTTACCAAGATAGTAAGAGCAGACACATTAACATAGATTTCCCAGGAGAATTTGAGTCAATGTCAGAGTGATTGGTCCACGTTTCATGATCATAATAACTGTAGTTACTTGGTGAGGTGAGGAGGCTGGGTATGAGATGACATTGGGAAATGTTTCAATGATGAGAAATTTCTCTCTGTAGTAAAAATTCTGTCCTGACTGTTCACTTTTCATTAGGTGAGAGGCAACCAGGCCTGAGCTGTCATAGATCCAAATGTCCACCACAACATAAACAAAATTTTTAATATTTCAGGAGCAAACCCCACGACCCACCCCTACATTTCTCCAAGGAACACCCAAAAGGTCACATCTCTCAAAGAGGGTTACTGGAAACAAGAACAACTTCATCACAAAATTTTTAAGAGGAACATTTACTAGAAATTAGATTGCATTCAAAGCATGCACATTTCCCCAGTGAACATTTGTGGCCTCAGAGGGAATTTTCCATTTGCTTATCAGCAGTGACACCTCTTTCTCATGTGTTGAATAAAAGCATTTGCATCATCTCAGTTTCCTGGCTCCATCATAAAGACAAGAAATTTAGTGAAAGCAAATAAAGCTTTACTACATATTTTCAGTAATTAAGGACTTGTTAGTTGATCTATTTAGATCAACTTTTCATCTCTCTGTCTAAAGCATTTGACACATTTATTTAAAATGAAAGCAGAGGCTTGTTTTCTAAAAGTATTGACATTTGGGGAAATTTTAAGAAATAACAGTTGCAGAAATAAAGGACATTCATATTTCACTCAACAGCAGTGATTGTGTTATGCTAGAAACTCCCTTAATTACTATGCCTTGGTTAATTTTTGTTACTGTTGTTGCTGGAGTTCAAAGTAACATCTCCCTCAGTTGTAAAATATTATTGTTTTCTTTTGTCTGACTGGCTAAACTATATATTGAATTAGACATTACCACTTTTCTAAACTACTATTTTTTGAGAATTAAATTCTAAATAGTCTGATACAGAATATTTTTCTAAAGCATCCACTTTTTCCATGACTGGACCAGACAGTTTGAATATGTTCTCCCATTCAGAAAGAGGAAAATAGAATCATACTCTAGGTAGCTTCCTTCATGTTCAAGTTTCAGTTCAGTTCAGTTCAGTCGCTCAGTTGTGTCTGACTCTTTGCGACCCCATGAATCGCAGCACACCAGGCCTCCCTGGCCATCACCAACTCCCGGAGTTCACTCAGACTCATGTCCATAGAGTCCGGGATGCCATCCAGTCATCTCATCCTCTGTCATCCCCTTCTCCTCCTGCCCCCAATCCCTCCCAGCATCAGAGTCTTTTCCAGTGAGTCAACTCTTCGCATGAGGTGTCCAAAGTACTGGAGATTCAGCTTTAGCATCATTCCTTCCAAAGAAATCCCAGGGTTGATCTCCTTCAGAATGGACTGGTTGGATCTCCTTGTAATCCAAGGGACACTCAAGAGTTTTCTCCAACACCACAGTTCAAATGCATCAATTCTTCGTCACTCAGCCTTCTTCAGAGTACAACTCTCACATCCATACATGACCATAGGAAAAATCATTGCCTTGACTAGATGGGCCTTAGTCGGCAAAGTAATGTCTCTGCTTTTGAATATGCTATCTAGATTGGTCATAACTTTTCTTCCAAGGAGTAAGTGTCTTTTAATTTCATGGCTGCAATCACCATCTGCAGTGATTTTGGAGCCCCAAAAAATAAAATCTGACACTGTTTCTACTGTTTCCCCATCTATTTCCCATGAAGTGATGGGACCAGATGCCATGATCTTCGTTTTCTGAATGTTGAGCTTTAAGCCAACTTTTTCACTCTCCTCTTTCACTTTAATCAAAAGGCTTTTTAGCTCCTCCTCACTTTCTGCCATAAGGGTGGTGTCATCTGCATATCTGAGGTTATTTATATTTCTTCTGGCAATCTTGATTCCAGCTTGTGTTTCTTCCAGTCCAGCGTTTCTCATGATGTACTCTGCATATAAGTTATATAAGCAGGGTGACAATACACAGCCTTGACGTACTCCTTTTCCTATTTGGAACCAGTCTGTTGTTCCATGTCCAGTTCTAACTGTTGCTTCCTGACCTGCATACAGATTTCTCAAGAGGCAGGTCAGGTGGTCTAGCATTCCCATCTCTCTCAGAATTTCCCACAGTTTATTGTGATCCACACAGTCAAAGGCTTTGGCATAGTCA